>NC_047044.1:31649014-32274014 GCF_011762595.2 Tursiops truncatus | reverse complement strand
AGAAAGGTTAACATCTTTCTCAATGTCACATGTCCAGTTAGTAGAATAATCATGATTCAAATTCAGATCTATCAGTCTCCGTTTTTCTACCGTTTTTTCTACTTCTACTTTGGTATCTATTAGAGGAAAAGCAGCTGGCACTGTTATGGATGCCTCCATTCCTATTATTAATTAAAATCCTTACCTGTCATGTTGGATAAAAGAGTACAGCTGAATTTAATTTTCAACTGGGTAAGCACATGAGAATTTCATGCCACTAGATCAGTGTTCCTCTAAGTACCAGTTATGAACAACTTTGATTAGATCCCCCCCAAGGGTGATTTAAAATACAAATCCCCAAACCACAACCTAGATCTCTACATTAAGGATTAGTAGGAATATTACTCAAGAGGATGCTAATGAACACAAAGAGAGCCACTGGCCAAAAATGATGACTAACTATGCAAGATGCAATCACTAATTGTCCAGTTACTAAATGTGATGGTTATAAGAGTAGAGAATATGGTCTTGCCATATACTTTTACTCAAACTTATGCCTAGAAAAAAGATCAAGAAAATAACTTCAATAGTCACTCTGTGGAATCCACCTAAACTGGGAAAGAGAAAGAAAGGAATCAAATTTCTATTTATTATTGCTGGGACTATGTAACATATATGGCCAAAACTCACTGGTATCACATTTCTACTTCCAGGCAAATGACAGAATTGTACCTTCCCACCTGTGAAGAAAGACATGGCTACATGACTTGCTCTGAGCAATTAAATATGAGTAGAATTTATGTTTGACATGTTTGTGTGGAATAATTTGTTCAATTTCCATTTCCTCTTCCCTGATTCCATGTGTAGATGTATATATATACAATGAGCCATCACATGGATGGCTCACCCTTCTGCAGAGATGGTTAGGCTTATACTGAATATCAGAGAAGTAAGAATCAACCTCTGAGATTTGTTTTATGTTTTTGTTTTGTTGTTCCTATAATATAACCTGTGTCAGTATGCTACTGATATAGGATGTTTGTATTATGTTTATTAAGGAAATTTTCTAAAATAATAATAACTAACAATTAAAAATATTCAAACTAATTATAACTAAAGGAGACATAGTTTGTCAGCTGATTCACTTCAAGGAGGAGGTCCAGTTGCCTTGAGGGGAAAAATAAAGACATTTTTAACTTTATTTCAGATAGTAGAGTCCCCAAAGAGGCAAAGTGAAAACAATTAAGTGAAATAATCTTCAATACTGGAACTGTCATCAAATAATTAGATTAGCTTTAGGATGCATGCCACCATACTAGGTATCATGGGATTTTCGAAGCTTGAAGTTAATCTCCTGTGAATTTCATTTGACTCAAATCAACCTTAATTACAATAGCATTTCATAAGAATAAACCTCCTAATGCTATTCCAGACAGAGCTTAGTATGAAAAGATTTCTAAGATGTTTATTGATATGCATATCGGATGATCTTTAAAAATCGATTATGTTAAAGAATAAATGCAAAAAAGTAATATAATGCAAACTGCTAGGATGCATTCAATTGATTCTTCCTCTTCGTTTTGGGGGGTTAATGCTCTTGCTTTACGTTTGGAATATCTTTCATGTGCAGTACAGTATATGACTTCCATTTAAAATTTACAGTGCCCAGAAATACTGAGTGCCTGCCTTAAAATCACTTTTTGCATCATTTTGCTCTGGAATGAAATCTGGATTAATCTACGTGTTAATTATAAAAGTCAACAGAAAAGTCAATCTTCTAATACTTGCTCTAAGAATTGATGACATTAACTCTATGTGTGGGGGCAAGGGGGTGCATTTTATTTTTCTTTCTCAAGAAGCAATTAATGTCAGTTCGTTCTGGAAAAGAATGGACAGCAAAGTCTAAAGAAATACTCTTCCTTTTCTCACCTGTTTCATGTTTGTTTCAGCTTGATGAGGCAAGCTGACTTTTCATTCATAACACGACAATTGCTTATCTTGTATTTATTATGTGCCTTGCAGTGATGAGACACTAGGGGTATGTGATGTACAAAACAAGATAGAGTTACTACCTCAAAGATGTTTTCATAGTAGTGTGGGAGATGGACATTTAATCAATCACACAAAGCAACTGAAATGTAAAATTGTTAAATGATCCACAAAGGCAAGATACAGAGTACTATGAAAGTATATAATAGAAAAATGACTTAGAGACATCAGAAAAATCATTTTTGAGGATGTGACACACAGACTGATTAGAATTAAGCAAAAGTATGTGCATGTGTGTATGTGCTGTTGTGTGTTCACATATATGTGTGTTCACTTAGCATTCCAGGAAGAGGAGATTGTAAGTGGGAAGGCCTTATTTTAAGAGGGAATTCAGCAATTATGGGGTCCTGGAGTACAGCAATATGGCTTGCTGGAGTGGAGCACTGTAGAGAAGAATAAGTAGAGGCCAGACACCACAAAGTTTATTAAGATCTTGAGATGCTTTCTCTCCTTCCTTGAGCTTTTCAAACTATACTCTCCATGCTTAAACTCAACTGCATCTATTCAGTTTCTCAAGAAAAAAAAAATCTCCTGTTAACACTATAAGTTTCAAATATTGTCCTAAACTTTATGTAATACTTTATGGAGGCATGCTCATCATATGACCAGGTAGATAGCACTATCGGTACCAATTTATCAATTTGCAAACTGAGGCACAGAGAGGGTACCTAAAGTCACAGAGTTAAATAATAAGAGCCAGGATTTAAATTCTGCTCTCTTAGAGTTCAAAATCCATGCGGACTCCCATTGTACAGAGTTAGCCTGTGTGTTGAAAGTGTCATTACTATGAGAGAGAATAAGAGCAAGGGGTCTCTGAAAGAAATATCAAGTGTTTTCATACGTACTTCCAATTTCTAAAATTTTACTCACATAAATATATCAAGAAGCTCCAAGACTAAATAGTAAAAAATAGCTTTCTACTTTACTGAATTCTTCCAAATAAGGAAGGCAAATTGCCCTCCAATTTCCAGAAGTGTTTATTCAACATCTTAATGATTATATATGCTAACAGTATGAATGAATACAATACAATTTCCTAAAATAGAGACAATATATTCCCCCAAAAGTGTTTATAATGGTAGCTGGATTACTTTGATATTATTTTATTTAGATCCATTTACAGCATTACCAGTGTTTGGAGTGGTATTAATAATATTAATGTGGGAAGCTTACTATTCAGTATAATGGTAAAAGCACAATTATGTATCACATACAATTCTTATCCCAGATTGAAAAGGGTTTTTCATTATTACTACACAAATTTGTCTGAACTACTGCTTATAATGAAATTATTTCAATAACAACTAAAATAGTTAAATGTCTTCCTAAAGTGACTTCCATTAGCAAAGTTCCCAAATTTCTGGAGCTGCAGCCTGCTTAGATGTTAAACACAATAGTGTCATTTATATCTTTTACAAAGATGAAGTAAGACATTATCCATCATAGGAAAACGTTTATAAGTAAGTTAGAAACCTTAAGTATTTGTATAAACTCTATCAGTACATTGAAATACAAATTAAGGATATTAAAATGGAAATTCTTAATATTATCCAACCTATCTTTATTAATATACTTTGTTTTTTAGAAAACTTTTAGATTTTCAGAAAAATTGACTATATGGTACAGAGAGCCCCCAAATTACACCCACAACCACACAAAGTTTCCCCTAGTAGTAGGATATACTTGTTAGAATTAATGAACTAATATTGATACCACTTTATTAACTAAAGTCAAAGTTTATTCAAATGTCCTTATTTTTTAACTAAAGTCTTTCTTCTGTTCCAGGATCCCATGCAAGCTATTGTGATACATTTGATTGCCATGCGTTCTTAGGCTCCTCTTGGCTGTGACATTTGCTGAGACTTTCCTTATTTTTGTGACTTGATGGTTTCAAGGAGGCACTAGTCAGGTATACTGACTCTATGAGATGCCTCTCTATTGGAATTTGTTTGATTTTTTTCATGATTAGAGGAAGGTTTTGAGAGGAAGATAACAGAGATAAAATGCCATTTTCATCACATCATATCAAAGGGGCATGCTATCAACATTATTTATGACTTTTAAGGTTGACCTTGATCACCTGACTAAAGTGGAGTTTGTCAGGTTCCTCCACTGTAAAGTTATGTATTTTCCTCCTTTGTCACACTCTATTCTTTGCAAGGAAATCACTATGCATAGCCTGCACCTAAGGAGTAGGAGTTATACCTTCTCTTTTTAGGATGGGGTATCTACAGCATTTATTTAAAATTCTCCTGTACAAAAGATTTTTCTCTTTTTCTACATGTATTTATTTATTTAGTAATTTATATCAGTATAAACACATGGATATTTATTTAATCTTCAGGTTTTAATACAATATTATTTATGTGTTTTTTTGCTCAAATTGCTTCCTCTTTGACCACTGGGAGTTCTTTCATTTGGCTCCAGTTCTCCTTTAACATATTCCATCAATGGGTTTTTTGTTTTGTTTGCTTATATGGTTGGGTTTTTTAAACACTTTCGTACTTTCTGGCACTACAAGATGCTTTATGCTTATATGTTATATTCTGCCCTAGTCCTATGATTACAATTTCTATAAAAATACCTGATTTATTTTAATGGAGAATGGTACTAGAAAGCAAGTTCTGGGCACTAGGTGCACTCATTGATACTGGGGTGTCATTTCTTTTAGGCCATCTCAGCTGACAGACTAAAGTATATAGGTGTACTTACCGACATATATACACATATCTATAGATATTTCTATATGTAACCATCTTTATATTAAATGAAATATAAGTTCTTATTGATATCTCCAACTCTAATCCATTATCGCACTGACCACTCTAACCTCCTTCCCTGATTATCTATAAATTTCCACTATAAGAGTAAGAAACCTGGATCCCAGATGGGAGACAGGTGGGATGAGTCTGCCATCTATTTATGAAGTTTTTCAGTTCAAACATACATGTATAGCAGTATCAGAATAGTTAACCCATACCCTCATCAAAAACAACTTAATCAAAGAAAATACAGTGCTTACATACAATTTCTTGTTCCTTTAGTCAGTTCCAGAGTTACACAGATCAGCATTTTTCTCCCTTCCCCTTCAGGTTTTTTAATACATTTATAATCAGTAAGATTAGTTCGTCACAGTCTGCATTCTTTCCTGGGATCCTCCAACCTCCTAAAGAATTTCTTTTTAATTTATGTACATTAAGGTTCACTCTCTGTGTTGTAAAAAGATTTGTATTGTAAAAACGTTTTGAAAAATGCATAAAGTCATGAATACGCCCTACCGTTATAGAATCATACAGAACAGTTTCACCACAAAGTTATTTTTACTCAATGATAATATTCTTACCAGAAAAAGAAAAATTTTCTTAATGTTTGTCAGGGCCCTTGAAAATTACCATCATCTGACTGAATTTTTTATTCTTTATTTGATTATAATGGTTGGAAAACAATGCTATATTATTATTAATGTAATTTTTATTAAATTTATTATCATCATTATTAAGGCAAATTCTGTCTGAGTGAATTAAAGCACTAGGACTTTGCAGTGAACTTTTGGACAATGATATCACGAAACATACTGATTTTTGAATGTTCCAATAAAGTGTTGTAAATCAAATTTATCACAACACCAAGGAACAGCTTGTATGTGTCTTGTCCTGGAAATGTTCTCTCACATATTGCTTGAAATTACTGCACAATCAGTTTGTAGCTTGGGGATATTTTGAATACAGTGTTTGTTTGAATAATATTTTTATTACTTTTGAGTAAGTCTTTGTGCCAACCATGAGTTCATAAGCCTTGCGAACAGCATTATGCTTTGCGAGCAACTGAAGAAAAAAAACACTTCTTTTATTGGATCAATATAGTAAGTAATGAAATAACTGATTTGTAAACTAGTTTGGAGGAAAAGCAATCAAAAAGGTACCTCTAGGGCTTCCCTGGTGGCACAGTGGTTGAGAGTCCGTCTGCCGATGCAGCAGACACGGGTTTGTGCCCCGGTCCGGGAAGATCCCACATGCTGCGGAGCGGCTACGCCCGTGAGCTATGGCCGCTGAGCCTGCGTGTCTGGAGCCTGTGCTCCGCAATGGGAGAGGCCACAACAGTGAGAGGCCCGCGTACTGCCAAAAAAAAAAAAAAGGTACCTCTAAATTTTAACAGACTATTAAATAAGCACTATTAGTTCTATAACTCAAAATTCAGGGTGTCATAGTCTTGGGAATTCATGTTTGAAAAACAAACAAACCAACCAACCTATCTCCCTTTTAAAAATTTCTTGTCACTCAGAGAAAGCCTATTCTACAACACCAAGATATTTCTGCATAAGTCAGTGTCTGCTTTCATTTTGTTGTACCCTAAACTTTTACCTTAAAAAGTATCTAAAGGCCTATGTCTCAAAGAAATGACATAACAATTTATTATTATTTATTAAATTATAAATAAAATGTAGGGGGCAGACGGGAAGATGGTGGAAGAGTAAGACGCGGAGATCACCTTCCTCCGCACAGATACACCAGAAATACATCTACACGTGGAACAACTCCTACAGAACACCTACTGAACGCTGGCAGAAGACCTCAGACCTCCCCAAAGGCAAGAAACTCCCCACGTACCTGGGTAGGGCAAAAGAAAAAAGAAAAAACAGACAAAAGAATAGGGACGGGACCTGCACCAGTGGGAGGGAGCTGTGAAGGAGGAAAGGTTTCCACACACTAGGAAGCCCCTTTGCAGGTGGAGACTGCGGGAGGCAGAGGGGAGAGCTTCAGTGCCGTGGAGGAGAGCGCAGCCACAGGGGTGTGGAGGGCAAAGCGGAGAGATTCCCGCACAGAGGATCGGTGCCGACCGGCACTCACCAGCCTGAGAGGCTTGTCTGCTCACCCGCCGGGGCAGGCAGGGCTGCGAGCTGAGGCTCGGGCTTCAGTGGGAGCGCAGGGACAGGACTAGGGTTGGCTGCGTGAACACAGCCTGAAGGGGTTAGTGCACCACGGCTAGCCGGGAGGGAGTCCGGGAAAAGGTCTGGAGCTGCCAAAGAGGCAAGAGACTTTTTCTTCCCTCTTGGTTTCCTGGTGCACGAGGAGAGGGGTTTAAGAGCGCTGCTTAAAGGAACTCCAGGGATGGGCGCGAGTGGCGGCTAAAAGCGCGGACCCCAGAGACGGGCGTGAGACGCTAAGGCTGCTGCTGCCGCCACCAAGGGGCCTGTGTGCGAGCACAGGTCACTCACTATCCACACCCCTCTTCCGGGGAGCCTGTGTAGCCCGCCACTGCCAGGTTCCCGGTATCCAGGGACAACTTCCCTGGAAGAACGCATGGCAGGCCTCAGGCTGGTGCAACATCACAGCGGCCTCTGCCGCCACAGGCTCACCCCGGACTCCGCACCCCTCCCTCCCCCCGCACTACGCGCCCCTCCCTCCCCCTGGCCTGAGTGAGCCAGAGCCCCCGAATCAGCTGCTCCTTTAACCCTGTCCTGTCTGAGCAAGAAACAGACGCCCTCCAGCGGCCTACATGCAGAGGCGGGGCCAAATCCAAAGCTGAGCCCTTGGGAGCTGTGAGAACAAAGAAGAGAAAGGGAAATCTCTCCCAGCAGCCTCAGAAGCAGCGGATTAAAGGTCCGCGATCAACTTGATGTATCCTGCATCTGTGGAATACCTGAATAGACAACGAATCATCCCAAATTGAGGAGGTGGACTTTGAGAGCAAGATTTATGATTTTTTCCCCTTTTCCTCTTTTTGTGAGTGTGTATGTGAGTGTGTATGCTCCTGCGTGAGATTTTGCCTGTATAGCTTTGCTTCCACCATTTGTCCTAGGGTTCTATCCATCCGTTTTTTTTTTTTTTCCTTTGGTTTTCTTTTTAAATTTTTTTCTTAATAATTAATTTTAATTTTAATAACTTTATTTTACTTTACCTTCTCCCTTTCTTTCTTTCCTTCCGTCCTTCCTTCCCTCCCTCCCTCCCTCGTTCCTTTCTTCCTTCCTTCCTTCCTTACCTCCTTTAGACAACGAATCATCCCAAATTGAGGAGGTGGACTTTGAGAGCAAGATCTATGATTTTTTCCCCTTTCCCCCTTCTGCGTGAGATTTTTCGCTGTATAGCTTTGCTTCCACCATTTGTCCTAAGGCTCTATCAGTCCCTTTTTTTCTTTTTTTTTCTAAATAATTATTTTTTAATTTAATAACTTTATTATATTTTACTTTATTTTGTTTTACTGTATCTTCTTTCTTTCTCTTTTCCTTCCTTCCCTCCTTCCTTCCTTCCTCCCTCCCTCCCTCCTTTCTTTCCTTTCTTCTTTCTTTTTTCCTTCCTTCCCTCCCTCCTTCCTTCCTTCCTTCCTCCCTCCCTCTCTCCCTCCCTCCTTTCTTTCCTTCCTTCCTTCTTTTCTTTCTTCCTTCCTTCCTTTGCTTCTTTCTATCTCTCTCTCTCTTTCTTTCTTTCTTTCTTCCTACTTCTACTAATTCTTTCACTCTACCTTTTCTCCCTTTTATTCTGAGCCGTGTGGATGAAAGGCTCTTGGTGCTGCAGCCAGGAGTCAGTACTGTGCCTCTGAGGTGGGAGAGCCAACTTCAGGACACTGGTCAACAAGAGACCTCCCAGATCCACATAATATCAAATGGCAAAAATCTCCCAGAGATCTCCATCTCAACACCAGCACCCAGGTTCACTCAACGACCAGCAAGCCACAGTGCTGGACAACCTATGCCAAACAACTAGCAAAACAGGAACACAACCCCACCCATTAGCAGAAAGGCTGCCTAAAATCATAATAAGGCCACAGACACCCCAAAACACACCACCAGACGTGGACCTGCCCACTAGAGAGACAAGATCCAGGCTCATCCACCAGAACACAAGCACTAGTCCCCTCCACCAGGAAGCCTACACAACCCACTGAACCAACCTTAGCCACTGGGGACAGACATCAAAAACAACGGGAATTATGAACATGGAGCCTGCAAAAAGGAGACCCCAAACACAGTAAGATAAGCAAAATGAGAAGACAGAAAAACACACAGCAGATGAAGGAGCAAGATAAAAACACACCAGACCTAACAAATGAAGAGGAAATAGGCAGTCTACCTGAAAAAGTATTCAGAATAATGATAGTAAAGATGATCCAAAATCTTGGAAATAGAATAGACAAAATGCAAGAAACATTTAACAAGGACCTAGAAGAACTAAAGATGAAACAAACAAGGATGAACAACACAATAAATGAAATGAAAAAGACTCTAGATGGGATCAATAGCAGAATAACTGAGGCAGAAGAACGGATAAGTGACCTGGAAGATAAAATAGTGGAAATAACTACTGCAGAGCAAAATAAAGAAAGAAGAATGAAAAGAACTGAGGACAGTCTCAGAGACCTCTGGGACAACATTAAATGCACCAACATTCGAATTATAGGGGTTCCAGAAGAAGAAGAGAAAAACAAACGGACTGAGAAAATATTCGAAGAGATTATAGTTCAAAACTTCCCTAATATGGAAAAGGAAATAGTTAAGTCCAGGAAGCACAGAGAGACCCATACAGGATAAATCCAGGGAGAAATACGCCAAGACACATATTAATAAAACTGTCAAAAATTAAATACAAAGAAAGCATATTAAAAGCAGCAAGGGAAAAACAACAAATAACACACAAGGGAATCCCCATAAGGTTAACAGCTGATCTCTCAGCAGAAACTCTGCAAGCCAGAAGGGAGTGGCAGTACATACTGAAAGTGATGAAGGAAAAAAACCTGCAACCAAGATTACTCTACCCAGCAAGGATTTCATTCAGATTTGATGGAGAAATTAAAACCTTTACAGACAAGCAAAAGCTGAGAGAGTTCAGCACCACCAAACCAGCTTTACAACAAATGCTAAAGGAACTTCTCTAAGTGGGAAACATAAAAGGGGAAATCAACAGTAACACATTCACAGTAGGGGACTTTAACACCCCACTTTCACCAATGGACAGATCATACAAAATGAAAATAAATAAGGAAACACAAGATTTAAATGATACATTAAACAAGATGGACTTAATTGATATTTATAGGACACTCCATCCAAAAACAACAGAATACACATTTTTCTCAAGTGCTCATGGAACATTCTCCAGGATAGATCATATCTTGGGTCACAAATCAAGCCTTGGAAAATATAAGAAAATTGAAATTGTATCAAGTATCTTTTTCAACCACAAAGCCATGATACTAGATATCAATCAAGGGAAAAGATCTGTAAAAAATACAAACACATGGAGGCTAAACAACACACTACTTAATAACGAAGTGATCACTGAAGATATCAAAGAGGAAATAAAAAAATACCTAGAAACAAATGACAATGGAGACACGATGACCCAAAACCTATGGGATGCAGCAAAAGCAGTTCTAAGAGGGAAGTTTACAGCAATACAAGCCCACCTTAAGAAACAGGAAACATCTCGAATAAACAACCTAACCTTGCACCTAAAGCAATTAGAGAAAGAAGAACAAAAAAACCCCAAAGTTAGCAGAAGGAAAGAAATCATAAAAATCAGATCAGAAATAAATCAAAAAGAAATGAAGAAAACAATAGCAAAGATCAATAAAACTAAAAGCTGGTTCTTTGAGAAGATAAACAAAATAGATAAACCATTAGCCAGACTCATCAAGAAAAAAAGGGAGAAGACTCAAATCAACAGAATTAGAAATTAAAAAAGGAGAAGTAACAACTGACACTGCAGAAATTAAAAAGATCATGATAGATTACTACAAGCAACTCTATGGCAATAAAATAGACAACCTGGAAGAAATGGACAAATTCTCAGAAATGCACAATCTGCCAAGACTGAATCAGGAAGAAATAGAAAATATGAACAGACCAATCACAAGCACTGAAATTGAAACTATGACTAAAAATCTTCCAACAAACAGAAGCCCAGGACCAGATGGCTTCACAGAGGAATTCTATCAAACATTTAGAGAAGAGCTAACACCTATCCTTCTCAAACTCTTCCAAAATATAGCAGAGGGAGGAACACTCCCAAATTCATTCTACGAGGCCACCATCACCTTGATACCAAAACCAGACAAGGATGTCACAAAGAAAGAAAACTACAGGCCAATATCACTGATGAACATAGATGCAAAAATCCTCAACAAAATACTAGCAAACAGAATCCAACAGCACACTGAAAGGATCATACACCATGATCAAGTGGGGTTTATTCCAGGAATGCAAGGATTCTTCAATATATGCAAATCTATCAATGTGATAAACCATATTAACAAATTGAAGGAGAAAAACCGTATGATCATCTCAATAGATGCAGAGAAAGCTTTCAACAAAATTCAACACCCATTTATGATAAAAACCCTGCAGAAAGTAGGCATAGAGGGAACTTCCCTCAACATAATAAAGGCCATATATGATAAATCCACAGACAACATCATCCTCAATGGTGAAAAACTGAAAGCATTTCCACTAAGATCAGGAACAAGACAAGGTTGCCCACTCTCACCATTCTTATTCAATATAGTTTTGGAAGTTTCAGCCACAGCAATCAGAGAAGAAAAGGAAATAAAAGGAATCCAAATCGGAAAAGAAGAAATAAAGCTGTCACTGCTTGCAGATGACATGATACTATACATAGAGAATCCTAAAGATGCTACCAGAAAACTACTACAGCTAATCAATGAATTTGGTAAAGTTGCAGGATACAAAATTAATGCACAGAAATCTCTGGCATTCCTATACACTAAAGATGAAAAATCTGAAAGTGAAATCAAGAAAACACTCCCATTTACCATTGCAACAAAAAAAATAAAATATCTAGGAGACAAAATACCTAAGGAGACAAAAGACCTGTTTGCAGAAAATTATAAGACACTGATGAAAGAAATTAAAGATGATACAAATAGATGGAGAGATATACCGCGTTCTCAGACTGGAAGAATCAACATTGTGAAAATGACTCTACTACCCAAAGCAATCTACAGATTCAATGCAATCCCTATGAAACTACCACTGGCATTTTTCACAGAAGTAGAACAAAAAATTTCACAATTTGTATGGAAACACAAAAGACCCCGAATAGCCAAAGCAATCTTGAGAATGAAAAACGGAGCTGGAGGAATCAGGCTCCCTGACTTCAGACTATACTACAAAGCTACACTAATCAAGACAGTATGGTAGTGGCACAGAAACAGAAAGATAGATCAATGGAATAGGATAGAAAGCCCAGAGATAAACCCACACACATATGGTCACCTTATCTTTGATAAAGGAGACAGGAATGTACAGTGGAGAAATGACAGCCTCTTCAATAAGTGGTGCTGGGAAAACTGGACAGCTACATGTAAAAGTATGAGATTAGCTCACTCCCTAACACCATACACAAAAATAAGCTCAAAATGGATTAAAGACCTAAATGTAAGGCCAGAAACTATCAAACTCTCAGAGGAAAACATAGACAGAACACTGTATGACATAAATCACAGCAAGATCCTTTGTGACCCACCTCCTAGAGAAATGGAAATAAAAACAAAAATAAACAAATGGGACCTAATGAAACTTAAAAGCTTTTGCACAGCAAAGGAAACCATAAACAAGGCCAAAAGACAACCCTCACAATGGGAGAAAATATTTGCAAACGAAGCAACTGACAAAGGATTAATTTCCAAAATTTACAAACAGTTCATGTAGCTCAATAATAAAAAAACAAACAACCCAATCCAAAAATGGGCAGAAGACCTAAATAGACATTTCTCCAAAGAAGGTATACAGACTGCCAACAAACACATGTAAGAATGCTCTACATCATTAATCATTGGAGAAATGCAAATTAAAACTACAATGAGATATCATCTCACACCAGTCAGAATGGCCATCATCAAAAAATCTAGAAACAATAAATGCTGGAGAGGGTGTGGAGAAAAGGGAACACTTTTGCACTGCTGGTGGGAATGTGAATTGGTTCAGCCACTATGGAGAACAGTATGGAGCTTCCTTACAAAACTCCAAATAGAACTACCATATGACCCAGCAATCCCACTACTGGGCATATACCCTGAGAAAACCAAAATTCAAAAAAAGTCATGTACGAAAATGTTCATTGCAACTCTATTTACAATATCCCGGAGATGGAAACAATCTATGTGCCCATCATTGGATGAATGGATAAAGAAGATGTGGCACATATATACAATGGAATATTACTCAGCCATAAAAAGAAATGAAATTAAGCTATATGTAATGAAGTGGATAGACCTAGAGTCTGTCATACAGAGTGAAGTAAGTCAGAAAGAGAAAGACAAATAGTGTATGCTAACACATATATATGGAATTTAAGGGGAAAAAATGTCATGAAGAACCTATGGGTAAGACAGGAATAAAGACACAGACCTACTGGAGAACAGACTTGAGGATATGGGGAGGGGGAAGGGTGAGCTGTGACAAAGCGAGAGAGAGGCATGGACACATATACACTACCAAACGTAAGGTAGATAGCTAGTGGGAAGCAGCCGCATAGCACAGGGATATCAGCTCCGTGCTTTGTGACCGCCTGGAGGGGTGGGATAGGGAGGGTGGGAGGGAGGGAGACGCAAGAGGGAAGAGATATGGGAACATATGTATATGTATAACTGATTCACTTTGTTATAAAGCAGAAACTAACACATCATTGTAAAGCAATTATACCCCAATAAAGATGTTAAAAAATAAAAAAAAAAATAAAGAACAACAAAATACGGTTCAGTGAGTTTTGTGCATTTCCACTATTCTCGTAAGAATAAAATATATATGATGTGCGTACAAAAAATAAATAAATAAAATTAAATGTAAATAAAGTAAAATAGGCACATTTTCTATCACCTTATCCTGCTTTGTTCCTCTCTGCAGCACATCTTACCACCATATACATGTTAATTATTTTCCTATTATCTATCTTCCCTGATTAGACTTAAAGCTACAGGAGATCAGTCATTGGTTCATTGCTATGTATGTACCTAGAATAGCACCTAAGAAGGAGTGGATATTCATTATATGCTTGTTGACTAAATGGACATGGTCCGTCCTACAATGAAAATAAAATGAAAGTAGAAAAATCTTCAGAGAACATTTTTATATAATTTATCATTGATAATTACATTCAGACTTCATAAAGAGGCAGGTAAAATATGTAGACTGAGAGATTAGATGTGAGTTGAGGAACCATATGTCCCAAAATAGATGAAGAAAGAAAAGAATAGTAGATTTAAGAATACACGATTGTGGTTAAAAAAGAGATGTTCAGAGATCTGAACATCTTAGCTCTTAGCAGTAGATAAGTGTTTTGTAAGGAAATGTTATTTAAAAGTCTATAGGTATGTAAAATATAGTCAAAGAAGAGACAATTCAAGTATATGAAGTAAAGGTACTAAGAAACCTAAATGTCATCAGTGTAGAGGTAGAAGATGAAAGACTGGGAAGCAGTTATTCATTTCATTGAAGGCTGGATAAATGTTTCTGCATCTTCACAAATAATGGAAAAGTGGATTGACACTGTTAGCAAATTTTTAAAAGGCAAGGTTTTTAATGATGGTGGCAGAAAAATGATAGACAAATGGCTATAGGAAATAAGATAAATTCTAATCCTCTTGTTTTAGAATGGAAGATGGAATACTTTCTCTTGCTGATTTCAAGGGAAGTTTTATGTTTAGAGTGAAGTAAAATTTCAGTAGGGATATAAGAAAATAAGAATGATTTTAAAAGAAATGATCAGACCCTGGAGATATTTCAACTATGTCTTAGTGATTGACTAGTTGGAAGTAGGATTGACATTAAACCAGAGGAAGGAGGCCATTAGTTTACTTAGGATTTAGCTTAGGTAGCTGCGCTGGTGGTGGAGACATTTACTAAGATCCAGAAAAGAGGAAGCATTAGTAGATTAGGGGAAGTATGGGTGTTTGCGTCAGACTGCATTTCACGCTCTGTGCTTCACAGTGCATTTCAAGAAATAACAATAAGCAGTTGCATAAATAAGGATCTTGGGAGAGAAAATCAGAGTAGAAATATATATTTGAATATCATTAATATAGAAGTGGTAACTGAAGCCACTGGAATTGGTATTCTCTGCCAAAGAAAATGGATAAAGAGAAAAGAGATCAGAAGACAATATTCATGAGAACACAGGCACCCAGGGGATGGGGAATGAATAAGAAGTCCACAAAAGAGACTGAGGAAAAAAGACTAGAAATCAAATAAGTGAGAATTTAAAGAACAGAAGAGTGGTCAGCAAATCAGCAGTGTCAAAAGATGCAGAAAGTGAAAGGAAGATAGGTATGAAAATGTTTTCATTCTTTTTAGTCACAAAGAGGCCACTGTGGTGAGTGAATAGGAGCAGAACACAGATTTCATGAAGTATAGCAATGTGAGGGGAAAAAGGTGAAAACCACATATTTAGGTAACTTAGTCATAAAGAGGAAGAGAAAGATAGGAAGTGATGTCAGGTGGAAGGAGGATATTTTGTGATGGGATATGTTCATGACTGTTAAAGACTGAAAGAAAACAACAGACAAGAAAATATATCTAATATATGAAAGTAATGATATATTTAACAGACATTGGAACAGGGGTAACATCCAAGGCACCGGTGGAGCTGTTGGCCTTGCACTTGAGAAAAGAAATCTACTCATTGTGACAAAATGTTAGGAAGAAAGAATGGAGGGGCTGTAACCTGAGGAAATGTTTACTGAGGGCGCTCATTCCACTAAGTAGGTGAAATCTTCTGCTGAGTATGAGGGGAAAGATAAGTTGTTACCAGAATGGATAGAAAAAGTTTAAAACAGTTTCTGGTGAAAAAGAACTCACTAAAAAATTAAATAATATCACATTAGACACTTAAGAAAACCACCGAGGGTAGAGAGAGGTAGAAACACGTAGAGACAGAGCATCAGTCTGGGTGAATACATAAATTCCTTCAAGATAACATGTAGATGTAGGAGCAGAGAAAATAGCTGACAGTTGTTAACCACCTTCACCACAAGTAGAAAACAAGGCAAAGAAATGGGGCCAAGAAAATGTAAGGTATCAGCAAGAGTGCAATTAAACATTGGGCTCTAAGCTGCAGAGCAAAGGACTTAAGTACAAGAAGGGGGTGATGAATGTGAAGAATGAAAGCTATCAAGGGAGTCAAAGTTTAATCAAGTTGACTGGACAGAACCTGAGAAATTATATAGTAAGACAGCAAATTTTTTTCAGCCTAAAATTTAATCAGCATTCTTGAACAAGATATAGTTGTGGGGTTGAGGATAGGGGTAATAATTTGATGAGGTACTTGTCCCAGGCCCATAGACTTGACCCCTGTAGATAGTGGGACTTTTCTTTATCTCAACTTGATGTCAGAAGTATTGATTTTGTGGCAAACCTATTATATACCTGACACTAATAGCTGAAAATTACTGTAATTCTACTTAGCATTATACAGGCTCTCCTTATCAAGCTGCTTCCTGGGATTCAAAGTACTGATGACAACCTAAAATTCTTTAGGCACTGTCAAACTCATAGAAAAATATTTTGTATTCTTACAGTATTTCCACTTTGGCAGTGTTCCCAATCCCTACATCTGCTTTTACTCTAGCAAACTCTATTTCCAACCGGGAGTGTCAGAGATCTGACACATGACGCTCTTGCTATGTCAGGAAAATAGAAAGGAATTGTCTTATTTAGTAAAGAAATATGTTGCCATAGCTGTAGGTATAAGAAAAGCAAACTTCACTTATACTATGAATCACAGATTAGAATTAGTTGATGATCCTTAGTCCTCATACTGCACCCAGCCTAAATGAAACTTGGAAAGAAATGGGGAAAGAAGTAAAATATTTTATCTTAAAAAAAGATACATGAACTCTCTTTAGAAAGCTAGTGACTATTAGGAGGTGGCCAAGAAGGCAGAATAGGAAGACTCTGAGGTCGCCTCCTCCCACAGGGACAACAAAATCACAACTATTTACAGAGCAACTATTAATGAGAAAGACCTGAAGACTAGCAGAAAAGATCTTCTACAAACTAAAGATATAGAGAAGAAATCACGAGATGTTTAGGAAGGGTGGAGACACAATATAGTTAAGACTTGTAACCCCAGGTGGGAGTATGTGAGTGGGACCCACAAATGGGAAGATAATTACAATTGCAGAGGTTCTCCCCAAGGAGTGAGGGGTCCAAGCCCACATAAGTCTCCCCAGTTCAGGGGTCCTGCACTGGGAAGACGAGCCCCCAGAACATTTGTCTTTGAAGGTCAGTGGGGCTTACATTCGGGAGAGCCAAAAGGCTGTAGGAAATAGAGATTCCACTCTTAAAGGGTGCACACAAAATCTCACATGCTTTGAGACCCAGGACAGAAGGAGTAATTTGCAAGGAGCCTGGGTTAGAGCCACCTGCTGACTTTGGAGAGCCTCCAGAAGAGGTAACTGGAACTAACCCTGGGGATACAGATGCTGGTGGCAGCCATTTTTAGGAGCTTGTTCTACCACAGGACATCAGTGCTGGCAAGCACCATTTTGGAATCCTCCCTGCACCTTATTAGCACTGGGACTGGCCCTGATCACCAATCTCTAGGCACCAGTACTGCGATGCCTCAGGCCAACCCACCTAGCTAGTTGGGGGGAAATAGCCCTACCCGCCAGTAGGCCAGCTGCCTTAGGACCCCTTGAGTCCCCAGCTGCCCAGGGACACAGTATCACTCACCAGAGAGCTCAAGGCCCGTCCCCACTAACTAGCAGACAAACACCAACTCCAGAATCCCCAGGGCACTACAGCCAGAGACCCTCAGACCTGGCTCCACTAATCAGTGGGAAAGCACTGGTCCCAGGATGAGCCTCACTCACCAATGGGTGGGAACAAGCCCCTGGAACCCCTGGATACCGGCCCCACCCACGAGCAGGCTGACACCAACTCCAGGACTCCCAGGGCCAAGCAGTCAGAGAACCCAGGACCCAGCTCTACCCACCAGTTAGTCAGCACTAGCCCCAGAACCCCCTGGGCTCTGGCTTCATTCACTAGAGGACCATTTCCAGATCTGGGACACCCAAAATCCCACAGCTAGTCATGTTAGGAACCAGCCCTGCCCACCAACAGGCTAACACTAGATCTAGGAACACCAGCCCCAAAACGAGCCACTCTGGGACCCAGCTGCACCTACAGTAGCCAGCAGCCTCTACACAAGGCAGGGCCTGGCAACAAATCAGACTGGGGATGAGCCTAACAGACTGCCTAAAAACCACCCACAGTAATCAGCTGCCACGATAGAAGGGCTCACATAGCCCACATAGGGGGCACCCCAAGAGAATATAGCCTTGGTGACAAGAGGGGAGTGTACTCCTGGGATGGAAAGGATGTCTCCTACATAAAGCAACTTCTTCAAGATCAAGAAACATAACTAACCTATCAAATACATACAGATAAAAACAGTGAATTAGGCAAAATGAGGTTACAGAGGAATATGTTCCAAATGAAGGAACAACAAGAAAAAAAACCAGAAGAAAAACTAAGTGAAGTGGATATAAGCAATCTATCCAATAGATGGTTCATGGTAATGACCAGAAAGATGTTCAAAGAACTCAGGAGGAGAATGGAAAAAACACAATGAGAAATTTAACAAAGAGTTAGAAAATATAAAGAAGAACTGAAGCTGAAGAATACAGTAACTGAAATAAAAACTACACTAGAAGGAATCAATAGTAGATTAGATGACAGCTGAAGAAATACAGTACTGAAATAAAATGGAGCTGAAGAATACAGTAACTGAAATAAAAACTACACTAGAAGGAATCAACAGTAGATTAGATGACACAGAGGAAGGGATCAGAGAACTGAAAGACAGAGTAGCAGAAATCACTCAAGGTGAACAGAAAAAAGAATAAAAATAAATGAGTACAATTGAAGGGACCTCTGGGACAACATCATACATACTAATATTTGCATTACAGAGGTCCCAAAAAGAGAAGAGAGAGAAAGGGGCATATAACTTATCTGAAGACATAATAGCTAAAAACTTCTCTAATCTGGAAAAGGAAACAGATATCCACGTCCAGGAAGCACAGAGAGTTTCAACAGGATCAACCCAAAGAGAATCATACAAAGACACACGCTATATATAAACTTCATGTTGACCACAAACTAAAAATCTACAATACATATAATAGATATGCAAACAAGAAAGAGAAAGTAATCCAAACATAACACTAAAGATAGTCCTCAAATCACATGGAAAGAGAGCAAAAGAAGAAGAAAGGATCAAAAAAGAACTACAAAAACAACTCCCAAATTTTAAAAATGACAATAAGTACATACACATCATAATTACTTTAAATGTAAAGGGACTAAATATTCCAATCAAAGGACATAAAATGGCTCAATGGATTAAAAAAAAACAAGATCCATATATATGCTGCCTATAAAAGTCTCATTTCAGATCTAAAGACACACACAGACTGAAAGTAAGGGGATGGAAAAAGGTATTCCATGCAAATGGAATTTAAAAGAAAGCCATGGTAGCAGTATTTACATCGGCCAATATAGACTTTAAAACAAAGACTATAACAAGAAACAAAGAAGGACATAAAATAATGATCAATGGACCAAGAAGAAAATGTGATAACTGTAAATATATATGCACCTAATATAGGAGCACTTAAATACAAGCAAATAGTAACAGGCATAAAGGGAGAAATTGACAGTAACACAATAATAGTAGAGGACTTTAACACCTCACTGACAATAGACAGGTCATCCAGACAGAAAATCAATAAGGAACCATTGGCCTTAAATTACTTAGATCAGATGAACTTAGTATATAGAGAATATTCCATCCCAAAGCAGCAGAATGCACACTTTCAAGTGCACAGGGAACATTGCCCAGGATAGATTACATGCTAGACTACAAAACAAATCTCAGTAAATTTAAGAGGACTGAAATGATATCAAGCATCCTTTCCTACCACAACACTACAATTAGAAATCAACTCTGAGGAAAAAATTGCAAAAAATACAAAAACATGGAGGCTAAACAATGTGCTATAAAACAACCAATGGATCACAGAAAAAATCAAAGAAAAAAAAATTTTTAAATACCTGGAGACATTAAAAACAAAGACACAATGATCTAAAATTTATGGGACACAGCAAAAGCACTTCTAAGAGGGAAGCTTATAGCAATACAAGCCTACCTCAGGAAATAACAAAAATCTCAAATAAACAACCTATTCTCACACCAAAATGAACTAGAAAAAGAGCAAATAAATCCAAGACTTACTAGAAGGAAGTAAAATTTAAAGATCAAAGAAGAAATAAATGAAATAGAGACTAAAAAAAATAGACAATATCAATGAAACTAAGACTGGGTTCTTTGAGAAGATAAATTAAGTTAATAAACATTTAGCCAGATCCAACAAGTAAAACAGGAGAGGGCCCAAATCAATAAAATCAGAAATGAAAAAGGAGAAGTTACAAATGACACCACAGAAATAAAAAGGATCATAAAATATTACTACAAATAATTATATGCCAATAAAACAGATAACTTAGAAGAAATGGACAAATTCCTAGAAATGTACAATCTCTCCTAAGATTGCAACAGGAAGAAATAGAAAATATAACAGACCAACTACCAGTAATGAAATTGTACCAGTAATAAAAAAAACAACAAAACAAAAAACCTCCCAACAAACACAAGTCCATGACCAGATGGCTTTACAAGTGAATCCTACCAACATTTAGAGAAAAGTTAACACCTATCCTTCTCAAACTATTCCAAAAAATTACAGAGGAGGAAATGTTTCCAGATTTATTCTACAAGGACAGAATCACCCTGATACTACAACCAGATAAAAGTATCACAAAAAAAAAGAAAATTGCAGGCCAATATCACTGATGAATATAGATGCAAAAATCTTCAATAAAATATTAGCAAACTGAATTCAACAATACATTAAAAGGATCATACACCATGATCAAGTGATATTTATCCCAGGGATGCAAGAATGTTTCAGTATTCTCAAATCACTAAATGTGATACAACAACTTGAAGAATAAAAATCACATGATCATCTCAATAGATGCAGAAAATCTTTTCATAAAATTCAACATCTATTTATGATAAAAGCTCTCAAAAAAGTAGGTATAGAGGAAACATATGTTCACATCATAATGGCCATATATGACAAGCCCACAGCTAACATCATATTCAGTGATGAAACGCTGAAAGCATTTCCTCTAAGATGAGGAACAATTCTGTAAGTCCAAAAATAATTCTACTTCTCTAAATGTTTTACAGATTTTAACTATCTGTGGTCCTAAAAATAGCCTAATAATAAAAAAGTAATAATTTTCTGTTACTCTCTATAGTCAAACTTCAATCATTTTCCATGAGATGGAAATGTAGAGTGGACTTTACTTATAGGCCTGACTTTGTTGCTTATACAACGTCCATCTTATATGTTTTATAAATTTATTTGCTTGAAAGTTTTTCTTACATGTAAATTGTAATTTATATATGCCTTCCAAGTTTTCCACAGAGGTATTACATGTATGAAATTAGAAAGTGTACATTAAGAAGTTTTCTAATAAAGTGTACTAATATTGTTTATATATTTGTATATATATTGCATATATATGCAAATATTTAGGCATAAGATGACATTTGACTTTATGCACATTTTTTCCCAGATCTCAATGAAATTGCTGGTGTAAAAGGCTATAATTCCAGTGTCAGAACTGTTGAGAAATTTTTGCTGGGTCTACTGCAGATGGGAAGGCCCTGAGGGGTTATCTGCAACCATACAACCTGAGAAAGTACAGAACCTATGATAGTACAATCCACTAATTCCTATAATTTTGGAGGAAAAAAAAAAGACTGCAGGCAAAGTGAAGGTGTTGGGCAGAGAGGGAACAACTAATTGACCAGTTTTATGGCTAAGGATTAGTAGAATTTGAAACAGTGGTAAAAGAGGGTTTAGGGATGATTTTGTGATTATATCCAGAACATCCATAGTGTAGAAGGGGCTTAATTCAGGAAGAGTGTAGGGCAGTGTCAGCTTACATCTCATGGTAAGACTGAGCAAAAAGGAAATGGTATCCAGAAAGCTGGCCCTTAATTAAAAGGCTTTATCAAACATATAGAAAACATGATGCAGAAATTAAGTTACTTGAGGGACTTCCTGGGCTGTCCAGTGGTTAAGACTTCACCTTCCAATGCAGGGGTGCGGGTTCGATCCCTTGTTGGGGAGCTAAGATCCCACAGGCCTCACGGCCAAAAAAACAAACCAAAACATAAAACAGAAGCAATATTTTAACAAATTCAATAAAGACTTAAAAAAAAAGAAATTAAGTTACTTGATAAAGTATAACTCAACTTCATGGATCTAGTTCCAATCACTTTTTTCCCAAAGTTTTCTATTACTTAAATAATAAAGTGATTTTTTACACTAGCTTGCCATTTAATTAAAATCTGAGAAGAAGATAGTGAAGGAAATAATTTGAACAATAAATGAAACCACAGAAAGTCCGCCTTTCTTGTTTGTTTGCTAAAAGAGGTCACAGAGAAACTCTCTTCATTTAAGGCTGAATGAAATGTATTAAACTTGCTAGCTAAAATCCAAAACCAAGCAATAATGGTGACAATAACTACCATCACAACAAAAGCATGAGACATAAAATTAGGGCTAGTTTAGTTCTTAAGATTCAGTAATAGCATAATTTTGCAAAATATAAAAGATCTATAAATAAAAATTTAAATAATAGATATTAAATCAATAAGGATTTTTGTTTCTAGCCAAGACAAAATAATGTGTATTGGAATTACCTTCCCACTAGACAAAACTAAAATAATAGGAAAATATATACGAAGACGTGATTTTCACATTGTTGGACATCAGGCAATAAAGGACAATAAAACCCGAGAAATGGGAAACAATAAGGTGAGTGCTATAATTGGCCTAGCTTACTGCCTTGAGTAAGTTTCCAGGCCCAGATGGCTTCATTAATAAATTCCACCAAAATTTTAAGGAAGGAATAATACTAATTTTCATAAAGTCTTCCAGAAAACTGAAGAGGAATGAATACTCCCCAGTTAATTCTGAGGCCACCATTCCTCTGATTCCAAAACCAAAGACAATGAAAGGGGGGAAATACGGAAAACTGTCCCTCAGGAACATGGATATAAAATTCTAAATAAAATTTTAGCAAATAGAACTCAACAGTATATAAAAAGGATAAAACATCATGATTAATTGCGGCATGTCCCATGAATGCAAGATTGTTTTCACATTTGAAAATTAATCTAATTTACCATATTAATAAGTCAAGAAAGGAAAACTATATTATCATACTAATGCAGAAGCATTTGGCAAAATCCAACATCCTCTACTGAAAAAAAAAACTATCTGCAAATTAAGAATAGAAGGAAATTTTCTCAACTTTATAAAAAGGTGTCAACAAAAAATCTACAGCTAGCATCACAGTTAACGGTGAAACACTGAATATTTTTTCTGTAATATCAGGGACAAGACAGGATACCTGCCTTAACCACTTCTGCTTAACAGTGTACTTGCAGTTCTACATAATTAAATAAGGCAAGAAAAAGAAATTAAAAGCATCCAGATTGAAAAGGAGAAAGTAAAACTATTTGTTTGTTTGTTTTGCAGATGTGATCAGGTCATCTATGTAGAAATTCAGAGGCAGTCTACAATAGAGCTACCAGAACCAATCAGTGAGTTTAGTAAGGTCACAGGATACAAGTTAAATACACAAAATCAATTGTATTCAATAAATTACATAAACTGAAAACAATAAAAAAAATTATTATTTAATAGTATCAATAAATATGAAATGCTTAAGCATATATCTGACAGAAGGTTTAAAGATCTGTATGCTAAAATTAGAAAAAGTGGTAATAGAAATTAAAGATGAGCTAAATAAGTGAGATGTTCTATGTTCATGTGTAGAAAGACTCAATATTGCTAAGATGTCAATCCTCTCCAAATTGATTTGTAAATTCAACACATTTTTTTTATTCAACACATTCTTGATTAAAATCCTAGCAGAATTTTAGTAGAAACTGATGACTTTAAAATGTATATGCAATGCAAAGGATCTAGACTAGGCAAGCCAACTCTGAAAAAGAACTAAGTTGGTGATTTAACACTACGTGACTTCAACTTATTATAATTCTACTGTTATTAAGATGGTATAGGATTAGCATAAAGATAGAGAAATAGAACAATCGATCAAATTAGAGAATCCAGAAGCAGACCCACATATACATGAGCAACTGATTTTTTTATAGACGTACAGGGGTAATTCAGTGTTTTTTTGGCCAACAAATGATAAAAGAAAAATTGGATATATATATTCTTCCCCCAAAACGCAAATTTTAAAAAGGCTAACAGAAAATGGAACTTATACTTAAAAGTCAAAACTATAACTATGAAACTGTTAAAAGAAAACAAAAGAAAAAAATCTTTATAACTTGGGTTTGGCAAAAATTTCTTAGATAAGACAATACAAAGGAAAAAACTTGATATGTTGTA
The DNA here is from genome assembly GCF_011762595.2 of Tursiops truncatus. Taxonomy (NCBI): domain Eukaryota; kingdom Metazoa; phylum Chordata; class Mammalia; order Artiodactyla; family Delphinidae; genus Tursiops; species Tursiops truncatus. The sequence goes on along the minus strand of NC_047044.1, from coordinate 32,249,465 downwards.
GTCTGTCAAAATTAAAAATGTCTGCTTAAAAGAATAGAGACTAACCACAAGCTGGGTGAAAAATATTTGTAAAATGTACCTGACAAAGCACTTGGACCCATATATAAAGAACTCTCAAAAATTAAAAAAGGAAAGACAAAAAACTTAATAAAAATGGACAAAAGAGGGCTTCCCTGGTGGCGCAGTGGTTGAGAGTCTGCCTGCTGATGCAGGGGACACGGGTTCGTGCCCCGGTCTGGGAAGATCCCACATGCCGCGGAGAGGCTGGGCCTGTGAGCCATGGCCACTGAGCCTGTGCGTCCGGAGCCTGTGCTCCGCAAAGGGAGACGCCACAACAGTGAGAGGTCTGCATACCGCAAAAAAAAAAAAAAAAAGGACAAAAGATTTCTTCTATAATTTTTTAAAAATTAATTTTCCTTATTTTTTTGGCTGCATCCGGTCTTAGTTGCAGCACATGGGATCTTCGTTGAGGCATGTGGGATCTTTAGTTATGGTGCACAGTCTCTTTGTTGTGGTGCTGGGGCTTCTCTCTAGTTGTGGCGTGTGGGTTTTCTCTAACTGTGGTGCGCAGGCTCCAGGGTACCTGGGGTCTGTAGTTGTGGTGCATGGGCTCCAGAGTGTACAGGCTCTGTAGTTTGCGGCATGTGGGCTCTCTCATTGAGGTGCATGAGCTCAATAGTTGTGGCACACGGGCTTAGTTGCCTGGTGGCATGTGGCATCTTTCTTAGTTCCCCAACCAGGTATTGAACCTGCATCCCCTGCATTGGAAGGTGGATTCTCTATCACTGGACCACCAGGGAAGTCCCTGGACAAAAGATTTGATAAGACACTTCATCAAAGAAGATAGATGGATGGCAAATTAGCATATGAAAATATACTTTACATCATTCATAGTCATTATTAATCTTACATCACTGTGTGAAATAATATGGTTAGATTATCCAGAACATCATTAAGTAGAACAAATTCAATGGAAAGAGAGGCTTAGAACCATAGGTGATTGGGAATTCCCAGAAATCATGAGGAGGATTCTGGATTTTCAGAAAGTAAAGAAAGATGGGATTTGAAACAATCTTATCCAATTTTTTCTACATCTTAAAGTCATGGAAATCCATCTTTGAACTAGATTACACATATATAGGCATAGGAAAAAAATGTGTAAGAATGATTAGTTGTAATAAAGTCTATGAGATATGATTGATTTGTATTACCTTTTTGTTCTTCTCATATATTCTATATTTATCACCATAAACTCATACCATTTTTGTAATTTAAAATGCTTTTAAAATATGCCTAAACATAGAAATATACTCCAAATGGAAAAACAAAAGGCATATCAAATTATCTGCTAATTATCATTAGCATTTTGGAGACTAAAGCTGGTGATTCTATACTCTTAAAATATGAATGAACACATATTAAAACGTGAGGGCAATTTTATTTTCTACCTTGTCAGGAGACATAAAGTAACATCATCCAAACAATTCCACAAATTACTTTTCATTTTATTAACAATAAGAGCCTTTGAGATTGGTAGAATGACAAAGCAAAGGTGAAGGGCACAGTCAATCTCAGCAGACACTCATAAAGAGTACATTGCAAGCAGTTAACAGTACTGTTTAAATCAGTGTAGTTCATCTCCTTGGAATGAAAGGCCACATTGAGAATACAAGGGTAGGTGTTCTTAAAGCAAGTCAGCGGTAGTACACATGGAAGGAATGAACACTGAATGGGCAATCAGCTAGTAAGCAATAGTTGATGATGAAAGTCTGAGTAGAAAATAGTATTAGGTCTATTTTAAAAAATCAAATTTTGCATGAATTTTTTAAATGTGGTCTTTACAACACAAAGAAAAAGTTCATTAAAAAACTTAATGAGTTGTTCTTTGATTTGGTTACTCTGGTATCTTTAAAAGAGTTCACCAAGATAAATAATGTATAAATCTTGGTTATCAATCCACAATAAAGGTCATCAACACAAGCCTGCAGACTTCTTTTATACAGAGGATCATCCAAGACTTCTTTGATGAAACATTACAGCTCAGTCACAAAAGATGAGTAGGCAGGTCCAGCTTCATGGGTATGTGACCTGTGCACATTACACTGAATTCAGCAGGGCTCACACCTGCACACCTGGTTTCTCTGCTGTAGCTCTCTTGAAATTCTTGATATTTTTTTGCACAGGAAGGTATTTTTATAACTGAAAATTATCTAGCCCATCCTGAGAGTCACAGCAACTAAATAAAGCTGAGCAGGTAAAGAGGAATGGAATTCCAGGCAGAAAAGAAAATATGCAAAGATCACAAAGTGCTATATCATGTGGCTTCATAAAAAAAATGAAAATAACCTTGTATTCTTAGAGATCAAAAGGTAAAATTGTACTTGACAAGGCCAGTGTAATGAAGGAGAAGTCCAATTTATTAAGTGCCTTTTAGGTCAAGTTACAGATTTTGTTTCAGTTCAAGTCTTCTAAGAAGATGATGCCAAGACAGAATTAGAGGTGCAAGAGATGTACTACAGAAAATGCCTGTAAAACTTTAGAGTAGTCAGGAAGAGCCTTCAGACCCTAATGCAGAACTGACTGTTGAAGAAAAGGAGTATTTTGTAGGAAGAGTGAAAGATTGCAGGGCAGCTCTAATAAAGTCTTAATCTAGGCTGAAGGAGCCCCAGGGCAGGGATTGCCCATTAGAGAAGTCCTGTATTGGGTAAGAATGGTCCAACTCTAGTACCCTCATTATGCGTAGTCATTAGTCAGCAGCAGCTTGGGGAGACAGTCACCTTGGTGGGATCCCTGGGGCAAATTCTGGCAGATGAATGCAGTCAGCTAATGCCAATCATCACAGCAGGTTCTCTTTTGAAAAGAGATCTGAATGCAGTTTCGGAGGTTTGCATTGGCCTTCCAGGTTTTGATAATTTCTACCCCATATGGGGGTTATTCTATAATAAAGTAAGTCTTTCTAGTTAAATACTCAGGTAATGGCAAATTGACCAATTGGTGGATAGAGTCTAAGCTGAATTTTAGCTAGAAATCCATTTATTTCCTGGCCACCATACGTTCTCAATCTAGCAGGAGGCTATGATGATGCTCTATATCGCTATGTATCAACGTCAGCTAAGACCCTGGATCTAATTGTTTCTAAATGTTGGAATATTCCTCTTTCCCAGTGTTCAGTTAACTAAGTAAATTGCCATAGGTTCTAATGAGGGAATCTCTGTAGTATGTCCTTGCTTCTTATAAACCAAGACATCTCTTTTGTCAGTGGTATATGGACCTTAAAATTGGATCAGGTATGGAGACTGATGAGGGAATTGTGACTAGGTTGGGGCAATTGTCCTCAACCTATTGCTTCTACATTCTTGACTTTTTCTGACTGTAGATGTTAAACAGAACCCTGGGTGACTGCCCTTTTATTTGTCCCTAGAGATGCCATGTTCCATTGACCTTTCCATAATCACCTGTGGGTCAAGATCTCTTGGCAAGTCATTGCAAAAACTGTGTATCCCTACCTCCTGGTGGTTAAGCACTGCCACTTGACATCTACTGCTTTCAGGTCTCATTATCCCTGTTCTGCCATTTAATAAGTCAAGTTCTAGTTTTGAGACTGCTTCTCCTACTGACGTACTTAGCCTGCATATGAGAACAACCACTGAACTTAGTGATGCTAGTAACATATTTTTGGTGGCCTTGAGGTAAAGGCTGTGTCCTCTGTGTCTTCTTGTAGAACATAATCCCATGGTGTCTCTAGTAGCCTCATGTAATATAACTATTTCAACTTGCTCATATTCTTAAACCACTTTATGCTTTCCTCTATTGTACTGACCTTGAAATCCAGGCATCTTACCTTTACTCAGTGTTAGTCTCCACTTTCTCTATTCTTCTATGAGCTACCCTAGCCCCAAATTTTCTCTATCCTGTGGGGTACTTGCCAGGATATTATAGCCTACGTCCCAAATAAATGCCTCCCAAGTCAGTTAATTCTTGCTCATACAATCCTGTAATATTCCAGTTTACCTAAAAATTCAGTGAGATCTTAAATACCTTAGTTCTCTTTACTGATACCTGTTTTCTCCTTTGTTGGTTGTACTGGATAGAGTCTAAGTCTTTCTCTCTCCTTTCCTCTCTTTTCTCTCATCACTGTTTGGGAGGAAGAAATTTTCCTCTACCCATCTACCTTTTTCTGGATGGTCTAAGAATTAAATTGACATGAGACAGATTAACAGGAGAAAATAGAACAAAAGATTAACAACATACATACACGAGAGAGACCCAGAAAAACTAAGTAACTTGCCAAAATGGCTGAAGCCCTCACCTTAAATTCCATCCTCAGCTAAAAACAGAAGAGGTTGTTGAGGGTGGGGAGTGACAGTTATGGAGATCACCAGGAAAATACAGGAAACAAGGTCATTATACAGATTTAAGTCATTACCTTCTCCATTGAAACAAATTTCTTGAGGTCTGATAATTCTCCTCTTCCTGGTACAGAAGGAAGACACACATACAAATGGAAATTTCCCTTATAAATGTAAATGTTTTTTACAAAAGGGTAATTCCTACTTGGTTTTCAGAGTTTTTTCCCCATGTCTGCTGTTTCTTAAAAAAAAAAATCAGCCTTAAAAAAGAAGTATGCCAAAGAGACATATTTTGGGGTGGCAAATTCTGCTCCCCTACATTGCTCTTATTTACTCTGTCAGTGATTTATTAAAAACAATAAATCACAATCTTTAAGAGTACAGAAATTCTTGTGCTGATCTATCAGCTAAAAGCCATCCTCTGCCCCTTTAGATTTACTAGGTGGAAATCAGACCCATTCCAACCACTATGTGAAACCAAGCAGGAACCTTTGGGGCCCTCCCAGGTACAAACCCTTCTTGTGTTCCCATTTCTTGTTTTTAGAAAAAAGGCTTCAGCCTCCTAGACCTTCCCTGAGTACCAAAGGGCATATTCTAACAGTTGCTAATCAGGGAAGTAAGGGAATGCAGAAACAAAAGAGGAGCAATCAAGAAACAATAGTGCAGCTATTAAAGCAGGATCCTGGTTCCTCCTCAAGGGATATATATATATATATATAACAATATCTTTGAGTTCTTCTGCAGGAACTAAGGAGGTACTAAGGCCCTACCAGGTGGGAGACAGTAACTTCAGGCTGAGCACAAGATTCCTGGAACAGGGCCCTGCTACCTCATCACCAACCAATCAGAAGAAAGTCACCCACCCTGCAGCCTTCACCCCAAATTTTGCCTATTAAAAACTTCTCCCTGAAAACCACTGGGGAGTTTGGGGGTTTTGAGCATGAGCCACCCATTCTCCTTGTTTGGCCCTGCAATAAAACTTTCTCTGCTCCAAACTCCAACATTTTAGTTTGTTTGGCCTCACTGTGCATTGGGCACAGGGACACATATTAGTAGCCTTTTTTGTTCTTATATATTGCTTTGAGATAAGGAAGCAAGGAATTTACCTTTCTCTTTTTGGTGGGGGCAGGGAGTAGAAATCACAGCAATGTGGCAACTCTCTTTAAATCTTCCTCTTCAAATCCTCTCTAATCTTCAACTCCAGACCCTTTCATAATATCTATGTGTTTGAGGGCTTTTAAGAGTCATCTAAGCTCTTCACTAACACTTGATTTTCAAATGTTACTACTTGGTTAGAACCTCACTTCAGGTTACATATGGATTATATCTTTGTGTTTTGAGATACTTCAAATTTAACACCCAGTTACAATTACATAGAGTGATTTTAGCACTTTGAGTTAAGTGACAGACTACAGTGAACATGAGGTGAAAAATGGAGAAAGTAAGAGTAACATATTCTGTCAAGAGTTCTATTTCTCAAAGGGGGTGGATAGAAGAGTATCTGGAGGTGTGGTGGAGTTATTCCAAGGAGATTGATTTATTTTGCTTTATTTTAAAAAGGTAAATAATTCAAGCATGTTAAAAGGTTTTGAAAAGGAGAAAATAAAAAAGGAAGAGATTGATGTTAAAAAGAGAGAAGATAATGGATAGTCCATAGTCTTTGCAAATGTAAAGGAACACTAATTGAGGGATGAGCTTTAGAAATAAAAATATAAGGAGAAAAAAAGGAAGAAGACAGATCTTGTATAGATAAAGCAAGTAGGCAGGATAGGTGATTGTTCCTCTTTGATTTCTTCACCCTTCTCTCTGTAAAGTAAAAGTTGAGAGCATCTCAAGTGAGTGAGAAATAATTTTGAGGAGAAGTTGAAATATGCCTACCCCCTAGAGTCTGGGAATACATATGAACTACTTGATGCATTCTTCTCTTGGGGGGGGCAATGAATACTGGAAGTTGCCTGGAGCCATCAGGTACTATAATGAGACAGGAAGGGGGAAGGGCACAGCCTTTAAAAGAATGACATAGCCCAAGGACACGACATAAACTGATTAGAACCAACTAGGTCCAAGATGGCAGACCAGTCAACTTCCACTAGACCTTGAGCCTCAGTATATGCTCATTGTAACACATCAGCATGGTAAATGACACACCCACAGGCACCATGACAGTTCCAAGGCCAACCATAAAAGGTCAAAAAGTGGGTGGTGGCCCAATTCCTGGAAATCCCCACCCCTTCCCCAAAATAGTTGGAACAATCCTCCCACTCATTAGCCTATGAAATTAACCACCCCTATAAAAGATGATAACCCCATACCCTGGCACCTCTCTTGCCTTCCAAGATGGTCCACACTCTGTGGAGTGTTTCTCTCTAAATAAATCCACTTTGTACCTACCACTGTTTCTCTCACTGAATTCTTCCTGTGACAAGACATCAAGAACCTGAGCTTCATTAAGTCCTGAGACCAGGCGTGTGATCTCAATTAAAAGATTGTGGGTTCAAGTCCCAATCTGAGGTGCATGGTTTCAATACAAGCAAATATGAATCCCTGAAAATGTGTCAGGAGTCAAAGAAAGATTTTAGGGAAGGAAAGGAATACAGTGTATTGAATGAGCTTAGCAGAAATGACAGCCTATAAGTTTCTGAACTGGGCAAATTCAGTGCCAAATTTAGGGCCTATGGGAGCCCAATCTGCTGTTTTCCGACCCTTACTGCATCAGCTGGGACATGGGCCAGCCCAAGAACCTGAAAAATTCCACAGCTGCATGACCCAACATCTACCAGAATCTTGCCCTGTTAATGAGCCAAGGAGGGAGAGAATAGGAGAACAATTTACCCCAGAGAGCATCTGCTGGATCAGAGGGAAAAACTGGTTTTGAAAATCTGGGATAAAAGATTAGCTGATATATTTGCACATAAATAGTTTTGAACATGTGCTGCCACCAGACCCTCACACCAAGGATTTTAAGGAGGTATTTATAATTATTAAACCAGAACCTAAAGAGAAGGTTCAAGTATGGATACATTTCCCATGAACACATTTAAACTCTTTGTACATGTTGTGGGTTAAATTGTGTCCCTTCAAAAAAATATGTTGAAGTCCTAACCCCTGGTACCTATGAATATAACCTTATTTGGAAATAGGGCCTTGTAGATGTGATCAAGTTAAAATGAGGTCATAATGAATTAGAGTGGGCTTCTAATACAATGACCGATGGGTATCCTTATGAGAATTAGGTTTCTACCCTCTCATAGGAACTGGGAGATAGAGGGCATGGTCTTCCTTGATCAGTACAGGGGTGGTCCTTGAGAAAGACACTCCTGGGTTGTAAAACTGACAAGAAGCTTTTACAAAGATTTGCATATCAAAGAAGCAGAAAAAGAAATTACAGTTACAAGTTCCCAAAAGTGAATGCTCTAAGAAAAAGGAAGTTATGAGCCTAAAGGTAGGTCAGCTTCCAGAAACAACTTCCCTTCCACACCTTGTTTTTAGACTTCTAGCCTCCCAAACTGCAAGCCAATACATTTCTGTTGTTTTAAGCCACCTATTTTGTGGTAACTTGTTACAGCAGCCCTAGTAATTTAATAGAGTAAATAATGCTCTGCAAATGAAGACACCTCTGGGATGGTGGTGATGGTGTATTGTCACTCTAAGTTCCAAGAAGAAACACAAAATCTGAGCAATAACAACATCCTCCCAAGAAAAAGCAGAGTTATGAAGGGGTAAAATGAGACATTATTTCAGGGATTAAAATCAGCTCTAAATTTAAATATGCTGAATAGTTACGTATGAATTCTGTTATAACTTTAAGCATCCCTCTTCCTTAGAATGCTCGTGTGTCAATTCTTCCCTACAAGGCATGAGGAAATTAAGTCTTACGTAGCTCTTTCCCAAGATATTACTTAACAAATATTTGCTGAATGAATGAAGCATTAAGACAGCCAATCACCAAAATCCAAGGCTACCCTTTCTTCATCTTCCAAAACTCAAAACATCTAATCAGTAGCTAAGGTTTGCTGCTTTTACTTTCTATGTATCAGTAAATTCCAATCTGCCTTCTCCATCTGCTTGTCCATAGTTTTAATTCAGAGACCATTTATCTTGCTTCCACACTATTTGTACAATGTTCTTGGCTCTAGTTTTTATTCCTCCAATTCATTCATTACAGTGCTTCCAGTTATTCATCCAAAATAAAAGTATGATTACTTTATTCTCTTGATTAATACATTTCATCCTTCCTCCCTATCAGCTATAGTGTGAATCCAGAAGCTCATCTCTTATACAGGAAAGTCTCAGCGCCTTTTCAATTCCATTCCCCTTACCTGGATTGCCCACCTTCACTTTCTCTACCCAATGAACACATATTTATTATCCAAAAGTCAAAGTTTAAACATCATTTTCTCTTTGAAGCTTGACTGACATAATCTCATTATGTCTTTTGCATGTAACTATCATATCCTTATCTTTCCATATTTTAATTATTTTGTCAAAAGACTGTCTCACCTACTTAGGTGATGTCTTACTTTTGTTTGTATAACTCCCACCTTCTCAGGCCCTAGCCTGAAGCAGCTGTTTAAATGGATGCTGGTATAATAATTAATTAACAAATTAACTTATTTAATTCATTAAAAATGCAAACAGATCTACTGAGATTAATAATAGATAATACAGTATTAAAAATGAAGAACTAGAGGTCTATGACAAAGTGATTCCAGATCATGGAGTTGTATGAAATATTTTAAGTAAATCTGATGTGCACTTACCAGGCTATAAAAGATCTTAGCGTTGTATTTATAGATAAAGATATAGCATAATTTTAAACAATAAATTATCTAGAGAGATATCATATAGTACTTAAAAACCAATTCTCATCAACTGTATTTTATTTTTATTTTTTGGCCACACCACACAGCATGTGGGATCTTCATCCCCCACCCAGGGATCGAGCCCACAACCCCTGCACTGGAAGCACAGAGTCCTACACACTGGGCTGATAGGGAAGTCCCTGCTCATTAACTTTAGACTCTAGCATCTCTCTCTCTCTGTTATTTTCAGCTACCTAGAAGTTAATGTATTCTTTGCATTCTTAAATACACAGCTACCTTTTATACTGTTTAAGAAGCCCCAAATGTTTCTAATGATAAATATGTTAATTTTCCATCAAAATTTTCCTGTTTAAGTTAAATATATAAAGAAAAAATAAAATAAAGATAAAATTTAATAAAATAAAGTTGGATATATTAAGATTTTTTTAACATGTTGACAATACAAAATCCCTGGAGAATAAAATTTACCAAGAATTATTATTTTTTTAATCACTACGCAGGGATTTAAACACTGCCTAGAAGACGATGGCCACTTTGGGCTTCTCAAACAATGCAAGTATTTTTAGCCACACATGTAAAATACCACAAATTTCACTATGCTAAAGTTAAACCTCACTTGAAAAAACTCAAAGTGTAAAATAATTGCACTAGTATGATTTGACAGGTATAACATAAAATACTTAGGAAAATAATTTAAGTACCTGTGATAGTTATCATTCACTAACTACAACTAATTAGCTTGACAATTATAAATTATTTCCATTATTACATTAAAATTAGTCTTCTGAATAAGAATCACATGCATTCATCATTCTTTGGATTAGACTGAATTATCTTACCTTTCGTGTAGCATAATAGAGAGAGTGTTGACTACAGCATCAGACAAACCTGGATGACTCCTGCCTGCATCATGTAAAAGCAGTGTACCTTGAGGTCATGTTGCTTACATTTTTTGAGGTTCAGAGATTTTCTGATATGTATTATCAAAAGAAATTTTGTATCTGATTTTTAAAAATGCCATTATTTAACATGTAAACTCCATACCCCCCAAAATAATGCTAAATGTTGATTGTTTAAAGAACCACCATTGTGCACTAAAAGAACATATGTGGATAAATTACATAAAATTAAATATGTAATTCTAGTACACAAATATTGTGTACCATTATATATATATGGGATATGTGGGACCATGCTTGTGTGAATGTGGGTGTATATGAATATGCATGCATGTGTATATGTGTACCAAAATCCAGAGTGAGAAAATATACTTAGCATCAAAAATAATAACATTCCTCTAGTTGGGAAAAATATTTTAGTGTTGCTTAAATTTATTGTCACCTGAATGATGTTCTCCTAATGGATGATGTTTTTCTTTTATTTTTTATTCTTTAATTTACTTCAACTAAACCGGAAGTCTTATCCCATGGTAGCAGAACACTACTCTGATACATTTTCCTGTCCCTGTTCCACAGAGAAGGCCCTTCTTCCGGACTTTCTAAGATGTAGGGAGACAATACATAAAACAAAGGCCTTCATGGCTTCTCTTTGCATTTGACTAACTGAGATGCAATGGAGGGCAATTAAAATTATTGGTTGTGCAGAACGTTAACCTGTTTTTCACCACTGAGAACGATGTTTGCTGTGGGTTTCTTACATATGGCCTTTATCATGTTGAGGTAAGTTCCCTCTATGCCTACTTTCAGGAGGGTTTTTATCCTAAATAGCTGTTGTATTTTGTCAAAAGCTTTTTCTGCACCTATTGAGATGATCATATGGTTTTTATCCTTCAATTTGTTAATATGGTGTATCACATTGATTGATTTGCATATATTGAAGAATCCTTGCATTCCTGGGATAAACCACACTTGATCATGGTGTATGATCCTTTTAATGTGCTGTTGGATTCTGTTTGCTAGTATTTTGTTGAGGATTTTTGCACGTATATTCATCAGTGATATTGGCTTGTAGTTTTCTTTTTTTGTGACACCTTTGTCTGGTTTTGGTATCAGGGTGATGGTGGCCTCATAGAATGAGTTTGGGAGTGTTCCTCCCTCTACTATATTTTGGAAGAGTTTGAGGAAGATAGGTGTCAGCTCTTCTCTAAATGTTTGATAGAATTCTCCTGTGAAGACATCTGGTCCTGGGCTTTTGTTTGTTGGAAGATTTTTCATCACACTCTCAATTTCAGTGCTTGTGATTTGTCTGTTCATATTTTCTATTTCTTCCTGGTTCAGTTGCGGAAGGTTGTGCTTTTCTAAGAATTTGTCCATTTCTTCCAGGTTGTCCAATTTGTTGGCATATAGTTGCTTGCAGTAATCTTTCATAATCCTTTGCATTTCTGCAGGGTCAGTAGTTACTTCTCCTTTTTCATTTCTAATTCTGTTGATTTGAGTCATCTCCCTTTTTTTCTTGATGAGTCTGGGTAATGGTTTATCAATTTTCTTTATCTTCTCAAAGTTCCAGCTTTTAGTTTTATTGATCTTTGCTATTGTTTCCTTCATGTCTTTTTCATTTATTGCTGATCTGATCTTTATGATTTCTTTCCTTCTGCTAACTTTGGGTTTTTGTTCTTCTTTCTCTAATTGCTTTAGGTGTAAGGTTAGGTTGTTTATTTGAGATTTTTCTTGTTTCTTGAGGTAGGATTGTATTGCTATAAACTTTCCTCTCAATGGTGAAAAGCTGAAACTATTTCCACTAAGGTCAGGAACAAGACAAGGTTTCCCACTCTCACCACTATTATTCAACATAGTTTTGGAAGTTTTAGCCACAGCAATCACAGAAGGAAAGAAATAAAAGGAATCCAAATCAGAAAAGAAGTAAAAATGTCACTGTTTGCAGATGACATGATACTATATGTAGAGAATCCTAAAGATGCTACCAGAAAACTACTAGAGCTAATCAGTGAATTTGGAAAAGTAGCAGGATTCAAAATTAATGCACAGAAATCTCTTGTATTCCTATACACTAGTGATGAAGAATCTGAAAGAGAAATTAAGGAAAGACGCCCATTTGCTATTGCAACAAAAAGAATAAAATCTCTTGGAATAAACCTACCTAAGGAGACAAAAGACCTTTATGCAGAAAACTATAAGACACTGATGAAAGAAATTAAAGATGATACAACAGACGGAGAGATATACCATGTTCTTGGATTGGAAGAATCAACATTGGGAAAATGAATATACTACCCAAAGCTATCTACAGATTCAATGCAATCCCTATCAAACTACCAATGGCCTTTTTCACAGAACTAAAACAATAAATTTCACAACTTGTATGGAAACATAAAAGACCCCGAATAGCCAAAGCAACCTTGAGAAAGAAAAACAGAGTTGGAGGAATCAGGCTCCCTGACTTCAAACTATACCACAAAACAACAGTAATCAAGAAAGCATGGTACTGGCACAAAAACAGAAATATAGATCAATGGAACAGGACAGAGAGCCCAGAGATAAACCCATGCATATATGGTCACCTTATCTTTGATAAAGCAGGCAAGCATACACAATGGAGAAAAGACAGCCTCTTTCAATAAGTGGTGCTGGGAAAACTGGACAGCTACATGTAAAAGAATGAATTTAGAAAACTCCCTAACACCATAGGCAAAAATAAACTCAAAATAGATTAAAGACCTAAATATAAAACCAGACACTATTAAACTCTTAGAGGAAAACATAGAGAGGACACTCTATGACATAAATCACAGCAAGATCCTTTGTGACCCATCTCCTAGAGTAATGGAAATAAAAACAAAAGTAAACAAATAGGACCTAATGAAACTTAAAAGCTTTTGTACAGTAAAGGAAACCATAAACAAGACAAAAAGACAACGCTCAGAATGGGAGAAAATATTTGCAAACGAAGCAACTGACAAAGGATTAATCGCCAAATTATGCAATCATCTCATGCAGCTCAATATCAAAAAAACAAACAACCCAATCCAAAAATGGGCAGAAGACTTAAATAGAAATTTCTCCAAGGAAGGTATACAGATTGCCAACAAACACACGAAAGGATGCTCAATATCAGTAATTGTTAAAGAAATGCAAATTAAAACTATAATGAGGTATCACTTCACACTGGTCAGAATGGCCATCATCAAAAAATCTACAAACAACAAATGCTGGAGAGGGTGTGGAGAATAGGGAACCCTCTGGCACTGTTGGTGGAAATGTAAATTGACGCAGCCAGTATGGAGAACAGTATGCAGGTTCCTTAAAAAACTAAAAATAGAATTACCATATGACCAGCAATCCCACTACTGGGGATATACCCTGAGCAAACTCTAATTCAAAAAGAGTCATACACAACAATGTTCACTGCAGCACTATTTACAATAGGCAGGACATGGAAGCAACCTAAGTGTCCATCAACAGATGAATGGAGAAAGAATATGTGGCACATATATACAATGGAATATTACTCTGCCATAAAAAGAAATGATATTGTTATTTATAGTGAGGTGGATGGACCTAGAGTCTGTCATACTGAGTGAAGTAAGTCAGAAAGAGAAAGTCAAAGACTGCATGCTAACAGATATATATGGAAATCTAAAATAAAAGAAAGGTTCTGAAGAACCTAGGGGGAGGACAGGAATAAAGACACAGACGTAGAGAATGGACTTAAGGACACGGGGATGAGGAAGGGTAGGCTGGGACGAAGTGAGAGAGTGGCACTGACATATATACACTACCAAATGTAAAATAGATAGCTAGTGGGAAGCAGCCACATAGCACAGGGAGATCAGCTCAGCGCTTGTGACCACCTAGAGGGGTGGAATAGGTCGGGTGGGAGGGACACACAAGAGGGAGGGGATATGGGGATATATGTATATGTATAGCTGATTCATTTTGTTTTACAGCAGAAACTAACACAGTATTGTAAAGCAATTGTACTCCAATAAAGATGTTAAAAAATGATTAAAAAAAAAGAACGTTAACCTGCTTTCTCTATGAGTTTTGAAATTAAATTGGTTCTGAGTTATTTCTGAGGTTAAAGACGAAAAATATTGTCTTCAGGATGTATAGAGTCCTTGTGAATAGATTTATGGATGACTGTGATATATTGAGGTCATATACTGTGTCTAATGTCGGCCATTATGCTTTGGGGAAATTTTTTGTTAAGTATAATCTAATTATCCTGTAATAGAGATACAGAGAAGTGAAAATAGGAGGATAATTGTTCAATAAACATGGTTGACATGAGCTAGCATTGCTGAATGCTTATTAAAATATATTCAACTTTAATAAAATCACAGCAGAGGAAAACTGCTTTACTCTTTCATGACTGTCACACTTTTTTTTTTTTTCGGTACGCGGGCCTCTCACTGTTGTGGCCTCTCCCGTTGCAGAGCACAGGCTTCGGACGCACAGGCTCAGTGGCCATGGCTCATGGGCCCAGCCGCTCCGCGGCATGTGGGATCTTCCTGGACTGGGGCACGAACCCGTGTCCCCTGCATCGGCAGGCGGACTCTCAACCACTGTGCCACCAGGGAAGCCCCTTGCCACACTTTTTTAAAAAAAGAGTTCAGATGTTAATTTCTCTTGGAGACTTTCTCTCAAGCCAAGTTAGTCTCTTTTTTCTTTCTGTGTTCCCATGCCATTTTGCATAGTACTTTCCTCCATTCTAGTCCCAACCTTCTCCTTGCATGCCTCCAAACTCCAGTCTTCAAAGTTAGGGATTCAATATAATTTTTCTTAGTATATTTAGCACCTCATAAAGGACCAGACATTTAATTCTCAGCTGGAGCTCAAAAATGTTGAATGAATAAATGAATGAAGCACTACATAAGCCCATAAAGTATGTGCGGTCCAAGAATGAGACAGGGTCATAACTAAAAGTGACAGAAACTTATCTCACATTAGCCTAAGAAGAAAGAAATATATTGGTTCATATAACTGGGATGTTCAAGGACAAAGCAGAATTTACTTAAAGCACAGCAAGTAAATGAGAAATTACTTTCTTAAATCTCTGGATGAAAAATCCTGGTCAGAACTCCAATAATCAGCTTAGTTTTCCTCTGATTAACCTATTCTGGATTATTTACCTATTTCTATAGCCACCCAGGGTTGGGGTAGGCTAAACCTCATTTAAAATGTATGTAATGGGTTTCTCACAGGAGAAAAAGTGTCTCTAAAAAAAGAAGGAAGCAGTTGCTAAGCAGTCCAGAACATCAGATATCCACTTCGTGAAAATCATCTAGAAGAGTACATTATTGGAAGCACTTGGATAAGCAAAGAAATACCCAAACAAGAAATCACCTAAACCAGCGCTTCTTTGTCTCCAAAACATGAATCTCTCTAAGCTATCAAGGACAATTCTTTTATCCATTCATGCTTTCATTTGTTCATTCATTTAGCAACAATTTATTGAGACCGTATTATGTATCATACACTGTGCCTAAGTGCTAGTGTAGTTGGGGTGGGGGGTGGGGGAGAGGGAGACAAATAAATAATGATTTCCAGGAGATCATAAGTACCACTGACTTTTATGGACTATCCTATTAAACAATTAGCCTAAATTAATTGTATGACAAAGTAATGACTAATTCATTTAACTGATACATGATTATGTTAGGTCAATACTGATTTTTTTATGACTATACTTTAATGTCTAATCATACTAAGACACAGAGTAAACTGAGCACAAACCAATATGTTTGCTTGATTTACTCTATGAACATTCTAGAAAATATTTTATTAACATTTTGAGGATGTCTTTGTGATATTTCTGTTTCTTCTTTAGTTCATTATAATGGTAGAAGGCAACTTTTTAAATTATTTGGAGCTTTATCTAGCTTAAAATGGGTACCCAATGCAGATTTCTTATCGTCAGTTATTCTGTTCTTCCTTTATTCTCTAAATTAGAATTCAGTGTTAGATAACTGCATAGTGACTCATTATTGGTATTCAATTGAAATAGCATTGTGAATGATTTAAGAAAATGAAACTGAATAATCTACATATATTTAAAGAACTAGAAAATTTCTACACTGTATAAGGCAATACAACAAACAAAATTGAAAAGAAAATTAGTTGCATACAAAAGAACCTAAATTTTCAAAGGGTACAAGAAATATAGCTTTACTTTTCTATACAAAGGATTTTTAAATAATTTAAGAGTATGTATTTACTTTATAAAATAATTAATTTTATAGCTTTTCCTCTCACTCTTATTATCTAGTCAAAGTTAATTGCTCTCACAAGACATGCCAGTGAAGCTGGTGATTGGTTCTATCTGTATTTTCATTTTCCTCTTTTTTATTGTCTCTGGACTAGCTCTGATATATGGTTCTAATTTGTTTCTCATAATTGAAGGACCACAGGGCCTTTGCATGCCTCAAATATATGTAGCTTTTCTCTTCTTCAACATTATGTTTACTTTCCTGTGTGTTATCATTAGAGCTATTATGAAAGCTTGTTTGTTTATATAAATTATTTTTTCCCATTTAAGAAAAAACATTTATGAAAAATACATAAACAAATTAAATTTGGAATGAGAAAGATAATGCTAAAATTTTATAAGAATGCATTTGTTCTTTAAAATTTGGCACTCCACAGATACTCAAAGAGCAATGACCAGAGCAGACCTACAGTGAAAATAATTACAGATAATCATAATTTAAAATTTCAGGGTTGTCCAAAGATCTAAGATTATCAGGATCACAAAAGCACTTTAAATTTGTTGAAGAAAAAATTGCTGACTCCCAGAATTGATTATTAAACCAATAAAAGCTGGTCATTGTCTGGAACATTGCTGTCCTATAGAAATATGATGTGAACCCGTATTTAATTTCAAGTTTTCTAGTACCACATCAGAAAAGTAAAAGATATAGATAAAATTAAATGTAGTAACATATTTTATTTTATCCAAGATATCCCAAATAGTATTTGACCACTTAACCCATATTAAAAATATTTATAATATATTTTACTTTTTAAAAAACTGTCATTAAAATACTATATATATTTACTCGTACAGCACATCTTAATTTAGAACAATCACATTTCAAGCGCTCAATAGCTATACATGGCTAATACCTACAGTAATGGACAGCACAGTTGTAGAACATTATGTAACATGAGAGAAACTCAAGATCTCAAATGAAGATAAAACTAAAGATGAAAAATCGAGAAATTACCATTCTCTAGCAAATAGATCTAGTTCAAATGCATTTTGCAAGCCATCAGGCATATGCTCACTGATTTACGTGTTTACAAAGTAAACGGTAAACTGTAGGAACACAATTAGTTGGCTGAATAAAAAAGTATATTTTAGACATATTCTATACGTGCTAATCAAGTTGTATTTGAGGATCACCTGCATCAGAATCACTAGGATATTTCCTTATAAATGCTGAATTCTTTTTTTTTTTATTTATTTTTTGGTCACATTATGCAGCTTATGGGATCTTAGTTCCCTGACTAGGGATCGAATCTGTGCCCCCTGCAGTGGAAGCATGGAGCCCTAACCACTGGACCACCAGGGAATTCCCATAAATGCTGAATTCTTGGCTAACACCTGAGAATTTTTTTTATTTTCAGAATCTCTGGAGTTGGAGCCTAAAAACCTGCATACATAACTGTTTTTAATATAATCTTTATGTATGTTAATATTTGAAATATATGACTATATGTTATATGCAATAGAACTTAGTAATATCCTAAAAACCAATAAGCAAGATTGCTTCACTTATCCAAACAAATCATATATCATATGTGACACAATTATGTACATAAAGCATTGCCATGTTTCAAATATCCTATGAAATTCTAAGGGAGGAAGACCCAGATTCATTTATTTGGCAGACTTCAGTTAGTTATTCATTCTGGAACAAATCTAAGAAAAATTAATAAATTATTAATCTAAGAAATAAAAATAAGTATTAAAAAATAGAAAATAAGCATTACAGAATAAGAATAAATAAAAAGCAGAAATAAAGAATATTAATAAATTTAAGAAAGATTTAATATGCAAGTCCAATGAGTTATGATCTTCAGGTTTGGGGGATATATAGGCCTTTTTTTCTTCCGTTTTTTAGTAAAATAAAATAGATATTAAACAAATAATTACATAAATATTTACTATAATGCAAAAATAATGCAGGCGAGAGAGAAAAATGAGGGAGGCAAAGTGCATTGTAGATAAGGTGATCAAAGAAGTTCTTCCTGAAAAGAAAGATCTGAATGAGATGAATGAGAAAAATCAAATAAAATCTGGAGTATGAGCATACCAGGCAGAGGAAATAGGATGTTCAAAGGCTTTGGGCTGGGAAAAGCTTGTCATATTCAAGGAAAGGAATAATGTCAGTGGGCCTCTAGTAGATGGAGTAAGTAGGAGAATGGTAGGAGCTAATATAGAAGAAATAGCCAAGAGCCAGATCACTTTGAGTGTCAGAGTCATGTAAGAATTTGGGATTTTATTCTCTATGTGATAAAAAGCACATATAAAATTTAGCATAGGAATGAGACATAATATAATTTATGTTGTTAAAAACTACTCAGACTACTCTGAGGATAACAATAAGAGGGCCAAAGCAGAAGCAAAGAGGTTGGTTAGAAGAGTATTACAGGTGTTCAGGCAACATATTGTAAGACTTGGACTAGGTCATAGGGAGATCATAGGCAAGGGAGGTTATAAAAAGTGGCCTAATTTTGATTACATTTTGAGAACTCATAAGACTAGTTGATAAAATCATATGTGGACTGTGAGAGAAAAAAGAAGCAAGTTTGACTCCAAGCTGTCTGCCTAGGTTTTGGAGAAGTGGATGTTTGATTTTTATACTAAGTAATTGTTATTAGCAGCTTAAAACAACACCCATTTATTATCTTACAGATTCTGTAGATAAGGAGTCTGAGTACTGCTTAGCCTGATCCTTTGCTCAGAGCCTCACGAGGCTGATATTAAGATGTCTTCCAGGGCAGCAGTACCATCTGAGGTTTGGAGTCCCATTCTAAGCTCATTAGTTCTTGGCTGAATTCAGTTTCTTGTGGTTGTGTGAGAATCTTGACAGTCATCTTAGAATTCTGCCTACTACAGTAGATAACTTTGGGCAAAGCATTTTTATAAGTTTGAGTTCTTTTTAGGTTCACTGACTTTCATATACATATTAGATATCTAAGTGTAAAATAAGCAGTTGAATAAAGCATATGTATTTGGAGCGCAGGGAGAGATTGTAGCTAGAGATGCAGTATCAGTAATCCTATGGATATAAACAGACTGGGTGAGATCATCTAGAGAGTGCGTGTTGATAGTGAACAAAAGACTGAGGGCTGAGCCCTGAGTTAACCAAATGTTTAGAAGTTGGACTGAAAGGAGGGACCAATAAATAAGACTAAAAGATAATAGCCAATGGAAAAAAAAGGAAAACAAGGAGACTCCGGTGTCCGGAAGGAAATTTAAAAAAATAGTTCTAACAAACAGTTCATTATATGCAATGTAGCTAAGAAATTAAGATGTGGACCGATAATTGATTATTACATTTAGCAATGTAAATATCAGTGTTGCACCTGACCTGAAAAGATTCAGTGGTGTGATGAGGATGAAAGTACAAAAGATACAAGTTTGGGGAGAATGAGAATTGAGGAATACCAATGAAGATTGGGATTACAGTCAACTTTTTAAAAAGGGTTTTACCATAAGGGGTAAACGGAAATGTGCTCATAGCTAGAGAGAAATATGGGGGTAAAAAGGGTTTTATTTTTAAGATGGGAATTGATTGATGCTAATAAAATGATACAGAAGAGAAGGGAAATTGCATGATGCTGTAGAGAGGAAAACAACTCTGGAAGCAAAGTTCTTGTGCTGACAAGGAAAACAACAACAATTACCACCACCACAACAAAACAAAATGATAGATTCCAGTGCATAAGTAAAAGGCTTGCCCTTAGAAGTCCACATAGCTTATCTGTAGTGAGGAAAAAATCAAAGGCTATGGATAGAGATGCAGGTAGGTTAGTAGATTTGATGATGGGAATAGGAATTAGCTCCCTTGATTGTTTCTATTTCTCAGGGAAATAAGAACATGAGGTTGGTTAGGAGAAGGCATATAAAAGGTTCAAGTAAAGAAAATGTAAACTATTTCTTTGTGAGTGGGAGAGTGAATTGATCAGCTAAACCACAAAGAACCCAATTGAGACTTGTGACACCGATAAGAATGTTTGTATTTTCCTTTTCCTAACCAAGTCCATCTATTCATGTAATATCTTATTAGACTCTTTGTGAAAAAATAAAATTCTATTTTGTTAACACAAGGAAATGTTATAACAATTAGTGTTACTTTATCTAAGACAGAGTGGATACAGATAAGGGAAGATGTTAAAGTGAAGTATTTTGGGGGGGGGGTGCGCATACCAATATAAATTTCAGGATTTTCAGAGTGCAGGATATGCAAGTGAAATTCTTTTTTTTTTTTTTTTTTTTTTTTTTTTTGCAAGTGAAATTCTTAATAATTTGAAATTTAAAAAAATTATTTGAACTCTCATCCAAATAAGGAATAGAAAAACGAGTCAGTATAGGGAAGGAAGAAATATTTTAGAAATGAGATTTTTTTTCAGAAGAATGTCTTTGGATAAAGTTGTTAGTCTCACCACTTCCATCACCTCCATGGTAAAAATATGGAGTACCTGCCTTTTCACCTCAGGCATAGTAGGATTGGGCTTCAAGTGGTCTATTCTGATCTTAATCTGTTCTCCTTTCAACTCAGGAAAAACAGTAGACTGGAATCTCAGCTCTGGCTAAAGACTCTGGAAGGCAGCAGAGATGGGATTGCAAGTTACTTTGGAAATAGACTAAAGGTAAGTTACTGTTACTTTGGAGTCAGCATTCACTTCCAGAGATTCTTGGGGCAAGGAATGCATGACTATTCTCATGGACAAGATGGGAGATGGCAAGATGGTCATCTTAGACCATGCTCAATAGGACCAAACTAGCAAAAAAGGAATCTGGAGGTTTACCTCTGCTCTGGTAGTTCTTGTAGAGGGAAATGAAACTGATTGACAATGTTGAGGGTTTATGAGAAGCCAATAAATGTGCTCCTAAAGAGATAGTGTCAATTTTAAACATGTGCCAGACCCAGGGAGGGTAAGCACAATTTATGAAAGTGCTAATTCAATTAAGAAAATTCTCAGATCTCTTACTCCTGTTCCCTTCCTAAGTCCCAACCAAGGAGAGAACAAAAGAATGAATTAACCAGTTCGTTAAGTAAATAATAGGAAATGAGAGAAGGACCAAGCCCATATCCTCCTCTCTGAATTGACCTATCAGTACTGCAGAAGTGACATATTGTTAAACTGAGCTTGGAAATTTTATTATTATTGGGGGTGGTTTATTGTGATTCCTGAAGTGAGCTGATACTGTGAACTAAAGCAAACACAGTTCTGTATAGACATTCTAACTCCTTAAACTGAACTGAAAATTCATGGAGCCAGCCCACATCTGTATTCAAGATCTAAGAAGAATCTTGAAGGGACAGTGCAAGACAAAGCCAAAGTTGTATTTTGATTATATCCCATAAATTGATCTAACACTTAAAAAGGAAGTAATTTTAATAAAAGCAATTTTGGTAAAATTAATCTACTTATGGGTAGAAGTAAAAATTGAAGGAGAATGAAGATGAGTGAGAAACTGATAGAGCCAGTATAGTTTAAAAAAAAAAGAAAGAGTAGCGATAGTAGCAGAAGTGAGATGAAAAGATAGGAAGTGAAGTAATGATCATAGTGTGGGCTAACTTGCAATCAAGATTTTGGAGATGGTACATTACTGGCAGTGATAAAGTCTAGGACATGACACTGGTGGGACAGCTAAGATGGAGCAGAAGAAATGATCATGGGAGTGAGCATGCTGAGAAACCAGGAGACCAGGCTGCTGAATTGATCATCTATATAAGTTAACAAAGACTGATGATGTGAGTAGTGTTGCAGAGAGAGAACTTGATCCAGGTGTCAAAATCCTCAATGAATGAGGGACAGTGAGCAGAGTTAGAAGGATGACAGTAACAAAGAAAGGTAGATGGTAATATCATATGATCATTTGTTTTTAAAAAGTTAATTCTAAATTGAATTCTTTAATTCTAATTTTATTTTAGAATCAATCCAATAAATCCTGTATTCATTTCATAGGACTGCCATAACAAAATACCAGAAACTGGGTCACTTAAAACAACAGAAATTTATTTTCCCACAGTTCTGGAGGCTAGAAATCTAAAATCAACATGTTCTGGCGAGACCATCCTCCTTCTGAAGCCTCCAGGGGAGGATCCTTCCTTACTTCTCCCACCTTTTGGTAGATCTAGGAATTCCTTCTCTTTTGGCAGCATAACACCAGTCTCTGCCTCCATCTTCACATGGCCATCTTTTCTGTGTGGCTCTGCTCAAATTTCCATCTTTTTGTAAGAACATCAGTCATATTGGATTAAGGGCCCATCCACTGACCTCATCTTAACTTGATTACCTCTGCAAAGACCCTATTTCCAAATAAGGTCACATTCACAGGTACAGAGATTAGGGCTTATAAATATCTTTGGATGGAACACGATCCAACCCATAACAAACACCAAACCCTCATATATATATTTTTTTAAAAATCAGCACCCAAGGTAAACCATATGCATGGTGGGTTATACTTTCAAGTATGCTAAATGTAATGGCAGAGAATGTGTCTGTTTTGTTTCCCAGATCATTTCATTAGAAAAGAGTAATAAGAGTTTATTTGTTCAGTTTTGTTTTCTTTGATTTGTGAGAAATCTCTACATCCTCAAGTCAGAATACTATGAAAGCCCATTGTTCTTTATGAGAAAATATGAATTACTTTCCAATATATAGGAGATAGTGTTTCAGAAAAAATGCCTAGTTTCATTTTTCCTCCTCTTTTTGTATAAATATATTAAATTTAGTACAATAGTATTTAAAAAAAAGAAAAAATACAATAAAAGGAAGAAGCCAGTGTTTGTCACTTCGAAAGAAAATTACAAACACAACACCTTGGTAATGTTTTAGAAAATATTTGGATGTTACAATTTAATAAAAGAGCTATAAATATGTCAAACTATAAGTATCCCATATGATAATATTTCATAAGAAAATGAAACCAAACCTGTCTTCATTTCATCATACTAAATATGCAATTAAATTCTGTTTAAGTAGTAGGTGTAACACCTGCTTAGTTTCTTGTATGTGGCATATTATACCTTTGCAGTAGCAATAATTGGATTTTAAATGGAGAATCAAAGTTATTAGCATATAAATAGAGATAAGTATGCTGTCATAAAGTCTAAACTCATACCAGTAGTAGATAAGCAGGGCTAAAACTATGCATTCTATTTACAAATATAATTTGAACTTAGAAACCTGAAAATCACCCTATCTTCTGGCTTTTAGTGATATGTTCCAAGATTTGATACTCTGTCATTCTGTACTGACATTTAGACCACTGGATTCCAATACTTGCAATGACAAAGCTATTTTGCCTTGTTCTTTCAATTTGAGATATGATCATTCTGCTGAACTTTACATTTGTGATTCAAGTTAAAACCTTTCATCTACTCTTATTATATAAAAAAAGCTTGATGGCTTAATGGATAGAAGTTCTGACCTTTTCAAGTCCACATTCTAAGGACTAATCTCTAGTGAAGAATAATCCACACCTCAAATACAAATACACAGTTCTGTTCAGTCAGCTTGGTAGTTAGAGAAACTCCAGGGAACAGACTGGACCTAAGTTTTCCAGATCTCCTCCTGTGCACTTTTATTCCTCAGACTGAAAGGGGGATCAACTAAAATATTAAAACCATACAAACTTTCGTTAAGTAGAAAAACTCCACTGTTGGAAAAGAATTCTTCCTCATAGCAATGCACTCTTTATTTACAACTATTCAAAATAATAACTCCCACTGCAATTTTAATAATAAGATAAAATAAATTTCAAGTAACTTACTACATAAACTAGCATTTTTAGTTGTAATGATATATCAATATTACAGTTAAGAGTTAAACCATTTAAATCAAAACTATTAAGAATTCCCTTTTCCTCACCCACTTTGGCCTCTTCCTACGGCCAATTCTGCTATATTAAAATATCCAAAACTCTAAAATCAAAACCTATATATTTGAGACAATCTTAAACCAAAGCTACTCAAATATCTCACTTCTTAGTTGTAGAAATAGCACCTGGATAGCACATAGACTGCTGAACTCATTACATCTAAACAAAACCCACTATTTCTCTGACTCTCCTATTCCGTCTATTTCATATGCCAATTTTTTCAGAAATACAAGCCAGGAATTTGATATTTATTTTCATCTCATCCCTTTAAATATTCATCTGACAGGGGAGCAAACCCTTTCAATTTTTCTTTAATTAAAACTTAATTTTATAGAGCAGTTTTAGGCTCACAGCAAAATTGAGGGGAAGATAAAGATTCCCCATGTATTCTCTGCCCCTAAACTATGTTATCTTGTAGGAGTTTTATAGTTTTGCATTTTACATTTAGATCTGTGATCCATTTTGAATTATTTTTTGTGCACGGTGTTTAAGGTCTGTATCTAGATTTTTTGTTTTTGTAGATGTGTATTTGTTCTAGCACTATTTATTAAGAAGACTACCTTTGCACCATTATATTGTTTTTGCTCCTTTATCAAAGATCAGTTGACTATATTTATGGGGATCTATTTCTGCCCTCTCTATTCTGTTCCATCGATCTGTTTGTCTCTTATTTTACCAATACCATACTGTCTTGATATATGGTAGTTTGTAGTAAGTCTTGAAGTTGGGTAGTGTCAGCCTTGCAACTTTGTCTCCTTCAACATTTTGTTGGCTATTCTGGGTCTTTTGCTTCTTTATATAAACTTTTGAATCAGCTTGTCGATATCTACAAGCTAACTCACCGGGAATTTGATGGCTCTTCTCTGTGTGTCACTAGTTCATCTTCTGGCTGGGAAGGGAGGATATCAGCATCACTCTCAGGACACTGCCACATCTCACACCACCCTTACTGCCTTCTTCTTTGGACAAATGACCCTCGTATCTACTGTAGTGCAAGAACGAGGATGAGAATAGGATAAGACCTAGTCTCACCACTTCCAGTGCAATTTCTCAACCAATCACCCACATGCTGGCACCTACCTGCTTCTAGTTTCCATTCCTCTGATTCTGGGTCACCACAAAATCACTCTAGTCTTTGGTGGCAATTCCTCTTCTATGATCTTCTCTGCCTTATGTTAATCTTTCTTTCATGGAAGGGTTCCCCCAGATATTTTGCTCCTGATGTCACTTTTTGGAGGCAAAGTTTCAGTGTATTATTCTTTTCTCCTTGTTTTCTTCCTTCTTTCTCCTTCTTTATTTTTATTGTCTTTTCTATCATTTCTAGTTATTTAGGAAATTAAGAGAAATCCATTCATGTGCATAGTTGGCCAAATTGAGTCAAACTTTCCAACACTCTCTTTTGTTATTAAACAAAAACAAAAACAAAATTTTCTTGTGGCTAAATTCCAGATGCACAAATTTGTGTTGAAAGAAAAATTAGACTACAAATTGTGTAACAAACTGTTCCCAGGACCTTCAAGTTTCACTCTCTAATAACCTAACGTAGTTACTCATGCACAGAGAGTTGGAAATACAATTTTTCGTTCCCAAACTATCGATATTCTCACTATTCATTTTTTCATCTAACATTCTACTGCTGGCAATTCTCAGTCTCATTCAAACCTCCTTTCCTTTCTGTTGCTGGTCTTGTTTCTGTGCCTCTTATTACCCAGTTAAGGAAAACAGCTTCCTTTCACTCCCCTTCATTATTTCCCAAACAATACAATCACAAGGCAATTTTGTATAAAAGATCATTACTGAAAATATGGAAATAATAGAGGGTATTATGCCATATCTAGCAGAGCTAAAAACCAAATATTAAATGTTATAACTCTCTGTTTTTAAAAATCATCTCTCTCTGCATAGAGCACTGCTTACCGGTTCGATTACTTCTGTGTGCCTTTCTCACTCTATGACCCCACCCTCCCAACTTGCCTGACAGCCTACTACTAAGGTCCCTTTCTTAAATTAACTACTCACTTTTAACATTTAAAGCAAATCCCTACTGTAAGTCATTTGTGGAGAAAGGTAGTGAGCTTTCATTACTGGAGATAATTTAAATATTTCAGTGGCTAATAATTTCTGGTTTTTCATGGTGCTGGCTCAGCTGCATTTTTTACCTTGTTCCTTAAGATTTATTAAGTATAACAGGGCACCTCTATGAAAAAACTGTTGTTTCTTCTTGACTTCTGGCTCTGACCCTGTTTTTTGTTTTTATTATTTTTTAAGACTTGATGAATTTGTTACAATATTGCTTCTGTTTTTATGTTTTGATTTTTAGGCCCCAGACATGTGGGATCTTAGTTCCCTGACCAGGGATTGAACCTTCACTCCCTGCATTGGAAGAGGAAGTCTTAACCACTGGACCACCAGTGAAGTCCCTGACCCTGCTTTTTTGGAAGAGTGTTGTTGACTTGATATAAGGCATAGAGGTCAGTCATGGGGAAAAGAGCTGTGAATGAGTAATCTTGAGGTAAAAGCAAAATCTAAGAGAGAAACTGAGCCTCCTAAAAGTAAACACCTTACTCTGAAAGAGGATACAAAAACAAAATCTCAAGAAATAGCAAGAGGTATCACAGAGGGGCAAAAATACACCAACAAGGTTGAAAGTTATCTCTGTAAGAAAGAAAAGTTTGGAAACAAAAGGTCAAAGATGCACAGAAGCTTGAGTCGGGTCTATTTTCAGAGGTTTGTTTCATGTCAAAGGCTAAAGGAAAAAACTAAATTCTCATACCCATGAATACATTTATATTTATATGTCCATATACAACCATATACAAAGTGTATATTCAAGACGTCAGGGGAGACCCTCAAAAGATGGTGGAGAAGAGAGACACGGAGATGGTCTCCCTCCCCACAAATACATCAGAAATACATCTACATGTGGAACAACTCCTACAGAACATATGCTGAACGCTGGCAGAAGACCTCAGACCTCCCCAAAGGCAAGAAAGTCCCCACATACCTGGGTAGGGCAAAAGAAAAAAGAAAAAACAGAGACAAAAGAATAGGGACAGGACCTGCACTTCTGGGAGGGAGCTGTGAAGGAGGAAAGGTTTCCACACACAAGGAAGCCCCTTCACTGGAGGAGACGGGGGGGTGGGGTGGGGGGAGCTTTGGAGCCACGGAGGAGAGCACAGCAACAAAGGTGCAGACGGCAAAGCGAAGAGACTCCTGCACAAAGGATCGGTGCGACCAGCACTCACCAGCCTGAGAGAAGAAACACTTAACAAGGACCTAGAAGAACTAAACAGCAAACAAACAATGATGAACAACACAATAAGTGAAATTAAAAATTCTCTATAAGGATCAATAGCAGAATAACTGAGGCAGAAAAACGGATAAGTGAGCTGGAAGATGAAATACTGGAAATAACTACCACAGGGCAGAATAAAGAAAAAGAATGAAAAGAATTGAGGACAGTCTCAGGGATCTCTGGGACAACATTAAATGCACCAACATTTGAATTATATGGGTCCCAGAAGAAGAAGAGAAAAAGAAAGGGACTTAGAATATATTTGAAGAGATTATAGTTGAAAACATTCCTAATATGGGAAACGAAACAGTTAAGCAAGTCCAGGAAGCACACAGAGTCCGATACAGGATAAATACAAAGAGAAACAAGCCAAGACACATATTAATCAAACTATCAAAAATTAAATACAAAGAAAATATATTAAAAGCAGCAATGGAAAAACAACAAATAACATACAAAGGAATCCACATAAGGCTAAGAGCTGATCTTTCAGCAGAAACTCTGCAAGCAAGAAGGGAGTGGCAGGACATATATAAAGGGATGAAAGGGAAACACCAACAAGCAAGATTACTCTACCCAGCAAGGATCTCATTCAGATTCGATGGAGAAATTAAAACCCTTATAGATAGGCAAAAGCTAAGAGAATTGAGCACCACCAAACCAGCTTTACATCAAATGCTAAAGGAACTTCTCTAGGCAGGAAACACAAGAGAAGGAAATGACCTACAGTAACAAACCCAAAACAATTAAAAAACTGGTAATAGGAACTTACATATTGATAACTACCTTAAATGGATATGGATTAAATGCTCCAACCAAAAGACATAGACTGGCTGAATGCATACAAAAACAAGACGCGTATATATGCTGTCTACAAGAGACCCACTTCAGACCTACGGACACATACAGGCTGAAAGTGAGGGGATGGAAAAAGTTATTCCATGCAAATGGAAATCAAAAGAAAGCTGCAGTAGCAATTCTCATATCAGACAAAATGGACTTTAAAGACTGTTACAAGAAACAAAGAAGGACACTACATAGCGATAAAGGGATCAATCCAAGGAGAAAATAAAACAATTGTAAATATTTATGCACCCAACATAGGAGCACCTTAATACATAAGGCAAATGCTAACAGCCATAAAAGGGGAAATCGGCAGTAACAAAATAATAGTAGGGGAATTTAACACCCAACTTCCACCAAAGGACAGATCATCCAAAATGAAAATAAATAAGGAAACACAAGGTTTAAATGACACATTCAACAGACACATTCAACAAGATGAACTTAATTAATAGTTAAAGCACATTCCATCCAAAACCAACAGAATAAACTTTCTTCTCTAGAGCTCATGGAACATTCTCCAGGATAGATCATATCTTGGGTCACAAATCAAGCCTTGGTAAATTTAAGAAAACTGAAATGGTATCAAGTATCTTTTCCAACTACAACGCTATGAGATGAGCTATCAATTACAGGAAAAAATCTGAGCGAAATAAAAATACATGGAGGCTAAACAATACACTACTTAGTATCCAAGATCACTGAAGAAATCAAAGAGGAAATCAAAAAATACCTAGAAACAAATGACAATGAAAACACGATAAACAAAACCAATGGGATGCAGCAAAAGCAGTTCTAAGAGGGAAATTTATAGCAATACAATCCTACCTCAAGAAACAAGAAACATCTCAAATACAACCTAAACTTACACCTAAAGTGATTAGAGAGAGAAGAACAGAAAAACCCCAAAGTTAGCAGAAGGAAAGAAATCAGAAAGATCAGATCAGAAATAAATGAAAAAGACATGAAGGAAACAATAGCAGAGATCAATAAAACTAAAAGCTGGAACTTTGAGAAGATAAACAAAATTGATAAACCATTAACCAGATTCATCAAGAAAAAAAGGGAGAAGACTCAAATCAATAGAATTAGAAATGAAAAGGAGAAATAACAACTGACAGTGCAGAAATGCAAAGGATCATGAGAGATTACTACAAGCAACTATATGCCAATAAAATGGACAACCTGGAAGAAATGGACAAAGTCTTCGAAAAGCACAACCTTCCAAGACTGGACAAGAAGAAATAGAAAATATAAACAGATCAATCACAAGCATGGAAACTGAGACCTTGATTAAAAATCTTCCAACAAACAAAAGCCCAGGACCAGATGGCTACACAGGCGAATTCTAACAAACATTTAGAGAAGAGTTAAAACATATCCTTCTCAAACTCTTCCAAAATATAGCAGAGGGAAGAACACTCCCAAACTCACTCTATGAGGCCACTATCACCCTGATACCAAATCCAGACAAAGATGTCATAACAAAAGAAGACTACAGAGCAATATCACTGATGAACATAAATGCAAAAATTCTAAACAAAATACTAGCAAACAGAATCCAACAGCACATTAAAAGGATCATACACCATGATCAAGTGGGGTTTATCCCAGGAATTCAAGGATTCTTCAATATATGCAAATCAATCAATGAGATAAACCTTTTTACCAAATTGAAGGATAAAAACCATATTATAATCTCAATAGATGCAGAAAAAGCTTTTGACAAAATTCAATACCCATTTATGACAAAACCCCACAGATAGTAGGCATAGAGGGAATTTACCTCAACATAATAAAGGTCAAATATGACAAACCTACAGCCAACATCATTCTCAATGGTGAAAAACTGAAACCATTTCCACTAAGATCAGGAACAAGACAAGTATGCCCACTCACACTGCTATTATTCAACGTAGTTTGGGAGTTTCAGCCACAGCAATCGGAGAAGAAAAAGAAATAAAAGGAATCCAAATCAGAAAAGAAAAAGTAAAGCTGTCACTGTTTGCAGATGACATGATACTATACATAGAGAATCCTAAAGATGCTACCAGAAAATTACTACAACTAATGAGTGAATTTGGTAAAGTAGCAGGATACAAAATTAATGCACAGAAATCGCTTGCATTCCTATACACTAATGATGAAAAATCTGAAATAGAAATTAAGGAAACACTCCCATTTACCATTGCAACAAAAAGAAGAAATATCTAGGAATAAACCTACCTTAGGAGACAAAAACCCTGCATGCAGAAACTATAAGACTCTGATGAAAGAAATTAAAGATGATACAAACAGATGGAGAGATATACCATTTTCTTGGATTGGAAGAATCAACAATGTGAAAATGACCATACTACCCAAAGCAATCTACAAATTCAATGCAATCCCTATCTAACAACCAATCGCATTTTTCACGGAAGTAGAAGAAAAAATTTCACAATTTGTCTGGAAATACAAAAGACCCCAAATAGCCAAATTTGCAGCTCCATAACATGCAGCTCCATAACAAAAAAACAAACAATCTTGAGAAAGAAAACTGAGCTGGAAGAACCAGGCTCACTGGCTTCAGACTATACTATAAAGCTACAGTAATCAAGACAGTATGGTAATGGCACAAAGAAAGAAATATAAATCAACGGAACAGGATAGAAATCCCAGAGATATACCCACACACATATGGTCACCTTATTTTTGATAAAGGAGGCAAGAATATATAATAGAGGAAAGACAGCCTCTTCAATAAGTGGTGCTGGGAAAACTGGACAGAAGCATGTAACAGAATGAAATTAGAACACTTCCTAACACCATGCACAAAAATAGACCTAGGAATAAACCTACCTAAGGAGACAAAAGACCTGTATGCAAAAAACTATAAGACACTGATGAAAGAAATTAAAGATGATACAAACACATGGAGAGATATACCATCTGTTCTTGGATTGGAAGAATCAACATTGTGAAAATGACTATACAACCCAAAGCAATCTAAAGATTCAATGCAATCCCTATCAAACTACCAATGGCATTTTTCACAGAACTAGAGAAAAGAATTTCACAATTTGTATGGAAACACAAAAGACCGCGAATAACCAAAGCAATCTTGAGAAAGAAAAACGGAGCTGGGGGAATCAGGTTACCTGACTTCAGACTATATTACAAAACTATAGTAATCAAGACAGTATGGTACTGGCACAAAAACAGAAATATAGATCAATGGAATAGGATAGAAACCCGAGAGATAAATCCACATACATGTGGTCACCTTATTTTTGATAAAGAAGGCAAGAATATACAATGGAGAAAAGACAGTCTCTTCAATAAGTGGTGCTGGGATAACTGGACAGCTACATGTAAAAGAATGAAATTAGAACACTCTCTAACACCATACACAAAAATAATCTCAAAATCAATTATAGACCTAAATGTAAGGCCAGAAACTATCAAACTCTTAGAGGAAAACATAGGAAGAACGCTCTATGACATAAATCACAGCTCTATGACCCACCTCCTAGAGAAATGGAAATAAAAGCAAAAATAAACAAATGGGACCTAATGAAACTTAAAAGCTTTGGCATAGCAAAGGAAACCATAAACAAGACCAAAAGACAACCCTCAGAATGGGAGAAAATATTTGCAATTGAAACAACTGACAAAGGATTAATCTCCAAAATTTACAAGCAGCTCATGCAGCTCCATAACAAAAAAACAAACAACCCAATCCAAAAATGGGCAGAAGACCTAAATAGACATTTCTCCAAAAAAGATATACAGAATGCCAACAAACACATGAAAGAATGCTAAACATCAATAATCATTAGAGAAATGCAAATCAAAACTACAATGAGATATCATCTCACACCGGTCAGAATGGCCATTATCAAAAAGTCTACAAATAATAAATGCTGGAGAGGGTGTAGAGAAAAGGGAACCCTCTTGCGCTGTTGGTGGAAATGTAAACTGATACAGCCACTATGGAGGTTCCTTAAAAAAGTAAAAATAGAGCTACCATACTACCCAGCAACTCCACTACTGGGCATATACCCTGAGAAAACCATAATTCAATCATGTACCACAATGTTCATTGTATCTCTATTTACACTAGTCAAGACATGGAAGCCACCTAAGTGTCCATTGACAGATGAATGTATAAAGATTTGGCACATATATACAATTGAGTATTACTCTGCCATAAAAAGAAATGAAATGGAGTTATTTATAGTGAGGTGATGGACCTAGAGTCTGTCTACAGAGCAAAGTAAGTCAGAAAGAGAAATACAAATACCGTATGCTAACACATATATATGGAATCTAAAAAATGGTTATGAAGAACGTAAGGGCAGGACATGAATAATGACGCAGATGTAGAGAATGGACTTGAGGTCACAGGGTGGGGGAAGGGTAGGCTGGGACAAAGTGAGAGTGGCATGGACTAATATATATTACCAAACAGAAAATAGATAGCTAGTGGGAAGCAGCCACATAGCATAGGGAGATCAGCTCGGTGCTTTTTGACCAACTAGAGGGCTGGGATAGGGAGGACGGGAGGGAGATGCAAGAGGGAGGAGATATGGGTATATATGTATATGTATAGCTGATTCACTTTGTTATAAAGCAAAAACTAACACATCATTGTAAAGCAGTTATACACCAATAAAGATGTTTAAAAAAAAAACAAAAAATAACAATTTTTTAATATAGGGAATATATGTATGAAATTGCCAGCTTCCCCTTAGAAAGGTCATTAAGAGTAAATCATAACAAGGAAATAAATAAGTAGAATGCATGTACAAAAACAAACAAACAAAAAAAAAAAGGATGTCAGAAATGGGTAAAAATGACAAACTATAATCTTCCAGTTTCGTAGATTTCTTTCTGCTGAGAGATTCTCTTCAGGTATCTGTGTATTAATAATGCACTCATTTCTCATATTTGTCTAGTATTAAAAACATAATTAATGATACTAATGCTTATAAAATCTAATGTTTTTGAAACTATGTTAATATTAATGTATAACTGCTATTTTCAACAAGGCACAGAATAAATTCATGTCTTTAGGTTATATACTGCACTCTGTTCTGAGAGGAAGTGGTTATTTTCACTTTTAATACATAGTTTTCTAAGATGTTATTGGTCACTCCTTTCCCTAGCCATAAAAAATTCACTAAATTTTCATCTCATGTTACCACTTTAAAATTAATATTTCCACTTAGGTTAGAGTGTATTTACCAAGAAATTTGTGTCCAAACACTTCACAACTCTACTGTTTAGAGCTTTAACATGTTTTTAAAATTGTATGTATTTAAGGTGTACAACATGATGATTTGATATACATATACATAGTGAAATGATTCCTATTTTTAAGCTAATTACCGTATCTCTTCACACAGTTACCATTTTTTTGTGATGAAACCACCTGAAATTTACTCTTTTAGGAAAGTTCCAGTACTGAATACATAGTAATATTAACTACTGTCATCATGCTGTACATTAGCTCTCTAGACTTATTCCTCCAACATAATGGCAACTTTCTACCTTTTGATCAAAATCTCCCCATACATTGTTTAGAACTTTTAAGAAAAGTTTTACATTCAGAGGGTCAATTCTGTGCTTTGGTTTCCCACTTAGATTTGTATATTAATGCCAAAGAGCTTATATATTTGAAGATTTAGAAAGGCAGAACAAAATCAGAAATGAGTTCTTATTCTATTTACCCCAGGAATGAAGAGGAAGTAGGGAATTAGTTGAGATATGTTTCTCAAGAAACCAGCAGGAATGGCTTATTTCAGGGGAGAGGGAATTTTTGCTCTGCCTCTCTGAAATGTACAACTGCTCTGAGGAATCACTGGCGGATAGAAACTAGTATCTAGTCAAATCTCCTAAAAGTAAGATATCAGCAACCTAAAAATAATTTTGAAGTACAGCTCTGTGACAGAAATCATGCCTTTAAATTATACAGAATTATTTCTAAAGATGAATTGCAGAAAGTGAGACTTTCCATTAGGTTACCATTTCAACATAAGACCCAGTGCCTCCCATTTGGGAGAGGCAGATTAGAAAGCCCAGTACTGTGCATAGCTCGTGGTCTATGGAATAGAGGGTTGGGGGCCGGGGGCTTGGCAGGGTCTCTATTTTCCAATCAGTGGCCAAACAGCCTCTGCCTGTTGAGAATTCTGACTTATTCACACCATAGTCCTGGATCTGTTTCTATTCATCAACTTGGTCCTTGAGATAGAAAGCTCTTTTGTCATCACACTTGGATGGCTCTGGCCAGTCCCTCCATTTCCACATCTATTGTTCAAATCAGTCTTCTTCCTCTTACCTTTGTTGTTTCTGTTGTTATTGTCATTTGGATATCAGTGGGATATTGGGATTTTTATGAACCATTGACTAAATGTAGATACTTTAAACTCATTCAAATATATAAGTAAATAAAAACTAACACAAGGTGTTTTCCAAATTTACAGAAATCATTAAAAATTGAAAAAATATAAGGTTGCAGAACTTGAGCAATTCTTCAGTTTTACTTTTCTACTCTAAGATTATTGGTTCTGAGTAGACCGACTATGGAAGTATCCATTTCATCACTGCATATGTGATATATCTGTGTAATTCTTCATTCACCTCTATTCTTTCTGCTTTTGAGTAACAAACCAAGTCTAAAAGAAAACCCCTGGTTCCACTACAGGCAGCCATTTCAGTTATAACAGACAAGGTATAAGGTTTTACAACTCAGAATGAGCTCCGTACACATTTGAAATGTCCTTTGCGTCTCTCTCTTATATCTGCAGCCATAGCATTTTTTCTCTCACTCTCTCTGGTGTACTATGACTCAGTCTATAGTGCTCAGAGTGGGTCTTATATTAATTTTGGATGGGGAAGAATCGTGGGGAAGAATTTAGTTCTTGTTTAGTTTCACTGAAATTGGCACTGGATTTCTGTTTCTCCCTTCCCTGTGGATTATTTATAATCGTCAAGCGGGGAGTCTGATTTCATTATTTTAAAAATACCCCTTTTATATAAGTTTGAAGTGAAAGTGACTTCACTCTTGGGATGAAGAACTTTATTTCACTTTATGGGGCAACTGTATTTTCTACTTTTCTGAATGTCTATTATTGAGATATGGAAGAAACTGTAATTCTTTCTTGTTTTGTGTGAGCCCCAAAGCCCATCCAGGATCCCTACTAAGCTATTATTCACCCTTTTAAAAAAGAACTTATGACTTTATGGACAAAATATTACTTTCGATGACACTTGATATAAGCAGAGGAATGGGAGGTTTCAACTAACCCCAAACTCCTAAAGTATTCATTCTTCATTCATAAAAAGAACTTATTGGTTTGGGTCAGGTTCTATATCAGAGGATCAGGATATAGCAGTAAATATAAAAATAAATTAAGTGTAACAATCTCTGCCTTCAGAAATTGTAAATTCTAGTGAGAAGACACAGAACTAAACAAGACAAAATAAATACCTAGTACGTCTAATGGTGGTAAATATTAAGGAAATAAACAGGGCAAGGGGACAGGGAGAGTTGGGGGAGAGTGCTGAAGTTATAAAGTAGTTAAGAAAGGCCTTACAGAGAAGGAAACCTTTAAGGAAATAATTGAAGGAAGTGAGGAAAGAAACCATATGGCTTCCTGAGGGGAAAGCATCCCAGACAGGGAAAGAAATTTCATGGCACAGGCTTAAACGGGGAGCGTTATGGGGTGTTTCAGGTAACAGTAAGGAGGCTGTGTGGATGCAATGGAGTGACGCAGGGGGAAAGAAGTAGGAAATATGGTTAGAGGGGGAGTGGAAGGTAAGATCAATATGGCCTGGTTGGCCACTGGGAGGATGTTGGTTTCACTCTGAGTCAGATACAAAGTGACTGGGAGACTTCAAGCAGACAAGGGACACAGTGTACAGATGTATCTCATTCTATTGCACATTGCAGATATTGCAATTTTTTTACTATTTGAAGGTTTGTGGCAACCCTGCATCAAGCAAGTCTATCAGCGCCATTTTTCCAACAGCATTTGCATACTTGGTGTCTCTCTGTTGCATTTTTGGTAATTCTCACAATATTGCAAACTTTTTCACTATTATTATCTTTGTTACGGTGATCTGTGGTCAGTGCTCTTTGATGTTACTACTATGAGTCTCTGAAGGCTCAGATAATGGCTAGCATTTTTTAGCAATGAATTATTTTTAAATTAATGTTTGTACATTATTTAGACATAATGCTCTTCCATACTAATAGATTACAGTATAGTGTAAACATAATTTTATATGCACTGGGAAATCAAAAAACTGTGTGATTCGATTTATTACAATATTAGTTTTATTGTGGTGGTCTGGAACCAAACCTGCAATATCTGTGAGGTATGTCTGAGTACTAACTGATTGTAACTTGGACATAATTGGCAGCTAGAGCTACAGGTTCTACTGAGAGATCAGATGTGTAGTAAGTGATGACTCCAGATTATCAAGGTTCTAATAGCCCCGAAGATTGCACAATGGTCCCTTCCTGTAGTTGATGATTCTGAGTTCAGAGTTCCTTTAGGACCTCACTGAGGAAAGCCACTACCACCTCTGCAATAGCTTTCTCGTGAATGTTTGGGGGTTGCCATTTCACTTGTCCAATTTCGCAGTCAGTTATATTTATTCTACTTGCTTTCTTCCTGAAATTCCATACAAATGTCTGCTGCACTCATAACTCTCTTTCTTGTTTCCAGTATATGTGTGTGTGTGTATATATATATATATATATATATATATATATATATATGTATCTTTTTCCTTAATTTTAACTTAATTTTCTGTAATTTCAATAAGAATTAAGGGGAGAGGAGATAAACAGATGTGCTCAGTAAGCCACGTTTCCTTTTTCCTTTTATTAAAAAAAAAAAATCAATGTTGAAAACGAAGGGTAAAAAGTCATCTATGTGTAGTATCTGTATCAGGACTTGGATTCATCTGCCAGTAGCAGAGCCTGACAATAGCAATAGTTTAAATAAGAAGGTGGTTTATTTTTCTCTCATGTAAACAAAGTGTAGGGTTTTTTGTTTTTTTATTTGCGGTACGTGGGCCTCTCACTGTTGTGGCCTCTCCAGTTGCACAGCACAGGCTCCGGACGCACAGGCTCAGCGGTCATGGCTCATGGGCCCAGCCGCTCCGCGGCATGTGGGATCCTCCCATACCGGAGCACAAACCCGTGTCTGCTGCATCGGCAGGCGGACTCTCAACCACTGCGCCACCAGGGAAGCCCAGTGTAGGGGTTTTAATCCAGGGCTGGTATAGCTAACCCATGATCAGCAGGGTCCAGGCTGTTTTTTGAACTTTGTCATTTTTAGTAAGTGATGTTCATTGTAATTGTTACCTCATTGTCCAGACAGAAAGCTGACATTCCAGGCAGAAGATAGGAGCAAGGGGTATAGGCACTAAGGCTTATGCTAGCTGACTGCCCCTCTTT
Organism: Tursiops truncatus; assembly: GCF_011762595.2. Lineage (NCBI taxonomy): Eukaryota > Metazoa > Chordata > Mammalia > Artiodactyla > Delphinidae > Tursiops > Tursiops truncatus. The sequence goes on along the minus strand of NC_047044.1, from coordinate 32,211,659 downwards.
TAAGAGCCACTGACATTAAATTCATATTCTTTTGTTAAATAATAATGGGATGGTAGATATTAGTTAGGCAGCTATCTCTGCAAGCATCAGTCCATAGGCTCTAGTCTTTATTGATAGGGAATTCCTACCACATACTTTACAAGAAGCACTGAGATCTCCTGAAGTTTCACATAAAAAAAAAAAAGGGATAATTCCCTATGGTCCAGTGGTTAGGACTCAGCTGCACTACACCAGGTTCAATCCCTGGTCAGGGAACTAAGATCTTGCAAGACGTGGGGCATGGCCAAAAAAAAAAGTTGCCCATAAATCAGACAAAATTTGGCACAGAAAATATATCATGGTGATTAGGAATAAGAGCTCTGGGACCAGATACCTGAATTTGAATTCAAGTTCTAACTTCTACCGTAGTTCAGTGAGACTGCGGTGGAGTTATTTAACTTCAATGTGCCTCTGTTTTCTCATATATCCAATAGGTATAATACTAATGTCATCTATTTCATATATGAGAATTACAAAATAAATCATGTAAAGCTCTCAGAATGGTTCCTGGAACTCACAATCACTTAATAAGTGCTACATAATTATTATTATTATTATTTAAATGTATATGTTTGCTTCTGATTTTTATAGTTTTGAGGAAAATTTAAGAGCTCTTTTGAAATGCATGCAATCAGAGCTGATGTGAAACTGAACTTGAAAACATGTTTACTTCTCTTCAAAGAACTAAAATAAATTATTCAAAACCTAGATACAAACACCACACAAAAATGAAAAATAGAATCTTCTTATCTCTGAACAGCAAAGAACCTTGATGGTTAAGGCATGACAATATTTCCTATATAAATTAGAGTTCAGAAGAACACACCACACCTCTGTGAAAATCCTCTCTACGAGGCAAAGTCTGACATGAAAGGTATGGTTTTAGAGTTTCACTATTCCTCCAGTAAAATCATTTAATAACATTTTTGCTCACAGCTATCCAGTGAAGAAAGCACTATTTATCTAGATAAAATATTCTTCATCCTCTATCAGAAAAATGAGTTTACGTGGAAATGGGTGAAGACATTTATTTTCCCCAGGGAATTAATCATATACATATATAAAATTGTGTAGCATCTTGTTTGTTATGCATTTTCCACTTTTTCTATTTCTGACATTTATATTTGCATCTCCATGTTGTTTCACTCTGCTTTCCTTTTTATTCCCACTCTCTCTCTCTTCCTCATTCTCACTCTCTCTCTTTGTGTGTAATTATTAAGATTTTAAATTTAGTGTTTCTTGGCTAATGTACTATTGGCCTTCTGTTGCTGATAATTCTTTGGTATGCAGGTTGTCTTGTGCATTTTAGGGTATTTAGGAACATCCCAAACATCTACTCACTAGATTCCAGTAACATCCCTACTCCTCAAATTGTGACAATCAAGAAATGGCCTCCAGGAATCACCAACTATCCCCTGGAGGCAAAATCATCCCCAGTTAAGAACAATTGACTTACCATAGTTTTCATTTGTCTTCTTATGTGTTTCCTGATTTATTTGGCTTTTGTCCTATTTCACTTTGTGCTGTTTTCTGAACTTCAGCTCTCCAACTTTCCACACAATGCAGGGCTGTGGGTGTGGTGCACGGGGGAGAACAGGGAACTGGCCTTCAGGACATCTAGATTTGGGTTTCCATACCTGACTCAGGCAATCTGCCTTTGGACAACACATGCACCCAGTTTATTCTTGCATTATGTTATGTAGTGATTTGATATGATTTAAAATCCACTTGTTTATGACAGAAATGAAGTTGTTTTTATAGGTAAAGTTGTTTTGATATAAGTGAAATTGTTGTGCCAGGATGTCGACGACATTGACATCTATGGTTGCTGATAAGCATTCAGTAACTCAGTGGCTGAGGGGTGCCACTGGGGGCTTAACAATAAGAACACATGGAGAAGCAACTATGGGGAGGGGACATTTAGACTATAAATACCAAGTTTGTGAGGACTGCCTGGGAGTGTTCAGTCTGAGCAAGGTGACTCTTTGCTGATGCAACTCTCTCTACAAAGACCTTGGGGCAATAGCTCCTGCCATGCAGTGAAGAAAACCATGCAGTGGCCCCAAGAAGATTATCTTGCTGGTCAACACCAGTGTCTTTGTTTCCTAGCAATGTGATCTAGCAACAAGGGACTTTCTCCGGTGCTCCAGCAACTGGACTGTCAGCTCTTAGTTCGCTAAGCTGACTCTCCCGAGAACCAACTGGTAAAAAGGTACACCTCAACTAAATTTGGACTTTATTCCTTTTATCTGCCCTTTCCTGGAACAACAGTGTAATTGATCTATCAATGATTTGGAGTATGTTTTTTCTTTATTGGCTTATTAAGAGACATTATCCTGTATGCTATTGTGAAATTATTATAATTCCTGCAATGAACCTATGTTAAATAAAATATTGGCGAAGACAATCTCAATCTCTGAGCATAATTTTTCCCCAAAGAAAGCAAGTTTCCTCAACCATAAAATAGAAAAGTTGGATTAGATGATGACTCAGGCTTTAAAAAACTTAAATGGACACAAATGATTTCTAAGGGAAGAATGTAATGCTATTGTATAATAATAGTATTTTTTTCTTTTCCTCTTGTCTCTTTAGTTTAACTACAGCTCGGTTTTGTTCCGTTTCCTTTCATTCTATTTTGACATTTTATTTATTGGTCTGTCACGCTTTTTTTCTAAAATTAACATGGCTTATACTATACTCTTTTGTAGATTTCTCCACTCTGTTCTAATTCTTCTAGTTTATTATCAGAATGCACTTTTCAAAATAAACTTACAAACCATAAAAGGTAGTACCAATCAGAGAATTATTTTCTATAGTTTAGGGAAGAATTAATTGGTCAAGTTGAGATCAATTTTGTTATGTAAATATAGGATTATTCTTTTGCTACATTTTATTCCTTTTAAATAAGATAAGAAGATATAGTCGCTGTTTTGGAAACTTTGCAAACTTAAAAATGAAATAAAGAAATTATTAAAAAACTATTCTGCAAGGTTTGAAAATGAAAAAATATTCAAAATTATCTATGACTATTTGAAATACTGATTATGTCAACTATGCTTAACATTAACTTCACTCAAAGAATATATTGTGAGCAAAATTCTTAACTAATGATAGCAGTACATATGCACAATTAATAAATAGAAATGTACTCATATTGGAGAGAGAAGGGCTATTTTTTTCTTTTGCTAAGAGTGCCTAATAAGCATTTTAAAGACTAATAGTCTAAAATATTTGTTAAATGATGTAAATCAATCAAGTTAGAACACACTCTCACACCACACACAAAAATAAACTCAAAATGGCTTACAGACTTAAATATAAGACATGACACCATAAAACTCTTAGAAGAAACCATAGGCCAAACGTTCTCTGACATAAATTGTACCAATGTCTCATTAGGTCAGGCAATAGAAATAAAAACAAAAAGAGGGACTTCCCTGGGGGCGCAGTGGTTAAGAATCTGCCTGCCAATGCAGGGGAAACAGGTTTGAGCCCTGATCCAGGAAGATCCCACATGCCGTAGAGCAACAAAGCCCGTGCACCACAACAACTGAGCCTGGACTCTAGAGCTTGCGAGCCACAACTACTGAGGCCATAAGCCACAACTTCTGAAGCCTGCATGCCTAGAGCCCATGCTCTGCAACAAGAAGCCACTGCAATGAGAAGCCTGTGCACCGCAACAAAGAGCAGCCCCTGCTCGCTGCAACTAGAGAAAGCCTACACAGCAACGAAGACCCAACGCAGCCAAAAAAATTAATAAATAAATAAACTTAAAAAAAAAAAGGAAAAAGAAACAAATGGGACCTAATCAAACTTACAAGCTTTTGTACAGCAAAGGAAACCATAAACAAAATGACCAACAAGGGCTTAATTTCCAGAATATACAAACAGCTCATACAACTCAATAACAAGAAAACAAACAATCCAGCTGAAAAATGATCCAATGTCTATTTAGGGCAGAAGACCTAAGTAGACATTTCTCCAAAAAGGGAACCCTCCTACTCTGTTGGAATATAACTTGGTACAGCCACTATGGAAAACAGTATGGAGGTTCCTCAAAAAACTAAAAATAGAGTTAACATATGATCCTGCAATCCCACTCCTGGGAATATATTTGGAGAAAACTCTAATTCAAAAACATATGCGCACCCCAATGTTCATAGCAACATTATTTACAATAGCCAAGACACTGAAACAACCTAAATGTCCATATATATACATATGACGGAATATTACTCAGCCATGAAAAAGAATGAAATAATGCCATTTGCAGCAACATGGATGGACCTAGAGATTATCATATTAAGTGAAGTGACAAAGAGAAAAACAAATACCATATGATATCACTTACATGTGGAATCTAAAATATGACACAAATGAACTTACCTATGAAACAGAAACAGACTCACAGACATAGAGAAGAGACTTGTGGTTGCCAAGGTGGGGAGGAATGGATTAGGAGTTTGGGCTCAATAGATGCAAACTGTCTTACATAGAATGGATAAACAACAAGGTCCTACTGTACAGCACAGGGGAACTATACTCAATGTCCTGTGATAAACCATAATGGGAAAGAATATGAAAAAGTATGTATATACATGTATAACTGAGTCACTTTGCTGTACAGTAGAAAATAGCACAATATTGTAAATCAACTATGCTTCAATGAAATAAATAATTTATAAAGTATTTTTTAAACAGATGAGTGAAGCAGAAAAAAGTAAGTAGAGTTCAAGCATAGAACAGTAAGAAATATTGAGCCAGTAAAGCTTTTTTGGAGCAGGAACATGACACACTTAGAAAAAGAATTTGGGAGTCATATTCAGTATGAATTTGTCCAGGAAAAGGCTGAGTGGTGAGCAGTACATTTATCTTGGCTGAATTTTTATACCTAGTTTATGGCGCCAAATACCTTTGCTTTGTATTATGGTGTTGTGTCTGCTTGTCATTATTACATTAAATGTATCCTTGAAGTCTTCCTCTCTGTATTCTCCTCAATACTTGAGGAAATGAAAGATGTGAAGTATTTGCTGCATGAGCGAAGGGTCAAATGATGGCAATGATCTAGGGATTCTAATGGTAATCAACTTGATACTGTGATGTGCCAGGATTTAGTCTAGCAAAATTTGTTTCAACCCCTTTTCACATTGGACTTTTTCTTCCTCATCTAAAACAATTAAGATAACAAAAACAATAATAATTGCTTAATCATACAGATGTCATTTATCCAATGCTATCATATATATAACACAAATAGAAAAGCTATTAGAAATAATGGGGATAACAGAAAATAATTGCTTAATCATAGAGGCATCTTATTGATTCAATGCTATCACATATAGAAAACAACTAAAATAGCTATCTATCATAATGCATCCTCCATTTATGCTATTTCCCTCTCTGAACACAGACCTCTAGAAACCATCTCTTGGTCTAATTACTTAACCTAACGTGTAAACATCTTTGTGAACTTTCCTTATGTACACAGGTATGGGAGAAACATAGAAGCAGGTAAAGTGTAATTTATTTGCCAAAAATGTTCAGTGTGATTAGGAAGAATATTATACCTGATTTGTGTACCAGTCAAATTCAGGAATAGTGATCAAAGCTCCAGAGAAATATTCTAAACTGTAATCTCTGTTTTGGGGTGAAGAGAAACTATCCATAGGAAAAGCAGGTTTCACTGCTTCTCAAGATATCAAACTCCTTTAGGGCACCCAAAACCTGAGAGGTTGTAATGGTGGCTCCAAACCACAGGCCACAAAATTACTTAGTTACTACTGCATATGAAATTGAAGAGAAAAAAAGTCAACATATAATATATAAATAGTAAAAGAGCTTTACAGTTTGAATAGAGAAATGTTTAATCTTTTGGATAAGCTGCTACTTAATCTACTTGAGTTTAAAATTAAGGAGAAACTGAAGTGAGACATAATGTATCTATATTAAGATAGAGTGTTTTGGCAAATATACACAGCTCCTAAATTATTTTCTTCTGAAACGTTTGTACATCCAATCCATTTTGTCTTTCCTAGGCATAATAGGTAAGGTAGATTCTAAGTTAAAAGAAGAAAGTGGAGGAAGGGGAGGAAGAAGGGAAGCATGAGGAAGAGGGTGAGGAAGAAAAGAGGAAAATCCAGATTATAAGAGTTTCATAATTTAGTTTCCTTAGTTTCTTTCCTCAGGCAAGATGACTCTGTATATAATGGCGTATATAAATGTCACTTTTTTTCTTTTTTCTGTCACTTTTTTCCTTAAGTACCATTATTTTATTTTGCTTAGTCTCTGATTTACAGAGAAATCAGTCGACTCTGGCCTGCTATATTACATAAAGAATTTGGGAGAGTTTTATACTGCATTATTTGAAAAAGATATGCTAGAATTTCTCCACAAGTGATTATGCTTTTTGATTCTCAAAGTCTTCCAAAACACTGCAGAGGCAGGAACACTCCCAAATTCATTCTACAAGGCCACCATCAACCTGATACCAAAAACAGACAAAGATATCACACAAAAAGAAAATTACAGACCAATATCACTGATGAATATAGATGAAAAAATCCTCAACAAAGTACTAGCAAACAGAATCCAACAGCACATTAAAAGGATCATACACCATGATCAAGTCAGGTTTAATCCAGGAATGTAAGGATACTTCAATATACACAAATCAATCAATGTGATACACCATATTCACAAACTGAAGGAGAAAAACGATACGATCACCTCAATAGATGAAGAAAAAGCTTTCAAAAAACTTCAACACCCTTTTACGATAAAAACTCTCCAGAAAGTAGACATGGAGGGAATTTACCTCAACATAATAGAGGCCATATATGACAAATGCACAGCCAACATCATTCTCAATGGTGAAAAACTGAAGCCATTTCCGATAAAATCAGGAAAAAGACAAGGATGCCCAATCTCACCACTATTATTCAACATAGTTTTGGAAGTTTCAGCCACAGCAATCAGAGAAGAAAAAGAAATAAAAGGAATCCAAATCAGAAAAGAAGAAGTAAAACTGTCACTGTTTGCAGATGACATGATACTATACATAGACAATCCTAAAGATGCTACCAGGAAACTACTAGAGCTAATCAATGAATTTAGTAAAGAAGCAGGATACAAAATTAATGCATAGAAATCTCTTGCATTCCTATACACTAATGATGAAAAATCTGAAATAGAAATTAAGGAAACACTCCCATTTACCATTGCAACAAAAAGAAGAAATACCTAGGAATAAACCTACCTAAGGAAAAAACCCTGCATGCAGAAAACTATAAGACACCGATGAAAGAAATTAAAGATGATACAAACAGAGGAAGAGATATACCATGTTCTTGGATTGGAAGAATCAACAATGTGAAAATGACCACACTACCCAAAGCAATCTACATATTCAATGCAATCCCTATCTAACTACCAATGGCATTTTTCACAGAACTAGAACAAAAAAATTCACAATTTGTATGCAAACACAAAAGACCCCGAATAGCCAAAAAAATCTTGAGAAAGAAAAACAGAGCTGGAGTAATCAGGTGCCCTGATTTCAGACTATATTACAAAGCTACAGTAATCAACACAGTATGGTACTGGCACAAAAACAGAAATATTGATCAATGGAACAGGATAGAAAGCCCAGAGATAAACCCATGCACATATGGTCACCTTATTTTTGATAAAGGAGGCAAGAATATACAATGGAGAAAAGACAGCCTCTTCAATAAGTGGTGCTGGGAAAACTGGACAGCTACATGTAAAAGAATGAAATTAGAACACTCCCTAACACCATACACAAAAATAAACTCAAAATGGATTAAAGACCTAAATATAAGGCCACACACTAAAAAACTCTTAGAGGAAAACATAGGAAGAACATTATAAGACATAAATCACAGCAAGATTCCTTTTGACCCCCCTCTAGAGAAATGGAAATAAAAACAAAAATAAACAAATGGGAGCTAATGAAACTTAAAAGCTTTTGCACAGCAAAGGAAACCATAAATAAGATGAAAAGACAGAGAAGATATTTGCACACAAAGCAACTGACAAAGAATTAATCTCCAGAATTTACAAGCAGCTCATGCAGCCCAATATCAAAAAAACAAACAACCCAATCCAAAAAATGGGCAGAAGACCTAAATAGACATTTCTCCAAAGAAGATATACAGTTTGCCAATAAACACATGAAAGGATGCTCAACATCACTAATCATTAGAGAAATGCAAACCAAAACTACAATGAGGTATCACCTTACACAAGTCAGAATGGCCATCATCAAAAAATCTAGAAACAATAAATGCTGGAGAGGGTGTGGAAAAAAGGGAACCCTCTTGCACTGTTGGTGAGAATGTAAATTGATACAGCCAGTATGGAGAACAGTATGGAGGTTGCTTAAAAATCTAAAAATAGAACTACCATATGTCCCAGTAATCCCACTACTGGGCATATACCCTGAGTAAACCATAATTCAAAAAGAGTCATGTACCAAAATGTTCACTGCAGTTCTATTTACAACAGCCAGGACATGGAAGCAACCTAAGTGCCCATCGACAGATGAATGGATAAAGAAGATGTGGCATATATATACAATGGAATATTACTCAACCACAAAAAGAAACGAAATTGAGTTATTTGTAGTTAAGTGGATGGACAAACAGTCTGTCATACAGAGTGAAGTAAGTCAGAAAGACAAAAACAAATACCATACCCTAACAAATATATATATGGAATCTAAAAAAAAAAAAAAAGCTTTCTCCATAAACATCTAAAAAAAAACAACATAGGGGCAGGACAGGAATAAAGACTCAGATGTAGAGAATGGACTTGAGGACACAGGGAGGGGGAATGGTAAGCTGGGACAAAGTGAGAGAGTGGCATGGACATATATACACTACCAAATGTAAAATAGATAGCTAGTGGGAAGCAGCTGCATTGCCCGGGGAGATCAGCTTGGTGCTCTGTGACCACCTAGAGGGGTGGGATAGGGAGGGTGGGAGTGAGATGCAAGAGGGAGGGGATATGGGGATACATGTATACATATAGCTGATTCACTTTGTTAGCAGAAACTAACACAACATTGTAAAGCAATTATGCTCCAATAAAGACGTTAAAATAAAAAAACTGTAAAGATCAGACTTTCTCACGAAGTAGATTTAAATTCACTGTGAAAAAGATGTGGAAATAATTGCTTGTAACTTTTAATATCTATTTCCATGAAATATGAAAAAGAAATAGTTCACATTTAATTATTCTTAGATCTAAAGAGACACGAAAGAATTTAGTCTGATTGCCACAAAAGGTGAGTATTGCATTTGGATAGTAAGGCTGTAGATTTCATACAATAATACTAGAGGTTTACAAATCTCAAAGAGGACATGTAATTAATTCAACTTTATATCAGTCACAAAAGTCTCAAGAGTTCTCCATGATGCCTATGAGGTTATTTTTTCAATCATTCAATGTTTTTGGTAGAGCAAATTATAACAATGTCTCTGAGGGACAGCTACTTTTCCTCAAACATACACACAGGTTAAATTCTTATCCTACACTTTTCTTCTGAATAAAATGGGGCAATGAGAATATTAATATACTCTAAATGACAATATTTTAGGATAGATTTTCATATATATTTATTTTAAATGCTGGGATATAATCATAGGATTTAGATGTAATTTATAAAATATAGGCATATATGCTGTGGTGCAGTGAGACAAACTGTAGTTTCAGATTGACACTACTTGCATGATTTTTATTAAGTCCTATACTGAAAAATGAGAAGGCAGGTAGTTAAATTAATTGATTTGGTAGATCCCTACTGGTTCTAAAATTGTATTATTTTAAGTAATTTTGTTTTATATGAACCTTAAAGAGTACTGAAGGTCAATAAATCAGTCACTTCTGAGGACTGATAAATGTATATTTTCTGAATAACTTCCTTCATTTATTTTCCTAAAATTAGTCTAAACCTCAGTGAATGATTCATTAATTCCACGCAGCATAGTTGTTCAGAAATTTCCGTCAAAATGAAAACAGATACATTCTCTCTTGATTCCAGCAGAAAATTACAGCTCTCTTCCTCCATGAACATCTACCAATCCCAGTAGGTCTGAGACAACCCATTTTGTAAAGTAAAAATAGAAAATAAGTGACCTGCAAGGATGAATATTTTTAGAGCAAACATAATATTTTCCTAGGCCATTATTAACTTTATAATATTGTGAAAACTATCATTACTACATGTAAATTACCATGAATTGAGCTTCATCATGTGCCGTGGCCAAAAGTACATCATTACATTTAATATTATCAAGTGCCCTATGTGAGTAGGTACCATTATTACCCAAATATCAGAGATGAAAAACACACAGTAGTTAGGTTGCAAAGGTGGGATTTAAGTTTACTTCTGTCTGATTCCAAAGCCAGAACTCTAAGCCATTACATCTTTTTTTTAAACTATTTATTTTTAAATAATTTTAGATTCTTACAAGAGTTTCACGGGGTACCGAGTATTCCTGTACACCCTTCACCCAGATTCATAATCATAATTGTATCATAATCATGATACAATTTTTAAGATAAGAAATTAACACTGATATAGTACTATTAACTAAACCAGAGGTAAGTAAACATTTTCTGTAAATAGATACTTAGTCATTATTTTAGGCTTGTGGGCCGTATGGTCTTTTCCCCAAGTCATCAACTCTGCCCTTATACTGTGAAAGCAGCCTTTATGGAAACATTACATAAAGAAATGGGTATGGTTGTACTCCACTAAAACTTGAAAAACAAGCAACTCGACTGATCAGGCCCATGGGCTGTAGATATCAGAGTCCTAAACTAAACTACAGATTTTACTCAGGTTTTACCAGCTTTGCTACCAATGTCCTTTTTCTGTTCCAGGATCCAATCCAGGATGGCACATTGCACTTAGAGGTCATATATCTTTAGTTTTTTTTCCATTTGTAACATTTTTGCACTCCCCTTTTCTTTCATAACCTTGACACTTCTGAAAATTAATGGCCAGGATTTTGAAAATGTCCCTCAATTTTGTTGTCTGGTGTTTTCTCATGATTAGATTGGGGCTGTGGATTTGGGGAAAGAATATCACAAGTGTGATTTTGCCCTTCTCCTTGCATCATATTATATCTTTTTTAAAGAAAATTTAAGCCATTAGTTTTTAGAATTCCCTAAATCCTGGCATTTCTGATTTCCAATTACTCTAATTCAACTTCTAGCATTATGGAGATCATGAAAAACCTTGGGGATTGTGATGCAAATATTACTATTTATGCTTTATTGTCAACTGTAAAATAATATTCAAGAGCTACCAATATTATTAGCACTTAGACTGGGAACATAGTGAATTATTAGAGCTGTAGTATACTATTAATATAATTTAATATACTATTGATACATTTGTCAAAATTTAACAATAGCCACCAAAAATATACTCATGGAAAAATAACAGTTCTCAGTCATTTGTTAATTATAAGTCAATTAGTTTAAATATGTAAGAAAAAGAACCAAGATATCTAAACTTATAGATAGAACAAGATATCTAAACCATATGATTTACCAAAATTTTTTTCTCATTAGTCTAAAGAGTTTGATATCTCCAGTGAGTCAATCCAAAATTTTTCTTCATCTAGCAAGATCATCTCCATCTTAATTAGACATGTGAAAGTAGAAATGTATGTTCTTAGTGAATCCCAAAATTAACTTTAAAAATACATTTCTTCAATAATATTTTATGTAATGATGTTAGCTTATTTTTTCATTCTGGGTACCTACTGAGTGACAAGACATTCAAAACTTTTATAATTTACATCTAAAATCTTCTCATCTGAAAATTACAAATATTTAATGTTTTTTATGAGCGTCTTCTCATACTTTATAATCAGATATGGTAGTTTTTGCATTAGTGTCATCAAAAATATAAGTAAAATTTTATGGCCTAAATTTTTCACTCATTATTTCAGATACACGTTAACATCTGTTAACTTGCTGATCATATTTTTGTTGACCCATATGTTTTTATTCTTTCTGGACAAAGTTATCTGAAGTCCAACAAGTCTAAAACTAATCACATTACATTGAACCTTATATGAGTGTGGTCTTTTGTGTTCCATAAGTAAATGGGGTCCATTTGCCCATCCTCATAAACTAAAAATTTTCTGAATAAACTTGACTATTTAACATAATATCCATTTTCCTTCCAAGTCCAGTCAATTCTGCAACAGAAATTTCTCATAAATATGACTTCAACTCTTAGTCCTCATAGCAATATCTGAGTCCTATACTTTATTATTTTCTTTTTGACCTTAACCCATTATCCTGACAACACCTTCTTCTACTTAGAGTCTGTTCTCCACAATGTTAGCATACTTCTCTTTCTGAGAGATGTATCTGATCATGTCACTCTGCAGATTAAAAAACTCTTGTACTCTTTACCTAAGATGAAGGATAAATCCCAAACTTCTAGGCATGGCATATAAACCCAATATGCTTGCAATCTTACCCCTTATATTCAGAACCCATCACGAACCACCCTCACCTCCTGAACTTGCTCCAGAGTAAATCTGAATTTCATATGATATTCTCGCTGTTGCTCTTCTCTCTTCTATGTCTAGTTCATTCTTTAGATATATTGTCCTAGTATACATTTCCTAATATTAAGATGTTTTCTAATATTTCAATGCAATTTTTCTATATTTTAAATAGTAGTGTATGTTATTTAAACTTTTAGTTCATATGGAAAATATATACATGTATGATAGTAACTTTAATAATGGAAATATATAATATGTGTGATTGATTTTAAGAGAGTTTATTGCCTCTTTCATATATGCCTCAGGAAATGGATCAAGAAGAATACCATTTTTCTTTATAGATGGTCAATATACCAAAGATGGAAAGTTTTTACAAGCTTTAAAACTTAATCTAAAATCAGTTCATTCTATACTTGGTAAGAATAACACTTTGGCAACATGTCCAGTTTCTTCTACAGTTACTGGTCTAGTCTGTTCATGTTTTCCATATGATATTGTTTTACATATTTTTGAAGAAAATCTTTCAACTTCATTAAAATTCCAAATTATTATTATTTAACAGCATAGCATTTTCTAATATTGTGAAATTTTTTTTTTTTTTTTTTTTTTTTTTGCGGTATGGGAGCCTCTCACTGTTGTGGCCTCTCCCGTTGTGGAGCACAGGCTCCGGACGCGCTCCGGACGCGCAGGCTTAGCGGCCATGGTTCACGGGCCCAGCCGCTCCGCAGCATGTGGGATCTTCCCAGACCGGGGCACGAACCCTTGTGCCCTGCATCGGCAGGTGGACTCTCAACCACTGGGCCACCAGGGAAGCCCTGAAAGTTTTATATATTTTCTTTTATCATTTTTGTATTAACTTGTATAGGTACTGTAGTCATTTTGTATTTATTTTCTATTGCTATGCATCAAAATGCCACAAATTTTGCAGCATAAAGCCATATTGATTTGTTAACTCAGTTTCTGTAGGTCAGAAGTTTAGCATGGTATAACTAGGTTCTCTGCTAAGAATATCACAAGGCTGTTTTCAAGATGTTGGATAGGCTGAGTTCTCGGAAGTCTCTGGGGAAAAATTCGTTTCCAAGATCATTTCTTGTTGTTAGGAAATTTCAGTTCCTTGCACCTATAGTGACTGAATTCCCCTTTCCCTTGCTGGTTATAACCCAGGGATCACTCTCAGCTTCTAAAGGCTGCCTAGACCCTTGTCACGTGGCCTCTCCATCTTCAAGCCAACAGTGGCTCATTGAATCCTTCTCACACATTGAATCTCTGACTTCCTCCATTGTGACCAGCCAGAAAAAGCTCTCTGCTTTTAAAGGACTCATGTAATTAGGTCAAACCGACCTGGATAATTTCCCTATGTCGACGTCAACTGTGACATATATTATAACCTAGTTACAGGAATAAACTTTGTCGTATTCACTGTGCCTTGGACTATGCCTGGTGTGTGCAACAGGGGTGGGAAATCTTGGAAGCCATCTTAGAATTCTGCCTACCACAGTATCCATAATTCCTTCTAAAATAAACATATTCTTATGTATTCCAGGTAAATGAAGTTCCAATTCATCCATATATCCACACTGGATACTTTAGATTTGCCCAATCCATACACCACACCTATCCTTACATACAAGAAGAATATTTTAGCAAATAACTGAAATGAAATTCTTTCTCACAAGCATCTCTGGAGAATAATCTTTACTGTTTATCCCCACTGACAGAGTGCTAGTTCAGACCTTATCAACTCTGGTCAGACTGCACCTGCCTCTCCCTATTTATACCACCAGCCACTTCTTATTTTAAACCATTTTCAGTCTCTAAATAAATTCAGCTTATTAAAAACCAAATCTGATACCTTTATTTCTGTAATTTAGAATATATTTCGATTCTCTTCCTGCTTTATGATAAATTTCAAACTCCTTGACATATCAGTATAAATCTGTGAGGGCAAAAGGCAGTGTGAAAGAACTGTCTGGTTTATAACATGTATTTGATAAATATTTGTTTACTGAATTATAGGAAAAATGTTAAGCTCAAAAATCATCTTATTTCATTTCCTCAGCTTCAACTTCTGCCACTTTACCTCACTCTGTGTTCCAATGACATTAAATATCTCACCTTTCACAGAACAAACAGCCATTTCACACATATTTTTTTTTTTGGCTTGACACATGCTCTTAGCTATCACAGTAAAACCTTTTCTCACATTCTCTGCCTCCTCATTTTGCAAGATCCATCCCAAATGTTTCCTCCAGTATGAACTCTTTTATAATACCCCCAATAATGAAACTGCAGCCCAGTATATGCATAGAGGAGTACTACTGCAGAAGAGTAGGATCAGCACCAACAGCGGTCTACACGGGGGAGGAGTGGGGACTGGAAGTGAGAAAGGGCCGGTAAGAGTAAGTGGGCTCTGCAGTAGCTGGTGTGTTTTAACTTCCAAATCAAGGTCAGTTAGCAGTAACAGCAGAATCAACTTCCCTGCAAGAATAGTGAAGTTGGGATATACGAGGAATTGCTGACATCTGGGAATATCAAGGGGCACAAATTCAAGAAAAAAAGAACAAAAAACACTTAATCAAATTCCAACAAACAGAATTCATTTCTTAGGAGTGTCAGATTAATCAGTATGAATTGTTATTCACAGTCCCAGATTTTCTCATGTAAATGAAATAACACTTCGAAAATCCACTCATCTTTCAAAATTTTCTTTCATTTATTTGAGATATTAAAATTATAGAAAAATATTTTAAATGAACAAAAACAAACAAAATACAGGTATGGGACAAAAAATAGATACATATATATTGACATACTAGACACAGTCTGGTAAGCTAAACAAAATGACCTCCCAAAGATATCCATACCTTAATGGCTGGAACCTGTGGATATTACATTATATTACAAAAAAAAAAAAAAAAAAAAAAAAAAAAAGGACCTTGCAGATGTAATTAAAGATTTTTGAGAAGAGGAGATTACTCTAGACTTTCTGGTTGGGCCCTAAATGGACTTACATATATACTTATGAGACACAGAGGAATATTTAATACATGCACATAAGAAGGTTATATGAAGAAGCAGAGAGAGACTTGAAGATGCTGTCTTTGATGATTGGAGTAATGTGGCCAGAATTCAAGGAAAACTGGCAGCCACTAGAATTTGGAAGAGGTGAGGCTGGATTCTTCCCTAGAGCCTTTGGAGAGAATGTGTCCCTGCTGACTTATTGGTCCCAGCCCAGCGATAAAAATTTTGGACGTCTGGCCTTCAGAACTTTGAGTGAATTAATCAAATACACTTTGAGTGTATCTTGTTTTAAGATAGCAAGTCTGTAATTAGTTACAGCAGCTACAGGACACTGATACACACAGAATGATGAAATAGACAAATTCGGTAAATCAGGAAAAAAAATAGCTTTATATCTTTTAAAATAGCTAAATGAGATTGGTAGTGGTGCTGAAGAAATTTCAGTTTTCTAACAATCTAGTCTAAACACAATTAAGGCTTTCCAATTATGATTACTTCATTTTTCACTTTAGCTAATTCTCAAATAACCAGAATAACTGAGTCAGGGGGAATAAAGAGATGCACAGGCGAAGGCAGAGAGTTTTGAAAGATAAAAACAAGCAATTCAAAAATTAGAATGAAAAACAAAATTGTATGAAGTAAATATTAAAGTGTAATATAAAATTGCATCCAGTATTTACGAATATATTTCCATTCTAAAGGCATCATCCAAAAGTATTAATATGTATGAAATAATAATTTTATTACTCAAAAATTACTTAAATAAATCTGGCTAAACTATGACAATCCCCACATAGTAGCTCAGGAAACCATTTTTAAAAACACATCATGCCACTCACTTGTTTAAAATCTTCAAATGGACCTTAACATAAAGCAAACCTTCTTCCTATGACCAGCAAGGAAGCAAGGCCTTAGATAGGCCACATCTTGCTTATCTATTCAATCTCCTCTCCGTTACTCTCTTCTCACTTTTACTCCTCCAGTATCCCGTGATCCAACTCTGTCAGTCTGCACTTTGTTCTTGTACACACCAAGGTCTTTCTGCTCTCAATGCCTTTGCATATCTTGTTCCCTCTGCCTGGCAATCATTCCCCCAGATCTTTTCATTGTTGTTTATTTCTAGCATTCAGGAATCTATCCAATCTATCCCATCAAAGTCTAGTTACTAACTTTTATTTTCTTCATATCACCATCTAAAATGATTTTTTTCATTTATTAAATAGTTTATTTTTCTGTTTCAACTAGAACTTTGAGCAAGAATTTTGGCTTATTCAAAACTGCATAACACTTATAGTTGTTCCTGACAGGAGACAAGCTTTGAAATATTATTTGAGTGAATAAACATCTCTAGAGAGGATAGTATGCTTTCCCCTTTGACTTTTTAATTAAACCTGTTTATTGTCTTTAGGTCTTCTTGATCGTGCACTGGAGCCAGTCCTTTCTTCACAAAACAATATTCTTAATTCTTTTTTCTTTCAATATACTATGAAATACAATCACTGTTCATTTTCCAAACCCAGGTTATTACTAATCTAGGCTAAATTATTGTCAGTTAAGAATTTAAAGACACAAATTCTTAACATCAATTTACTCAAATTCATTTCTCTTTCTACTGAGAGTAACTTGCCTGGCTCAGCAAGGTAAGGTATTGAAAAAAAAAATTCAAAATTGAAAGATTTTAGGGAAACGTCTTTGAATATAGATCCTTAGATCTTAGTCACAGAGTTCAAGATTTTGATATCCAGTACCTCTTCTGGAGAGGAGACTTTCCATCATTCAAACTAGTCCTTTATTCAGTTATTTATTGGTGTCAACTACATGCTTGGATCTTAGAACATAGAAGTGGATAAAAACAAAGTGCTTGCCTTCTAGAGCTTACATTCTATGGGTGAAGACAGCCAACTACCAAATAAATGAGTAAATATGTATTGATTAGATGGCGATGAGTATAGTAGAGGGAAAAAAATCTAAGTGGCAAGGGGAGTAATAAATTCAGTGGTTGTGAGTATGCTATTCAGTATCAGATATTGAGAGAAATACCCGCCCTCATGGTGAGCAGAGTCCTGGAAGAACTAAGGATGTAATCCATCCTTATATGTGAAGAAAGAACATTCTAGACAGAAGGAATAGACAGTGAAAAATCCCTGACTGAAGTGAGAGGGTGTCTGGTATGTTCAAGAAATAGCAAGAAGGTCAACGTGGAAGAGCAATGTGAGTAAAAGAGAGAGTGGTAAAAAAAAAAAAAAAAAAAAAAGAGAGAGTGGTAGCAGATGAAGTCTGAAAGGCCAAAGAGTGCAGGGGGTAGGTCATGAAGGGCCTTCTAGACCATTTAAAAAATTTAAACTTTAAATCTGAATCAAATGGCCAGCTAAGGGAGGGTTTGAACAGAGCAGTAATACGATCTGCAATAGTTCAAATGAGTCATCCTGGCTGTCACGTTGAGAATGTATTTCTCCCACATTTCAACTAAGAAAAATTCTAAAGATTAAGAATTTTCTAATTGCAGCCAAAAAACCATAAGTGGCTAGATAAATATTTGATTGCTAAAGAGGAGAACATCTCCTGATAAAATAAACTGGGGTACCTAATTCTTAACTTGAACCACTGGAAATGTCCAATATTCAAGAGTTTTTGATTTGCAAAAAGAAGAAATTTCATATGTTTAATCTAGTAATTATTCCATAATACTGAAAAAGAAGATGTTTTTAGGTACGTATTTTTTGGTAATTTTATGTTTTTCCCAAATATTCTGCCAATTATTCTTCTTCACCATGGTTAACCTCCAAACCCAGGTATCTGTGCCTATATAAGTATGTTGAGTTACACAGTTAACTCTGTTAATAACTTTTCTGAATTTAAGTGATTGTTCTTATTTTGCTTACTCTTTGGGCGTATGATGGTTACATTACTAAATTTTGGTGAGAAATATAAGAATTTAAGTGTAGAATGCAACTTACAATTGGGTAGTTGCCTTCTAGAGCTTACATTCTATGGGTGAATTTTGTGGGGTAATATTCTTCCCACAAAAAAAGATGAAATGAACAGAAATAATTTCATGAAAACTTCTATTTCTAGGATCTGCTTAGTTTACCCTGAACTTTTAGATGTATGCCTTCATTAGCACTTGTAAAATGTGGTAAATACACCTTTCTCTCATATTTCAATGGTTAGTCAGAAAAAAAAATAAATAATTGGGTAAAAATTACTAAAATAACTTGGGGGATATCAAAATCATGGTCATGCAACTTGACCCTTTCAGAAGAAAATGGCATGTGAGGAAATTTTTCATAAATTCAAAAGTGTATTCATATGTCTTTTCTCTAATTTTTATTTTCCCATGATTAAAATCTATTGTGAAATAAATTATGAGGAACAGTGACATATTAGCACAAAGTAAGTAATATGGACAGAATTACAGAAAAGAATTATAACCTAGCTTCAACTTAGTAGGAGAAATACACTCCAAAATTATATGTTCCCTCAAGAGAGCTTGGTTAAAGTGTAGTTTATGCTCTTAAATTATCAACTGTACTTGAAAGAACTATTTCCAAAGGAGAATTTTACTCTCCTTTGTGTTAAAATTGCATAGCATGTAGTAAGATAGCTGCACACAAGAAAGACAAAGAGATCCTGCAATATTAACTATGGGTTAGCAATATATAATCCTAAAATATAATATTCTAGGTCACACATATCAACAAAATGACTATTAATGGCAAAATGCCACTGGGATTTTTTTTGCCTCTGATCTAAGCTTTATTTATTTATTTATTTTTAATCAAGTTAATTTAGTTCCCTGACAAGTTGTTTCACAGGTTGTGCACACAAACTAATTAAGCCTGTTTTCTTAGGGACTTATGACTTACGGTTGATTGACTTTGTAACTGAATTACATACTAATGCTCTTGCTTTATAACCCCTGATATTTTTGTCTTTACAATATTCCTTTTACCAGATAATATCTTTAGGAATATGTTCACAGAAACTATTGTTACTCTAGAATACAGATTTAAAATAGCCTCAGTGTTGCAATGGTGCTCATATTATAGCAATGGAAATGCTTCACATGTAAGAGAAGTCCTATCAGAGCAATGGTACAATACATACCAGCCACAGCCATCATTAGATGTTCAGTTATACAAAAGCAGGTAACATAGGTGCATATAACCGAATCACAGAGTAATAAGTACAGTGAAATGAATGTGTAAGTGGTAATACAAACTTTTCTGGACCCGAAACTGTGGTTTGAAAGTAGTTGTAATAATTGAGAAGGGCAAAATACCTAGTGTTTCCAGCTATGGAAAATACTGTAAATGTTTTATGCAATATCATTTTGAACCTCCATATGCAAAAGCTATCGAAAGCTGTTATCCTATGCCAAGAATTTAATAATGAAAATGACCTGATTTTAAAAACATATGATTAGGCTTTTCCTTTCCATTTACACTGTAAAAGGGAAGTAAATCTAAGATCTTCTGAAATATTACATTTTAAATTATATCATGCATATTAGTTCACTCTAGAAGCCCTTTGCTTATTAAAATTTGGTTGTGTCCTCTCCTGTGGAATCTCAACACTTTCTTATTTGCACCACCAATTATAAACTCTATAGAGCAGCGGTCCCCAACCTTTCTGGCACCAGGGACTGGTTTCATGGAAGACAGTTTTTCCATGGATCGGGGAGGAGGATGCTTCAGGCAGTAATGTGTTCTGGCACCAGGGACTGGTTTCATGGAAGACAGTTTTTCCATGGATCGGGGAGGAGGATGCTTCAGGCAGTAATGTGAGCGATGGTTCAGGCGGTAATATGAGCAATGGGGAGCTATGCGGGGTGGCAGATGAAGCTTCACTTGCTCGCCCGCCACTCAGCTCCTGCTGTGCGGCCCGGTTCCTAACAGTCCGGTCTGTGGCCCGGGGGTTGGGGGCCCCAGCTATGGAGAGTAGGTAGGTTGTAGTTATGTAGTTCTTCTATGTACACTATTTATTTGATCTAGCTAATTGAATAAGTTTTTGTTTCAAGCCTAGCTCTCTATTGTCTAGGCCCGCTCTCTCCTTTATTTTCAGCACTGAAGAGTTCTTATTTCCACATTTCACCATCACTCCTGTTCCCAGTATCCATCTAAAATATTACTATCATTCTCACCTAAGTGAAAGAAAAATAAGGTCTGTTATCTATCTACACACATTAGTCCAAGGAAAAGTTCCCTGCTCTCAGTTACAAAAACCCTAACCTGGTAATCAAGTTTCCGAGTTCAGCTCAAAGATGTGTAGCCTAACACGTGTTTTCAAATCTTTAAACTCTGTGGGACAGAGAAAAAGAATAATTTAGCCGTCTGGAAAGTATATGTCCAAGGTCTTTCAGATAAGCAGGAGACAAACTCTTGACTGAAAAAAAATTTTGCAAAATGCAAAATTGCTTTCATTTTTTTAATTGCAATTTAAAGATTTGATAGATATTTGTGTACCTGTTAAGAAACAGAATAGGAGAGTGTGTGAGCTTACTTCCAGTGAAGGGTAAACAGATTGAAGGCTCTTGTTTGTTTAGCTTCTAGATAAAAAACAAGACAGTATCCATCAGGAAGCCTAGCCTTACCGCCATCAACAGTCCTGTAGTATGAACACACATCCATTCAGTAAGAGGCCACATGAGTGCACACACAACACACTCAGCTAATCAGAACTATCAGCTATTCCACTAACTATTTGCTTTTTTTTTAAATTGTGGTAAAATATTCGTAACATAAAATTTACCATTTTAACCAGTTTTAAGTGTAACCATTTACTTTTATAGGCTTTTTTCCTATATGAACCAGATCATTGGGGGCTTATAATTTTCAAACTTTATGTCTCACAAATAGCAAAGTAATCATATAAGTTCTCTGAACTGAATGACAGGCTTGTTCTCCTCTCTGACTTATGCCAGAAAGTTGCATGCAGAAATGCACTGAATGGTCAAAGCAAACTCACACAATCATGATCTTAACCAGCACAAAAATTAATTAATGATTAGAAGAGGATATAAGAAAACAGCAGGCACAGATGAAGCATCAAAGCATTGGTTTCTTGAAGGGATCTAAACCATCAAACACAGCTTAAAACACAAAAGTTCCCTTTTCTGCCTTGAGACATGTCTGTCATCTCAAAGTAACAGATGAGATCTAATGATGTGTCCAGTATGACTTAAGAGACAAGAAAGCTTCTCAGATTCGGGTTTCTTGTTTATATTTCATTATTCATTCAGATTGAGAGCCTACAGGACTAACTTTTGTTCTTCAACCAACTGTATTCCACAGGTCCATAACTCCACGTGTGTTTATAATAAGCAATCAAGACAGACCAGCTATATCCTGTTAAAAACATTCTCAGATAATGGCTTCCTTGGTTAACCCTATGTCAGAAAATGGCAACACAGTGTTGATGAGGTCTATCAAAAAGTTGCCTCTCACATCCCTGAGGAGTAGAGAGCAGGTCACAGTGATAAAAGGTATTTTCATATGTTTAAGAATTGATCTGATACCACTCACCCCCTAAATTGGAGATTACTGTAAAATATAAAAGTGCTAGCCTAACTAAGAAAGCTACAAAGCATTTCTTAAAACTATCATTTAGCTACTTGCTTCACATAGCTCTATGTAGATAAGACAAAAAATCCCATTGATTGAAAATGTCACAATTATTCAAAAGTTGAAATGAGAAATGAAAAAGCGACCCAAGTAATTATGATTCACATGAAAAACTGAAATAAACTCATCCCAATTTCAGTGAATCCTAAATGTGAAAATCACCTGGGCTGCTGGTAAAAATTTCAGTCTCTGATACATACTGGAAATTATACTTTACCAGCCATCTTAGATAACTCCAGTGCAGGTGGTATCCAAGCACATTTTGAGAAACACATTAAATGATACAGATGCATCAGTTCATGGATATTGATGGCCAAATATGAGCATGGCTCTTCACTACAGAAATTACGAAGTGTAGTTTCCTAGTACTTAAATTACTACATTAAAAGTACTTGGGAAAATCTTAATGATGAACATGATGGTTGCAGCAAATATTACATTTATGTTTAATGCATTCTGTATGAATTATACAAAGGCTCATTTTTTTTAAATTGGCAATCCAGCTGTAGATGCTCTTTTTAACCATCATACTCAATTAAGCCTAACACTTCAATGCTCAAACACTTTGAAACAATAGAAGATAATTACTGTGAAAAAAAATATGACTGTGAGGAAAATCAGGCAGATGTTTTAACTACCTGAAGAGTGTTTGTGTGTGTGTGTGTGTGCAGTAATTATCTTTGCTTTATTAAAACTGTTCAAATTATGTCAGTTGCTACTATTAAGCAGTACATTTGTATACTTATGCTTGCAATGTGTAGAGATCAAACATGGGAATCACTCTTAAGTCCTAAGGAAGGAAGAATGATGCTATATCATGATCCAGCTTTTTCTCCTCATTTTGAAGACATGGCATCTATGTCAGGCAACTAAATAATAATTCTACTCTAGGCTATTGTTTTCTGTGTGGACCAGAATCATGTATCATACCCTTAATATGTATCATACCTTATATATATATATATATATATATATATATATATATATATATAAATGTAATTATATATCATAATATATCATATATATAAAAATATATATGTATATATACATATATATATAAATGTAATTATATATCATAATATATCATATATATAAATATATATATATGTATATATACATACACACACACAGAGGTCCCTGACTTATTATGGTTTAAGATTTTCTGACTTTCAGATGGTGCAAAAGCAGTATGCATTTAGTAGGAACAATACTTTGAATTTTGATCTTGTGAGACAATCACCAATACGCAGAACAATACTCTCTCCTGATTCTGGGCAGCAGCAGCAAGCTACATCTCCCAGTCAGCCATGTGATCATGAGGGTAAATAACCAATATACTTATGATCATCCTGTACCCATACAAACATTCTGTTTTTCACTTTCAGTAAGACAGTCAATGAATTAAATGAGATATTTAACACTTTATTATAAAATAGGCTTTCTGTTAGATGACTTTGTCCAACTATAGGCTAAGTGTTCTGAGCATCTTTAGGGTGAGCTGCTGTTCAGTAGATTAGGTGTATTAAATGCATTTTCGACTTACAATATTTTCAATTTATGATGGGCTTATTGGGATATAAACCTATAAGTTGATGAAGATCGATCGATCGATCGATCTATCTATCTATCTATTGAGAGAGAATATAGATCCCAATAGGCAGCAGTGTCATAGGAGATGGGAGGTGATTTATTTCTTATCTTTTGATTTGCAGTTACCTTCCTTTAATCACTTTATTAGAGGATGGAGGACATAAGAATCCTGGGAACAATCTGTTTGCAGGAGTGTATTTTTTTCTTGAGCAGCTCTTGGTCAAAGATGTTTTATACACTGTGCTATATTATTGACCCATAAAATTATCTACAGAGAAACTATGTAGCACAGGAGAAGATCCATTTAATTCCTTCAGAGCTATACTAGCTGAAGACTTGCTGGATATAAGAAAAAAAAGGAGCCAGTTCTCAGTTATCTCCTCTCCAGTTTTAAATTGAGAGCACGACTCTACATCCACCAAGGGAATGGGGAAGAGGGAAACATTTTCCAGATATCCCATATAAAGAGGAATAAAAAGGTCATATAAAGAGGAATAAAATAACTTTCCATTTAAAATCATGTCTAACTAATGGTCTATAAATCAACCTCTTTTAAAAAATATAGATGAAGATTTCAAAAGAAAACACACACACACACACACACACACACACACACACATAAGACTGACAGACACCCAGACAACTGTCACATCCCAGGAGTAAATTCCACTAATTGCAACATCCATGAAACTGAAATCAGAATATCAGTTACCTCACACTCCTTGTAACATAAAAGAGAAACTGAGAGCTCCTAGTAGATGTCTTTCCCCTTTACAATATTTTGTTCCTGGATAGAGTTCTAGGGTCTGTGCCAAAGAAAAAACTGGGCAGCTAACCTTCTGTGGTACAGATACAGCTTTTCAGGTGGCCAAAATATGCATATAGGAGTACAAGTCATTCTGTCTTTTATTCTGAGAATTTAATCCATGAAAAACAGCATATTAGAAGGCAAACAGAATTGGTGGTATCACATTGCAATATTAGTTGAACTGTTTCAACAAGTAAATGCATTTATTGTAAAAAGCCACACTATCTTCACTCTCATCTCCTCCTTCCCAGAAAAACGTGTTCATGTGAAGACAGAGAGGAGGAATATGAGGCCTGAAAAAGAAAATGATGTAGTATCCCCCAAAGCAGAAAATATGAAGTAAATATTGATAAAATTCACTAAATAAAAACACCAGTATATCAAAATTCTACCACGTAAGAAGGTTTGAAGACAAACAGCAAACTTGGGAGAGCATATGCTACATTAATGGAAGGCAAATATCAGTGTCCTCATTGCCTACAGAGTCATTACAGTGGAAACAAACAAAGGATGAACATTGCATAAGTTAAACAAAGAACCTGAACCTAAAATTTACAACAGAAATAAATGTGGCTGATAGACCTAGAGAATATCATACTAAGTGAAGTCAGACAGAGAAAGACAAATATTATATCATATCACTTGTATGTGGAACCTAAAAAATAATACAAATGAATTTGTTGACAAACCAGAAACAGACTTACAGACATAGAAAACAAACTTATGGTTACCAAAGGGGAAAGGGGGAGAGGTAGAAAAATTAGGAGTATGGGCTAACAGATACATAGCACTATATATAAAACAGGTAAACATCAAGGATTTGTGTATAGCACAGGGAACTATATTCAATATCTTGTAATAATCTATAATGGAAAAGAAGCTGAAGAAAGTATATATATATATATATATATATATATATATATATATATATATATATATATATATATAAAACTGAATCATTTTGCTGTACACCTGAAACTAACACAATACTGTAAATCAAGTATACTTTAATTTAAAAAAAGAAGAAATAAAGGTAGTTAAAAGCTAACAATAATGCAATTTCATCAGTTTAAACAAATTAAATACCTTCAAGTAAAAACAAGATTCCATAGTTCATCTAATAAATTAGTTTTTAAAAAAGGAAGGAAGAGGAAGAGAGATAAATATTTTGTAAGTGTAATGCTAAATGTCATCAAGAATTCTGTATAATCAATTCTTTATATGCTGCATATAAAGGTATAAATTTATATAACCTAGCTGGTTAACAATTTAGAAATCAAGAGTTCTATAAATATTTATAGTTTTTGACTAAGTAATCCTACTTATTAGAATCTGTACTAGAAAGTAATATCAAATAAGGAAAAAAACAGGCATACACTAACTTATTGAAACATTATTTATAAAAAGATAACTTAAAAACTACTTTAATATTGAAGGATGGGAGAGTCATTCAGTAAATTATAATACATTAATATAATGCATTATTATGCATCTGATTTTTAAATAAAATAATAAAACACTTAGGTTATAGGACAATGTATAACAATATGTTACTAACTATGCAGAAAGAAATCCCAGAGGAAACAAAATGAGAATGAAATAAGAATGAAATACACAAAAAGGTCAACAGTGGTCATCTCTGCATCTCCATAACTACCACAGAAGTTCTGAACTATAGTTCTGTGGTGAATACTAGACATTTGCTTCCCAAGGGATTCTGATGCAGGCAGTCCATATTTTGGAACCCTGGCCTAAAGAATAAAATCCATATCCCAATAAAATCCAAACTTGTGTTATATAAAAGGCACTTCATGACTTAGTTTCTTCCCACATCCAGTTTCATCCACCCCTTTCCACCTACTCCCAAATCATGGGAAGTGTCATTCTTTAAATAATTATTTATTTAAGGGTGGACAAAGGTGAATACGGGAACAGAATCTCTGGGGGAGGGACCTAAAACTACATTTTTAAACATGCCTCATGATTTTGATGCATCAAGATGGACTTAATATTCCCCTTAACTTGACTATACATTAGACAGATTTATTCTTTACTATAGGTCAATGACCTCCCTTTACTTAGAAAATTTACTTTAGAAAGCTTGCAATTAAAAATTCTTTCTCTGCCCCTTTGAAATGTATGTAAATCTTCCAGCCTCTTGCCAGTATTACAACCCAGGACATAGCTTTCTCAAAAATTCAGAAACCACCTCTGAAATGGAAACATCAAAAGGGAAAGCAACCCTACCTCCCAGTCTCTGAGGGAAGGAAGGAAGCTTCACTGGGTGACAATTAGCAAACCCAGATGGCCGTATCACAGAGACAAATATTTGTAAACTCAGGTATAACTCCATGTGCTAGACACATTTCATTTATCAACCTTACCCTTAATGTTTTCCAGTACTTTTTCACTAGCTCACTTCAGCACTTACGTATCCTTCTGCTTTTTCTTTCAGTGCAGTTGGAGTTCAATCTCTCCCCTATTGCAATAATCTGAATAAAGACTTTCTTGCCTGCTTAACTTTGCCCAGTGCAATTTCTACTTTAACAGTACTAAAACTGGAGGCTTCCGTGATGGTCCTCATACTCTTCCCTCTGCCTAGAGGGTTTTCTTCTCCAGCATACTGCTCACCTTGATAAGCTGGCTAATACCTAAAGACTTAGCTTAACTCCCAACTCCACAGAAAGTTTTCTTTAACCATCCCTAATCCTTTCCATTCTTCTCTCTCCAATCCCTGACAAATGATACTGCCTATAATTTCTTGTGTTATAACAAAAAAAACATGAGTTTTGGAATCCTAAGTGATCATACCAATTGTACTGCATGCCAGCTTTGTGATCTCAAGCACTGAACTTAACATTGCAGAACATGGGTTTTCTCAGGCTTAACACAGAAATGACAATATCTTTTTCTCAGGGTATATTCATTGGATTAAAAATATATATTTTTAAGTGCCTGTAGCATAAACCCATGTTTTGTTTTGTTTTTGAGTTGTTGTGTTTTTATTAAGACTTTATGGTTTTAAAGCTCTTCTTGGTCCACAATAAAATTAAGGGGAAGGTGCAGAAATTTCCCATATACTCCTGCCCCTACACATGCAGAGCTTCCTCACCATCAATAGCCAGAACCAGAGTGGTACATTTGTTACAACTGATGAACCTACATGGACACATCATAATCACCCAAAGTTCATAGTTTACCTTGGGTTTTACTCTTGGTGTTGTACATTCTACGGGTGTGCACAAACATATAATGACATGTATCTACTATCATATTATCATACTGGTATTTTCACCACCCTAAAAATCCTCTGTGCTCTACATATTCATCGGCCCCCACCCCACCCACTCCCCACCCAGCCCATGGCAACCAGTGATTTTTTTTACCGTAGCTTTGCCTTTTCCAGAATGTTCTATAATTGAAATCATATGGTATTTAGCCTTTTCAGATTGGCTTCTTTTACTTAGTAATAAACATTTCAGTTTCCTCCACCTCTTTTCATGGCTATTTGACAGCATTTTTGTTTGTTGGATATATGCATAATTTATTTGAGAGGTGGTGTCTGTTCTGAATAGCTTTCCTCTTCTTCTGATGCAGTATCTCCCTTTCCTTTTTGGAGCTGCTTTTTCTCCCCCAATTAGGACTGTCAATCACTAGATCCTGCCTATCTTAATTAAGAGTAGGCATGTGACATACACAAAGAGACAAGAGGTGGCTCCAGAATGTAAATCAACAGCTTAAAGAAATTCTTGCTTTGAAAAGAAAATGACAGCTGATCTACAGAATATGCTCAGCGACAAAGGTGATGTCCTTCCTGGCAGAAGCCGTGTAACTGCTTGTAGGCTAGTAACAACAGTTGATGGACCTCAGCTGGTTCATGGACAGACTGAGTAACACTAACTTTCCCCAGTTTAGGGACTGGCGGGTACATGACCCAAGTTGTTCCAAAAGTACTCATTTCACAGCAGATATCACCACATAAAATATGAGAGAGAGTTTACAGAGGATTTCTTTCTCCGTTTGAGATTGTGTAGAGTATAAATAATGAGTCAGAAGCTGCAAAGGTAACATTAAAATGAGGAAAGGTCCCTGACTCTAAGAGAAAGTCAGGAATATAGGTTTCTTAAAAATGGCGTATTAGGCAGTGTTCTCTTCAGAAACAGAATCAATAGGATGTGTGTATATAGATTTATAAGAAGAGATTTATTATAATTGGCTCATGTGATTATGGAGGCTGAGAAGTCCCAAGACCTGTATTTGGCAAGCTGGCGACCTGGGAGAGTTGGAGACAGTTCCAGTCAGAGGCTGAAGGCCTGAGAACCAGGAGAGCCAGAGGTGTAAGTTCTAGTCTAAAAATCAACAAGCTTGAGAACCGAGAAGAGATGATGTTTCAGGTAGAGTTGGAAGTCAGGAAGAGATATTCAGGTAGGAGTGAGTCCCCCCTCACTCAGTCCTTTTGCTCCTGTCAGGCCTTCTACTGATTGGATGAGGACCATTTTATTAGGGAGGGTGATCTGCTTTACTCAGTCTACTGATTCAAATGTTAATCTCATCCAGAAATACCCTCATGGACACACCTTGAATAATGTTTGACCAAATATCTGAGCACCCTGTGGTCCATTCAAGTTGACACATACAATTACTATTACGAACAGTAAGAAAAATAAGTAAAAAGATTTGAAATAAATATTGCTGAAGTTGATATCAGATAGTCTCATTTTTCATACCTTTCAAATTGGAATGATATACAACCTAAAACATCTTTTTAGTAAGAGTAATTTCCTTTTTTTTTTTTTTTGGCGGTAAGCAGGCCTCTCACTGTTGTGGCCTCTCCCGTTGCAGAGCACAGACTCTGGACGCGCAGGCTCAGCGGCCATGGCTCACGGGCCCAGCCGCTCCGCGGCATGTGGGATCTTCCCAGACCAGGGCATGAACCCGTGTCCCCTGCATCGGCAGGCGGACTCTCAACCACTGCGCCACCAGGGAAGCCCAAGAGTAATTTCTTTTTAAACAATATTCCTATGACAGATCACTTAGAAAACCAAATTTAAAAAAGAAACAGATATAAGGATAACAGACAAGTTATCCTGACCAATGTGGCGGTGGTAGTTACAGAGCCACAATTACTGTGCTCCTCCTGGTCACCCTCACCCACACATATATCCCTACAATGGCTGCCATCCTGGAATAACTTTAATATCATTGGAGAAGATAATTTAAAAGTTGGTTCTAGCTTCAAAAATCCATAATTCATACTGGTAAGGATAGTTAACTTCACTAATTTGTCAGAAAAATTTCACAAAGCCAAAGAACTAAAATAGACAAATAAAATTTATTAGGAAAACATATCCCGAAATTCATGTTTTCTTTAACTTAAGAATAAATTGGGGGGACCTTCAAGATGGTGGAGGAGTAAGACATGGAGATCACCTTTCTCCCCACAAATACATCAAAAACACATCTACATGTGGAACAACTCCTACAGAACACCTACTGAACCCTGGCAGAAGACCTCAGACTTCCCAAAGGGCAAGAAAATCCCCATAACACCTGGGTGGGGCAAAAGAAAAACAGAGACAAAACAATAGGGATGGGACCTGCACCTCTGGGAGGGAGCTGTGAAGGAGGAAAAGTTTCCACACACTAGGAAGCCCCTTCACTGACGGAGACGGGGGGACGGCGGGGGGATGCTTCAGAGCCATGGAGGAGAGCGCAGAAACAGGGGTGCAGAGGGCAAAGCAGAGAGATTCCTGCAAAGAGGATCAGTGCCGACCAGTACTCACCAGCCTGAGAGATTTGTCTGCTCACCTGCCAGGGTGGGTGGGGTCTGGGAACTGAGGTTTGGGCTTTGGAGGTCAGATCCCCGGGAGAGGACTGGGGTTGGCTGTGTGAAGACAGCCTGAGGGGGCTAGTGTGCCACAGCTAGCTGGGAGGGAGTCCGGAAAACAGTCTGGACTTCTCTAAGAGGCAAGAGACAATTGTTTTGGGGTGCACGAGGGATGGGGAATCCTTTCTGATCTGTCCACAGAAGGCAGAGCACCACCTAAATAAGCTCCAGAGATGCGCGTTAGCCGCGGCTATCAGCTCGGACCCCAGAGACGGGCACGTAACGCTAACGCTGCTGCTGCAGCCACCAAGAATTCTGTGCGCAAACACAGGTCACTATCCACACCACCCCGGGAGCATGTGAGGCCTGCCACTGCCAGGGTCCCGTTATCCAGTGACAAGTTCCCCGGGAGAACATACAGCACACCTCAGGCTGTTGCAATGTCACGCCAGCCTCTGCTGCCACAGGCTTGCCCCGCATTCCAATTATAACTACCGTACCCCTCACTCCTCCCAGCATGAGTGAGCCAGAGGCCCCTAATCAGCCACTGCTTTAACCTCCTCCTATCTGGGCAGAGAATAGATGCCTGAGGGCAACCTAAACCCACAGGTGGGGCCCAAACCAAAGCTGAACCTCAGGGGCTGTGCAAAAAAAGAAGAGAAAAGGAAATTTCTCTCTGTAGCCTCAGCAGCAGGAGAATAAATTCCCACAATCAACTTGACGTACCCTGCAACTGTGGAATACCTGAATAGACAATGAATCATCCTAAAACTGAGGTAGCTGACTCTGGGAGCACGAGTACACTTGGGGTTTGCTGTCTGCGACTGATTGTTTCTGATTTTCACGTTTATCTTAGTATAGTTTTTACCTCTCGTTATCATTGCTGGATTTGTTTATTGGTTTGGTTGCTCTCTTCTTTTTTTATTATTATTACATTTTTAATTTTTTTGTTTTAATAATTGAAATTTCTTTTTATTCTAATATTTTTAATTATTATTTTTTTATTTCTTTTTTTCTCCCTTTTCTTCTGAGCCATGTGGCTGACAGAGTCTTGGTGCTCCAGCCTGGTGTCAGGCCTGAGCCTCTGAGATGGGAAAGCTGAGTTCAGGACATTGGATGACAAGAGATTTCCCAGCCCCACATAATACCAATTGGTGACAGCTCTCCCAGACATCTCCACCTCAGTGCTAAGACCCAGTTCCACTCAACAGCCAGCAAGCTTCAGTGCTGGACGCCCCATGCCAAACAACTAGCATGACAGGATCAAAACCCCACCTATTAGCAGAGAGGCTGCCTAAAATCATACTAACTTCACAGACATCACAAAACACACCACCTGCCATGGACCTGACCACCAGAAAGACAAGATCCACCCCACCCACGAGAACACAGGCAACAGTCCCCTACAACAGGAAGCCTACACAACCCACCGAACCAACCTGACCCACTGGGGGCAGACACCAAAAACAACGGGAATGATGAGCTTACAGCCTGTGAAAAGGAGACCCCAAACAAAATGAGAAGACAGAGAAATATGCAGCAGATGAAGGAGCAAGGTAAAAACCCACCAGACCAAAAAATGAAGAGGAAATAGGCAGTCTACTTGAAAAACAATTCAGAGTAATGACAGTAAAGATGATCCAAAATCTTGGAAATAGAATGGAGAAAATACAAGAAACGTTTAACAAGGACCTAGAACTAAAGAGCAAACAAACAATGATGAACAACACAATAAATGAAATTAAAAATATTCTAGAATAAATCAATAGCAGAATAACTGAGGCAGAAGAACAGATAGGTGACCTGGAAAATAAAACAGTGGAAATAACTACCACAGAGCAGAAAAAAGAAAAAAGAACAAAAAGAATTGAGGACAGTCTCAGACTTCTGGGACAACATTAAACACACCAACATTGGAATTATAGGGGACCCAAAAGAAGAAGAGAAAAAGAAAGGGATTGAGAAAATATTTCAAGAGATTATAGTTGAAAACTGCCCTAATTTAGGAAAGGAAAAGAGTCAATCAAGTCCAGGAAGTGCAGAGAGTCCCATACAGGATAAATCCAAAGAGAAACACACCAAGACACATATTAATCAAACTATCAAAATTAAATACAAAGAAAAAATATTAAAAGCAACAATGGAAAAACAACAAGTAACATACAAGGGATTCCCCATAAGGTTAACACCTGACCTTTCAGAAGAAACTATGCAAGCCAGAAGGGAGTGGCAGGACATATTTAAAGTGACGAAAGGGAAAAACCAACAACCAAGATACTCTACAAAGCAAGAATCTCATTCAGATTCGATGGAGAAATTAAAACGTTTACAGACAAGCAAAAGTTAAGAGAACTCAGCACCACCAAACCAGCTTTACAACATATGCTAAAGGAACTTCTCTCGGCAGAAACACAAGAGAAGGAAAACACCTACAAAAACAAACCCAAAACAATTAAGAAAATGGTAATAGGAGCATACATATTGATAACTACCTTAAATGTAAATGGATTAAATACTCCAACCAAAAAACATAGAATGGCTGAATGGATATAACAACAATACCCATATATATGCTGTGTACAAGAGACCCATTTCAGACCTAGGGACACATACAGACTGAAAGTGAGGGGATGGAAAAAGATATTCCATGCAAATGGAAATCAAAAGAAAGCTGGAATAGCAATTCTCATATCAGACAAAACAGACTTTAAAATAAAGACTATTACAAGAGACAAAGAAGGATACTACATAATGATCAAGGGATCAATCCAAGAAGAAGATATAAAAATTGTAAATATTTATGCACCCAACATAGGAGTACCTCAATGCATAAGGCAAATGCTAACAGCCATAGAAGGGGAAATCAACAGTAACACAATAATAGTAGGGATCCTTAACACCCCACGTCCACCAATGGACAGATCACCCAAAATGAAAATAAATAAGGAAACACAAGCTTCAAATGACACATGAAACAACATGGACTTAACTGCTATTCACAGGACGATCCATCCAAAAACAACAGAATACACTTTCTTCTCAAGTGCTCATGGAACATTCTCCAGGATAGATCACGTATCAAGCATGGTAAATTTCACAAAATTGAAATCATATCAAGTATCTTTTCTGACCACAATGCCATGAGACTAGATATCAATTAAAGGAAAAATCTGTAAAAAATACAAACACATGGAAGCTAAACAATACACTATTAAATAATCAAGAGATCACTGAAGACGTCAAAGAGGAAATCAAAAAATACCTAGAAACAAATGACAATGAAAACACAATGACCCAAAACCTATGGGATGCAGCAAAAGCAGTTCTAAGCGGCAAGTTTATAGCAATACAATCCTACTTCAAGAAACAAGAAACACCTCAAATAAACAACCTAATCTTACACCTAAAGCAATTAGAGAAAGAAGAACAAAAAAACCACCAAAGTTAGCACAAGGAAAGAATTCATAAAAATCAGATCAGAAATAAATGAAAAAGACATGAAGAAAACAATAGCAAAGCTCAATAAACTTAAAAGCTGGCTCTTTGAGAAGACAAACAAAATGATAAACCATTAGCCAGACTCATCAAGAAAAAAAGAGTTAGGCTCAAATCAATAGAATTAGAAATGAAAAAGGAGAAGTAACTACTGACCCTGCAGAAATTAAAGGATCATGAGAGATTACTACAAGCAACTATATGCCAATAAAATGGACAACCTGGAAGTAATTGACAAGTTCTTAGAAAAGTACAAACTTTCAAGAGTGAACCAGGAAGAAATAGAAAATATAACCAGAACAATCACAAGCACTGAAATGGAAAGTCTGATTAAAAATCTTCCAAAAAACAAAAGCCCAGGACAAGATGGCTTCACAAGCAAATTCTATGAAACATTTAGAGAAGAGCTAACACCTATTCTTCTCAAACTCTTCCAAAATATAGCAGAGGGAGGAACACTCCCAAACTCATTCTACATGACCACTATCACCCTGATACCAAAATGAGACAAAGCTGCCACAAAAAAAGAAAACTACAGGACAATATCACTGATGAACATAGATGCAAAAATTCTCAACAAAATCCTAGCAAACAATCCCACAGCACATTAAAAGAATCATACACCATAATAAAGTGTGATTTGCCCCAGAAATGCAGGATTCTTCAATATATGCAAATCTATCAATGTGATACACCATATTAACAAATTCAAGGATAAAAACCATATGATAATCTCAATAGATGCAGAAAAACTTTCAACAAAATTCAACACCTATTCATGATAAAAACTCTCCAGAAAGTAGGCATAGAGGGAACATACCTCAACATAATAAAGGCCATGTATGACAAACCAATAGCCAACATCATTCTCAATGGTGAACAACTGAAACCATTTCCTCGAAGATCAGGAACAAGACAAGGCTGCCCACTCTCACACTATTATTCAACATAGTTTTGGAAGTTTTAGCCACAGCAATCAGAGAAGAAAAAGATAAAAGGAATCCAAATTGGAAAAGAAGAAGTAAACTGTCACTGTTTGCAGATGACATGATACTATACATGGAGAATCCTGAAGATGCTACCGGAAAACTACTAGAGCTAATCAATGAATTTGGTAAAGCAACTGGGTACAAAATAAATGCAGAGAAATCTCTTGCATTCCTATACACTAATTATGAAAATTCGGAAAGAGAAATTAAGGAAACACTCCATTTATCATTGCAACAAAAAGAATAAAATACCTAGGAATAAACCTACCTAAGGAGACAAAAAACCTGTATGCAGAAAACTGTAAGACACTGATGAAAGAAATTAAAGATGATACAAGTAGATGGAGAGATATACTATGGTCTGGGATTGGAAGAATCAATATTGTGAAAATGACTATACTACCCAAAGCAACCTACAGATTCACTGCAATCCTTATGGCATTTTTCACAGGACTATAACAAAAAATTTCACAATTTGTATGGAAACACAAAACACTCCGAATAGCCAAAGCAATCTTGAGAAAGAAAATAGAGCTGGAAGAATCAGGCTCCCTGACTTCAGACTATATCACAAAGCTTCAGTAATCAAGACAGCATGTTACTGACACAAAAAAAGAAATACAGATCAATGTAACATGATAGAAAGCCCTGAGATAAACCCACGCACATATGGTCACCTTATCTTTGAACAACGAGGCAAGAATATACAATGGAGAAAAGACAGCCTCTTCAATAAGTGGTGCTGGGAAAACTGGACAGCTACATGTAAAAGAATGAAGTTAGAAGACTTTACACAGATAAACTCAAAATCGATCAAAGACCTAAATGTAAGGCCAGACACTATCAAACTCTTAGAGGAAAATATAGGCAGAACACTCTATAACATAAATCAAAGCAAGATTCTTTTTGACCCACCTCCTAGAGAAATGGAAATAAAAAAAAATAAACAAATGGGACCTAATGAAACTTCAAAGCTTTTGCACAGCAAAGGAAACCATAAACAAGACCAAAAGACAACCCTCAGAATGGGAGAAAATATTTGCAAATGAAGCAACTGACTCATATCCAAATTATACAAGCAGCTCATGCAGCTCAATATCAAAAAAACAAACCCATTCCAAAAATGGGCACAAGACCTAAATAGACATTTCTCCAAGGAAGATATACAGATTGTCAAAAAACACATGAAAGGATGCTCAACATCACTAATCATTAGAGAAATGCAAATCAAAACTACAACATGGTATCACCTCACACCAGTCAGAATGGCCATCATCAAAAAGTCTACAAAGAATAAATGTTGGAGAGGGTGTGGAGAAAAGGGAACCCTCTTGTACTGTTGGTGGGAAAGTAAATTGATACAGCCACTATGGAGAACAGCATGGAGGTTCCTTAAAAAACTAAAAACAGAACTACCATATGACCCAGTAATCCCACCACTGGGCACATACCCTGAGTAATCCATAATTCTAAGAGTCATGCAGCACTATTTACAATAGCCAGGTCATGGAAGCAATGTAAGTGTCCATCGACAGATGAATGGATAAAAAAAATGTGGCACATATATACAATGGAATATTACTCAGCCATAAAAAGAAACGAAATTGGCTCTTTGTAGTTAAGTGGATGGATCTGTCATACAGAGTGAAGTAAGTCAGATGGAGAAAAACAAATACCGTATGCTAACACATATATATGGAATCTGAAAAAAAAAATGATTCTGATGAACCTAGGGGCAGGACAAGAATAAAGATGCAGACGTAGAGAATAGACTTGACGACATGGGGAGGGGGAAGAGTAAGCTGGGATGAAGTGACAGAGTAGCACTGACATATACACACTACCAAATGTATAATAGATCGCTAGTGGGAAGCAGCTGTATAGCACAGGGAAATCAGCTTGCTGGTTTGTGGCCACCTGGATGGGTGGGATAGGGAGGGTGGAGGGAGACGCAAGAGGGAGGGGATATGGGTATATATGTATACATACAGCTGATTGACTCTGTTATACAGCAGAAACTAACACAATATTGTAAAGCAATTATACAAATATGGCAAAAAACAAAAGAATGAATAGGAAATACAAAATACAGAAAATGTGTTTATTCCCACTGGAATAAAAACCAGATAAAAGAAAGTAATAAAACTCATCCAGGTAAGCATGGAATAAAAAATATTTTCCCCTTATCTCATCTGCTTAATTCCAATGGAATGGCAATAAATCCATCTCATTAAGTCCCAACATGAAATTGGCCTGATGAGAGAATATTTAGTCAGTTCATTACCCTGACTTTGTACATTTTCTCTATAAAAGCAGATTTCAAGATTCCAAATGACTTTCAGATTACTGATTCTACCACCAGCTGTTACAATACAACACAAGTTTTTGGCTATGAAACATATTTTTGTGTGCTCCGATATTTATACTTTTGCACATCTTTTTAACAGGTGCTAGGCTGCAAAGATAGGCTAAGCATTAGGAGCCTAGAGAAAAGATTTCTGAGATAAACTAACTTCTTTCTTGGAAATATACTTGCCTCTTGGCACCTATGACTTTTTAGCTATAGCTTGATAAATCTACACTCGAATCTTTGGTTGCTATAGCAGTTGGTCTTGAGAGGCTGTCTGGTTTCAGTTTTCCTACAGTGGAATGGAGCATGAAGACTATCCTCAAGTTATTTATGCAAAACAGCATTGGTTCTACCAATTCTAATCCTAAAGCTAACTGAAAGCTTTATTTAAAAAATCACATAAAATAATTTATGGGCTATTTGTTCTAAATAAAATAGTTTCAAAAGAATTTATGATAGAATGTTGAAAATAATAATTTGGGTGAATTAACTATTTTTTGTGAAATGAGAAAAATTTTGAAAGAATGTGTTGAGGCAGAAACTTACTGCATAGATTTTTCTACTGCCTCTCATGCAAATGTTGGCTTTGTAGACTTTTTTTTGAAGTTTTGAGTTTTCATAGCTCAAGGTCACTCTCCATTTAAAAACTCCAGAAAGAGCTAAAGGAAGCCTCACAAAGACACCTGGCTTATTCAGAGACCTGAGTTATTTCAAAGTGTATTTCTAAATGGAATCACTCTATTCATATATAAGGGTCAGTCATATTTGGCCATAAAAGCTAGATTTTATACTATAAAAATTTTTCTTCTTAAAATAATATTTATAACATGTTTTGAAGCACAGTTGAATCAAGAACAATATATATTTCATTTATAGTTTTCTTTTAAAAATGATTCATTAAATGCTAATAAAGGTAAATATTTTATTGAGAAAAAAATGACTACTGAATCATTACCTTGCTTCAAGATTATCAATACTTTTTTTATTAACTTTACTATAAATAAAATTTCTGCAAATAGAAAACACAATTTTCATGACAGCCCCTTACCTAGCCCTTCACCCCCTTCTCTGGCCAAGCCTTCCCTTATATCCTACACTCAAGCATTTTCTCCACAAATTTGTTCATTCTGCTTTCTATGCCTGAAATCATCTAAACGCCATTCCTCCACCTTAATGATTTCAGCTCATTCTTTATGTATCACCTAGATATCCTTTTTTTCTGGGTAGTCTCCTTGAAGATACGCTCTGCCCACTCTACCCTCACCTCACCATGTTAGTTATAATTACCTCTTTACTCTTTGTTTTCTCATAATAATTCCTGAATTCCTTGGAGACAGAAGCTATATCTAGTTCTACTTTGAATTCCTAGCACCTGTCTTTGTGACTGAACAAGGATCAATTTATGAACTGTTTGCTGAATAAATGTATAAATGAAGTGTACACACTGCTCCCGACCCCTGTTGTATCAGGGTTGACTGTGTGAGGGGCAATAAATCCTTATATTGTCTATGTTCTGCTCATACAAACTGCTAAGGTGCTCTTGAAAAAATATAATTTGGAAGCTTCTGACATAATAATAAGGTTATCAATAAATGCATGGATGGCTTCTGCATTTAGGTCTATGTTTAAAGAAGAAGTGAATTGATCTGAATAAAGTGCTTTTTTTTTTTTTTTTTTTTGCAGTACGCGGGCCTCTCACTGTTGTGGCCTCTCCTGCTGCGGAGCACAGGCTCCGGACGCGCAGGCTCATGGGCCCAGCTGCTCTGCGGCATGTGGGATCTTCCCGGACCGGGGCACGAACCCATGTCCCTTGCATTGGCAGGCAGACTCTCAACCACTGCGCCACCAGGGAAGCCCCAAAGTGCATATTTTTTATGGCATGAAAAATAATTAAGAACTTAGGAGTTGGGGGCAAGTGGGGAGTACAGATAAAAGAGAAGATGGGAGGGATGAGAGAAGAGAAAGACCAGGCCAGCTTGCATCAGGTTAGAGCTTACGGGTAAAAGTGTCTCAAAATTCATGTTGATGGATTAACCAAATGTTGTTTAAGGATGGCAATGTCTGCTTTTAATTCTAACATGTTAGCATTACTGTGAAGTAAACCCCTTCCTTAATCTGAAATCTTAGGTTAAGACCATCATGAAATACAAATGTCTTCTGAAGGTTTTTGTTTTATGTTGCTTTTGTGTACACAAGGGAAACAGGGCTGAGTTTCAAGTTAAGGCAGAGAAAAGAGACAGAAACAGCCTCAAGAGATGAGACACAAGGGATTTTCAGCAGCATCAGAAACTTGGAAGCCAAATGTGCCATGAAATTTTAAGCCCCAGAGAATTCACTTAAACCTGGGGAAGGTCATTGGACAGGGATGTGGTTTAGGATGCTACAATTTAATTGTGTGCATGTGCATGTGCGTGTGCGTGTGCGTGTGCATGTGCATGTGTGTGTGTGTCTGTGTCTGTGTGCCTGTGTGTCTGCATCTGTGTGAAAGAAAAAGGCAACTTTAGCTGACTTTCAAGATTCACATAACTTAGCTTCATGCAACTATATTAAATCATTAAATTA
This sequence comes from Tursiops truncatus, assembly GCF_011762595.2. Classification (NCBI taxonomy): domain Eukaryota; kingdom Metazoa; phylum Chordata; class Mammalia; order Artiodactyla; family Delphinidae; genus Tursiops; species Tursiops truncatus. The sequence goes on along the minus strand of NC_047044.1, from coordinate 32,171,798 downwards.
ACGTCAAGAACTGTATATAATTTACTCTGTCATATTATATCCTCAAAGATATCAAAATATTAGTAATATTAGTACCAAAGATACTTACCTATAAAATAGTAATTAGAAAAATACCCCAAACTTCTGTTAAATATTATAAATATGAAGTTTTGGCTTAAGAAATAATTGGAAAATCTAAGAGCAGACTGATTTTTTTTCTTTTTTTTTTTTAAGAGAAAAAAAATTTATCCTAGTACAAGTTTAAAAGAGTAATAAAGAATATTAATTCTTACTTGTACCATCATTTTTATAGTAAATTGCATATTATTCCTTCTCCAACATTATCTAACAACCTTTAAAATGTGTTAATGGGGCTTCCCTGGTGGCTCAGTGGTTGAGAGTCCGCCTGCCGATGCAGGGGACATGGGTTCGTGCCCCGGTCCGGGAAAATCCCAGATGCCGCAGAGCGGCTGGTCCTGTGAGCCATGGCCGCTGAGCCTGCGCGTCCAGAGCCTGTGCTCCACAACAGGAGAAGCCACAACAGTGAGAGGCCCTCTTACCGCAAAAACCACAACAGTGAGAGGCCCTCTTACTGCAAAAAAAAAGTGTTAATGGAGTTTTAATATATGATATACTATATTTTATTTATAAATACTTTAAAATAAACAGCTATGCCTTGTGGCAGATGAAGTCTATTAAAACACATTATACCTTAAGTTAATCTATGAAATGAGTGTGGTGTACTTTTCATATGGTTTTATAACAGATCAGTAAACTCATATAAAAAGAACAATATTTTGAAATCAATTTAATAAAGTAGATAATTCACAGGTAAAAGAACCACAGTGGTTCTTACATAGTACAAAAGATCCTCTTCATATTAAATGATGGGATAAATGCCCACTACAATATGGACTATGTTGTACATTGCTTTTCTTGTAACTGTTTCTGTTTGGTACTTTTAATTTGACCAGTTCATGATGTGTCAAGATAAATTATGTTATAGTATTACTCTTGTGAGAATGCATAAATTCTAGGGTGTTTATGTCATTTAATGTCAGTTCAAAGCTTAAGAATTTTCATATTATATTTTATGGGACCTGGACCTTCTCCAGATCTCTTGAATGCCCTCATTGTAATGAGATCCCATTTTGCCAAGTAACCTTGATTCATATAAAACCATAGGCCATTAGCAAGCTGGCATATATATGTATACATACACACATGTATCTACATATGTATATATATATGTAAAACACCAAGTGCTACCTTCAAACAATTTATACACCCGCTTCTTCAGTAGTAGCCTATCCCATTTCTTTCCTTTAATCAATGGCACAGCAGTGCAGTTAGCAGTTCATTGACATTCTAATCACTGTGAGGTCTTGCAGCTATTGTTGATATACATAATTATGTAATTAGTTTTAAGAATCTTTGTATCACTCTCAACAAGAATTGAATTTTAACTTATGTTCAGAGAAAACAGACTTACAGTAATCTCTATCTCTGATATCATGACAATTCCCATTAAATACACATATACTAAGATAGTTCAATTAAGCATTTAATTAATAAGGAATTTAATGATTTTCCTTATCTCCCCCCCCAACATCTTCTAGTCCAGTTGTTAGGGCTATATAACAACCACATTAAACCTAGAGTCATAAAACAACCCTTTTATAGACAGATTATCCAGGCTGATTGTATACCACCTGATTAACATATTCAAGATTGTTAGAGTGAGAGTGGGCAGAGAATTTGGCAGAAAATTGTGGACATCAGATAATGTGCTACTACACACAGTGCCCAAGGTGGGCTGGACTCTGTGCTAAGAACTGCTGGAGGCTCTAGGTAGGAATCAACACGGATGCTGGTTTGGGAGCTGGCTGGTGATTGCGAGATGAGATGATCCGTAATGCCAACTGTTACAAGACACATCTGAGAGCAGGCTGGGAAGAACCAGTGCAGTTCAGAGAAGATAGGAGACAGCATCAACCTGGCAGGACCTGATAAGGAGAGCATGAATAACTCCAGTCTATCAAATGTTGTCTCACATGGAAGGGTTTTAAAGTTTCAAAGATGAAAATCATTACCATTTCCTTCTTATAATTATACTCATTTAGGTAGTTGCAAGTTTTAAGGTGTCCTAACAAAGGTCGGACTTTGCTATAATACATATATATTATTTTTATCATTTATGTATTTTGTTTTAAAAATCCTATTTGCTTGATGTTTTTTAAAAATTCAGAGCTAAAAACACTTTTTAAAGTTTCTGAAAAACATGATTTTATAAAACTTCATGACTATTTGGGCATTTTCATCATTTTGACATGCTCTGGTATACCAGGAAATGTGCCAGTTTGTGCTGTCCCTGGTTTTGTACTTTGTACATCATTTTGGTAAGTAAACTGCTATCATTTCTGCCAAACACCTGTGAGCAGTTCACCAAGCTGCATATTTTAATTCTGATATGCTTATAAAGGTAAAAATATTATAGCCACCCGGACCTTCTTTTTTATAAAAAACAAGTTAAGCCAGAATATAATTTTTTCTTATTGTGCAAACTGGTAAAACTGTTTCAGCATCGCTAAACTACTTGAACATAAAGTACTAAAAATTTGAAACAATAGCCCAGTAATTAGATACAAGGAAATTGTGTCAAATGTAAAAGGAAGTTTTTGTAAACTGTGTTTTGTTTTAGGTTTGGATTGTAATCATACAAATTGAGTCTCTAGATAACATCTAACATATCTACAGGGCCCTAGATTGCAACATTTTTTTAACTAGAATGTAATATTATGTCTTAAAAATTTTTGTTTTGTTTGTGATCTTGTTTTGAAGAAATCAGTCTTACTCCAAAAAGCACAAGTAATGGGGAGGGTTATTGTAAAGATTTAAGTAAGATAATAAGGAGATAGCACTGTCATGGAAATGCAATAACAGAACTGGAGGTCATAGAGAGTTGAGCTGGAGGTTAATTTTGGTTTCAAAATGTCTTAGCTTGGGCTGCCAAAACAAAATACATATGGTACACTGAGAGGCTTAAACAACAAAAATTTATTTCTCACAGTTCTGGTGCCTGTAAGTCCAAGATAAAGGTGCTAGTAGATAAGGTTCAGGGTGAGAAACCTCTGCCTGGCCTGCAAACTACCAACTTCTCACTGTGCTCTCCTATGGAGGAAAGAGAATGGGCTCTGGTGTCTCCCTCTTCTTGTAGGGACACTAATGCCATCATTAGAGCCTGACCCTCATGACTTTATCCAAATCTAATTATCTCCCAAAGCCCTTACCTCTAAATACCACCACATTAGAGGTTAGAACTTCAACACATCAATTCTGGAGGAATACAAACATTCAGTCCCTAACACAAGGCATATCCTGGGACATGAGGAACAGGGCCTTGAAAACACTGATTACAGAACTTGGCCATTACTGTGACTAAACAACATTTCCCATTAGCCTCTTTTTAGCCCAATACCAAATGCCTAATACCCAATAATCAATGCATTGGTTTTCTCTAGTTTTTCAGAAACTACTCAAGAATGGATCTGATAATCCTTTGTTAGCATTATTTGGAGCAAATATACAGTTAGTTTTATTCTCTCTGCATGACTGTATCTTGCCTCTCTGAAAGTTTTTAAATCTGTATTAGGAAATCTTATTCATGTCCCAGAAATTTTTTTAAAAAGACTAAGTGAAAAACTTGAAAATAACATATACAGATGATTGCAAATGAAGGTGGAAATATGGCATGGGGAAAGCATGTTCATCTCTAATTTCATGAAGAAAAAATAAAATTGAAATAGTCTGCATTTATTATGAATCTATAACCTTTAGGCCTACTTGTTTAAGGCTAAAGTTGCATGTTGAAAGGTATTTTAAAAGTTTTTCATCAAAATCAGAAGTAAACACCTACCACCATATCCCAGAAATCTATATTCTCCTGCATTACATATTGCATCTTTGAAAGAAAATGTTGATCACATTACATGTTTGAAAGCAAAATTTATGTGTGGGTGAAGGAATGTATATATAAAATCACTTGTGTTTCTTTCACTGTTAATCTTCTTCTAAAGGGCCTCAACAATGTTTCCAAACTCAAGTACAGAAATTCCATACGAATATACAGTACTTTTTAATATATTATATAAACAAACTTTCCCTTTGTAATATTTAGGACACATGCTCCATCAATAAAAGCTCAAGAGGAGACCTCCTTGGTGGTCCAGTGGTTAAGATTTCGCCTTCCAATGCAGGGGGTGCAGGTTCGATCCCTGGTTGGGGAGCTAAGATCCCACATACCTCACGGCCAATAAAAACACCAAAACAAAAAACAGAAGCAATATTGTAACAAATTCAATAAAGACTTTAAAAATGGTCCACATCAAAAAAATCTTTAATAAAAAAGGTTCAGGGAAGTCTTCTTAAAACATTTATTATTTCTTATTTTATAATGAAAAAAATGCACACCCATTATAAAAACTTGGAAAACAAAGAAACGCATAAAGAAGAAACAGAAATAACTCACAATTTCACTACCACCAAATATATAGTTACTGAAGCTAAACAGTCCTTAACTAGTTTTTAGTTTTTCTTTGAAAACTTGGGACATTTTCTCACTATAGTACTTCTTTGAATGTCACATATTAGATTCCAAGATAACTCTATGTACGCACTCTCAGAGATTCTTTATTAGAGGAAACTAAACTTAAGTTCCTTCCTATATCAGCTTCCTCTCCAGATTTCCATTTTTCATTAATGTCCCACTAATTCCATTTCCTTAGGCTCAGTGTCAGAATCATGTTTGGTTCATTTCTATCTTCAAAAGTCTTGTTGATTTTTCTCTATATCTGTCCTGAGACAGACAGATGTTCTTTAACATCATGTGTTATGTTCTTTAACATGGGACTGTAGCCAACCTGGGAGTTAAAATTAACTATCTCTCAAGAACACAAAATAAAGCATATAAAATCTTCCTCTGAGAGTTAAAAGCAACAAGTCAAATGTTAAAGAAAGTATATATATTCAACTAAAAGTGACCAAATCACCTGCTTAACTCCAAGGCAATTAAGAGTTAACCATGACCATTGCTTGAAAGTATTAACATACCCTATAAAGGAATGAGTCCATCAGAAGGGAAGATAGCAAGACTGGAATGCCATGGAAAAGGAAAGTTACAGAACAAACATGTTGGGATGAAAAGTATTCATACATTTTTGAATTAATACATTTTGATAGTGTGAATTTTTAATAATGTCATGCTGGATCACTGCCTAACAAGCCTGCTTCAGAATGATCTGATACCAGATAACAGCACTTTGATTTACTGGTTATACCTCCAATCCTTTGCCATGATTAGGAAAATGGATAAGATTAAATGACTTTTATCTGCCCATAGAAGATAACCCCAAAGATTATGGCTTTATTGTCTTATGTTAATTATTTTCTAATTCAGGATTAAAAAAAAATAACTACATTAAATACCAGTTATTATATCTTCCTTTAAACTAGACTTTTAATCTTGCAAATTCTATCACTAGTGAGTTAAATAAACTTTGGCAATAATATCTAAAGTATGGAAATGGATACATCAGATTATCAGTAACTGACATCAGTAAACATATAAATCATCCAATTTCTCTTACTCTGATTCTAGTTGTTCCGATTATCATTTGACTTCCCAGTGGCATGCTTTCTGGAACAGAATGTGCTGGCCAGATACATCAAGCATCTGGCCTCCTGATTTAGTGTAAGTCCATCTTTAAGAAACAGACGTATTTTTTGGTGTGTATACAAAATCTGGTCTCTAAGAGAAATGAAGGACAGGTTCTAGATCATGACCAAGTTGTTAAATTTATGCTAGGCAACCAGTTAGCCTTCCTCTGTCTAAACATGTCTTAGTGAGCACCTGGCTGTCCTTTACTTCTGTCAAGGAAAAGTTGCCCCTGACCTGATCTGGGAAAGAGTCGTGTGTGTCATAGGATTCATAACCTCCTTCTGGGAAGAAATCTGTTTTCCTAACAAAATGTGTTAGTAAGGTTTTGATAAATGCATATGAGATTACAAATTTCTGGGGAGTTTGCCCACAACTGAATTTCAGTTTAGAGTATTAATCTTTAACTAAATATTCTTTCCTTTTAATATCTGCTCTACTCTCATAATGGTTATTTAACCTCTTTTTCCAGAACATGTCTCTACAAAGAGAGCAATCTTAGAATTGGTTTGCTTGAGGCCTTTCTCTTGCAGCAAGATTATAATGCAGTTTTGATTGTCTGTTTACTTCTTTCAGTTTCTTTAAGGCCAACAGTCTTTCCTGTCCATTAGTCCTCTAGTTTTATCCCATTCTACTTACAGCAACCAGATTATTTTTTATAACGTCCCTTATATGTCACTACTTTGACTAAAATATCAATGGTTCATTACTGACTACCAACCAGTACAAACCAGTAGCACATAATTCATACCTCAAGTCATTTTCTTAATCTGAGGCTTCACTGAAGGCTTTCTATGCCAGACAAAAAGAATCATTTACTCAACAAAACTCTGTTCTTTTTTCCCTGTTGGTCTTTCTTTATGCTTTTATCTAAACTCTCCTCTCTTACTCCACTTTCATCTGTTAATATTTATATGTAAATTAGAACTGAAATACCACCTATAATGTATACCTTATCTGTTCAACCAGAATTAATCTCTTCTGCTTCTAAAAATGCATTAATTCACCAAGATATTTTTTCTTCCAGTTTTAGTGAGATATAATTGACATACAGCACTGTACAAGTTTAAGGTTTACAGCATAATGATTTGACTTACATACATCATGAAATTATCATACTAAGTCTTGTAAACATTCATCATCTCATATACATACAAAATAAGAACACTTACGATGTACCCTCTTAGCTTTCACATACAACATACAGCAGTGTTAATTATATTTTTTATGTTGTACTTTATATCCTTATTTATTTTATAGCTGGAAGTTTGTACCTTTTGACTGCCTTCATCTTCTTCCTCCTCCCCCCAGTCCCTGCCTCTGGTAACCACAAATCTGATCCCTTTTTCTATGAGTTTGTTTGTTTGTTTGTTTTTGAAGTATAATTGACCTACAACACTATGTTAGTTCCTGTTAAACAACATAGTGATTTAATATTTCTATACATTCAAAATGGTCATTATGATAAGTCTAGTTACTACCTGTCACCATACAAAGATATTATATAATTATTGATTACATTCCCTACCCTGCACATTTCATACCTGTGACTCATTTCTTGTGCAACTAGAAGGTTGTACCTCTTAATCTCCCTCACCTATTTCTTTCCTCGAACCACCTCTCTCCCCTCTGGCAACCACCTATTTGTTCTCTGCATCTATAACTCTTTCTGTTTTGTTATGTTTATTTGTTTTGTTTTTTTAGATTCCCCATATAAGTGAAATCATACAGTATGCATCTTTCTCTGTCTGACTTACTTCACCTAGCATGATAGGACTTCTGGTGGAAATGAGCTTGGCAGGTTCCAGGTAATTCAGCTTTCCCTACTTACTATACACTACCCTTGATAAAGAAACCAGCCACTATAACAACAAAAGGTCACAAATCCTTCAGTAGAAAAAATATATTTATATCTTCAAGAAACTAAAAAATACTTAATGCTTTACTGGACAGATACTGTGACAGCTTTGAAATATATGTAAATAGTACTCTTTAGGGAAAACATTTTGAAGCTTACATTTTTATATTATGTCTGGAATATCAGCCTTTTCTGAATCTAACCAGTCTTCCCCCCAGCCATCCCCAAATATCACAAGACAATTTTTAAACAGAGTCCTGAGGTGCGTATTTTTACAAGTTTTCTATTTTTCTATTTTTAAACTTGTAATTAAAACATAATTAAGAGATAGGTGTGTGAGTGCTCCCTTCATTTCCTTCTTAAATGCAGATTTTAATAAATTTTAAAATATATACTATTTAAAATTTTAAGTCTATAACCTTATGTTCCATACCACCTTGTATCATAGTAATGGGAATAGATCTCTCTCAAGGTCATAAACTTCCTGAGAGCAGGAAACATGCTTCATTTACCTTAGTACCTGCTTACTGATTACACATTTTCTTGCATAATAGTTATTCTTAATACCTATTTGTTGAATAAAGAAAATACATATATATGTAATTTCCATAAGGAAAGGCTTTGCAACATTACAGATTCTAAATTTATCTCATTTTTTTAAAATAAGATAATAATAGTAAGTAGTGTTATGACGACTGTATTGTTTATTACCATTGACTTGGAATCTAGCAGTCTTGGTCTGTAGTAGGGTAGCAAGTACATTTTGAATATTGAACTAAAACTTCTCTGACTGTATTCAACCAAATGAATATTGGTCTTCAAAGTAATCAACTCAGGAGTCCACCTGCTCTCTCCAAAGATTCAACCCTTGCTCAAATGTTACTGAAAAAGAAAAAAGCTAATTGACTTCTGAATAAGATTTCAGGCTTCACAACAAAGTCAGATTGGCTTCCTTACACAACTGGTCATTGACCAGTCACAGCCACTAACTAACTCTAAATTCCAAAAAATATTTTCTGTTTCAGTAGACTTTCTATAATAAAGTAATAGTTGAGGAAGTACTCAGACTTAAATAAAAAATGTGTTCATTTGATGTAAAAATTCAGGTTTTAGAAAAAAATTACCAATACGTTAATGAGGAAATCAGCTCCTCTGTAATACATGGATGTTGTCAGTAGAAAGAAAAAGTCCCAACATAATAATTGAGCTTAAACATTTGATTAAACAATGTAACTGTTTTCAAGTGTGTATTATTAGCTTAAGTTCCTAACAGTCTTTCTGAGCTTTACTAACTCAAGACTCATTTATTTCCCTTTATCTGAGGAGTATCACAAGCTGTCTCCTCTCCCTGAGAATCACAAAGCCTTGTGTGGTGATTACCGGGTAGTGCTTGGGAAAGCCCTCAGGTTGTACTCACATATAAGTTTTAAAAGCTTATAATCTTGATGAATCACATAACTAGGATGTGGTGGTGGCTACTGCATATGTATCTCCTTCCTGAAATGCAGTTATTAATCATGGCAAAGTGTTGGGAGTCTTTGCATTCTGCACCTATGGCCTTTATTTCCACCATAAAAACCTAAGCTCTAATAGTCAAGGTATCAACATGTAGTATATTCTAAAGTATACGTGAGATCCCACTGTCTATAGTATCTTAAGGGTCGTTATCAATTCTCAATCATCAAATTTATGTGCAACAACCAAGCATGCCCAAAAATGTTGCCTTTTCCCTCTACCAGACATTTTTTAATCAGATAACAAATCAGGGTGAGTTTAGTCAAGGGACTCATTTTCCTCTGGCAGTGATTACATTAGCTGTCACAACTGGAGCTAAAGTCATGTACTTTGGGTCACATTTTCCTTGATCCAGTTCTGTTCCTACCTTTGGCAATATCAACAGCTGTGATTATTATAACTACCCACAGGTGACAGAACTCAGCATTTCATTGTTGGGGGGAAAAAGGCAGTGAAAACGGATGGAAGGTGTAGTATCTATATAATGTTTATGACATTCTCAGGTACCATACAGCTAAAAGAACAAACACCATTTAATCATGCCTGCCTGGGCTAGAGCAGAGGGCACCATATATGGGCAATCGCTCAGGCCATAATGCATTAACAATTTCTGCCCCAGTAATTTGAGTCACATTGAAAAAAAATGTTGCAGTTATTTCAAATCTCTTTCTAACCTCAGTCCTACTGGATGCTACATTGGTGTTCTTTCCTGATTCTCTTTGTTCCTTATTTCTTTCCAGATCAAGGAGAAATCAATGTTTAAAAACAATCTTTCTAAAGATTGATATTTGTTCTGTAATCCAAAATAAAATTATTTTAAAAATCTGATAAATCAGATTTATCAGAAGATAAATGCTAATTTCTCTGAAAACTAAATTGGTTAGTGGGCAACCCAACATAAGTTCATATACATGCACCACAACAGTTTCCAAATAATATAAATGAAGAGTTTCCCAGTTTAAAGTCAAGCAAGTGGTCTCACATGTGAAATATGCTGCATCTTCAGCATACAGACATTTCTGCCATTACATTTTGCGCTGAGTTTTAACAGTAAAAAGAAACTCTACTGGGGACCAGGGCTCAATTGTGAAAGTTTGCTTTTCATTTTCTTGTTATTTTAGCTGCATCCTTCCCTCCTTACGCAAAATCCACCAAGGTCTTTTCCTGGCTGGTATTTTTGGAAGCAGTTGACCTCCTTTAAAAGCTTTAAATGACTGAAGTATTCTATTAGATGTGTCAGGAAGAAGAGTTTTTGTGAAGCAGGTAAATAAACACCTATACAGAGGTGTGCCCCAGCCCTTAAGTCCTAAAGACACATGAAAAACTCTAACTTAGTTCATAATTCTAAACCAGTTTAATGTGGAAGCTCTTGATTTGCAATGACAGAAATGATTTTAGAAGATGTTTTTATTTGTTTGAACTTCACCCATCCATCTCACAAGCCCTGCAGATGCTATATCCCTTTCCATTTACATGTGTGTGCATGCATTCTCAATTTGACTCTCTGAAAATAAGCTATTAAGTGTCCCCGAGCTCTGACTGATACACTGGAGATGGCTTAGTGAAAATAAGAACTTGATATCTTAATCACAGTTCATCTTGAGAGCAAGAGCCAAGGGGTGAAAGCGTTAAGTCCTACTTTCATCTTTTGATACTTCTTTCTGGTTCTATGCTGAGTACCCTTGAGGTTAAAGGTAAGCTAGGATGCAGCAGCCCTGTCACCACCATGGTGGCATTTAGGGATGGTGGGGAAAATTCCTCTTGCCACTAAACCATTCAGGGGCTTTACACAAATCAAGAATCCAAAAATATGCCGCATTTCCTCAGCATCCTTTAATTCTGCAGTACATTCCACTCTTTGCAGCCAGAGTTATAGTTGTTATAAACACATTAATGGCTTCTTACATGAAAGCTGTGTCTTTTTAAAGCCTAGATCATATTCACAAGCTGAGTTGTCTTTACCTTGTGAGTATAAGCAACATTGGCGTCTAGCATAAACTAATGAGTTAAAGTGTCTTAGATACTCAACTGTTCCATCTTGTAAGAGAATTAAATTGGAAATATTTGGAAGCTAAAAGACCTTTAATTCCTGAAAAAAAATGCTGGTTTGCTCTTTGACTACAGTATGTGTATATAACCAGTTTACAGAATAGGTTGAATTATGGAAAGGAGGGAGTGAGGGGGTACAAACACAAAACATTTTATGTTTCCCAATCACAGCTTTCAACCACGCTATGATAATGTCATTATTCTGCTCAAAACCCTATAATAGATTAAATGCCAATACTCCCCTCCTTGCCCTGGTTCCTTGTCTGCTCTCTTCTCCCACTGCTGTCTTCCTGACCTCCTTGCATGACAGTCATGCTCCTTTCATAGGACTTTGCATAGCTGTTTCCTCTTCCTGGAATGTTGCTTGACTAACTCGCTTCAAGTCTTCATTTAAACTCCATCCTCTCATTGAGATCCACCTTGATTAGTCTATTTAAAAATGAAACTGTTCTCCCTATCAAATACCTGATTTCCCTCACTTTGCAATATTTTTTTTTTTGCCATAGCACTTTTCACCTTCTAACATAGAATGCAACTTACTTACTTTTCTGTTTATTATTTATTGTCTGCCTTCTCCCATCACTATGTAATATCCATGATTACAAGGACCTTTGTTTTGTTCTGTGATCCACCTAAATCACTGAGAACAGTTCATCCTATAGTGTGTGCTCAATAAATCTTTAAATGATGTAGCTTGTCATTTAAGGCTGTTTGGCGGATGTCTTAATATCCAAATCACTTTTAGGTAAAAGAAAAGATCAAGCCAATTTAATACAGTTTAACATTTTAATGTTATATTCTCCTTTGTGTCCAACACTTACTATGCTTCAGTCTGAGGGACTTTGAGAGCATAATAATTTACTTTTCACTCCTCCTGTGAAGGCCCGTTTCTTGTTTGTTTGTTGTTGTTTTATTCCTAGGTATTTTCTTCTTCTTGAGGCAATTATGACCAGTTTTATGTGTCAACTTTGTTGCGCTATAGTCATCAGTTATTTAATTAAACACTAATCTATGTGTTGTTAAGGTATTTTACAGATGTGATTGAAGTCCATAATCAGTTTAAGTAAGCAAAATTAACCTTGATAATATGGATGGGCCTGATTCAATCAATTTAAAGGCCTTATAAGAAGAACTGGGGCTTCTTTTAAGAAGAAATTTAACTTGTGGATAGCACCTTCAACTTGTGCCGAAGAGTTTCAGTCTACCCTTCCCAAAAGCCTGACCTCCAGATTTCAGAACTGCCCAGCCAGACCTCACAATTACGTAGGTTAATTCCTTTTTTTTTTTTTTTGCGGTACGCGGGCCTCTCACTGTTGTGGCCTCTTCCGTTGTGGAGCACAGGCTCCGGACGCGCAGGCTCAGCGGCCATGGCTCACGGGCCCAGCCGCTCCGCGGCATGTGGGATCCTCCCGGACCGGGGCACGAACCCGTGTCCCCTGCATCGGCAGGCAGACTCTCAACCACTGTGCCACCAGGGAAGCCCCCATTACATTTCTTAATGCATACCTCCTACTGGTTCTGTTTCTCTCGTATAACCCAGACAGATACACCTCCTATATAGCCAACCCCCTTAAATGTGTGTTGAGGCCACAGCTGAATCAGGGAAAAGAAAAACTTTTTTTTTTTTAATCGACTAGGTGTTGTGGTTTTATTTTACTCACACTCACAGGTTACTGATGTCTTTTGTGAGATAGACTGGATAGTCAGGTGCTGCATGGAGCACACAAGAGAGCTTTTAGGTATGTGGCAGAGATCTCCCTTCTGCATATTCCCCAGGAAGGAATATGTGATCTGATCTGTCATTTCTGGACCACTTCAACTACCCTCAACAAAAATCTGCCCTATAGCCTCTTGATTCTGTTTTCCTCACCTGGAAGCCTTCCCTCTTAGGTCAGGTCTTGCAAGACGTTTCAAACCTTGGTATTTTTGTGACACACACCTTAAGTTTATACATCCTTGACTCATCATATAATGGGAGTGACAGTGCTCCATACTGTATCCTCTCTCACCCTTTCATCTTTCTGCAGTCCTCTTCTGCTCAAATATACACAGAGCAAATCACAAGCTTGCTGTCAAAATCCAACTTGAGAATACGTTGTTCTATCCATCTCACAGCCATTATGATATTCTCAAGGGATTTTCTTGGCAACCTACTTACTTGTCATCGAGTGGGGCTGCAGAGGGCAAGCACACAGAAGAGAGAGAAAAGCCACAACAATTCCCTTATAAAGCAATGATTCCTAACTCTCACTATTACTAAACATATAGAACTCTGAATATGCAAATACAGATCAGGATGGAAAGTCATGGTAAGGATGAGATAATAATATCAGGGCCAATTTTATAGTCTCTTAGTAAATCCTAAAGGGATGTGTCAGCTGGTATGATTTTGGGGCTCTTTTTAGCATATGAGCTATTTTGTGCCATTTGTGTTCAGGTATGAGCCTTTAGCCAAATTTCCAGGAAACAGAGAAAGTCTCATTCAGCATCTTGTTACAAGATTCATCAATAATTAGAGGAAGGAAATTCTGATAAACGCTATAACACAGATAAACCTTGAAAACATTATGCTATGTGAAGAAAGCCAGACACAAAAGGACAAATATTGTATAATTCCATTTATATAAAGTACTAGAATCATTAAATTCATGGAGATAGGAAGTAAAATGGTGATTTCCAGGGGCTGGAGGAAGAGGAAAATAGGGAGTTATTGTTTAATAGATACAGAGTTTCAGTTTGAGATGATGAAAAAGTTCTGGAAATGGACAACGGTGATGATTACACAACAATATGAAAGCACTTAGGGTCACAAAACTGTAAACTTAAAATGGTTAAAATTTTATGTAATGTATATCTTACCATGAGAGAAACAGATTCATTACAAGGACTTAACTCCTCTGAAGTTTAAGACCTTATTTGGTGTGTTAAGAACCATAACATAATCTAAGCAAATTTCATAGGAATTTGGCTATTTTCTGTGCATTCAACAGAAATAATCATTACTAATTGGGGACATTTGAAGTGTTAAAGCCATTATGTACTACATATATAAATATACAGCATTTCTTAGAATTAAAAAAAATATTTACTCATTACGAACTGAATTTCAGATGCTCTATTACTTTTCTGTGGCTGCCATAATAAATTACCAAAAATTGGGTAGCTTGAAACAATAGAAGTTTATTCTTTTACAGTCCTTAACTCCAGAAGTATGAAATCAAAGCACTGGCAGAGGCACCATTCCTACAGAGGCTCTAGGGGAGAATCTGTTTCCTGCCTCTTCCAGCTTCCACTAGTGACGGTCAGTATTCCTAGGCTTGTGGCTCCATCACCTTCTACTATATGTATTAATCCTCTCTGTGCATCTCTCTTGTAAGGATACTTGCCATTGAACTTGGGGCCTGCCCGGATAATACAAGATTATCTTCTCATCTCAGGATCCTCAATTTATTTAACTCTATAAAGACCCTCTTTCCAAAGAAAGCAACAAGCACAAGCTCCAGGGAGTAGGATGTGGATGTATCTTTTGGGGGCTACAACGCAGATAATGTAGCCCACTACAGATAATTATGTATGGATCATAATTGTTTTTCTTAATCCCAAATAATTTATTTATAAGTAACATGTGGGAAAATGTTTTCATTGAAATTGTCTTTGAACTGGACTCTTGGCTTCCTCCATAGCCCTCTTATCTCTTGTCAATACAGCAGAGAACATGATTCTTCTAAAACATAAGTGAAAACACATCACTTATTTGCTGAAAACCCTCCAGTGATGTCTATACTATCCAACTCTGATCTCACACAGCATAAAAGCTTAGGTGTTGGTGTGCCCACTAGGCCTACAACATCTTCTGTTTCCTGCACTTTATCTTTTCTGGCCTCAGTTTGTAATACTCTCACCCTCATGTCATCTGCTACAGTCACAGCATTCAGTATTTCATTAGCTGTTCTCTGAGCTTGTCAGGAAGGTTCCCACCTTTGTATCTGCTCTCCTTTCTGCCTAAAATGCTTTTTCCTAAGGTATTTATGAGGCTTGCCAATTTCCTTCCTAAATCCTGGCCCAAACATCAAGTTTTTAGTGAGGCTTGTGGTTGCCAGCTGTTCCTATCCACTAACTTTATTTTTCTCCAAAATGTTAATCATCTTTTAATATAGTATATAGTTTGCTTATTAAATTTTTTTCTATATTATATGTTTCATCCCATAAATTTGGAAGTCCAGGAAGATAGAGATTTTTAACAGTTTTGTTCACTACTATATCTCTGGAGACAAAACAACGCTCAACATATATGAGGTTCTCAATAAATATCAGTTGAATGAATGAAACTGTAAAGAACTCATCCATGTGTGGTTCTTAAGTCTATACAAATGTTGAAGAAAAACATATAAACTAACCCAAATATCTCCATGTAATTGTACTTTTGACTAAGTTTAATATCAGCCAGCATTCTGATTAACATTAAAATATGATCCATAGATTTCTAAATATGGCAATAATAAGTATTTCTTAATATAATAAAGTATGCAATATTTGGAAGTAGAGGGGAACCTCTTAAAGAAAATTCAGGTAGAAGGCATAAAATAGGAATTAGAATCATGAAGATAATCTTGTTTTAATGCTTTGACATTAACTTATAGAAAGAAGTCATTTTCCATATATGTGTGTGTGTGTGTGTGTGTGTGTGTGTGTGTGTGTGTATAATTTCCTTAATTCTGAGCCAGAAGGGGCAGATGCACTTAGCAATAATGATAATCAGTGCCTTTCGTACCCTGCCCAGCAGTGTCCTGGAACATCATGTTCAAATTACATATGGGATTAAAAGCTCTTGTCCATGTGGAAATGAGACTTAGTCTATAGCAACTGCTTCTTTCTGGGATTGTGTGATTGTGTTTAGATAGCACAAATACCTTTGAGATTCAAAAATTAACTCATGCCACCAACATACAAAGAAATTAACTGGAACATTTATTTTTCTGTGGGCAAATAGCAATGGCATAAAAACTAGCTTTCTCTGCTTTTCGAAAGCTCCTTATCAGTGATACAGATCTTCAGTATCTGATTTAGGTAGGCAGTAACAGTGCACAGTGAGAAAGGATGCTGCGTTATACCTATCTTTGCAATTCAAATAAGGATGTGATGAAGGTGTCTTTCAAAGCCCCTTAACCACATAGTAATTGTTTTTTTTGTATGTGTGATTTTCCACTTAGTATAAAGAGTTCTGATATCTGTCACTTATTGTTTCTTTGTGGCCCTGTAAGTTCTGAAGTCTTGTAGACCTCTGAAAAACCTGAAGGGGTTAGCAGAGGGTGAAGGTAAAAATTGGGAAATCAGCCTATTATTTAAAAAAAAAATACTTTTTCTGTGGGAGAAATAACAAAACCGTCAGAAAACCAAATATGTCCCAATCTCTAAGCTGCCTCTTCAAGCACTGCAAGTTGATTTGAGGTCAATGAAATAGTTCTGAAATACTTTTGTTGGCAACAGAAAAAAATATACTGAGGAAAGAGACATCCATTAAAACTTCTTCTGATACCTTTCCAAAAGAAAAACTAAATAATTTCCCAAAGCAAAAAATAAATCATTCATCCAGTTAATTCCCCAATCCGTCTAAATTCAACTACAAATAACATCAATTTCAATATTAAATTACCAAAGCTCAGAATGAGTATTTACTATTTTAAAGTCAAAATCATAATGTAGTCAAAATGAAACTGTTACACCTGATTTCTGTCTATTAGGCTATCACTAGCATAACACTCCTTCTTCATCTGTTAATCCCCTCTGAAAGTAGAACAAGTTATCTGCTCCAAGTGTTTGAGATTATGATCTTGGCATGCTATGGCTCAATGCTTCCTCTTCCTTAATTTTGGGACCCAAAAAACAGTCCACAGGAAATGTACATTGTCTTTTGCTCCTCCCTGCTGTAAATATTCCAGGGGCAGAGAACAAAACATAGAGAAGTGTACAATGTGTAAATCTTTATAAATTTGAGATTAAGTATTAGGTATCTCATTACTCTCACATGCCTACATTCCCCTGTATCAGCATCTTCAGTAATAAAAAGAGATATTTTATCTGGCTTCTTTATCTTATATTTCAAATGGTTCAGAACATGGGAGGGGAAGGAAAAGAAGATCATTGTTTTTTGGTCCCTCTTCAAACTTCAGTGATCAAACTGCATTTTTATTTGCTAAAAGTTTAATTTATAAAGCATTGGAATTTCACATATAAACAATACGTGCAATGATCTCTTTTTAATAGCTTTTATTATTTCTAACACTTAAATAAATATTGACGGTCTTAATGGCCATATATTTCTTCCTATGAAGTATTTAACTATACTAATTTGTATATTTATTTAATTTATATTTATTAAATACCAAACAGGGCATCAAGAAACTTATGTTAAATTAATAACCTACCATAGGCAGGTTTTTTTTTTTTAATTAATTTATTTATTTTTGGTTGTGTTGGGTCTTCGTTGCTGTGCAAGGGCTTTCTCTAGTTGTGGCGAGCGGGAGCTACTCTTCATCGCGGTGCACGGGCCTCTCACTATCGCGGCCTCTCTTGTTGCGGAGCACGGACTCCAGACGCGCAGGCTCAGTAGTTGTGGCGCACGGGCTTAGTTGCTCCGCGGCATGTGGGATCTTCCCAGACCAGGGCTCGAACCCGTGTCCCCTGCATTGGCAGGCAGATTCTCAACCACTGCGCCACCAGGGAAGCCCATGGTATTTTGAAACACTTCAAAATCTCTTTTAGACTTATGAATAAATGAGTTAAGGTATTCCATCCTCAAAACAAACCCTATTTGAATCTTCTTCCCACAGTTGCTGAGACTATTTGTACACACATTTTTAAAAATAACCAACTCTAAATGTAGTCAGTACCTCTAACTTTTTCCAAAGGAGGGAAATAAAGAACTTAGCGCTTCAACTCTCCACTGTACAGGTCTCATCAATAAAAACCTTATTATTGTTTTCTAGAATTTCAGGTCTACCTCTTATTATAGCACCAAACAATTGGTATGATTTTTTCTGCTATCTACTTAAAGCACTTCTTTCTTCCAAATCCACAGTATTATCTTGTTTTTTCAAATTATAATTGTATCAGAGTTCATTCAAATACACAGAAGGTTTTAATACAGGTAATTAGAGGCCTGCACAAACCCTGCAAGGGCCCAGTGAGGGAAAGTCAAGGAATCCTCTATAAATAAATCAACCTGAAGCACCAAAGCAGGCACTTCTTAGGAGCTTACTGAGTAGCTACTGAGATCTCAAGAATCTGGGTGGGGGGGGAGGGAGCGGCAATTGGTGGTAGTGGCTGCTTAATGCTTGAATATCTCCAAATCCCCACATTAAAACAGGCAGATAAACAGCAAAGCCAAAAACTCATGGGCAATAATTATAACAAAACTAAGTAGCAGGATATAACCAGAAACACCAAATTACACGTAGGTGAAAAAAAACTGCTGTTACCCATAAGACCTGTAGAGTATTAGAGCAAGAGGAGGCAGAGGAAAGCAGGAGAGCCTCTGAAACACCTGCAAACTGGAGAACATGAAAACAGTCAATGTGAATTCATAGTGGCTTGAGCTGGGAGAGGGCCTGCCCAATTCAATAGGTCACAAAGTCCCTCAGCAACGTCTGAAGATGCGAAAGCAGATTACAACCTCTGAAATCTCAAAAATGACCAAACAGGGATCCCTTTCATGAAAGCCTCCTCACTAAGAGAAATCTCCTGGGATTAGAATCAAAGTTGAATAGAAAAGGGATAATAGAGATGGAGGAGAGAGAAGGCACCCATAAAAGTGGGAAAAATAATAAGACTGGTGAATTTCAGAATATAATTTGCCATATTTCTGAAGACATGTGTAAACAATAGAAAAGGAGACTCTCTGAAGTTAATAAAGATTATTGTGTATCTAATTCCTTCTAAAATTTAGAGAATTTAATTTAGCATTGAAAATGAGCATAAGAAAATATTGTAGTAACAACCTAGACAAAGAAAAAAGAGAATATGAAGCAAAATAGCAAAATGGCAGTGCTCTGAATAATAACATTATAAGAAGAAGATATAACCACAAAGTAAGTTAAAATAAAACTGTAACTGATGCAACATTTTCCATCTTAAAAAATAACTCTGGAAAAGAAACAGAAATTAAATAAAACAATCTTTTCAGAAATGAAGACTAAAATAGAAGAAATGCAAGAGCAAATAAAAACAACAATCAGGCAACTAGAGGATGAAAATAAGTCTTTATTTTCTTAAAAGTGAAAAGAAGAAAAAGATAAGAATGATTTGTCAGAAAATAATGTTTACATTAGGCAAAGAAATCCAACATATTTATAAATGCAGTCCATGAAGAAGAAAACCAAATATGAGAACAAATACTAAATATTATTCAAGAAACTTTCCTGAAATTAATAAAAAATTATATATTGAGAGAGCACCCTACATAACTGAGAATATCAACTTGGAATAACCAAAAGCAAGTCATATTCTTATAAAATCATTCAACATTAACAATAAAAATTCCTTTGGAGATCTAGGGAAAAGAGCAAGTGACTTATAAAGGAAAGGGTAGTTTATTATCATCAGACTTCATAAAAGCAATGCAATATGCCATAAAATAAATGGAGTAACATATTTAAGATACATAAGGGAAAAAAATATGAGCCACAGACATATAGCCAGAAAAACTGGCTTTTAAGTACAAAGAGTAGGGCTAAACATTTATCACCAAAAATTTATGGATTCTTATTTTCAAAGGCCTTTCCTGAAGAATTTACTAGAAAATAAGGTGCAGACATCCAACATAACTGAACAGATATTAAGACCAGCAATGAGCATTAAATATGTATAGTTACTCATTGAACTAAGAACAAATGAAAGTTAAAAGGGAGAAACAGTGAGTAATGGCTTTATGTTGTGATAAGATACAGTCAACTGTGAACCATGGGTGGAAAATGGGGAGAACTTACACAAAAATTGTTAACTGATTTCCAAGTCATACAAGTAGTGGTACTATTAGTATTGTTAATTTGAGATGTTTGTAATTGTCTTAGCTAGGGCTGCCATAACAAAATACCACAGATTTGGTAGCTTAAAGGACAGAAATTTATTTTCTCACAGTCTGGAGGCTACAAGTTCAAGATCAAGATGCCATCAGGAATGGTTTCTGGTGACTCTTTCTGGCTTTAAAATGAGCACCTTCTTGCTGTATCCCCCCATGACTTGTGTGTGCGACAGAAAGAGAACTCTCTGGTGTATCTCCCTCTTCTTGTTTAGGACAACAGTCCTATCAAATTAAGACCCCATGCTTATAACCTCATTTAACACTTATAACCTCCTTATATGCCCTATCTCCAAATATAGGGAGGTAAGGGCTTCAACATGTGAATTTTGAGGGGATACAATTCAGTCCATAACAGTGACTGTGATGTGGTAAAAGTAAATGAATAATCACGAAACTTTCTAATTGCATCCTCTCCCGTGCACAAGTGAATTAGTATGCTCTGGGTGCAACAAAAGAGATACAGATATAATACAAAGGAGGTTAAGTGTAAACCCTGTAACCCTGAATTTAATTGGGTAGGGTCATTGTTTACTTATGTAGTATTTTATTACCATACATACACATACACACACTACACACTAGCTTTGTCTATTCAAAAGGCCTAGATGAAATTAGCGACTCAATAGCAAAGAGTATCTCTAACATCCACATTGTAAATGACATTCCCTTTGGAACGAAATCAGGGTCCTTTAGAGAAATGGCTGCTTCCAGGAATTGAGCAGTAAATGTATAGAATTATCATGAAATACCTTGTCATATTTCTTGATAGCAAGGAAGCAACTAAAGATTGTTAGAGTCATATCAAAAAAATTTCAGGGGTAACATTAAAAGATACACGCCAGTCAAAGAAGAGAAAATTTGAGCATCAATAAGGAAAATCATTGCAATGGATTGAAACTCATCAAAAACTTTTAAATTAATGAGTTTTTACTTTGGAGAATAATAAGGGAGCTCATTCATTATCTTGACAATTGGAAATAAAAGAGAGAAAAACAAGCATGAATGTCCTATATTTTTAAAAATTAATTAGTTTATTTATTTATTGGCCACATGACACAGCATGTGGGATCTTAGTTCCCAGATGAGGAATCGAACCTGTGCCTGGCATTGGAAGTGTGGAGTCTTAACCACTGGACTGCCAGGAAAGTC
Organism: Tursiops truncatus; assembly: GCF_011762595.2. Lineage (NCBI taxonomy): Eukaryota > Metazoa > Chordata > Mammalia > Artiodactyla > Delphinidae > Tursiops > Tursiops truncatus. Next base: position 32,150,456 of record NC_047044.1, on the reverse strand, counting down.
CCTGTCCTAATTTTTTTATATAAGCTGTACCACTGGAAAACCAAATAATACTTTAAAGAAAGTGCCACTTTACAGAAGTATTTCTAGTTGATAATTTTTTAATTACTAAAGTACAATACCATCCCTTTGAAGTCCCAATGAATGAATGGATCTAAGCATTGACCATCTACAGCTGTAGTTGCTACAAGAATAGAGAGAAGCAGACATTGCATCCCTCCTGAAGAAAGAACACACCACTAACTTAAGTTTTGTCAAAGGAATGGAATCTGAGTCTGAACAAGCCTCTGAACCCACCTGCCAATATACAGAAAAAAAACAATGGACAGAGGTACTTCTTTAACTGCACAATGAGTTTAAAATCAGCAACATTTAGACTGCAGGGAAGTCTACAGGTTAAACAGTTCAGGTTCTTTAACATCTTGAACTGCACCGTTAGTATGAAATCAGCAACATGCAAACAGTAGATCAAAGAACAAGATGAAGGGTGAGCCTGTAGACTATTACATACTAAAAAGATAACACATTTTTTTAAGGGGAGGGGGCAAGACAATATTATAGTGTCTACTGTAATCAAAATTAGCTCCTTAGAGAGCAGTAGTATACCCTTGTCAGTTTATACCTCCAAGGATTAACATCATGCTCGGCATATGATAAGTTTGAAATGGGTTTTGTTTGTTTATTTTTTGTGGGCAAATGTGTGTATATTATTTTATTATTGGTAATGATCGGTGGCTGTTTTTCCCTGAATAAATGTTGATCATATTTGCAAAAATACAATGCAGAGGAAAATATGTATCTTGTTTTAGTATGAAGAAGAATTCACTGTTGCTAGATGTAAATTTCTCCCTAGATATTTCCCATGTATATTACAACACTAAGTCACTCGGACCCTGAAGAGAAATTAGGTTCCTATTGGTTATCTGAAGACGTAGAGCTATGCCACAGTGCAGGTGCAAGGCTATGCCATGATAAGAAACATTGTATTAATACAATAAGAATGCAGTGCTCCTAACTCAGAGTGAATTATCGATAGGAAAATCCCCAAAGAGGCTTTCAGTTATATTGCCCTATTCATCCTCTGCTTGAAACTCTAGGAAGGGGGAAATTTATTGAGATCTTAGAAAATGGCTAATTTATTTCTTGGAAGATAGTTCTTTCTTGGAAACAGTTCTACACGGAACTAGTTACACTGAAATTTCTGGTTCTCTTCAATTTATTTGCATCATTTTCTACCAAATAAACCACATTTCACAGAGATCTTAGAAAAAAGTTTAATGACTTTGGGATTACTCCTGGGCCCTAACTCATTAAATAGTCCTGTCAACTTCCACCAAATAACTATCTCTAGTCCCTGCCCAATGAATGTTGGAAAGTTCTAGAATTACTATCCTTTTGTGAGAATACAAATGAAATACGCCTGTCTTCATCCCTAGAGCCTCACCAACTGGGAATTTCCAACATTATGCCAAACCCAGTGGCATACAGACAAAAACCAAACCAAAACAAAAAAAAAAACCTCAAGCAAATTTTCCTAAACAACACTGGTCAACCATTACCTATCATATTTTGAAATGTCCTAAAAGCATCCATGTGAGCATAGATGCAGATTGTAATGTTAGCCATGATAATATTTTCAAAAGATATAATTCACATTTATAAAACACAGTTTTACTTTAACAAATATATATTTTATTTCTTCTATATATTTATTTTTATGCTGTTAAATATTAATATTTCTGCATTAAATATCACAAAGAAGTGTTTTAGTTCTTTGATAGTCTATAAAGCTTAAGGACCTATCTCAAATCAGAAAAATCGTGTAAATAAATAAAATATATAAAATTATAAGAAGTAATTATATTCAAATAGCTATTAAAATATTTTAATTGTAATATAGTAAAATAATGTCTGCACTTCTTGATTAATGCATTAAATATTAATATCTTGCAGTGAGTCTAATAACTACCATAATTTTAAAGTAGTGATATTTCAAGATTACCTGTAACGACTGCAATGAGATATGAAGATATCTAATTGATACTGCTAATACTACTATGGGGTAATCAAAATTTATGATTGAAGAAAAGCTAAATTTCAGTGAGAGGTTCATGAAAATAAAGATGTAATTTTTTTTTCCATCCAGCTGTCAGATTATCTAAATTCTGCCCGATTCTAGGGATATTCAGCATTTAAATTAAAGATCTCTGAATTAAGCCAATATAATGAGGACTCTATTTCAAAAGGAAAGAAGTTGCCTTAAGTTGATTCTTAATCAGTTTATGTATCACATTGCATATATTTATATTTCATATAACATTAGAAGTAGTATATTTAAATATTTTAGGTATGCTCAATGGCTTAGATAGCAAGTGCAATTAAGAATATTAATAATTAACATGTATATATTATAATCTTAATATTTCTTCTACATATGACAGGAAAAACTTTACCTTTATGGTATAATTCTAATATCCGTAACAAAAGAAAAACTCAACTGACTTCGCATTATATTGAAGAACTTATAAAAGCTATTTTCCAATTTAGGCTTTATTACATTTCAAAGTATATATATTTTTTCCAAAGCTGAAATTAGCCCTTTGGGTCTAACAAGTCATGGAGGCTCAAAGGACTTTCCACAATCACATGACCAATCAATTTACAACCCTTTGCTGCTCCTCTCCTCTAACAGCCTAAAGAAGAACAGAACACGATTTTCAGGGACAAGCAAAGGGCCAGAGGATAAAGTTAGAAACCTACTAGATTCACATTCACAAGAAAATTATTCTTCCCTTAAATCTAAAAAAATTAGTACTAATTTGATATATATCAGAAGAATACCAGAACAATATATTTAACTCAATTCAATTCAAGATCATTTTCTGTGAAAGTGATACTGTCAGACACTATGCTGTTAGGCACACTTAGATGAATCACAAATATTAAGAGCAAGAAAATAATATAATGAACTATAATATTATGAATTTAAAAACTTAAGCAATGAATATATGAAGGTATGAGATAAAGAAAAGAAGTATAAATGCCTACGTGATTCAAGAATGACAAAAAGTAAAGGTAAATTTTAACAAAGACTTTAAAAGCACATTAAATTATAAAAATAATATTACAGATATCAATATTCCCAAGACCTAGCATTAGTAATGATTAATATTTTTCTATATTTGTTATATATTTATGTTTAATTTGGACCTCAGGTACTATTCATTACACACAATCTCCATCACTCTGTGCAAAGCCTCTCCCTTATATTACTTAAATTAAAAATATTTAAAATATATTTTGCTATAAATACAATTTCTTACTTTTAATGTAAAAGTGTATTTTAAGAACTATCCTGTTTGCAGTTTAAAAACCTGAATCATTATGAATTCTTGTTATATTGTATTTAAACCTAGGTATATCTCACAATTTATTCATTGTATTAAGTCAGGTTATTCTGCAATAATGCTGCAGAATAAATTCTCAATTTAAATCTCAGGAACATTTGGCTCATTAAAATATGCTTTTTAATACTTGTTCCAGTTTTGACTGTTTATATTCATCCACTTCATTGAAATTTTCAAATATATTGGCTTACAAGTTTGGAAAATATATTTTATCAATCAAAATTATATTTTATCTATACAGTTGGTTCTCATCTTTATTCCATATTTTAATCATTTTTGGTATAACATGTACTATAAAATGCACACATTTAAAGTATGTAGTACATTCCTACATTGATATAATTTAACTTGTTTCTAATTTATAAACATTATTCTATGATTATCTTTGTTGATGTCTCTTTTCTAAAGCCCATGAGTGAGAGATTCTTTGTTGTAGTGTTTTTAAATCTGTGAGTTATGAGTCAGTAGTAGGTTCTAAAATTAATTTAGTTCATACCCATCATTAAAAAATTAGAAGAAAATAAAATGAAGGATATAAGACTATAACACATAACAGGTGTAAATCATGTTTCATGAATCATAAGTCAATTTAAGGTTTAGGTGTTTTTGCTACTGGATCCTAATGTAAAATGCAATGTTTACTGTGGGTTGTAGTCTAAGAAATTGAAAAAGAGCACTCTAAAATATATTTCCTGAAACAGAGTCCTGTATTCTTAAGATGAAGACTTTATAGTTTAACTTTTCTTTCTTTTAACAAATGTTCCTCTTATAGCACAGTTTGGCTGCATTTCCTCAAGTTGCTATAGTTCCCAGGAGAGTCTACCTTCTCCTTTTTCTCCTCTGTTGCTAGACTATAGCCTTTGAGGATCTAAAAGAGAAAGTATATATCTCTGAAATTTGTTTTGGAACCTGGACTCTGAATTTTGTCCTTCTAGCCTAAGAAGTTGCTAAATGTACCCTTCAGTTTCTTAGCTTTTGGTTGCTTATTCCTGGAATCAGCAAATGCCTCCACAAAAGAAATATAGGACTCAACACACTGGATTTCTGTCTTCCTTTTCCAGTGATTCTTTACTATACTGCTAATTTTCTCATGCTGTCAAAGAGTCTTTTAATTTTTTGTTGTTGCTTTAACCTTTTTTTTTTTTTTTTAGTTATACTCATTGCTAGGATAATGAGTTATTTGCCATTACTGGAAAAGTTTATTAAATTTTTTAACAGCAATATTTAATTCAAACTTGAAAAGTCTAAAAATGTCTATTTTCCCTCTCAATAAAACAAGGAAAATAGTACACTTTAATTTCTCTTCAATCTCCTTCAACTTATAACTTTCTCATGATTATCTATTACCTACGTTTAGCATTTTAAAATACACATATCCACAGTGACAGACATGTTTTTTCATTATTCTGTTTCTGGGACTATTATTTTTGATCTATTACTTATTTTGTATCACCATTATCTACCAATATTTTGGTTCACTATTGCTTTATTAGTGCAGCTTCTTTTCTCTAGGTTAATACTGAGGATATGGAAGATCTTTTTGTAATTCTGCAAGGAAAATTTTGAGTAGGAAATATTTAGGTCTTTGTATGCCTGAAAAAATATTTATTTTGGCCTTATTTTTAAAGAATGGCTCGGCTAGTTTGGAATTTTAGGTTTATGATTATTTTCCTTTTGCACTTTGTCTTCTGGCATCTATTTTTATCTGTGAGTGATATCCTGCCTAGCTGATTGCCATTTCTTTGAAATTTGTTTTTTTACCCAGCATGTTTCAGGAATTTCTGAATAATATTTGATGTTCTACAATTTGAATTAACTGTAGAACTCAATTTTTTTATGAATTTGAAATAATTATCTAACTCATCACTCAGCAGGACCAACCTAGGATTTTGTATCTTCTTTTTTCAGTAGTATCATTGAGGTATAATTCACATACCATACAACTCATCCATTTAAAATTGGTTTTCGTATATTCAGAGTTGTGTAACCATCACGACAATCTAATTGTAGGACATTTTCATCAATCCTCAAAAGGAACTCCATATCCATTAGCAGCCACTTTCCCATACCCCACCCAAATCACCCATTTTAAGGCAACCACTAATTTAATTCTGGTCTCTATAAGCTAGCCTAATATGGACATTTCATACAAATGGAATCATACAATATATGAATATTTGTGACTGGGTTTCTTCATCTAATATTTTAAGGTCCATCCATGTTGTACCTTGTATCAGTAGTTTATTACTTTTATTGCTTAATAATATTCCATTTATGGACATATTATATTTTGTTTATGCATTCATTAGTAGGTGAATATTTGGCTGGTTTCTACTTCTTAGGACACTATAAATAAAATGCTGTATCTACTAATATAGTCACGTGATCTTTCTTTTTCAGCCAGTTGATATGATGGGTCACAGTAATTGATTCCATATGCCAAAATGGCCTTGCATACCTGGAATAAATCCTACTTGCTCATGGTATATAAATCTTTTTATACACTGCTGAATTTGATTTGCCAAAATTTTGTTGCAGATTTTTACATCTATATTCATTAGAGATCTTGGTCTGTGGATTTCTCTTCTTGAAATGTCTTTGGTTTTCGTATTAGGGTAATACTGGCCTCAAAGAATGAGTTAGGACATATTCCCTCTATTTCTATACTCTGAAAGAGATTGTAGAGAATTGATATAATTTCTTCCTTAAATGTTTGATAGAATTCACCAGGGAACCCATCTGGGCCTTGTACTTTCTGTCTTGGAAGGTTATTAATTATGGATTCAATTTATTTTCCAGACATAGGCCTATTTGGATTGTCTATTTCTTCTTGTGTGAGTTTTGACAAACTATATCTTTCAAGGAGTTGATCCATTTCATTCAGGTTATCAAATTTGTGGGAGTAAAACTGTTCATACTATTCATTTACTATCCTTTTAATGTCCATGGGATCTATAGTGATGTCCCCTCTTTCATTTCTGATATTAGCAATTTGTCTCCACTTTTTTTTTTTAGTTAGCATTGATCTTTTCAAAGAGACCCCTTTTGGTTTCAGTAATTTTTTTTTTAACATCTTTATTGGAGTATAATTGCTTTACAATGGTGTGTTAGTTTCTGCTTTATAACAAAGTGAACCAGTTATACATACACATATGTTCCCATATCTCTTCCCTCTTGCGTCTCCCTCCCTCCCATCCTCCCTATCCCACCCCTCTAGGTGGTCACAAACCACCCAGTGATTTTTTTATACTGATTTCCTGTTTTCATTTTCATTGACTTATGTTCTAATTCTTATTATTTATTTCTTCTGTTTATTTTATATTAAATTTATCTTTCTTATTCTAGTTTTGTAAGGAGAAAACTTAGATTGACTTTGTATCTTTCTCCTTTTTTGATATATGCATTCAATGCTATAAATTTCCTTTTAAGCACTGATTTCACTGCATCCCACATATTTTGATAAAGTGTGCTTTCATTTTCATTTAGCTCATAATATTTTGATATTTCTCTTGAGATTTCTTCTTTGGTCCATGTGTTATTTAGAAGTTTATTGTTTAATCTCGATGTAGAGGCATACTTTATTTTCTTGCACTTCACTTTATTTTGCTTCACAGATATTGTACTTTTATCAAACTAAAGGTTTTTGGCAACCTTGAGTCCCCAAGTCTATTGGCACCATTTTCCTAACAGCATCTGCTCACTTCCTGTCTCTGTGTCACATTTTGGTAATTCTTGCAATATTTCAAACTCTTTTTATTATTATTATATTTTTGGTGATCTGTGATCAGTGATTTTTGATGTTATTACTGTCATTGTTTTGAAGTGCCACAATCCATACTCATATAAGACAGCAAACAATCTATAAATGTGTGTGTTCTCACTGTTCCACTGACCAGCCATTTCACCATTTCTCTCCATTGTCCCAAGCCTCTCTATTTCTTAAAACACAAAAATATTTAAATTATGCCAACTAATACCCTACAATGACCTCGAAGTGTTCAAGTGAAAGGAAGAGTCACATGTCTCTCACTTTAAATCAAAAGCTAGAAATTATTAAGCTTAGTGAGGAAGGTATGGCAGAAGCTAAGATAGGCTGAAAACTAGGCCTCTTGTGCCAAACAGCCAAGTTGTGAATGCAAAGGAAAAGTTCTTGAAAGAAATTAAAAGTGCTACTCCAGTAAACACATGAATTATAAGAAAGTAAAACAATCTTATTGTATACAAAGAGAAAGTTTAAGTGCTCTGGATAGAAGACAAAACCAGCCTCAACATTTCCTAAGCGAAAACCTAATCCAGAGCAAAGCTCTAGCGCTCTTCAGCTCTGTGAAGGCTAAGCACAATGAGGAAGGTTCAGAAGAAAAGTCTGAAACTAGCAGAGGTTGGTTCATGAAGTTTAAGGAAAGAAGTCCTCTTCATAACATAAAAGTTCAAGGTGAAGCAGCAAGTGCTGATATAGAAGCTGCAGCAAATTATCCAGAAGATCTAGCTAAGATAAGTAATGAAGGTGGCTACCCTGAATAACAGGTTTTCAATGTAACAGCCTTATATTGGAAGAAGATGCCATCTAGGACTTTCGTAGCTAGAAAGGAAAAGTCAATGCCTGCTTCAAAGCTTCAAAGGACAGGTTGACCCTCTTTTTTAGGGCCAATATAGATGATAACTTTAAGTGGAAACCAATGCTCATTTACCATTCTAAAAATCCTAGGGCCTTTCAGAATTATGCTAAATTGACTCTGCCTTGCTCTATAAATGGAACAGCAAAGCCTGGATAACAGTATACATGTTTAAAAAATGGTTTACTGTATATTTTAGGCCCTCTGTTGAGAACTACTGCTAAGAAGAAAAGGTTTCTTTCAAAATATTAGTTCTCATCTACAATGCACCTGGTCACTCAAGAGCTCTGATGGACATGTACAAGAAGATTCATGTTGTTTTCACACCTGCTAACACCACATCCATTCTACAGCCATGGATCAAGGAATAATTTTGACTTTCAAGTCTCATCACTTAAGAAATACATTTTTTAAGGCTATAATTGTCATAGACAGTGATTCATCTGATGAATCTGGGCAAAGTAAATTGAAAACCTTCTGGAAATGATTCACTATTCTAAATGTCATTAAGAACATTTGTAATTCATGGGAAGAAGTCCAAATATCAACATTAACAGGAGTTTGGAAGAAGTTGATTTCAACCCCCATGAATGACTTTGAGGGGCTCAAGACTTCAGTGTGGAAGTAACTGCAGAGGTGGTGGAAATAGCAAGAAAACTAGAAGTAGAACCTGAAGATTCTAGAAAACTAGAATTAGAACCTGAAGATTGAATTGCTACAATGTAGTGATAAAAGTTGAATGGATCAGGAGTTGCTTCTTATGGATGAGCAAAGAAAATGGTGTCTTGAAGTAGAATCTACTCCTGGTGAAGATGCTGTGAATATTGTTAAAATGACAACAAGGGATTTAGAATATTACACAAACTTAGGTGATAAAGCAGCAGCAGGGTTTAAGAAGAGTGGCACTGATTCTGCAAGAAGCTCTACTGTGTATATAATGCTATCAAACAGCATTGCATGCTACTACGGAGAAATCGTTCATTAAAAGAGGAGTCAATAGAGCAAACTTCACTGTTGTCTTATTTTAAAATCGCCACAGCCACCTTCAGCACCCACCACCCTGATCAGTCAGCAGCCATCAACATCAAGGCAAGAACCTCTGCCCGCAAAAACATTACAACTCGCAGAAGACTCAGATGATGGTTAGCATTTTTTAGCAAGAGTACTTTTTTTTTTTTTTTTTGCGTTATGTGGGCCTCTCACTGTCGTGGCCTCTCCCGTTGCGGAGCACAGGCTCCGGACATGCTGGCTCAGCGGCCATGGCCCATGGGCCCAGCCGCTCCGCGGCATGTGGGATCCTCCCGGACCAGGGCACGAACCCGTGTCCCCTGCATCGGCAGGCGGACCCTCAACCACTGCGCCACCAGGGAAGCCCGCAAGAGTACTTTTTAATTAAGGTACTTTTTAGACATAATGCTGTTGCACACTTACTAGACTATAGCATAGTGTAAACATAACTTTTCTATGCACTGGGAAACAAAAAGTTTTGTGTGACTCACTTAATTGCAGTATTTTGCTTAATTACAGGTATCTGGAACTGAACCCAAAATATCTCCGAGTTATGCCTGTATTGGGGGATTTTCTATTTGTATTTACATTATAGATTTCTAATTCAATTCCATTGTGGTCTGAGAGCAGATATTATATGATTTCTATTTTTTTTTAATTTGTTAAGTTTTTTTTATGGTTCATAATGTAGCCTAGCTTGGTGAATGTCCCATGTGAGCTTGAGAAGAATGTGTATTCTGCTATTGTTGGATGATGTAATTTATAGATGTCAGATATATCCAGTTGATTGATGATGTTCTTGCGTTCAACTATTTCCACTCAGATTCTCTGCCTGCTGGATATGTCCATTTCTGATAGAGGCGTGTTAAATTCTCCAACTATCATAATGGATTAATATATTTCCCCTTGCAATTCTATCAGTTTTTGCCTCACATCGTTTGATGCTCTTTTTTGGGGGCACATGTCTGCTTGGAGAATTGACTCCTTTACCATTATGTTATACCCTTCTTAATCCCTAATAAATTTTGTTTTGAAGTTTGCTCTGTCTCAAATTAAGACAGTTATTTCTACTTTTTTCATTAGCATTAGTATAGTATATTTTTCTCTTTCCATTTATTTTTAATCTATATGTGTCTTTATACTTAAAGTGGGTTTTTAATAGAGAACATATAGCTGCTTCTTGTGGGGGCCTCTTGATGACTAGGTCCCCTAACAGTTTTTAACTCTCTGAGCTGTCCACACTGAGCCTCCAGCAATTTTCCAATTACAGTTCAGATTTTTCTACCCAGACGTTGCCTCCCATTCTGCTTGCAATTCTCTGCTCCAGTAAGCTATGCCTCCCTGTATTAACTTGTTTGAATGTCCAGTTTGGGGGGTAGTAGTTTGCCCTGTGTCCTTTCCTCTCTTACGAATCCAAGAAAAGTTACTGATTCTTCAGTCTGTTGAGCTTTTTACTTGTTGTTAGGACAGAGTGGCGACTTCCAAACTCCTTATTTGCAGAACCAGAAGCCAGGACTTAGCAATATTACTATTATACAATATACAATTAGTAATTTAATAGGTCCATTTATGCTACTATTCTTTATTCTGTAGTATTTAATAGGTTGGGTCTAATGTTATTGTGATTAATATAACAGTATCTTTCCTCAGAGTTTACTACAATCTAGGAATTATGACATGTATAAGGTTACCATGAGCTCTCTAGTGTTTCACTTTTCTACAGTTCAAATTAATATCAATTTACTATTTGCTAATTAATTTTATCACCTGCTAGTATTCATTAGTAGAGAAGAGGTTTCTGGTTCTAAAGGATTAAGAAAAATTTTATGAGAGAAAGTTTTACATTAAGAAAAATATCCCAATTTAACTTTTACCACTCACTTCCTGTAAAATGGAAAAAGATTTCTACCATTTGATTTTAGGAACAGAAAATTTGTTTATGTCACAGGCCAACAGTTCCATATAGGAGTAGAGTGCGAATATCAGTGTACTAATTCTTTTTAACCTCCAACCTCCATCCCACACTTTATGGACAAGGAAGCAAGAAAAAGCAAGGCCAAGACAGGAAAATGAGTTAAGAGCAAAGTATGTGTTAAGAATGCAGATCTCTTAAATCTGATCCTTATTTTAATTGTCTAGCCAGAATGGACAATAAGAAATAAAATTTTTCTCTCTGTGAAACTCATCAATATTGACTATCCTTTGACATGAGTTTTAAGCAACTACACTAATACATGAAGTATTTAATTGTTATTATTCTTTTTATAGGAAAAAATTCATGAAGCTATCTCCATTATAGGTAAGGAACAATAGTGCACATAGCTCTGCATAAATAACACTTTGACAAAGGAATAACACAATTATTCATATTCAATATTCGGTATTCAAAATGACTTATCACTAAGTTTGCAATCTATATAGCCTGCAGTCATCTGCCGTTTTCCCAAAGACATGCATCAGATATCAGCAGATGGAAACAACATATATCTTTTTGTAGTGACATTCTAAGACCTCAAAAAATCTTGACAAAATTAATTTGCTCAAGTTTCAAGAAATGACTAAATTGTAAAATGTTATACTCTTAAAAATTGGCTGAGTTTTTAAGACTCAATAATAGAAATATATATGCATATTGTGATCAAATTGTATCTTATCTGTGCAATGAGTATTTGGTTCAATTATTCTCAAATACCAAGGAAGAATCTTCTCTGGGAAGATAAAAATATAAATGGAGTTGTTTACTGTGTAGACTTGAACAAGTTATTTAAGTTCTCTGGACACAGATATCATCATATCTGCCTTGCAGTGAGGTAAGGAAAGGGAATAATCATAACCGGTGTCCTCAAGTGAAATAATTTAAGTAGAGCGTAAGTCAACAATGAAAAATGGAAGCTTATTAGATGGTGACTATCAAGGGCAATTGTATTTGTTGACATTTAACTAAGGCTCTAAAGTAGAGTCTGTAAGATCTTATTTACATTTGTTAGAGCGACCGACACTTACATAAACATAGAATAGTCACAGTTCTGTTCCTTTCATTTTCAATTCCTCCTTGGTCAGTAGGGCATTTCAAGACAGGGACAATGGAAGTGAAACAATTGTATCTGTCACAGAATCAATGAGGCAGAAGTTAGGTTTAAAATAAGATCAGGCTGGGAGTCCCTTATGCATCCTCTTCCAACTTCCACAAATATACACATAAAAGGCAGAAATTTTTGAAAATTCCCAATGCAGAAAACTATGACTGACAGTCAGCCAACTGCCAGATATGGGAAGGATTTCCTCCAGGTAAAGCCTGAGAGAACTGCATTGAAATATAGCAGAAAGCCTTCCTGTGCTAGGCCACAGTCTGATTTCTGGAAAGTAGGTAAGGAGAGATTTATTTTCTTCTCCATTGTTTGCCATTTTCATTAAAAACAAAACAAAACAAACGGAAGGCTGCAGAGTATTGGGAATCTACCTCTTTTTAGTATGTGTGCTGTTTTTTAGATATCCATAAGGCTGATTGATCCTTAATTCTCCTTCCACTGGAACCCTTTCTCCATCCAAAGGAACAGGGCAACTCCCAGAAAGTTTGGCAGAGCCGGAGCATTGGTGATTAAAGGTAAACTATTTCAATCTGGGAGACAGACTCCTACCAGTTCCCAGCAAAATTACCTGGGAAACCTGATTCCTCAGCAGGATTATCTCTGGAAACCCTGGAAATACAGATTCCTTTTTTCCATTTGCAGAGATTCTGATTTCAGTCAATCTGAAGAGGAGCCTGAGGACCTATCTTTCAACATATCTTCCAAGTGATTAGAGAAACAGTCTTGCATGCGAGTCAGTGATTTAAGGCTCATGACTGATATGTGCAGTACACTTTTCTTTGGTTATGGACTCTGAAATTACAGTATCACTTTCTATCATGTTTTTCCATCTATCACAAATCAGTTTTCTCTTGATGATGAAAAGTAGGTCCAGTGTAGCAATTCCCCTGAGTGCTTTGTTCACCTTATCATGAAACATTCAGCAGGGCAAATGAGAAATTATCAACAATGTTTAAACCAGGATGGGATTTCTGATTTTTCTGGGTTGTAAAAAGTTCAATGCCATAGCATCATTTAATACCTTAACTTTGTGATGTCTCTTTGCCGTTGCATTTACATCCTCTGTATAATGTTAGCCCAACTTTCACCTTCAAATTTGTTATTTTCTATAGCATAGTATACTCTGCAGACATCTATTGCTACCTCCCTTTATTCTATTAAATATATTTTTAATAGTAAGAACTAAAATATGGCTTGCCATGACAGTAAATAAAGGATGTTGCATCACACTGCTGCAGCCCGGATGGTGAGCATTTAGGGAACTCAGGATGGAGACAAATGGGCTACCCATTGCCAAGCTCACCTAGTAATCAGCTGCTGCTGCCACGTGCCCCAACCAGTGAGCCCTGAGGGAACTCAGGAAGGAAAAAAAAGAATGTCAGTCATCTAGCAGTCATCATACTGCAGCTACTCCTGAAGGTGCAGCATGAGGAAACTCAGGACGAGAAAACACAGGATAGTGGCCCAAGATAGCTGAGGTGCATATCAAAGGAAGGATTTCAGTGAGCCCAGACTATTGTATCTTTGCATACATAGGAAAGCACTAAATTCCTTAACTAGAGATGTCTGGTCTCTTTAATTAACAATAATCTTTTGATGTCCCAACTACCTGCCCTTTGTTGCAAAGCTCCTATATATCCTAGCTCCCCCCTCGTCTCCTCAGAGCAGTCTATCAGGGTTATTTGAGATGCTGCCTCCCGGGCTTGAAGTCCTAAGAATGTCTGCCAAATAAAACATAACTCTCAACTTTTAGGTTGTGCATTTTTTTCAGTCAGTAATAAGATAGGTCCTTTCGTTGTATATTCCAATTATGTGTCACACTTTAGCAAATATTAATGACACGTATGAGATTTTCTTTACATTCTTGTGATAAAATTTCCTCTTGACTTTGTTTATTATCATACTCTCCATCTGATTAGACATTATCTATGGCTTTTCTAAGAGTCTTTTGATATGCTTGCTTTGAGAGAAGAATATCAAAGATGTATATTCTTTTCAATAACAGAAGTGAGTGAATTCTGAAACTTAATATTTATTTACCAAGAAACAATTGAAATGATCATAAGTCAACCTGTCATAGGAAGACTGTATCTTTTGGCTTTTATCAATGGAAATGATCTTCACGATACAATCAAATTAAACTCATAGTAGAACTGTAAGTTATTTGATTTTTTATATTGCATCAGAACTGTAATTCTATCATTGTAGCAATGTGAAGAAACTGACATTATAACAACTGACTTGCCAAGCATAACTTAATTACTGAAAATAATTATCACTAATATGGAAGCTACTATCATGGTCCCAGAGAGATTAAATAGTTTGACTGAATACCACTCAGTAATATGCTGATTGTCAGCTGTAAGGACTTCAAAATCTAGAATGAATAGGTCTGTTATACTCTTAAATTTAATATTTTATTAACTAGTAAGTATTATAAAAATCAAGCGAAAATTTTAACACATTATGACTTAGCTTTTTATAGTAAAGCAACCTCATAACAAATATTTATTTTCAATTTAGGCAAAATGTTTGAAAGAAATGTTACTGAATAGAAATGTCTCCTGATTACATACAGAGTATGACTCCAAAGAAATGTGATTTATTTTAATAAGCATGTCAGTACTTGGACATTTATGTGAGTAATGTTTTTGAAGTATTAATTTAAGGAGGCTACTTATTTATTGTGACATAGATGTTATTACTCAAAATATATAGGTAACTTCTTGGGAATTGCTATCTGTGCCGATAGAACATGTATTTAAACATCCATAATGGTGAAAAATATCTGTCCCTTCAGAACTGATTTAATTACGAAAACATCTCAGAATCATCTTGAAGCAAGCGTTAGGAATAAATTTGATGATCAGGCTGAATATTAGAGTGTGGGTCAGGTATAAATCTAAAGTAATGAAAACTAATTTGTTTGCACAGCATATAACCTACTTTTATGGTAATTATCTCTCCCCAAAAAAACCAAAATACATTTGGAAATGGCAACATTTTTTAGTACGTATATAGATTACCAAAGATAAACCTCACTAGATAGGAAAGTTTGAATATAATAATTAAAATCAATCTCTGCAGAGGGCAAAGTGGAGAGGTTCCCGCACAGAGGATCAGTGCCAACCAGCAGTCACCAGCCCAAGAGGCTTGTCTGCTCACCGCCCCCGGGGCGGGTGGGGGCTGGGAGCTGAGGCTCTGGCTTTGGAGGTCAGATCCCAGGGAGAGGACTGGGGTTGGCTGTGTGAACACAGCCTGAAGGGGGCTACCTACCAGGCAGGAATCCGGGAAAAAGTCTGGAACTGCCTAAGAGGCAAGAGACCATTGTTTCGGGATGTGCGAGGAGAGGGGATTCAGAGCACTACCTAAACAAGCTCCAGAGACACCGTGAGCCACAGCTTTCAATGCGGACCCCAGGGACGGGCATGAAACACTGAGGCTGCTGCTGCAGTCACCAAGAAGCCTGTGTGAGAGCACAGGTCACTCTCCACACCTCCCCTCCCGGGAGCCTGTGCAGCCCACCACTGCCAGGGTCCTGTGATCCAGGGACAACTTCCCCAGAAGAACACACAGCGCGCCTCAGGCTGTTGCAACGTCACTCCGGCCTCTGCCAACACAGGCTAACCCCGCATTCTGTACCCCGCCCTACCCCCGGCCTGAGTGAGCCAGAGCCCCCTAACCAGATGCTACTTGAACCTCATCCTGTCTGAGCAAAGAAAAGACGCCCTCGGGTGACCTAAACACAGAGGTGAGGCCAAATCCAAACCTGAAACCCAGGAGCTGTGCAAACAAAGAAGAGAAAGGGAAATCTCTCCCAGCAGCCTCAGGAGCAGCGGATTGAATCTCCACAATCAACTGGATGTACCCTGCATATGTGGAATACCTGAATAGACAACAAATCATATCAAAATTGAGGTGGTGGACTTTGGGAGCAACTGTAGAATTAGGGTTTGCTTTCTGCATCTAATTTGTTTCTGGTATTATGTTTATCTTAGTTCAGCATTTAGAGTTTCTTATTATTGGTAGATTTCTTTATTTATTTGGTTGCTATCTTCCATTTTTTTTAAAATATAGATACATAATTACTTTTCCTTTTTCTCTTTTTGTGAGTGTGTATATCTATGCTTCTTTGTGTGATTTTGTCTGTATAGCTTTGCTTTTACATTTGTCCTATGGTTCTGTCTGTACATTTTTTTTTTCTTTAGTACAGTTTTTAGCACTTGTTATCATTGGTGGACTTGTTTATTGGTTTGGTTGCTCACTTCTTCATTTCTTTTTTTATGACTTTTTAAGATTTTTATTCTTAATTATATATATATTTTTTATTTTAATAACTTTATTTTATTTTTTCCTTCTCTTTTTACTTCCTTTTCCTCTGAGCCGTGTGGCTGACAGGGTCTTGGTGCTCCGGCCAGGGGTCAGGCCTGTGCCTCTGAAGTGGGAGAGCCGAGTTCAGGACATTGGTACACCAGAGACCTCCCAGTTCCTAATAATATCGAACGGCGAAAGCTCTCTCAGAGATCTCCATTCCTACGCTAAGACCCAGCTCCACTCAATGACCAGAGAGCTACAGTGCTGGACACCTTATGCCAAACAACTAGCAAGACAGGAACACAACCCCACCCATTAGCAGAGAGGCTGCATAAAATCATAATAACGTCACCGACACCCCAAAACACAACACCGGATGCAGTCCTGCCCACCAGAAAGGCAAGATATAGACTCATCCACCAGAACACAGGCGCAAGTCCCTTCAACCAGGAAGCCTACACAACCCATCAACCTTAGCTACTGGGGGCAGACACAAAAAAATAATGGGAACTAAGAATCTGCAGGCTGCAAAAAGGAGACCCCAAACACAGTAAGTTAAGAAAAATGAGAAGACAGAGAAACACATAGCACATGAAGGAGCAAGGTAACACCCACAAGACCAAACAAATGAAGAGGAAAGAGGCAGTCTACCTGAAAAAGAATTCAGAATAATGATAGTAAAGATGATCCAAATACATGGAAATAGAATGGAGAAAATACACGAAACGTTTAACAAGGACCTGGAAGAACGAAAGAGCAAACAAACAATGATGAACAACACAATAGATGAAATTAAAAATTCTCTAGAAGGAATCAACAGCAGAATAACTGAGGCAGAAGAACGGATAAGTGACCTGGAAAATAAAATAGTGGAAATAACGACCAAAGGGCAGGATAAGGGAAAAAGAATGAAAAGAATTGAGGACAGTCTCAGAGACCTCTGGGACAACATTAAATGCAACAACATTCGAATTATAAGGGTCCCAGAAGAAGAAGAGAAAAAGAAAGGGACTCAGAAAATATTTGAAGAGATTTTGGACGAAAACTTCCCTAATATGGAAAAAGAAATACTCAATCAAGTCCAAGAAGCACAGAGAGTCCCATACAGGATAAAACCAAAGAGAAACAAGCCAAGACAAACATTAATCAAACTATCAAAAATTAACTGCAAATAAAAAATATTAACAGCAGCAATGGAAAAACAACAAATAACATACAAGCAAATCCCCATAAGGTTAACAGCTGATCTTTCAGCAGAAACACTGCAAACCAGAGGGAGTGGCAGGACATATTTAAAGTGGTGAAAGGGAATAACCTACAACCAAGATTATTCTACCCAGCAAGGATCCCATTCATATTCAATGGAGAAATTAAAACCTTTACAGATAAGCCAAACCTAAGAGAATTCAAACAACAAACCAGCTTCACAACAAATGCTAAAGGAACTTCTCTAGGCAGGAAACACAAGAGAAGGAGAAGACCTACCATAACAAACCCAAAACAATTAAGAAAATGGTAATAGGAACATACATATCGATAACTACCTTAAATGTAAATGGATTAAATGCTCCAACCAAAAGATATAGACTGGCAGAATGGATACAAAAACAAGACCCATATACATGCTATCCAGGAGACACCCACTTCACACCTAGGGACACATACAGAGTGAAAGTGAGGGGATGGAAAAAGATATTCCATGAAAATGGAAATCAAAAGAAAGCTGGGGTAGCAATTCTCATATCAGACAAAATAGACTTTAAAATAAAGACTATTACAAGAGACAAAGAAGGACACTACATAATGATCAAGGGATCGATCGAAGAAGAAGATATAACAATTGTAAATATTTAGGCACCCAATATAGAAGTACTTCAATACATAAGGCAAGTGCTAACAGCCATAAAAGGGGAAACTGAAAGTAACAGAGTCATAGTAAGGGACTTTTAACACACCACTTTCAGCAATGGACAGATCATCCAAAATGAAAATAAAAAAGGAAAAACAAGCTTTAAATGTCACATTAAATGAGATGGACTTAACTGATAATTATAGTACATTCAATCCAAAAACCACAGAATACACTTTCTCATCAAGTGCTTATGGACCATCGCCAGGATTGACCATATCTTGGGTAACAAATCAAGCCTTGTTAAATTTAAGAAAACTGAAATCATATCAAATATCTTTTCTGACCAAAAAACTACGAGACTAGATATCAATTACAGGAAAAAAATCTGTAGAAAATACAAACACATGGAAGCTAAACAATACACTACTAAATAACGAAGAGATCACTGAAGAAATCAAAGAGGAAATCAAAAAATACCTAGAAACAAATGACAATGAAAACATGACGACCCAAAACCTATGGAATGCAGCAAAAGCAGTTTTAAGAGGGAAGTTTATAGCAATACAATCCTACCTCAAGAAACAAGAACTACCTCAAATAAACAACCTAACATTACACCTAAAGCAATTAGAGAAAGGAGAACCAAAAACCCTAAATTAGCCAAAGGAAAGAAATCATAAGGATCAGATCAGAAATCAATGAAAAACACATGAAGCAAACAACAGCAAAGATCAATGAAACTAAAAGCTGGTTCTTTGAGAAGACAAACAAAATTGATAAACCATTAGCCAGACCCATCACAAAAAAAAGGGAGAAGACTCAAATCAACAGAATTAGAAATGAAAAAGGAGAAGTAACAAGTGACACTGCAGAAATACATAAAATCATGAGGGATTACTACAAGCAACTACATACCAATAAAATGGAAAAACTGGAAGAAATGGACAAATTCTTAGAAAAGTACAATCTGCTGAGACTGAACCATGAAGAAATAGAAAATATAAACAGACCAATCACAAGCACTGAAATTGAAACTGTGATTAAAAATCCTCCAACAGGCCTTCCCTGGTGGCGCAGTGGTTGGGAGTCCGCCTGCCGATGCAGGGGACGCGGGTTCGTGCCCCGGTCTGGGAGGATCCCGCATGCCGCAGAGCGGCTGGGCCCATGGGCCGTGGCCGCTGAGCCTGCGCGTCCGGAGCCTGTGCTCCGCAACAGGAGAGGCCACAACAGTGAGAGGCCCGCGTAAAAAAAAAAAAAAATCCTCCAACAAACAAAAGCCCAGGACCAGATGGCTTCACAGGAGACTTCTATCAAACATTTAGAGAAGAGCTAACACCTATCCTTCTCACACTCTTCCAAAATATAGCAGAGGGAGGAACATTCCCAAACTCATTCTATGAGGCCACCATCACCCGGATACCCAAACCAGACAAAGATGTCACAAAGAAAGAAAACTACAGGCCAATACCACTGATGAAAATAGATGTAAAAATCCTCAACAAACTACAAGCAAACAGAATTCAACAGCACATTAAAAGGATCATACACCATGATCAAATGGAGTTTATCCCAGGAATGCAAGGATTTTTCAATATACGCAAATCAATCAATGTGAAAAACCATATTAACAAATTCAAGGAGAAAAACCATCCATATGATCATCTCAATAGATGCAGAAAAGCTTTTGACAAAATTCAACACCCATTTATGATAAAAACTCTCCAGAAATAGGCATAGAGGGAACCTACCTCAACATAATAAAGGTCATAAATGACAAACCCACAGCAAACATCACTCTCAATGGTGAAAAACTGCAACCATTTCCTCTAAGATCAGGAACAAGACAAGGTTGCCCACTCTCTCCACTATTATTCAATATAGTTTTGGAAGTTTTAGCCACAGCAATCAGAGAAGAAAAAGAAATAACAGGAATCCAAATCAGAAAAGAAGTAAAACTGTCACTGTTTGCAGATGAGAAAATACTATACATAGAGAATTCTAAATATGCTACCAGAAAACTACTACAGCTAATCAATGAATTTGCAAAAGCAGCAGGATACAAAATTAATGCACAGAAATCTCTTGCATTCCTATACACTAACGACAAAAAATCTGAAACAGAAATTAAGGAAACACCCCATTTACCATTGAAACAAAAAGAATAAAATACCTACGGTTAAACCTACCTAAGGAGACAAAAGACCTGTATGCAGAAACCTATAAGACGCTGATGAAAGAAATTAAAGATGATACAAACAGGAGGAGAGAAATACCATGTTCTTGGATTAGAAGCATCAACATTGTGAAAATAACTATACTACCCAAAACAATCTACAGATTCAGTGCAAGCCCTATCAAACCACTAATGCAATTTTTCAGAGAACTCAAACAAAATATTTCACAATTTGTATGGAAACACAAAAGACCCCGAATAGCCCAAGCAATCTTGAGAAAGAAATCAAAGCTGGAAGAATCAGGCTCCCAGACTTCAGACAATATTACAAAGCTACAGTAATCAAGACAGTATGGTACTGGCACAATAACAGAAATATATTCAATGGAACAGTATAGAAGGCCCAGAGATAAACCCACACATAGATGGTCACCTTACCTTTGATAAATGAGGCAAGAATATACAATGGAGAAGAGACAGACTCTTCAATATGTGGTGCAGGGAAAACTGGACAGCTACATGTAAAAGAATGAAATGAGAACACTCCCTAACACCATATACAGAAATAAACCCAGGGGCTTCCCTGGTGTTGCAGTGGTTGACATTCCACCTGCCAATGCAGGGGACACGGGTTCATGCCCTGGTCCAGGAAGATCCCACAGGCCGCGGAGCAGCTGGGCCCATAAGCCATGGCCGCTGAGTCTGTGCGTCCGGAGCCTGTGCTCCACAACGGGAGAGGCTACAACAGTGAGAGGCCTGCGTACCACAAAAAAAAAAACCAAAACACAAAAAAACTCAAAATGGATTAAAGATGTAAGGTCAAATGTAGACATCAGACACTATAAAACTCTTAGAAGAAAAGATAGGCAGAACACTCTATGACATAAATCACACCAAGATCCTTTTTGACCCAACTCCTAAAGAAACAGAAGTAAAAACAAAAATAAACCAATGGGACCTAATGAAACTTAAATGCTTTTGCACAGCAATGGAAACCATAAACAAGACGGAAAGACAACCCTCAGAATTGGAGAAAATATTTGGCAACGAAGCAACTGACAAAGGATTAATCTCCAAAATTTACCAGGAGCTCATGCAGCTCAAAATCCAAAAAACAACCCATTCCAATAATGGGCAGAAGACCTAAATAGATATTTCTCCAAACAAGATACACAGATTGCCAACAAACACATGAAAGGATGCTCAACATCACTAATCATTAGAGAAATACAAACCAAAACTACAATGAGGTATCACCTCCCAGTTGTCAGAATGGCCATCATCAAAAAATCTACAAACAACAAATGCTGGAGAGGGTGTGGAGAAAAGGGATCCCTCCTGCACTGTTGGTGGGAATGTAAATTGATACCACCACTGTAGAGCACAGTATGGAGGTTCCTTAAAAAACTAAAAATAGAGCTACCATATGACCCAGCAATCCCTTTTTTGGGTATATACCCTGAGAAAACCATAATTTGAAAAGGGTCATGTACCACAATGTTCACTGCAGCTCTATTTACAATAGCCAGAACATGGAAGTAACCTAAGTGTCCATCAACAGATGAATGGATAAAGAAGATGTGGCACATGTATTCAATGGAATATTACTCAGCCATAAAAAGAAATGAAATTGAGTTTTTTGTAGTGAGGAGGATGGACCTAAGAGTCTGTCACACAGAGTGAAGTAAGTCAGAAAGGGAAAAACAAATACCATATGGTAACACATATATATGGAATCTAAAAAAAAAGGTTCTGATGAACCTAGGAGCCGGACAGGAATAAAGACACAGAAGTAGAGAATGGATTTGAGGACACAGGAAAGGGGAAGGGTATGCTGGGACTAAGTGGGAGAGTAGCACTGGCATATACACACTACCAAATGTATTATAGATAGCTAGTGGGAAGCAACCATATAGCACAGGGAGATCAGCTCAGTGCTTTGTGACCACCTAGAGGGGTGGGATAGGGAGGGTGGGAGGAAGACACAGAGGGAGGAGATATGGGGATATATGTATATGTATACTGATTCACTTTGTTATAAAGCAGAAACTAACACATCACTGTAAAGCAATTATATTGCAATAAAGATGTTAATAATAAATAAATAATAAAATAAAATCAATCTTATTACTGCAGAGTGAATTCATATCTTCTGATATGCCTGGAGTGTAGTGAAAAAAAATGCTAGTAGAATTAAGAAAAGTACACATACATTAATCAAAGAGTATCTATTGTAAGAAAAACACTTAGAAAAACCCACAGTGCTTTTAAGGGTATTTTCTAAAATAATCCATACTACATATACTTCATTTATAAAACTGATGTGTATAGTACCTATACTTACTTTTACTTTTATTCATAGTACCTATACTTATATTTTGATAATATATATATTTTTCTACTTAAGACAGAATGTTGAAGAAGACAGAGGTAATTTTACAAACTGTTATAGATCATGTGAATACCTGCTCTTTAACAAATATACATCCGTGCCTAACTTATTAGATTCTCTAGCTACATAAGGAAAACCACCTTAAAATTATTTAATCACAATCTTTAGTATTTAAATATTTTCTGTAATTCATGGCCCCCACCCACCTCTGCAATTTCACATCTCTCATTCAAGACATGGCCATTTTGAACTACTTGCCTTTTCTTGTCCTTTGAGTGTGATTTCACCTTGCCACTGGACAACTTCTACCTATCTTTCAAGCCTTGAACTCAATATTACTTCCTCTGTGCAATTATAACAAAATCAATCAAAGACTCAGTATCGCCTTCTCTAAAACTATATAACTTCATGTGCATACTTCTATTATTGCACTTATCACTACAAACTGTTTACATGTGTGCCTGCTCTCTTCACCTGTGGTTCTTGCAAACTGAGTCCTTATCTTTCCAACATTGTATCCCAACTATCAACATAGTGTCTGGCACTAGTAGGCATTTCATAAATATCTGTAGAATAAATAACTGAAACACACTTTCTCTAACAACTCTCAATAATATTCTCAAACCTGAAATTCTTAAGAACCTTTCATTTTTATCCTTCTACTTAGCATCATTATATGCTGTAAAAATCAATTTGAATAATCTATCTGCAGTGAAATCTTTCTAAATATATATATATTTTAGACCATAATCTAGCTTATTATTATTATATACACGATTCTTAAAATAATTCACAATTTTTAAAGTATATCACTGAACAACTTGTTCCTTAATAAATGAGGACAATTTCATTATTCACTGACTCATTAAATAAGTACTGATTCAGAACATGAATACACAGAACTCATTTAGCCTGTGAAATGTTTTTTTTTTAAATCTCTTGTATCTCAAAGTAATTCACTTTCTTTGTCCATTTTATATTCTATTATACTCTAAACTTAAAAACATAAGAGAAAAAAGTGAATCTGTGCCATGTTTAATTTTAAGTAGGGACTTTCCTAAAGCAATTTGATCAGGAATATGAAAATGATCCTCCCAACTTTCAGTTGTATAAAAATATGATTTTTAATGCAGTCCCTAGGTTAGTGTTCCTTTAATTTCTATGTTTTCTTTTAGAATTTAGGGCTACCTTAGTTTTCTAAAATAGAAGTCAAAACATTCTCTGCTTTACTGAAACAGGTCTTTTTCAGTTTCTATTTGATGGTTTTGTCTGAGAAAACTTGCTATCCATCATCTACTTTGGTTGACAGCAATATTTTCAAAATCATTTCTTTCAAAATTGCCTCTTTGGACTTACATTCTATATCCAAAATTTCAGAGACACTAAATATTACATCTTTTTCCATATTGACTAATTGCCATTATACATATATATCCTTATTATATTATGTATATATGTAGTGGCAAATAGCATATATACATATGCTTTATTTTAAGAAGCTAAATATATCATCATCTAAATTTATAGAACAGATACCTGAGGGAAATGATGTTTCACTTGAAAACATTTCTTAAGGAGAAATTTTCTTTGAATAGTACTGTGTAATATGATTTATTTTTCCATATTTGACTATAAATGCCTAGTAAATTGAATCATCCAGATGAATACTAACATCTTTGCCATAGCTCAGTCTTCATGTATTTCGAATAGTCATCCCAGGAAAAGGAAGGCAATAAAAGGGAAGAAAAAAGTCAACATTGTCATACAGGAGAAAAGAAAGAAGAGATAATGCTACAGTAGTAAAGCAGAAAGAATAAACAGAAAGTTCCAGGAGGTGATAGGGAAAAGCAAACAGCAGATATTCCATGAAATGGAAAGAAACAGAATGGTCTAGATGAGATCAACAATGGAATTGTTCTGTACTCTATTTCAGTAACTTAAAATTTTTGAAACAGGACTGCGTTATTGTGCATGTGGTAGGGAAGAGAAAAGGAAGAGTAGTCAATGGAGATTAATTTCAGTATTTTATGAGGCTTTAAAGGTGAGCTTGGGACACTGAAATTATTGAATACATATTAAGTGCCAGATATTTCATAAAATGCTTCTTATAGTTAGCCCTTCACAAAATTCACCTCTGAATTACTTTTAAAATGAGAAAAGGGTGAAATTTGCTCCAAGAGAGGAATTGAAACACAATTAAAATAGCTTTCTAGAGTATAAAATGTCCAGTACTTTAAAAAAAAGGTCAATTTTCATTTTTATTTTATAGTATATATATGACTACTTTAAGATAAAAAATGATGCTTAGGAGAGGAACCAAGGTGGTGGAGTAGAAGGACGTGCTTTCACTCCCTCTTGCGAGAACACCAGAATCACAACTAGCTGCTGGAAAATCATCAAAAGGAAGACACTGGAACTCACCAAAAAGGATACCCCACATCCAAAGACAAAGAAGAAGCCACAATGAGACGGCAGGAGGGGCGTGATCACAGTAAAATCAAATCCCATAACTGGTGGGTGGGTGACTCACAGACTGAAAAACACTTATACCACAGAAGTCCACCCACTGGAGTGAAGGATCTGAGCCCCACATCAGGCTTCCCAACCTGGGGGCCCGGCAATGGGAGGAGGAATTCCTAGAGAATCAGACTTTGAAGCCTAGTTGGAATTGATTGCAGAACTTCGACAGGACAGGGGGAAACAGAGACTCCACTCTTAGAGGGCACACACAAAGTAGTGTGCCCATCAGGACCCAGGGGAAGGAGCAGTGATGCCAGGGAAGACTGAACCAGACCTGCCTGCTAATGTTGAAGGGTCCCCTGCAGAGGTGGGGGGTGGCTGTGGCTTGTGGGGAAAAGGACACTGGCAGCAGAAGCTCTGGGAAGTATTCCTTGTCCTGAGCGCTCCCAGAGTCTGTAATTAGCCCCACCAAAGAGCCCAGGTAGGCTCCAGTGTTGGGTTGCCTCAGGCCAAACAACCAACAGGGAGGGAACCCAGCCCCACCCATCAACAGTCAAGTGGATTAAAGCTTTACTGAGCTCTGCCCACCAGATCAACAGTCAGCTCTATCCACCACGTGTCCCTCCCATCAAGCCTCTCAGATAGCCTCATCCACCAGAGGGCAGACAGCAGAAGCAAGAACTACAATCCCACAGCCTGTGGAACAAAAACCACATTCACAGAAAGACAGACAACATGAAAAGGCAGAGGGCTATGTACCAGATGAAGAAACAAGATAAAACCCCAGAAAAACAACTAAATGAAATGGACATAGGCAACCTTCCAGAAAAAGAATTCAGAATAATGATAGTGAAGATGATCCAGGACCTCGGAAAAAGAATGGAGGCAAAGAACGAGAAGATGCAAGAAATGTTTAACAAAGATCTGGAAGAATTAAAGAACAAACAAACAGAGATGAACAATACAATAACTGAAATGAAAACTACACTAGAAGGAATCAACAGGCGAATAACTGAGGCAGAAGAACGGATAAGTGACCAGGAAGACAGAATGGTGGAATTCACTGCTGCAGAACAGAATAAAGAAAAAAGAATGAAAAGAAACGAAGACAGCCTAAGAGACCTCTGGGACAACATTAAATGCAACAACATTCACATTATAGGGGTCCCAGAGGGAGAAGAGAGAAAGAGCCAGAGAAAATATTTGAAGACATTATAGTCAAAAACGTCCCTAACATGGGAAAGGAAATAGCCACCCAGCCGAGGAAGCACAGCGAGTTCCATACAGGATAAACCCAAGCAGAAACACGCCAAGACACATAGTAATCAAATTGGAAAAAATTAAAGACAAAGAAAAATTATTGAAAGCAGTAAGGGAAAAAAGACAAATACCATACAAGGGAACTCCCATAATGTTAACAGCTGATTTCTCAGCAGAAACTTTACAAGCAAGAAGGGATTGGAATGATATACTTAAAGTGATGAAAGGGAAGAACCTACAACCAGGATTACTCTACCCACCAAGGATCTCATTCAGATTCGATGGAGAAATCAGAAGCTTTACAGAAAAGCAAAAGCTAAGAGAATTCAGCACCCCAAACCAGCTATACAACAAATGCTAAAGGAACTTCTCTAAGTGGGGAACACAAGAGAAGAAAAGGACCTACAAAAACAAACCCAAAACAACCAAGAAAATGGTCATAGGAACATATATATAGATAATTACATTAAACGTGAATGGATTAAATGCTCCAACCAAAAGACACAGGCTTGCTGAATGGATGCAAAAACAACACCCATATATATGCTGTATACAAGAGAACCACTTCAGACCTAGCGACACATACAGACTGAAAGTGAGGGGATGGAAAAAGATATTCCATGCAAATGGAAATCAAAAGAAAGCTGGACTACCTATACTCACATCAGATAAAATATACTTTAAAATAAAGAATGTTACAAGAGACAATGAAGGACACTACCTAATGATCAAGAGATCAATCCAAGAAGAAGATATAACAATTATAAATATATATGCACCCAACATAGGAGCACCTCAATACATAAGGCATCTGCTAACAGCTATAAAAGAGGAAATCGACAGTAACACAATAATAGTGGGGGACTTTAATACCTCACTTACACCAATGGACAGTTCATCCAAAATGAAAATAAATTAGGAAACACAAGCTTTAAATGACACAATAGACCAGATAGATTTAATTGATATTTAAAGGACATTCCATGCCAAAACAGCAGATTACACTTAATTCTCAAGTGTGCATGGAACATTCTCCAGGCAAGATCAAATCTTGGGTGACAAATCAAGCTTCAGTAAATTTAAGAAAATTGCAATCATATCAAGCGTCTTTTCTGACCAGAATGCTATGGGATTAGAAATGAATTACAAGGAAAAAATTGTAAAAATCACAAACACATGGAGGCTTAACAATACATTACTAAATAACCAAGAGATCACTGAAGAAATCAAAGAGGAAATCAAAAAATACCTACAGACAAATGACAATGAAAACATGACGATCCAAAACCTATGGGATGCAGCAAAAGCAGTTCTAAGAGGGATGTTTATAGGTATACAAGCCTACCTCAAGAAACAAGAAAAATCTCAAGTAAACAATCTAACCTTACACTTAAAGGAACTAGAGAAAGAAGAACAAACAAAAGTCAATGTTAGCAGAAGTAAAGAAAACATAAAGATCAGAGCAGAAATAACTGAAATAGAAACAATAGCAAAGATCAATAAAATTAAAAGCTGGTTCTTTGAGAAGATAAACAAAATTGATAAACCATTAGCCAGACTCTTCAAGAAAAAGAGAGAGAGGACCCAGTCAATAAAATTAGAAATGAAAAAGGAGAGGTTACAACAGACACCGCAGAAGTACAAAGCATCCTAAGTGACTACTACAAGCAACTCTATGCTAATAAAATGGACAACCTGGAAGAAATGGACAAATTCTTAGAAATCTATAACCTTCCAAGACAAACCAGGAAGAAACAGAAAATAAGAATAGACCAATCATAAGTAATGAAATTGATGCTGTGATTAAAAATCTTCCAACAAATAAAAGTTCAGGGCCAGATGGCTTCACAGGTGAATTCTATCAAACATTTAGAGAAGAGCTAACACCCATTCTTCTCAAACTCTTCTAAAAAATTGCAGAGGACAGAACACACCCAAACTCATTCTATGAGGCCACCATCATCCTGATACCAAAACCAGACAAAGATACAACAAAAAAAGAAAATTACAGATCGATATCACTGATGAATAGAGATGCAAAAATCCTCAACACAATACTAGCAAACAGAATGCAACATCACATTAAAAGGATCACACACCATGATCAGGTGTGATTTATCCCAGGGATGCAAGGAACCTTCAAAATACACAAATCAATCAGTGTGATACACCATATTAACAAATTGAAGAATAAAAACCATATGATCATCTCAATAGACGCAGAAAAAGCTTTTGACAAAATTCAACACCCATTTATGATAAAAACTCTCCAAAAAGTGGGCACAGAGGGAACCTACCTCAACATAATAAAGGCCATATATGACAAACCCACAGCAAACATCATTCTCAATGGTAAAAAACTGAAACCATTTCCTCTAAGATCAGGAACGAGACAAGGATGTCCACTCTCACCACTATTATTTAACATAGTTTTCAAAGTCCTAGCCATGGCAATCAGAGAAGAAAAATAAATAAAAAGAATAAAAATTGGAAAAGAAGAAGTAAAACTCTCACTGTTTGCTGATGACATGATACTATACATAGAGAATCCTAAAAAGGCCACCAGAAAACTACTAGAGCTAATCAATGAATTTGCTAAAGTTGCAGGATACAAAATTAATGCACAGTAATCTCTCACATTCCTATACACTAATGATAAAAAATCTGAAAGAGAAATTATGAAAATACTCCCATTTACCATTGCAGCAAAAAGAATAAAATACCTAGGAATAAACCTACCTAGGGAGACAAAAGACCTGTATACAGAAAACTATAAGACACTGATGAAAGAAATTAAAGATGATACCAACAGATAGAGAGATATACCATGTTCTCGGACTGGAAGAATCAATATTGTGAAAATGACTATACTACCCAAAGCAATCTACAGATTCGATGCAATCCCTATTAAATTACCAACGGCATTTCTTATGGAACTAGAACAAATCATCTTAAAATTTGTATGGAGACACAAAAGACCCCGAAGAGCCAAAGAAGTCTTGAGGGAAAAACATGGAGCTGGAGTAATCAGACTCCCTGACTTCATACTATACTACAAAGCTACAGTAATCAAGACAATATGGTACTGGCACAAAAACAGAAACATAGATCAATGGAACACGACAGAAAGCCCAGAGATATACCTACATACCTATGGTCAACTAATCTATGACAAAGGAGGCAAAGATATACAATGGAGAAAAGACAGTCTCTTCAATAAGTGGTGCTAGGAAAACTGGACAGCTACATGTAAAAGAATGAAATTAGAACACTCCCTAATGCCATACACAAAAATAAACTCAAAATGGATTAGAGACCTAAATATAAGGCTCAGAAATAACTAAATTTCCTTGTCAATTTCATTATTATGAACTTTCATCAAATCTTTAACCATGGTCATTTTTAAGTCTTTTGTCCTTTGCAGACAGTTCTGGGTGTACTCTGATGCTTTTGCAAAAATGTTCCTGTTAAAGGTTTTCATCTTCAAAGAATTCATGGAAAAGACTCTGACAAGTATAGGTTTCTGGTAACTGACTATACTGCTGATCTGAATGAATAAGAATTTTCTGAACTCTAATGGAAAACTGATGAATTCATAAAAGTGCTAACAAAAATCAAGATAAAAAACTGAATTACATGGGACTGAGTGAACTGATGAGGATGATTATAATTTTTGTGACTTTCTTTTCGAATAAAATAAAATAAAATAAAAGCATCATAATTAAAGAAAATTTTCCTGTTTATGAATTATAGGTTTATGAATTATCTAGGTATTTCTAAGGTTTTTTTCAAAGAATAAATTGTGCTGCTATGTAGTTCCAAAAAAAAAGATGCTTAAAATTCTTCAGCACTGAGTGAAAACAATGATCAAAACTATGGACATATTTCCCACACTCTCAAGTGCAGGAAATTTGAGTTTAGCAGAATGACATACACAATCTTACTTAATTCTTAATCTTGTTAGCAGTGCTAGAAGGTTTGCAATATTATCCCTGATTTACAGTTGAGAAAACTGGAATTAATAAGTGAAAAATTGACATTTTTATTGATGCCAAATCCGTGTAATTTCCACCACATCATACTCCCTTTTTAACAAGAAACTGTCTTTGTCTTCAGTCTACGTTTTCATACTAAACATAAAATGAAAATTGTGACGGTTATAAACTCCAGTATGTTGAACTTGAATGTAGGGGCTAGAGGGAAAGGGAGGGAACTAACATTGCAGTAATGTCTACATAGATCATAGAGTTGAATCCTTAAAGCCACTTAATCAATAGCTATCATTGTTCATGTTTTATAAATATTAACAGCTTCCCTTTTGAACATCTACTCTATTTCAAGTATGTTTTAAATCATTTACATTATTAAATAACTTAATCTTCAAAATAGTTATTCTGAAGTTGAAACAGCTTCCCACAGTAAAAGTTTCTCTTATTCCATCCTAAAAGTATTATATTATATAAAATATTATATCTATTATATCCATATTATATCTGTTTTAGATTTTGTACCATATATAATGATTAATTTTCTATTAAAATTGTTTACAAGGTAAAATAATAAATTTAAATATATATGTATGTATATGTACATATGTATATATATACATCGACATACACACATATATACACGGAAAGAGAGAGTTTAGGTGCACAGGCTCAGAAGTCAGTAGACTGCCTGTGTTCAAATACAGCTCCACTTATACAGTGAAATACTGGGAAAATTCATTTATTAATTCAATTGTTAACTTAACAATTCATTATTGATCATAGCTATGTGTCAGGGTGTCTGGCACTGTTCTATGTACTTGACATTTATCAATGAACAAAAAGCTCTGCCCTCATGGAGCTGATCTTATAGCTGATGGCAGGTAAGCAATAAAACACTAAACATAATAAGTGAATTATATAGCATGATAGAAAAGTTAAATACTATGAGAGGAAAAAGAAAAAGAAAAGACAGTGGTTTAAGGAAGATGAGGAGTATGGGGTGGTAGAGAAGGCAAGTTGCAATATTAAATACACTAGTCAGGATAAGCCTCATGATAAGGTTGAGATTTGAGGAAAAAACAGGAGTGAATGTTAACCCAGAGGGTGCTATGAAGAAGTACAGGGAACAGGAAGACAAAAGGCCTAAGAGTGTGTGAGCGTTTGAGAAACAGGAAGGAATTCTCTGTGGCTAGAACAGAGTCACCCAGAGGGAAAAGAGTGGAACAAGTCCAAGTGGTAAGGGTGGGAGAGAGGTAAATATCAATAACATGGATCCTTGTAGACCATTGCAGGGACTTTGGCTTTCACTGGAGGGTTTTGAGCAGAGAAGGAACATGAGAAAAGACTGGTATAAAGAGGTGAGGGGGTTAAAACAGCAAGACCTATTGGAAAGTTAACTGCAGTATAATCCAATGAGAAATAATGGCAGCTCATACCAGGGCAGAAGCAGCGGAAGTGCTGAAAAGTGGTCAGATTCTGGATGTATGAACAATGACTTCTTAATGTGACTAACCCACCTCTGAAAGTCAGACTTTCTACCTCCAAATACTCTTTCTCTTTATTTTAAATTATTTAAACCGTAATGTATTATCAAAGCACAGTAACAAAAACATAATAAAAAGACTATACACAAGTAATAAATTACTATGTTAGAGAGCAAAATGCTTGTGATCACCAAACAGTAAATATGAATATTGACAATGATTTGTTTTGTCAGTAATTTCATTGGTTAGTACTAGAAAAATCCAAGGGGTCATTTGTTTTGCTGAAACTTTTTTTAAATTGAAGTATAGCTGATTTATAATATTGTGTTAGTTTCAGGTGTATAGCATAGTGATTCAGTATTTTTGCAGATTATATTCCATCATAGGTTATTACAAGATAATTGATATAAATCCCTGTGTTATACAGTAAATCCTTGTTGTTTATCTATTTTGTATTTAGAAGTTTGTATCTGTTAATCCTGTACCCCTAATTTGTCTCTTCTCCCTTATCTCTCCCCTATGGTAACTAAAAGTTTGTTTTCTGTCTATGAATCTGTTTTTGTTTTGTATATACATTCATTTGTATTATTTCTTAGATTTCACATATAAGTGATATCATATAGTATTTGTCCTTATCTGACTTATTTTACGAAGCATGATATTCTCTAGGTCCAACCACATTGGTGCAGTCAGTATTTAAATCTTTTTGATGGTTGAGTAATAACACACACATCTTCTTAATCCAAATGCCTATTGATGGGCACTTGGGTTGCTTCCATGTCTTGGCTATTGTAAGCAGTGCTTCTATGAACACTGAGATGCATGTACCTTTTTGAATTAGTGTTTTCATATTGAAAATCCTTTTTTAAACGTCTCCACATGATTCTGACATTTTGTAAATTGTATTTGGAATGTATTCAAGATTTTTCCCACACATCAATTTGTTAAAATCTTAATTTTAAATATTGTATTAAAGTATTTGTTGATATATCTTGTTAAAATGTTAAACATTTTATTGAATTGAGTTTTGGGAATGTGGGTATAATTTTTTCCTATGTAAAATTCATCTGAAAAGTGTTTTTTTGAGAGAGATATACATCCTCCCAAGTTTGACTTAAAAATCAAGAGGTGCTTGTTTTACTGAAAATGTCGAGTCTATTTTGAAGACATAAACAACAGGATTTTAATGGACAATGGACTAGAGATACTGTGTAAGAGAAAGACGAGAGTCAGGGATAATTCTAGGATAACTGACTTAAGCAAACAGGAAAAATGGAATTACCATCACATGAAATGAGGAAGGTTATGGGGTGAAGTGAATCTGGGGGAGGTATGGTAAGGTGTACATCAAGATTTCCATTTAGAATACACTGAGTTAGAAATATCTACTAATATCTAACACAGATGTCAAGTACATGAATATTCTAGTCTTGAAGGTTAAAAAAAACTGGGGCTAGAGATGTAAATTTGAGACTCCAATGTATAATTGACATTTCAGGTTTTTAAAGATGAGAGTACCAAAAGCATGAAAGAAGATAGGAGAGAGAAGACAACTAAGCCTTGAGCACAACTATATTAAGATGCCTGGAGAAGAGAAAAACCATCAGAGACAGTGCCAGGCAGAATAACGTCTCCACAAAAATGTCTACATCCTAACGCCAAGAATCTATGAATATATTATGTCACAATAAAAGGGGGAATTAAGGTTGCTAACCAGCTGACTTTAAAACAAGAAGATTCTAATGGACTAGCTGAGGAATTCTTGAAAGTGGGAGTGAGAGGCATTAAGAGTCAGCGTCAAAGTGATGCAATGTGGGAAAAATTTGACCAATCACTCCTGGATTTGAAGATGGAAGGGGGCCACAAGCCAAGGAATGTGCTCAGCCTCTAAAAATGGGATATAACAGTATTTACTTCTATTTTCATGTTTCTCAACTTGAGCTGCATGTTAGAATAATCTTGGAAACAAAAAGTATCTCATGCCACCACCCCGCAGCCCCATCCTGAGAATCTTGTTTTTCTTATTTCATGAGAATCACCTCATGATTCTGATGTGTATCTAGGATTGAGACCCCTGCTCTGTAGGGTTTGTCCTGAGAATTATCTTAGATAATCAATGTAAAGTGCTTAGAACACACTTCCCAAGTGCTCGATTAATTCTGATCTATTTTAATGATCATTATTTTACAGTTGAAAAAATTAAACTTAAAGAGATAAGGAAACTTGCCTAAGATCACAGCTGATAAGAGGTAATGTCAGGTTTAACTTCAAACACCGGGTCATTCTAGTAAATGAATCTGACCACAGAAACAAAAGAAAGATAGCAAATGAAAGTCCTTCTGATTTCAAATACATTTTTTTATCAATAGTTGTTTATCCTGGGATTATTAAACAGCTAAAATGTTACATACTGATTTTATTCCAAAACATTTGTTTACTTATTTTTAATATTTTACAAGTAATGTGTTAAAATAATGTAAAATATGTTGAAGATGGCTGCTCTACAGTCCATCTTATTGTGTCCTTCTGAAAGTTTTGCATCATCAGATAGTACATTTCAAAAAATTGTAGTTTCCACCAAAAGGAAGTTATGGTGGAAATGAACCCACTCAAACACCAATACTACCATTTACTATCTGGTTAACCTATGTCCTTAATAATGAACATAAAGATACAACAATAGCTAAGATTTATTGAGTTCTTGTAGAGTACTTTATACGTATTAAGTAATCTAATTTTCTCAATAATTCCATGAGTTAGATAATTTATTGCTCCATTTTTTTCCAATGAGAACCTCACTGAACCAGTTACCTTATCTGTAAAATAAAGAGAATAATATTATAATGCCACAGAAAAACTGAAAATAGAAAGATAATGTGGGTTTTCTAATAAGACATACTAGAAGAAACAGAATCTGGATTTTTGGAGGAACAAAAGTTGCAAGAAAGATGCTTGAAATGATTCTTGCTAGTAGTGAAGCTGGAAAGCTAACTTGTGTGGGAAAGAAACAAGTGCCAATAAAAGGAAATACTTTCCAAAAAATGAACTAATTTCCACAATCTCTACTCATTGTTTTGTGTCTGAACATTCAGAGAGGCTTTGTGCTTAAAGTGGAAGCATGCTAAGGTAACAACTATTGATACTAAAAGTTGTGGCCTATAGTTTCCAGGAAAGCAGGATCAAGGGCAGAGGAGTCTGAGCTACTGGGAAAGGGGTGAAGGATGGTAGCAATGCAGAAAAGGAAAGATCGCAGTTGACTCAGATAAAAGTCTGAAGGGAAATTCATGGTTACCTTCAAAAAATTAAGCACCATTTTTTTTCTAGTCTTGAACTTTGATGAGGCAAAAAGAACTCCTTCTTCCCTAGACCACAAAGCCCATTCTATTTCTGAATATAAACTACACTCCTTTCCCTAGTGATGGGTCCAGAATAGTTTGGGAGAGTACTGAAATACTGTACTGAATCCCTAGGAGATCTGTCAACGTTTCAGCCTGAACACAGAAGCGAGTACCTCTCAAGGACTCATAGGCTTACATGCAAATGGAGAAAAGGGCAATGATATCTGCTGACACGAAAAAGATTTTACAGTCTGAGTTATCTGAGAGTTCTCATCACATTGTTTAGTCTATATATTTACTAGCTGTTATAGGCATTGTTTATTATTTTTGCTAAGTTCAACTCCTAAATACAATTTTCTTCATAAGAGTACTTGTACATTATTTCAAATAAGAAAACAGGAATGTGCCATCTGACATTATGTCATAAACCAATTACATGAGAAATAGTCATGTAAAATAGTACTGAGATGGGTGTTAAATAATATCCATATTAAAGAGTTTTTTATTAGGATTAGAGATAATGCAGATAAAGCATCACACAGTTGTTTACATGTTTATAGCACCTGATATAGATATTAGTATTATTAGAGGGAGAGTATCATTTCAAGTAGAACAGAATTTGTAATTGCAAAAGTTTGCCTTGTAACTATAATAAAATCATAGAATCCAATTCCCCAGGTAAAATAAATAAGCATTAAATAACAAAAAAACGCTTCCTCAGGAAGAATCATATCTGGAAATAAACTGAACAAGAAATTCTATGCCAAAATATTATGGGAGTACCTGTCTATCTGCTAGGCACCTCCTACCTGGTAGACATATTTCTAACAGGTCCTTCAACCACAGTCTCAAATTTTTCTCATTATCTTTTTCTTGGAGGTCTTGACTGAAAATACTAACCAGATGCAAGTCTGTTTGTGCTCCATCAGAGTAAATCCAATATTCAAAGTACCAAATTCCTTACCTGATATAAACTCCTCCTTGTTTCCAAGTGTAAAACTATTGAAATATACTCTCTAGCATGCATGTAAACATTCCTCCAAAATCTGTATAAAAGCAGCTGACAATTTAAAATTTCCATGTCCCTTCTTTACTTTAGACACCAAATTCACAGTGTCATTTCAGTTCACATGTAAATTGTGAATAAAGTACAGTAAGTCCCCTACATATGAACAAGTTCCATTCTGAGAGCAAGTTTGTAAGTCCAATTTGTTCGTAAATCCACCAAACTTAGGCTAGGTACCCAACTAACACAATAGGCTATATAGTACTGTACTGTAATAGGTTTATAATACTTTTCACGCAAATAATACATAAAAAATAAACACAAAAAATAAAACATTTTTAATCTTATATAGTACAGTACCTTGAAAATTACAATACAGTACCATACCTTGAAAAGTACAATACAGTACCAGCTACATCACCACTGCTTTTACGCTTGCTTCTGGACATCCTGGGCTGGAAATAAAGATACTGTACTACTGTACTCTATACAGTATTGTACAATAAAGTACACAAAAGCACAACCACTTTTAGAAGATGCATGCATGTGACAGTGTACGCCAAACACGTGAACTAACTTACATGATTAGACATGGGAACGCGTGTTTGCATCTTTGAAAGTTCGCAACTTGAAGTTTCACGTGTAGGAGACTTACTGTACAAAGATTCACTCTCTACACATTTATAAAACCATATCACCTCTTCCCTTTTCCTAAATGCATAGTGTTTCCATTCACAGCAGTGTCATTGCTCATGCAAAAATCTGCACCTGTGACCATTTACAAAAATCGTAAGTTAGTATGTACTAGAAATCAGAATATTCATGAGTTGTGCATGATATTTTTTCGAAACTAATGCAAACTAAGAGACTGTAGAAAAAGCCCATTATTTGAATATAATATTCTGTAAAAAAAAAAAAAACAAAAAACATACACACACACAGTTTGGCCTTTTCTTATCAATTGTAGGTACCATTTTCAGGATGTGATGTTTTTGTCAAAGTTAAGATAGGAAAATAAAAGCCATGCCTACCAAGTCTATTTTCATACTATCTTCTCTCATCAGTATTCTGAAGGGTTTTTTTTTTCTCCCTGAAGAATCGCTGTCACTTTTCACATTTTAACACCCAGCCATCAACTCTTCCACAAATGCAATCACACCAGGAATTTCTTTATCTGCATGTGTCAAAAGGAAAATGTAAAAGATGTGTACTTCATGACATAATAACTTTCTACAAATTCATAATGGAATTCTGCAACCTCTGGAGATATTTCTTTTCTCAGACTGAGCCAATAGTTGAGTTGTTCATATATGCAAGTTTGCAACTTTGTGTTTCATTCTGAGCTTTCCTTTATTTTTCAGATCATCTCTATTTCTATGATGTCTATCCAGAAGCTACCTTAGGAGATGTCTTTATTCTCTATTTGTGCTACAGAAAAATGCAATTTGTTCAGAACTTTAATTTCTTAGGCTGAACATTAGAATATAAAGGTGACTTCAAAGTGGTTTAACATATCACCTATCTAGCCTAAAATAAAATTCCAGTTTGAATAAACAAGTGCTTTATTTTTAGATGAAGAATATGGCCTCTAAAAATCTGCTGCTGGACCTAGAATCCGATCATCAGGACTACTGTGTACAACTGTGTAGAGTGTGCACTTCATAAACACTAAGGGCTGGGTACACCTGGTATACAAACTGGATGCCCTTCTTCTAAGCCAGGATATCACAGGATTGTTGTGAGTGTTGAGATTATGCATGCCAAGTCCAAAGCTTGGCACATAGAAAATGGTTTTATACATTTCCTACTAGTACTGTATTGAATTACCACAAAATTGGTGTCTTAAAACAACATAGATTGGGCTTCCCTGGTGGTGCAGTGGTTGAGAGTCCACCTGCCAATGCAGGGGACACGGGTTCGTGCCCCGGTCTGGGAAGATCCCACATGCCGCGGAGCGGCTGGGCCCGTGAGCCATGGCCGCTGAGGCTGCGTGTCCGGAGCCTGTGCTCCGCAACGGGAGAGGCCACGACAGTGAGAGGCCCGCATACCGCAAAAAAAAACCCCAAAACAACATAGATTTATTCTCATACAGTTCTAAAGGTCAGAAATCCAAAATCAGTTTGACTGGGCTAGACTCAAGGTGTCAGCAGGGCTGGTTCCTTCTAGAAGCTCTGAGAGGAAAATCCTTTTCCTTGCCTTCTCTGGCTCCTAGAGCTACATGCCTTCCTTTCATTGACTCCTGGTGCCTTGCTCCATCTGCAAAGCCAGTAATGTAGGATCTTTCCCCCATATCCTCTGCTTTAATTCCTCTCTGAAGTACCTAGATAACTGTATTTGATGCACATTTCCTGAGTTGTTTTATAGATGCGAAAACTCCCTACCAAATGGAAGATGTTAACTACTTGATGACCATGAGCACATAGCCCCAAGCCTCCTGGAGCCTAAGGATAGATAATGTTAACCCCTATGACACCATCCTGTGACCTCACCATCAGCCAGTCAGAGAACTGTGTACAAGCTGATCACTTACCCTGTGGCCTACACCCCCCAACCCCCCACCCACCCCCCACCCCCACCCTTACCTGGCTTTTAAAAATGCTTTGCCAAAATCCTTCGGGGAGCTCAGGGCTTTTTAGGGCATGAGGCACCCATCTCCTTGCATGGCCCTGCAATGAAACTCTCTGCTCCAAACGTCAATGTTTCAGTTTGTTTGGCCTCGCTGCGCATTCGGCACACAAACTTGCACTAACAATATCACTTTCTGTTGCTCTGGTCTTCTGCCTCTCTCTTTATATAAGGCCCCCTGTGATCACATTAGACCCAGCTGGATAATCCAGGATAATATCCCCGATTCAAGATTCTTAATCATATCTGCAAATCCTTTTGCCACGTGAGGTAACATATGCATAGCACATTCCAGGAGTAGGACAAGGACATAATAAATTACAGCATTTATTATTTTTTTCAGTAGCAGAATACAAATGGAATGGTGGGGTGGTGGTGGTGGCATTAGTAATAGTAATAGTAGCACAGTAGCAGCAGTAGTAGTAAACAAGTTATGGTTAACAACCATGTATAAGATAACATATTTTAAAAGATACTGCCTCTCTATATCTTTCTGACCAGCCTACAATTGGACCAAAAGTATCTAAGTTTAATTTCAACCCTTTAATTTTAGCACTTCTTAGACAGCTAGCATGTTAATCCATCAAGTTCCTACATGACTTAATAAAGAGGTAATAAGAGGAGTGATACATGCTTTCTCTTTAAATCACTGGAGTCCAGTAAATCCTTGAAGTGATACACAAAATGAGTGAATTTTAATGGGAAAGAGGAAGAGATTAGAAGAAAAAAAAAAGGAAAGGTAAAGATTATAATGTGTTACCATAAGAGGTAGGATAAAAGGATACATAGAAGGAAAAAGAGCAGACAGATAAGGAGGATATTCACTGAGTTCTTAAAAATCTCCAGATACTGTTTTTAGCACTCAACTTACATTTATTCTGTTAATAATCACAGCATTATTAGGTAGTTACTATTATTATCCCATTTTACAGATGAAGAAACTGAAACATTGAGCTAAACAGTGGTGGGCCTTGTGTTCCAGGTACAGCTCTTGGCTCCAGAGCCCACATTCTTAACGATTAAATCAAATAGAGATCTGTGGCTTGTCAAGGGGCAGCATGCTCCTCTAGACTCCAGGCTGTAGGCAACATCCAAAGAGAAGTTATTACTGCCTGAGGTAGAAGGTGAGGAAAGATACAGACCATCAATTTGCCAGTGTTGTCACCTCATTTAAGTTTGAGAATTTCATAAAATCCCATTCATGTGAGATGGGAAGGGATAGAGCAGAGGAAGGTGTATAAAAATTGAAATATACTAGTGAATATTGGATTGTGTATTTAGTTAAAATAATGTCTATTTCTTTTTTTTTTTAAATGAAGCCTTCTGGAAGTCTAGCCTTTATTCTTTTTTTTTTTTTCTTTTTTTGCGGTATGCGGGCCTCTCACTGTTGTGGCCTCTCCCGTTGCGGAGCACAGGCTCCGGACGCGCAGGCTCAGCGGCCATGGCTCATGGGCCCAGCCGCTCCGTGGCATGTGGGATCTTCCCGGACCGGGGCACGAACCCGTGTCCCCTGCATCGGCAGGCGGACTCTCAACCACTGCGCCACCAGGGAAGCCCTAAGGTTTACTTTTGATTACTTTGACAATTTGTTTAAAATGTGGTGTTTTCTTATTTTACTGTGATTGATTCTCATTGCAGAATATAAGAAAAAATGTAGAAAAGTGCAAAGAAGGAAAAAATTATAATATTCCACAAATTAATAATAAACTTTATGGTAGATTATTTTGATTTCTTTTTTTATACATAAATAATTGAGATTATATTGTATAAGAAAAGATAATAGAGAATGCTTATGTGAAAGACACCATTCTGAACATTTTACATGTAACTCATTTTATTCTCCTGACATATCAGTCAGCTTCATTGCACAGAATAAGAAGCAGAGATTTTAAGTAACTTCCTTAGGGTCATACAGCTAGTAATGTGGACTAAGATTTGAAGGCTATTTAGTTCAAGAATCTGCTCTCTCAAACCACTAAGTCATGTTGCTTTTTAAAAGCAGGAGAAGGTGGAGGAGAGCGCAATGCCATAGAAATCACAGCAGACCTTTCAGAAAGTAGTGGATAGCAAATTAACTCATAAGGCAGACAAGTCGAGAGACAAAAAGATTGAAACAATACCCTATAAGGTTGGGAATCTCTGAAAAAATTTCATTTCAGTGTTTGATGCAGATGCTAAAGAAGGGATGAAAAGTGAGAGTTTTGTGAGTTAGCACCCATGTGGAAATGGCTTTGAATGTAGAAAACTCTTTCAAGATGTTATGCACAAAAAATGGAGGAAAATACAATGGTAGCTTTAGATATAGCAGAAATAGCACAGAGAAGAGAATTCTGAAAGCAATTTAAATACATGTGTTAAATGAATGAATAAAATAATTTAATGGGTACTTAATTTATTTAATACAACAAATCCTTAAGATCAGTGTTATTTTTATCTACATTTTTATCACATGTGGATTAAAAGAAGTTACTAGATTTACTCTATTCTCTCAGATAGTTAGAGGTCGAGCAAGGATTCAAATCCAGCTGCTAACCAAAGTCCAAGCCTCTAAGTACTAAAATTTTACTTAATAAGAAGCTTAAAACTATTTACATCAAATTATTAAGAAATAAATTCAGCAGACTCATTAATAAAATTAGAAATTTGACTGTAATCATATCCCTCACAATGACTCCTAGTTCTCACCTATGAATCTAGGAATAAAAACCAAACTTGGGGGCTTCCCTGGTGGTGCAGTGGTTGAGAGTCCGCCTGCCAAAGCAGGGGACACGGTTTCGTGCCCCGGTCCAGGAAGATCCCACATGCCGCGGAGCGGCTGGTCCCGTGAGCCATGGCCTCTGAGTCTGCGCGTCCGGAGCCTTTGCTCCGCAACCAGAGAGGCCACAACAGTGAGAGGCCCGGATACCGCAAAAACAAACAAACAAAAAACCCAAACTTGGTTCTTGGTCACTAAAATTCAATGTTTCCACAAGGAAAGACATTTAAATATTTTACAGTTTGGTTAATATGATCTTTTAAAATAAATTTATTGAAATAATGGAATCAAGAAAACAGTAGAATATTGGCTGTCACTGCTGGATATTCTTACCAGGAACCTAACATCACTGGATTTAGCTTAAGGAGTTTAATGAAGGTCATTCTTGACTGTGGAACAATTTAATAAATTATAAGATCCTGAGGTTCCTTACAAATACAGAGAGCCTTTAGATTATTTTAGTCACTAACTCTAAGCTGTCATTTACTTTTGGCATTGACTATAAAGACTATTTTTATTTATTTTTTTAGGATGTGTATATTTGGAATCACATATATTTGTAAGCAATAATGAGTTTTTATTTTTTTGCTGAGTTTTTTAATTATAAGAAAAAGATATTTAAATATGGGCTACTGCTGCTGTAATTTGTCACTTCAAATGAAGACATATATTGTTCTACCTATTATTATATCCTATTATTTTTTTATAGTTTAGTTTATGTAGTAAACTTTATACTGTATTTTCATTCAATATTCTTCATCAAAAGCTATTCTAATATTCAGTAAAGCTTGAAGGCAATGTTTATTTGTATTAACTCTTTGTCTATTTATGTAGAGAAATGCAGTGTAATTAATAAATTATAAATGAAACTACTAATTTCATTATGGGGAAAATGCTTCTGCCTTCAAAACCCAACTTAAGCTTTCTGAGGGATTTGAAATTTTATTTGTTCACTATATCAGCCATTTGGATTTGGAAAGGATTTTCAGTTTCCAATAGGGTCAAATGCAAACATTTGTACTCATTTTATTTATCCAATTAATCACTGATAATGGTAAGGACTTCTGGCGTAAAAAGATACTGGGGACATTAAACATTAAAGTGTTAGTGTATATTTTCATTTCTGTATTAACTTCAACTTCTAGCAATTATTCCTTAGGCAGATTCCCCCAAGTCTTTCGTATAGGTCTTATTTTTTTAGTTTGTTGTTTGTTTTAGAAAATAAGAATAGTTCATTTCTACTCAGTTACTTGAGCAAAAATAACCAGGAAGCTCTTCAGAGCTAGACACTGACTTGTTGCCAGGACACCTGATAACTGGTCCTGATGCTATCATGTCAGCCATTTGCTCCCGAGTCTCTGTTTCCTCATCTAGAAAATGAGGAAGGTATCTGCATGGCCTACCACTAGAAAATCATGTCTGCGAAGACCACAATGCAAAGTATAAAGCCCCTGGAAGTATAAGTGAGTGATAGCATTTCCACTGACCTTGAGTCCTAAATCACAGGACCTTCCTAAAATAAAAAATTTCTCCACATATTTCTAAGAAATACCATATTCAGGTGCGCCATGCATAAGAAACCATAAGACGGGTTTGCCAAGCTAAAAGGGGCTGGGGGGGCGGTTTGAAGACATATATTATTTGATAAGTTTTTCCAGAAGGACAATGAATGATAATGTATATGTGCAAGATCATGTTCTCAGCCTATACAGTGCTATCACCTAATAAATGTACCCTTTTCTTAAACAGAGTACACACAAAGGTACATGTCTAAGACAATATTTTTACAAAGTACACACAGACTAGTAATTCATACAACTTACATTTTCACTTTTTGTCCACTTGACAAGCCTCTAAAAGAATAAGATTTGATTTCAGTATTTTCAACTTGTGTGCAAATGCAAGCATGTATGTGTGTATTCACACACACACACACACACACACACACACACACACACACACACTCACACAATGTACTGAGCAACAGTCAATTAGCAAACCTTCCAAGTTCCTAAGGTGTGCACAGGAACAAACGAGCTGCAATGGCAGCAGCAGAAATGAGAGACCGATCTCAAACATCCAGCCTCCCTCACACAGTAGCTAACACAACTAAAACACAACTACCTTGATTAAAGTAAATAAAGATCACAACTCTAAGTCTTGAAAAAGAAAATGTTTTGGCTTTTTACTGACTCACTGATTTAAATAAAATCTTAAAAAAAAAAATTTCTCCTAGAGCCATTATTTGACTCTTCAAAAACAAGAAAGGAGATATACTTCCCTTTGCAGGTTAGAGACTGCAAAGCTCACAGAAAGATGAGGTTAGAATGAGGTCAGTGTCAGAGATCAATAAATACTACTCCATGCCTTTCACTTTGAAGGCCTCCAAAGTACACAGGGCTCATTCAGGTGCCTCAAACCCCTCGCCCAGATCAGTCCTGAAATACCCCTAATGCCATTTCTGAACAGCATATCGCATAACCTTTTTTTCTTTCTGCTCAGATATTCATTCTCTGTGGTAATGCTCACTACAGGATAGCTACACTTTTATACACATATTCTTTTTCCAATTAGAGTCAAGTCACAGCTATGATAACTAAAATCTTAAAAACAGTGGAATAAAAAGAAACATTAACTCTTTAAAATGAGTTTGAAGAAGAAAATACTCAAAAAGAGTCTTCTGTGGCTGTTTTTAAAGAAAGGACAAAAGAAAAGCTGTAAAATGCAAAATATCAGAAATTTGTTCAATAGGCCAAAAGTATTTATTCAGGGATACATTACTGTAAAAAAAAGTTGAAGGTGACATTCCACCAAATCATTTAGCCAGCATCTTTCATGTGTCTGTTCCAAAATTTCCAGGACCAAATTTACGAAAGAGCACAACAGAGTTCCAGATAAGAACCTCCA
Source organism: Tursiops truncatus (assembly GCF_011762595.2). Lineage (NCBI taxonomy): Eukaryota > Metazoa > Chordata > Mammalia > Artiodactyla > Delphinidae > Tursiops > Tursiops truncatus. The sequence goes on along the minus strand of NC_047044.1, from coordinate 32,105,787 downwards.
GGGTGCTATGATTCACACTGCAAAGCATTTCAAACGAGTCCTGTGAAATAACTGAGCTCTTCCCTCAGCAAAGAATAGATGATCAGAAAAACCTTAATTACATCATGCTCTCCATCCTGTTTTTAGATATATTTCCTATTTCAGTTCACACTGGAGAAGGCAACACCTACAAGGAAGAAGGGTATGCAAACCTTTGGGCAACTTGACAGCTTGTCAGAAATCTAGCTTGTGTTGCAAGACAGAACGAGAACAACAAGGTTTGTCTGACATTCTCCATCTCAGCAACTAAAGGACGATGTAACTTTTTCTACTGGGGTTGTTATTTCCCAGGGGACAGAAAACCTTTTCTAATGTACTACATGTAAAATGCTTCCTAGAGATCATGCACAGAACATCACTACAAAATGAAAAATCTGTTTTTAAAGGAAATTTTTCATTGATTTCAGTTTTGCTCTACTGAGTAAACTAGACCTTCCCTAGCTCTGGGAACTTTCTTTTGTTCAGCCTGCCTTTAACTGATAGAAATCCAAAGTCCAAGGTTTTATAAATCATTTTCTTATTCCTTCCCTCCCCTCTCTTCACAACCCTGATACCTTAAATACCTTCACAGCAAACATAATTAATCAATTGCAAGGCAAAGAGAAAGGATCATTTATAGGTAAAGTGTCAGGTATTTACTGGACAACCATTGAAAAATACCTTCCTATAGTAAAATCAGTTGTTTATAATGGGGTAAATAGGAAGGTAGAGAGAGACCATAACCTACCCATATTTGGAGTAATCAATTTGAAACAGGACTCACATTCTACACACTGCTGCTATTTATACAAGCCATGAAAAGTAGTCTAAAACTGCAGAGCTGGAAAGAAATTATGTTTGGCTAAGGAACAAATAAAATGAAAGTATATAAAAATTATGACTAGCAATGTAAAATGAGCTTGATATTGTATCATGTTTTATTTTTATACATACTACTAGCAGATGTGCTATCACTAATACATTGGTCTAATACACTGGTCACAATGTGAACAGCTGATTTAAAGTCTTGTCGTTTATTCTATCTATAAGATTGATTTTATTCTTTTATTTACACTGGACACTAACTTGATAGGTATAAAATCAAGATTCAATATCTAATCGATAAAAATCTTCCATGAAAATAGAAACAGTTACCATTTCATTTCTTTTCTGCCCAACTGTAATCCTCCCTTCTCCTAAATAAGTGGGTTACCATAAATTTTTTGTTTTTTTTTCCCTAAAGATAGGAAAACTTGTCCTAATGTTTCTAATTCCTACGAATATGGATGAGAAATCCAGGCTTAACCTGTGGGTATAAACTCAAAGAATATATTTTGACAACTTTCCTGTTTTAGTGAATATTTATACATGGGAATCTCTTTCCAGAGGAGATCTTAAGCTGCACAGATGCCCACCCACATGGTATTCTCTGATCATCTCTGAAAATGACAAATGCATTTTACTAAATGAAAGTCAATTGCCTCACCCATAAAGGTGAAAAGGAGACAATTAATAGGAGAGGCTTAGTGACTATGACTTAGTTAATGATTGGGAAGCTCTCTCAAACACATAAAAGAGAAGGAAAAGACTTCTTCAGAATGTCTGTGGTGTGTTTTGCTAGTCATCTTAATTGATTTCTCACATCAAAAAGCAAATGTGCAAAGAAGACAAAAGCAGAGGGCTACACCTCCAACATTATGCACCATTAGCTGAGCACTTCTCCATTTTAATGTTCCTATAATTGATTGGGCGGCCCCAGACAAGTACAAAGAGCAAATGATTGCAAGTACAGGGTAGCTCTGACTCCTTGAAAAACTCCATGCACCTTATGAATACTTTCTTTAGAAAAAAGCTTCCCCTGGGCACTTCATTTCAGCTGTTAGTGCAAGTAAACCCCTCGCTGATGTCAATGGGCACTTTGCTTCTCTGGGTATCAGAGCTAAATGAATGGTTAAGAAGTCAGAGTATATAAATATCCTCAAAGACTTTGGAAACTGCAGAAAAGGGCAGAGCAACATCATAATTGACAGCTAGATCTCTCTCTCAATGTTGAAGCTATTTTTACAAGACATAACACTACATAAAAATCTCCATCTCTCACAATTATTTCCCTAAAGTTTACATGGATTTATGTATGTTTACATGTGTTGGTATAACCCGTTTTACAGAGAAAAACAGAAAACACAACAAAAACCCTTGCTGTTTGAGATTAGTCCTGAGATATATGATGTAAGAAACGCTAGTATAATCCATTTAGTAGTTAAAGCTCTTATGGCTGTTTCTCAAATAAAATTTGTATTCGGGTTGCCAACATAAAAATGTCCTATTTTTGCTCACGGGATTGACGATGGAAGAAAGTAGAGCTTGCCACTTTCAAAGAAAGTTCAATATACCAGTTTAAATCAGAACTTAATACCAACTTTAGTATTCCAGGTCTGCTGTTTAAAGGAATATGGGGCATGCACTTTTGTATTCCATCATTGTATTTCTCACATGGATTTTTCCCCATCTTTGTTTTTGACAACTTGCCTTTTCTTTTCGTGTTTGCCTAGTCAGACTAACAGTTTTTGTAAACTGATGATTTCAGCTCCCTTATTATTCCACATTACACTGCTGCACACTGCCAGTCAAACATTATCATTTTTTTCACTCCAGCTGTGCTGAACCACAAATAGATATGAAGCAATTGACCTTGTTAATCACTGACTTGTATGATGCTTTACTACCCACTGTTTTGTGCCACTAACTTCACTTCACGCATCTTCTAAAGTCATGACCTTTGTAGGAGGTATTACTGTCCAAGCAAGTTTTAGAACAGTATAACATTAAATACAATATGGCCAGTGTTATGAAAATATCAAAGATAAACAGATTTTTCTTGTCTAAGAGCAAAGGAACTAAGACTGCTTGCTTTCTAAAAGAAAAACATAGAAATAACTTTGGGCCATTTCGAAAAGACTATTGTGCATAGTTATTTCTAACATTTTTAAAGTACTGATTTAACTTGCTTGTTTGTTTGCTTATGTGTTTATTGCAAACACAGCTAATGCTTTCTGTTTTAGTGACTCTTCCAGTGAATAGTCAGATGGTGATGGTACAATGGATTTCAAACATTCGAAATAATTAGGAACGGAAGTCATAAATAAATAAAATCTATCATTGAATTCTGTCATAATCTATAATTTTGGAAGCAGGCATTTTACCTTCAAACTAACATACCCTTTACATAATTATGAAAAATATGTGAAACCATAGTATTTGTAAGAGTAGTAAACGGCTTATTAGTGGAGTTACAAATATCAATCAAATATTAATGACGTAGTCAATATTTGCAAGATGTCACTGAGAAAATCATAGTCAAGCTATACAAATGTAGATATAATATGTGTTAATAATATATTTCCTCTTTTAGTTAGTGACCACTTTTAGGGCAGAGTTTTATTATCCACTGCATTTCATGAGTATGTGATAATGATGGTCCATAGAGAGACTACTTCATTGCATAGCAGTATAAATAAGAAATCTGGTATCATTAAATATTATTAAAATACTAATTGTATCAATCAGTCAATGTTAAGCCAGGAAAAGAGAGAGTTAAAACTATAGTGGGGAAAATAGAAATTACTGCTGGAAAAATTGAGGTGTGGAAGACAGGAGTTGGAGAAATAAAGAAAGTCACTCACCATCACAGCCTCTACACTGACTTGATTGGGCAACTCGGAGCTTGCAGGAAAATTCCTCCAGCCATACTCTTCTGGCTGCTGAAGTGGACCCACAAAAGGAGAGCTCATGGAGAGGTCTTTGGAAGCTGTCATTTCTATTGAAAGTGTACTCTAGTGCTTGAGGCCACTGTTGTTTAACTAGACTAGTAGTGGGGAGGATGATCTGGAAGCTGGAGACTGCCAGGCATCTATACATCAACCTTCTGAGAGCAATGGCTTCTGCTATACTTCCATCTTCCAATCTCATGCAAATTCCTCCCTCAGTCAGTGCCAACCTGAAACCAATAAGGAAAAGGAATTGTGGTAAATATTTTTCTAGCTTTAGACTGGGACAGTAACTACAAGTTGACAAAACACAATCCAGCACAGTCCAACCTCCTGTCAACTTGATATCCACACATACATATTTTAATCATATCTAATTCTAAGTAAAACAGTAGCAAAATTATGATTCCACTAAAAGAGTACAACTATATTCATAAAACCAAAAATACAGTGGCTATCTTTTTAAAGGAAGATGCAAAACATCCTGTATGTCTTTTTTCCACCTGTATGTCTGTTTTTCCACTCCAAGTAGGACTCATCCTTCTTACCGGGATTTTCCCCATTCTTTCCTTTTTAAAATTTTTTTTTTATTTTATTGGAGTGTAGTTGATTTACAGTGTTGTGTTACTTTCAGGTGTACAGCATAGTGATTCAGTTATACATATATTCATTCTTTTTTCAGATTCTTTTCCATATATGTTATTACAGAATATTGAGTAGAGTTCTCTGTGCTATACAGTAGGTCCTTATTGGTTATCTCTCCATTCTTTCCTTTTGATAATCAACTTGAGTAATAGTTCTTCACTAAGTTGGCTCATACCTCTCCTTCAGTATCCTGTACTTACATATTGAGATTTAAGGTTAATCATTATCAATTAATATTTTATTAGGTGAGAGGGTGATACAAGAAAGAAAAAGATTTTCAAGTGACTCTCAACTTCTTTACAAGTTCAAGTTTGGGTATTGGTTAAAGATCCTTAACTCTATTTTGTGCTAATTCAAGTTAACTTTTTTTTACCAGACTTAGAATTTGTCTATTTATACAAATCAAATAAAAGGCTATATGGTAGGGTACCCATCTATTTCAGTAGTAGAGACACCTGAATCAATTAGTCAAAGGTTCCTGAAGGTCAAACCATTCTGACTAACTGTATCAACCCTGCTATCCATGCAGTAATCATGCCTACCATTTCACTGCAGGTTAATTGTTGCCACTTGGTCCCTGCCACTCTGGGATCCCATTATCCCACTGAATTCAGAGTGCCCATTTTAGTGGCAACTTCTCCCACTGTCATTGCTGATCTTCAGGAAACAGTCACCTCAGAGCTCTTCAAGGATGCTTATGCTCCTCTTAATAATATATTTGTCAAAGATTCTGTGTCCACCTGGAGGACATAGGAGAGGATTGAAGAGCAGAGCAGGCCATACGTAGTAAATACATCCTAGCATCCAATCTCTCTAAACCTTAGTGTGTCTTTCTCTACCATATATCCAGGAAATTCTGACACGTCAACTTAATTTACCTTTGTGTCCAGAGTCCAGTGAACCAATCCAAGAAACTGCTAGATCCACTCCAAGTTTCTCAAGTTAATTAATTACCTCCACAATTTCTAGTTAAGTGTGGTTATATTAATGAATTCAATCCACTCCAACATCACATCCTTCTATCCTCTCCTTCTACTTTTAGGATATGTTCTCATACATATGCCTCTTCAACTGTAAAAGTCTTGCAATTAGTTTGGTGCATAAGATAACTCTTACTAATGACATTGTGTACCCAACATCCTAAAGCCTAGGAAAATCTGAGTCTGCTTATAGATCTAGAAGCCACAGAGGTGCTGGAGTATATCTTGAGGCACTGCAGAATTTTCTATTCTATTAGTTTCCTAAGGCTGCTATTAAAAAAAAAAAAAAAGGACTGCAAACTTGGTAGATTAAAACAACAGAAATGTACTTCTCAACAGTTCTGGAGGCCAGAGGTCCAAAATCAGTTTCCATCACCAAAATTAAGGTGTCTTCTCCTTCTGGAGGTTCTCAAAAAGAATCCATTTCTTGCTTCTCCTAGTTTCTAGTGAATGACAGCATTCCTTGCCTTGTGGCTGCACCACTTCAATCTCTGCCTCTATCTTCACATCACCATCCCCTCTTCTTTCTATGTGGTGGGGTATCTCACTGTACCTCTCTCTTATAAGGCCATTTGTCATGTTATACCATTTAGGGTCCACCCAGATTATCCTGGATTATCTCCTCATTTAACATTCTTAACTTAATCATATCTGCAAAGACCTTTCTTCCAAATAAGTAACATTTAAAGGTACCAGGGATTAAGACCTGATATCACTGGAGGACATTTCTCAGCCTATTATACCTACCAAATATTTATTTATTTACTTATAAGTGGTCATTACAGTTTATTTAGGCAGGAGTTGGCTACCCTCTTCCTGCTAGGGTATACTAACAGAAAAGATTTTTCAGAATTTAGAGTGTTAAATTTTACTGTGATCTTATGTCTGCAATCCCATATTCCGCACGTTACTATTCCCCGATCAATATTCTAAGTTTAACATGAGACCCTGCAAGGCTGTAATTTTAATTTACAGAAGAATTTAACCACAAAAGGAACAAATGTAGGTTTGGTTTCATAAATATTAAACCTGTGATTAACAGGGGATAAGGGTATATTTCAGAACAAACAGAAATTTGCTAGTACTCTGGTCTTTAGATGGAAATGTAAAGCTGTGAGTTCATCATTTTTCCTCCTTCAAATTTTCCAGTGCTCTTATAGGAAACCAACCCCAAGCACCTTATGCTCTTTATTTCCACTATAATTTTGAATGGCAGCAGCTATGTGGTCATATAAAGCCTAGACATCTACAAACCTTTGACTCCAGATAATTAAAAGTAATGATTTCAGTAACTATTTTGTCACTAACTGTCATGGACTCCCAGTGTTTCACTTACCACTGGCAAAGGGGCTATTAATGTCTTTAAATCCATCAGATCAAAAAACAAATTCCAAAATCACAGCCTTAAGGTTCTACCCCCAAGGAACTGATACATAAAATCTCTGTTAGGGCTCATTCAGGAAACCACAGCCACAGAAGATACTGTGCAAACAGGTAGTTTGCTATAGGAATTACAATGTACACATATATAAGAGAACACGAGGAAGTCAGAATTCTGGAAAAGGGGATGTCAAAGGACCAGAGAGTCACTATCCATGATACTTGCAGCAGCAGTCTGTGTGAATAAGTCACAGCTTACAGGAAAATCCCAGAAACAGTGCACATCTGGCTATCAAAGTGGTAGCACTAAGAAGATGGAGGAGAAAAGACATGCAAAAATCCTGGAAGTTTTCTCTGTACAGAGTACAATCAAGCCCTTGGTAATTAGCTTAAGACCTCTGTTCATTATCAAGGCCAACAGTCGGGAAGACAAGCTAGAAGCTAGAGCCTGCTGACACCATCTCTGATAAATATAACTTGCTGAGAGTAGTGGTTTCCACTTCAGTTTCACTTTTCAAATCATGCACAAGTTATATTCTTGGCTAACTGCAACCTAGAAACATAAGGGAAGAGGATTCTGAGAAATGTAACTCCTAGCCATACACAAAAGCGGTAATATTAAGTTCACAAAACAGACTCCAGAACACTAACCATATTGTAAATACAGTTTCAATTATAAAAACAAAAAGAGGGGGGACCTTCAAGATGGCGGAAAAGTAAGATGTGGAGAACAGCTTCCTCCCCACAAATACATCAGAAATACATCTTCATGTGGAACAACTAGTACAGAACACCTACTGAACGCTGGCAGAAGACCTCAGACCTGCCAAAAGGCAAGAAACTCCCCACATACCTGGGTAGGACAAAAGAAAAAAGAAAAAACAAAAGAATAGGGACAGTAACTGCACCTCTGGGAGGGAGCTGTGAAGGAGGAAAAGTTTCCACGAGGAAGCTCCTTCACTGGTGGAGACGGCGGGGCGGCGGGGCGGGGAGCTTCGGATCCATGGAGGAGAACACAGCAACAGGGATGCAGAAGGCAAAAGCAGAGAGATTCCCGCACAGAGGATCTGTGCCGACCAGCACTCACCAGCCCGAGAGGCTTGTCTGCTCACCCGCCGGGGCAGGCGGGGGCTGGGAGCTGAGGTTCAGGCTTCAGGATCTGAGGTCAGATCCCAGGGAGAGGACTGGTGTTGGCTGCGTGAACATAGCCTGAAGGGGGCTAGTGCACCACAGCTAGCCCGGAGGGAGTCCAGGAAAAAGTCTGGAGCTGCCAAGGCGGCAAGAGACTCTTTCTTGCCTCTTCGTTTCGCGGTGCATGAGGAGAGGGGATTCAGAGCACTGTCTAAACAAGCTCCAGACACGGGCGGGAGTCGTGGCTATCAGCGCAGACCCCACAGACTGGCATGAGACGCTAAGGCTGCTGCTGCGGCCACCAAGAAGCCTGTGTACAAGCACAGTTCACTACCCACACCTCCCCTCCTGGGAGCCTGTGCAGCCAGCCACTGCCAGGGTCCTGTGATCCAGGGACAACTTCCCTGGGAGAAGTCATGGAGTGCCTCAGGCTAGTGCAACGTCACGCTGGCCTCTGCTGCCACAGGCTCGCCCCACATCCGTACCCCTCCCCCCCACCCCCAGCCTGAGTGAGCCAGAGTCCCCTAGTCAGCTGCTCCTTTAACCCCATCCAGTCTGAGCAGAAAAAACAGACACCCTCAGGCGACCTACACTCAGGGGCGGGGCCAAATCCAAAGCTGAACCAAAGGAGCTGTGCAAACAAAGAAGAGAAAGGGAAATTTCTCCCAGCAGCCTCAGGAGCAGCGGATTATATCTCCACAATGAACTTGATGTACCCTGCACCTGTGGAATACCTGAATAGACAACGAATCATCCCAAATTGAGGCAGTGAAGTTTGGGAGTAACAATATATATATATATTTTTCCTGTTTCTCTTTTTGTGAGTGTGTATGTGTATATTTCTGTGTAATTTTGTGTGTATAGCTTTGCTTTTACCATTTGTCCTAGGTTTCTGACTGCCCATTTTGTTTTTTTCTTTAGTACAGTTTTTAGCGCTTCTAATCATTGGTGGATTTGTTTTTTGGATTGGTTGCTCTCTTCTTTCTTTTTCTCTTTTTTTAAAATTACTTTATAATTGTTTTATTTTTAATAATTATATTTTACTTTTATTTTAATAAATTTATTTTATGTTATTATTTTTCATTTATTTCTTTCTTTTTTTCTCCCTTCTATTCTGAGCCGTGCAGATGACAGGATCTTGTAGCTCTGGCCAGGAGTCAGGCCTGTGCCTCTGAGGTGGGAGAGCCGAGTTCAAGACATTGGTCCACAAGAGACCTCAATCTCCACACCAAGACCCAGATCCACTCAATGACCAGCAAGCTACAGTGCTGGACACCCTATGCCAAACAACTAGCAAGACAGGAACAAAACCCCACCCATTAGCATGGAGGCTGCCTAAAATCATAATAAGGCCACAGACACCCCAAAACACACCACTGGATGGAGACCTGCCCACCAGAAAGACAAGATCCAGCCTCATCCACCAGAACACAGGCACTAGTCCCCTCAACAAGGAAGCATACACAACCCACTAAACCAACCTTAGACACTGAGGGCAGACACCAAAAACAATGGGAACTAAGAACCTGCAGCTTGTGAAAAGGAGACCCCAAACACAGTAAGTTAAGGACATGAGAAGGCAGAGAAACACACAGCAGATGAAGGAGCAGGTAAAAACCCATCAGACCAAACAAATGAAGAGTAAAAAGGCAGTCTACCTGAAAAATAATTCAGAGCAATGACACTATACATGATCCAAAATCTTGGAAATAGAATGGAGAAAATACAAGAAATGATTGACAAGGACCTAGAAGAACTAAAGAGTAAATGAACAATGATGAACAACACAATAAATGAAATTAAAAATTCTCTAGAAGGAATCAATAGCAGAATAACTGAGGTAGAAGAATGGATAAGTGATCTGGAAGATAAAATAGTGGAAATAATTACCGCAGAGCAGAATAAAGAAAAAAGAATGAAAAGAATTGAGGACAGTCTCAGAGACCGGTGAGACAACATTGAACGCAGCAACATTCGAATTATAGGGGTCCCAGAAAAGAAGAGAAAAAGAAAGGAACTGAGAAAATATTTAAAGATACCATACTTGAAACTTCCCTAGTATGGGAAAGGAAATACTTAAGTCCAGGAAGCGCAGAGTCCCATACAGGATAAATCCAAGGAGAAACACGCAAAGACATGTATTAATCAAACTATCAAAAGTTAATTTAAATACAAAGAAAAAATAGTAAAAGCAGCAAGGAAAAAACAACAAATAACACACAAGGGAATCCCCATAAGGTTAACAGCTGATCTTTCAGCAGAAACTCTGCAAGCCAGAAGGGAGAGGCAGGACATATTTAAAGTGATGAAAGGGAAAAACCCACAACCAAGATTACTCTATCCAGCAAGGATCTCTTTCAGATTCGACAGAAAAATTAAAACCTTTACAGACAAGCAAAAGCTAAGGGAATTCAGCACCACCAACCAGCTTTACAACAAATGCTAAAGGAACTTTTCTAGGCAGGAAACACAAGAGAAGGAAAAGACCTACAACAACAAACCGCAGACGACTAAGAAAATGGTATTAGGAACATACATATCGATAATTACCTTAAATGTAAATGGATTAAATACTCCAACAAAAAGACATAGACTGGCTAAATGGATACAAAAATAAGACCCGTACATATACTGTCTACAGGAGACCCACTTCAGACCTAGGGACACATACAGACTGAAAGTGAGGGGATGGAAAAAGATATTCTATGCAAATGGGAATCAAAAGATAGTTGGAGTACCAATCCTCATATCAGACAAAACAGACTTTAAAATAAAGACTATTAGAAGAGACAAAGAAGGAGACTACATAATGATAAAAGGATCAATCCAAGAAGAAGATATAACAATTGTAAATATTTCTGCACCCAACAGAAGAGCACCTCAATACATAAGGCAAATGGTAACAGCTATAAAAGGGAAATCAACAGAAACAGAATAATAGTAGGGGACTTTAACACTCCACTTTCACGAATGGGCAGATCATCCAAAACGAAATAAATAAGGAACCACAAGCTCTAAATGATACATTAAACAAAATGATTTACTTGATATTTATCAGACATTCCATCCAAACACAACAGAATACAATTTCTTCTCAAGTGCTCATGGAACATTCTCCTGGATTGCTCATATCTTGGGTAACAAATCAAGCCTTGTTAAATTTAAGATAACTGAAATTGTATCAAGTATCTTTTCTGACCACAACACTATGACACTAGAAATCAATTACAGGAAAAAAGCTGTAAAAAATACAAATACATGGAGGCTAAACAGTACACTACTTAATAACCAAGAGGTCACTGAAAAAATCAAAGAGGAAATCAAAAAATACCTACAAACAAATGACAATGACAACACGACGACCCAAAACCTATGGTATGCAGCAAGAGCAATTCTAGAAGGGAAGTTTATACCCAAAGCAATCGACAGATTCAATGCAATCCCTATCAAAGTACCACTGGTATTTTGCACAGAAATAGAACAAAAAATTTCACAACATGTATGGAAACACAAAAGACCCCGAATAGCAAAAGCAATCTTCAGAAAGAAATATGGAGCTGGAGGAATCAGGCGCCTGGACTTCAGACTATACTACAAAGCTACACTAATCAAGACACTATAGTACTGGCACAAAAACAGAAATATAGATCAATGGAACAGGATAGAAAGCCTAGAGGTAAACCCATGAACATATGGTCACTATATCTTTGATAAAGGAGTCAAGAATATACAATACAGAAAAGACAGCTTCTTCAATAAGTGGTGCAGGGAAAACTGGACAGATACATGTAAAAGAATGAATGTAGAACACTCCTTAACACCATACACAAAAATAAACTCAAAATGGATTAAAACCTAAATGTAAGGCCAGACACTATCAAACTCTTAGAGGAAAGCATAGGCAGAACACTCTATGACATACAACAAAGCAAGATCCTTTTTGACCCACCTCCTAGAGAAATGGAAATAAAAACAAAAATAAACAAATGGGACCTAATGAAACTTAAAAGCTTTTGCACATCAAAGGAAACCATAAACAAGACAAAAAGATAACTCTCAAAGCGGGAGAAAATATTTGCAAATGAAGGAACTGACAAAGGATTAATCTCTAAAATTTACAAGCAGCTCATGCAGCTCAATATCAAAAAAACAAACCCAATCCAAACATGGGCAGAAGACCTATATAGACATTTCTCCAAAGAAGACATAGATTGCCAACAAACACATAAAAGAATGCTAAACATCATTAATCATTAGAGAAATGCAAATAAAAACTACAATGAGATATCATCTCACACCAGTCAGAATGGCCATAATCAAAAAATCTACAAACAATAAATGCTGGAGAGGGTTTGGAGAAAAGGGAACCCTCTTGAACTGTTGGTGGGAATGTAAATTGATACAGCCACTATGGAGACCAGTATAGAGGTTCCTTCAAAAACTAAAAATAAAACTACCATGCGACCCAGCAACCCCACTACTGGGCATATACCCTGAGAAAACCTAAAAATAGAACTACCATATGATGCAGCAACCCCACTACTGGGCATATACCCTGAGAAAACACAAAAATAGAACTAGCACATGACCCAGCAATCCCACTACTGGGCATATACCTTGAGAAAACCATAATTCAAAGAGAGACATATACCACAATGTTAACTGCAGCTCTATTTACAATAGCCAGCACATGGAAGCAACGTAAGTGTCCATCGACAGATGAATGGATAAAGAAGATGTGGCACATATATACAATGGAATATTACTCAGCTATAAAAGGAAACGAAATTGAGTTATTTGTAGTGAGGTGGATGGACCCAGAGTCTGTCATACAGACTGAACGAAGTCAGAAAGAGAAAAACAAATACTGTATGCTAACACATATATATGGATTCTACAAAAAAAAAAAAAAAAAAAAAAAAAAGGTCATGTAGAACCTAGGAGCAAGACAGGAATAAAGAGGCAGACCTACTAGAGAATGGACTTGAGGACACAGGGAGCTTACTTAATGTAAGCCAGGACAAAGTGAGAGACTGGCATAGACATATATACACTACCAAACATAAAACAAATAGCTAGTGGGAAACAGCCACATAGCATAGAGAGATCACCTCGGTGCTTTGTGACTACCTAGAGGGGTGGGAAAGGGAGGGTGGGAGGGAGGGAGATGCAAGAGTGAAGAGATATGTGAACATATGTATATGTATAACTGATTCACTTTGTCATAAAGCAGAAACTAACACACCATTGTAAAGCAAATTATACTCCAACAAAGATGTTAAAAAAGAAAATGAACAAAAGTAAAAAAAAAAAGTTAAGTTTATAGCAATATTATCTTACCTCAAGAAACAATAAACTTCTCAAATAAACAATGTAACCTTACACCTAAAGCAATTAGAGAAAGAAGAACAAAACAACCCCAAGCTTAGCAGAAGGAAAGAAATGAAAAAGATCTCATCAGAAATAAATGAAAAAGAAAGGAAGGAAACAATAGCAAAGATCAATAAAACTAAAAGCTGGTTCTTTGAGAAGATAAACAAAATTGATAAACCATTAGCCAGAATCATCAACAAAAAAAGGGAGTAGACTCAAATCAATAGAATTAGAAATGAAAAAGGAGAAGAAACAACTGACACTGCAGAAATACAAGGGAACATGCGAGATTACTACAAGCAACTCTATGCCAATAACATGGACAACCTGAAAGAAATGGACACATGCTTAGAAAAGCATAACCTTCTGAGACTGAACCAGGAAGAAATAGAAAATATAAACAGACAATCACATGCACTGAAATTGAAACTGTGATTAAAAATCTTCCAACAAACAAAAGCCCAGGATCAGATGGCTTCACAGGTGAATTCTATCAAACATTTAGAGAAGAGCTAATGACTATATTTCTCAAAATCTTCCAAAATATAGCAGAGGGAAGAACACTCCCAAATTCATTCTACGAGACCACCCTCACCCTGATACCAAGACCAGACAAAGATGTCAAAACAGAAAGAAAACTACAGGCCAATATCACTGATGAACATAGATGCAAAAATCCTCAACAAAATACTAGGGAACAGAATCCAACAGCAAATTAAAGGCATCATACATCATGATCAACTGGGGTTTATACCAGGAACGCAAGAATTCTTCAATATACAAAAATCAATCACTGTGATACACCATTATTGCAAAATGAGGGATAAAAACCATATGATCATCTCAATAGATGCAGAAAAAGCTTTTGACAAAATTCAACACCTATTTATAATAAAAACCCTCCAGAAAGTAGGCATAGAGGGAACTTATCTCAACATAATAAAGGCCATGCATGACCAACCCACAGCAAACATCATCCTCAATGGTGAAAACACCAAAACCATTTCCACTTACATCAGGAACAATACAAGGTTGCCTACTCTTCCTACTATTATTGAACATTGTTTTGGAAGCTTTAGCCACAGCAATCAGAGAAGAAAAAGAAATAAAAGGAATCCAAATTGGAAAAGAAGAACTAAAACTGTCACTGTTTGCAGATGACATGATACTGTACATAGAGAATCCTAAAGATGCTAACAGAAAACGACTAGAGGTAATCAATGAATTTCGGAAAGTAGCAGGATACAAAATTAATGCACAGAAATCTCTTCAATTCCTATACACTAATGATGAAAAATATGAAAGAGAAATTAAGGAAACACTCCCATTAACCACTGTAACAAAAAGAATAAAATACCTAGGAATAAACCTAACTAAGGAGAAAAAAGACCTGTATGCAGAAAACTATAAGACACTGATGAAAGAAATTAAGGATGATACAAAAGATGGAGAGATAAACCATGTTCTTGGATTGGAAGAATCAACATTGTGATAAGAAGTATACTACCCAAAGCAATCTACAGATTCAGTGCAATCCCTATCAATTTACCAATGGCATTTTTTTTAGAACTTGAACCAAAAATTTCACAATCTGTATAGAAACACAAAGACCCCGAACAGCCAAAGCAATCTTGAGAAAGAAAAACAGAATTGCAGGAATCAGACTCCCTGACTTCAGACTATACTAGAAAGCTACAGTAATCAAGACAATATGGTACTGGCACAAAAACAGAAACATAGATCAACGGAACAGATTAGAAAGCACAGACAAAAACCCATGCTCATCTGGTCACCTTACTTTTGATAAAGGAGGCAAGAATATACAATTGAGAAAATAAAGCCTCGTCAATAAGTGGTGCTGCCATTAAAAGGATCATACACCATGACGAAGTTGGATTTATCCCAGGGATGCAAGGATTCTTCAATATACGTAAATCAATCAACGTGATAAACCACATTAACAAATTGAAGAAAAAAAAACCATATGACCATCTCAATAGATACAGAAAAACCTTTTGACAAAATTCAACACCCATTTATGATAAAAACTCTCCAGATAGCAGGCACAGAGGGAACCTACCTCAACGTAATAAAGGCCATATACGACAAACCCACAGCAAACATCATTCTCAATGGTGAAAAACTGAAACCATTTCCTCTAAGAGCAGGAACGAGACAAGGTTGTCCACTCTCACCACTATTATTCAACATAGTTGTGGAAGTCCTAGCCATGGCAATCAAAGGAGAAAAAGAAATAACAGGAATACCAATTGGAAAAGAAGAAGTAAAACTGTCACTGTTTGCAGCTGACATGATACTATACATAGAGAATCCTAAAGATGCCACCGGAAAACTACTAGAGCTAATCAATGAATTTGGTAAAGTTGCATGATACAAAATCAATGCACAGAAATCTCTTGCGTTCCTATACACGAATGATGAAAAATCTGAAAGAGAAATTAGGGAAACACTCCCATTTACCACTGCAACAAGAAGAATAAAATACCTAGGAATAAACCTACCTAGGGAGACAAAAGACCTGAATGCAGAAAACTATTAGACACTGATGAAAAATTAAAGATGATACCAACAGATGGAGAGATATATACCATGTTCTTGGATTGGAAGAATCAATATTGTGAAAATGACTATACTACCCAAAGCAATCTACAGATTTAGTACAATCCCTATCAAATTACCAATGGCATTTTTTTTTACAGAACAAGAACAAAAAAATCTTAAAATTTGTATGGAGACACAAAAGACCCCAAATAGCCAAAGCAGTCTTGAGGGAAAAAAAACAGAGCTGGAGGAATCAGACTCCCTGACTTCAGACTATACTACAAAGATACAGTAATCAAGACAATATGGTACTGGCACAAAAACAGAAACATAGATCAATGGAACAAGATAGAAAGCCCAGAGATAAACCCACGCACCTAGGGTCAACTAATCTATGACAAAGGAGGCAAGGATATATAATGGAGAAAAGACAGCCTCTTCAATAAGTGGTGCTGGGAAAACTGGACAGCTACATGTAAAAGAATGAAATTAAAACACTCCCTAACACCATACAGAAAAATAAACTCAAAATGGACTGGAGACCTAAATGTAAGAATGGACAATATACAACTCTTAGAGGAAAACATAGGAGGAAGAGTCTTTGACATAAATCACAGAAACATCTTTTTTGATCCACCTCTTAGAGTAATGGAAATAAAAACAAAAATAAACAAATGGGACCTATGAAACTTCAAAGCTTTTACACAGCAAAGGAAACCATAAACAAGACACAAAGACAACCCTCAGAATGGGAAAAATATTTGCAAAGGAATCAATGGACAAAGGATTAATCTCCAAAATATATAAACAGCTCATGCAGGTCAATATTAAGAAAACAAACAACCCAATCCAAAAATGGGCAAAAGAGACCTAAATAGACCTTTCTCCAAAGAAGACATACAGATGGCCAAGAAGCACATGAAAAGCTGCTCAACATCACAGTTATTAGAGAAATGCAAATCAAAACTACAATGAGGTACCACCTCACATCAGCTAGAATGGGCATCATCAGAAAATGAACAAACAACAAATGCTGGAGAGGGTGTGGAGAAAAGGGAACCTTCTTGCACTGTTGGTGGGAATGTAAATTGATACAGCCACTATGGAGAACAGCATGGAGGTTCCTTAAATAGCTAAAAATAGAATAACCATATGATCCAGCAATCCCACTACTGGGCATATACTCAGAGAAAACCATAATTCAAAAAGACACATGTGCCCCCAATGTTCACTGCAGCACCATTTAGAACAGCCATGTCATGGAAGCAACCTAAATGCCCATCAACAGATGTATGGATAAAGAAGATGTGGTACATATATACAACGGGACATTACTCAGCTATAAAAAGTAACGAAATTTGGTCATTGGTAGAAACATCGATGGATCTAAAGACTGTCATACAGAGTGAAGTAAGTCAGAAAGAGAAAAACAAATATCGTATATTAACGCAGATATGGGGAACCTAGAAAAACAGTACAGGTGAACCGGTCTGCAGGGCAGAAACTGAGACACAGATGTAGAGAACAAACATATGGACACCAAGGGGGGAAAGCGGCGGGGGTTTGGGGTGGTGGTGTAATGAATTGGGAGATTGGGATTGACATGTATACACCGATGTGTATAAAATTGATGACTAGTGAGGACCTGCTGTATAAAAAAAAATAATTAAATAAAACTCAAAACTTAAAATTTAAAAGAAAAGTGGTGCTGGGAAAACTGGTCAGCTACATGTCAAAGCATGAATTTAGAACATTCCCTGAAATCATACACAAAAATAAACTCAAAAAGGACTGCAGACCTAAATGTAAGGCCAGACACTATAAAACTTTTAGAGGAAAACATAGGCAGAACAGTCTATGACATAAATCACAGAAAGATCCTTTTTGACCCACCTCTTAGAAAAATGGAAATGAAAACAAAAATAAACAAATGGGACCTAATGAAACTTAAAAGCCTTTGCACAGCAAAGGAAACCATAAACAAGATGTAAAGACAGCTCTCAGAATGGGAGAAAATATTTGCAAATGAAGCAACTGACAAAGGATTAATGTCCAAAATTTACAAGCAGCTCATGCAGATCAATATCAAAAAAACAAACAACCCAATCCAAAAATGGGCAGAAGACCTAAACAGACATTTCTCCAAAGAAGATATACAGATTGCCAACAAACACATGAAAGATGCTCAACATCACTAATCATTAGAGAAATGCAAATGAGAAGTACAATGAGGTATCACCTCACAGTAGTCAGAATGGCTATCATCAAAAAATCTACAAACAATAAATGCTGGAGAGGGTGTGGAGACAAGGGAACCCTCTTGCACTTTTGCTGGGAATGTAAATTGATACAGCCACTATGGAGAACAGTATGGAGGTTTCCTAAAATACCAAAAACAGAACTACTGTACGACCCAGCAATCCCACTACTGGGCATATACCCTGAGAAAACCATAATTCAAAAAGAGTCACGTGCCACAATGTTCATTGCAGCTCTATTTACACTAGCTAGGATATGGAAACAAGCTAAATGTCCATCGACAAATGAATGGATAAAGAAGATGTGGCACATATATACAATGGAATATTACTCAGCCATAAAAGAAATGAAATTGAGTTATTTGTAGTGAAGTGGATGGACCTAGAGTCTGTCATACAGAGTGAAGTAAGTCAGAAAGAGAAACACAAATACCATATGCTAACACATATATATGGAATCTAAAAAAAAAAAAAAAAGTTATGAAGAACCTAGGGGCAGGATGGCAATAAAGATGCAGACCTACTAGAGAATGGACTTGAGGATACAGGGAGGGGGCAGGGTAAGCTGGGACAAAGTGAGAGAGTGGCATGGGCATATATATACTACCAAATGTAAAACAGATTAGCTAGTGGGAAGCAGCCCCATAGCACAGGGAGATCAGCTTGTTGCTTTGTGACCACCTAGAGGGATGGGATAGGGAGGATGGGAGGGAGGGAGACGCAAGAGGGAGGAGAGATGGGGATATATGAATATGTGTAGCTGATTCACTTTGTCATAAAGCAGAAACTTACACACCATTGTAAAGCAATTATACTTCAATAAAGATGTTAAAAATAAATTTTTAAAAAAAACAACGAAAACCCTAACAATGAAATCTTTTCCACTACAAAGAGAAGGATATATACTATTAAGTATATGATCAAGTAGTTGTTAATAAATTGGTGCTTTTGTTTACTATCCATTCACCTAATGCTCAGTAGAATGCACAGGAAAACAAAGCAATCTCCCAATTTGGAGATAAAAATTGTCTCCCAATTTGGAGACAAAAGGGTTAGCACAACAGCTATGAGAATATATAAGCTACAGAAAGATGAAGTGAGAGTGGGGTGATCTGAAGTGAATGTCCAACCTATTTAAATTGGGATCCTAAACCTCCTAAGCATCTTGCTACTTCCCACGATGGTAATGTTTTCTGAACAATCTCAGATAAAAGATACCCTAGTTGGGGCTTCCCTGGTGGCGCAGTGGTTGAGAGTCCACCTGCCGATGCAGGGGACACGGGTTTGTGCCCCGTTCCGGGAAGATCCCACATGCCGCGGAGCGGCTGGGCCCGTAAGCCATGGCCACTGAGCCTGCGCATCCGGAGCCTGTGCTCCGCAATGGGAGAGGCCACAACGGAGAGAGGCCCGCGTACCGCAAACAAAACAAAACAAAACAAACAAACAAAAAAAACCCCTAGTTGACCCACATTGTAGTGGGAGGCAGAACTATCTGGTCTTCTATCTGCTGAACTGGGCCAGCATACTATAATAATATAAATATGCCAAGCATTCCCATTATTCCCTTAATTATTTTCTTAAATTATTTCACATGTTTCCTGTATGATCCTCAAAGGTAGTAACTCTGAGAAAAAGATAACTCAGTCCTCATAATTCTCCATGAAACCTTGCAAAAGGGGTAAAAGAGAGCTATCTTAACCAGTTCTATTTAAAATCAACACTATTCCTTAATGCTGTTTTTTTTTTCTACTTACAAGCCTGAGGCAGGGATTGCATAGAGATTTACCTTATAGTGGCCTAACTGTAGCATTTTGCCTAACAGTTATTCTTGATTTATGCCACAAGTTATCTTATTAGCAAGGAGGGTGAACGAATGTGAACAGGTGGAAAAATTCAAATGGCAAAGACTGGCTATCTTGGGATGTAGTAGTAGCCAGAACTGACACTAATTTTATGCTTTCCCCTCCAATATTAGCTGAATATTATCATTTTGATGATATAAACTGGGTGAGTCTCTTTCCTAGTCTTCACTTTCTAAGGCTGAGACATATTATGAACTCTGCACATGCAAGGGACACTTGCCTAGGAGCAATCTTTTCACCCCACCATCTTTCTTCTTTGCTACTATATACCTTCACTCTTGTCCTGGGATTTTTCTTATCCACCAGAGGAGCTTAGCAAATGGAAAGTGTCAGGTATTGGAAAGTAATGCAGAAGTCATGGTTTTCTCTAAATTTTTTTCAATTTCTTAAGTGCTAAGAAAATTATAGCAGCTATACTGTTTGTGATCTTAGCACCCTCCATGATCCTGAAAATGCAGGGCTGTTACCAGTAAAATCAAAGGATGGAAGGCAGGGTTTTATAAGCAACAAAAATTTTGAGATTCTTTGAATGTCAATCCTTTCTTCTTTCTCTCTTGTAGACCATGATGAAAGAAACACTTTTGAAATCTTGAGGCATTAGTCCCTAAGCCCTCTGTAATTTTTTTCCCCTTTCTTCAGCATGTCTGAGGCCTTGATCTCTGCCATCTGCTTATTCTCATACTGTGGTGCTCCACCTTTCATTTGTACTGGGTCATCTTCTTTTCAGGTGTGCTGCCTCTCCATCTTACCTCTGAACTAAACTTCTTTTGAAAAGCCATAAATCTACCAAGTGCTACAGGGAGGAAAAGTGAAGGGAAGTTCACTTAAAATAAACTATAGTATTTTTCAGATAAAGTTTAAGAGAAGTCTTTTGGATATTTTTTAGCCTATCTTTTAGAATACTTTATACAAACTGTATAGTTTTCACTTTCCTCCTTTCTTTTTTTTTTTTTAAGATGTTGGGGTAGGAGTTTATTTTTGCTGTGTTGGGTCTTCATTTCTGTGCAAGGGCTCTCTCTAGTTGTGGCAAGCGGGGGCCACTCTTCATCGCGGTGCATGGGCCTCTCACCATTGCGGCCTCTCCTGTTGTGGAGCACAGGCTCCAGACTCGCAGGCTCAGTAGTTGTGGCTCACAGGCCCAGTTGCTCCACGGCATGTGGGATCCTCCCAGACCAGGGCTCGAACCCATGTCCCCTGCATTAGCAGGCAGACTCTCAACCACTGCACCACCAGGGAAGCCCAACTTTCCTCCTTTCTAGTTTGGTGATTGGCATGGTCAAATACTAATTGTTGTGATTAAATACAGGGAATTACAGCCAAATAGCTAAGATAATGATTTTAAATGATTTAATAATAATAGTTAGTAGCATTGAAATGTCTTAGATTTTCTTTTTTTAAAGTCTTTTTCATATCTGACTAAAGTAGATGTTTTATGTAGCAAACACAAGTATACTCTATAATATCATTATTTCCATTCTAAAGATGAGAAAACAGTCTATGTAAAGACCTCACAGATAGCAAGTTACATAGCACTTTTATAACCAGTTTAGATCTCTACACGTTGTCAAGAAATGTATATTTAACTGAGATCTACTAAATTTAGGCATATTAACCAAACTATCACTTATTTCTTACAGAATGAAGACATATATGCTCTCAATTGAGCAGTTGTATATTCATTCATTTTTTGCAAAAATATTAACTGAGAAACTAGTGCTAATAGTTATTTTGCTTGGTGATGGGAATACAAGGTTGAATAAAACAATAAATAAGAGAGTGAAGATCATAAGTATTTTAGATGAAATAGTTAAGATACCAAGATAATGCATGGGAAGGTAGTAGCTCCTTCCACATGGTGACTGATCAGTGAAGACTTAGAAGATATTTAAATTAAGTCCTGGAAGATTAGAAAAAGTGAGTTATAAAAAAAAGGGGGCATGTATTTTAGGTAAAGGAAACTGTAATCAAGAAGGCCATTAGGGGGGCTTCCCTGGTGGCGCAGTGGTTGAGGGTCCACTTGCCAGTGCAGGGGACACGGGTTCGTGTCCCAGTCCGGGAAGATCCCACATGCCGCGGAGCGACTGGGCCCGTGAGCCATGGCCGCTGAGCCTGCGCGTCCGGAGCCTGTGCTCCGCAACGGGAGAGGCCACAGCAGCGAGAGGCCCACGTACCGCAAAAAAAAAAAAAAAAAAAAAAAGAAGGCCATTAGGCAAGCAACAGCTTGTTATGTTCTATTGACTTTTAGAGGATCAGTGTGGCTCTAAAACAGTGGGTGAGAAGGAAAATCATTCAGTGAATTGGGAAAGGTGGTCAGGAATCCTACAGGCATGTATGCTCCATCTCAGTGAATAACACAGGGTGTCATTGGTGACTTTTTTTCAACAGGAATTTTACTGATGTGGTAGGGCAGATAAGCCAGAAAGATGTGCTTCAACGTAAATTAGAAGTGAGAAAGTGGAGACAGCATCTGTCTTTCAGCATCCTTCCTTTCAGGACGTTTTGCTATAAAGAGCCCCAGATGGGGAAAAATTTAGCATATATATATGCATTGATGATCAGAGTTTTGTAGAAACATATAGATGAACAATAAAATGTAAAATATATTAAGTTATGTGTTGTAGAGTAGAATACACCTAAAGAAAATTACTTTCTATATTCAACTTTCAAGCATTAATATGTAGTTCATGAGTTTAAAACAAATTCGGCAAATAATCTATTGGCTTGGTATTAAAATTTAAAATATATAAAACTGAAGTATCTGATACCCATATTTTCTTAGAATTTCATGTCAAATTAATTGCCTACGAATATAAATGCTAAACAAGAAATAAATATGGTCTCAATTCTGACATAAAATCTATTGCATTGAACAGGTTGCTGTAGGACTCAATTCTATAGTTATGTACCCATAAAGTGTTAGAATAAAGTTAAATTTTCTTTGTATACCCTGAAATCTATGATTTTATCAGATCATATAATAAATATTTTTGTTTTTCATTTGCTTTTTTTGATTGCAGTAAGAGAGACACAACAAGTTGACTCAAGCTGTATATCATCCTTGATATTTGAACAAATGGAACGCTAGGCTAAGTGCTTGAATAGGAAAGTTCACCATCATAAAGTTATTAATTATTTCTAAGACAAGTTACAAACTTACAATCTAATAAACATAGGGACAATTTTTGACTTGTTTTGCTTCTTTGTAACTAAACTGATTACAGATTTCATATACATGAAAGCATACAATTATGTTATGAACTGGGTAGGAATTTGCAGGAAAATAAATAAATTCACACTTCACTCTTGACATCAAGAAAACTTCCAAAGGTATCAGAGAAGGGGGAAATTGTGGCATTGCATGGAGCATGAATCTTGCCAGGAATCCTTGTCCACTCCCACTCCATGAGATTCTGCCCTGCTTACCCCTTACTCTCTGCCATCTCTGAAGTTTCTATCTCCGGAATCTCTCTGACCTTCTGCTCTGCCAGTTGCATCCCTCTCCACTTTTGAATTCATTATTCAGCAACCCTCCCAATCTACTTTCTGTCATTCAGAAATAAAATGAAATAACATAGTTTCACATGCACATGCACACATATATGAAGGCTTTATTGCTATTTGTTTTTACCTTTTTCTTCCTTTACTATACTTTAAAAGGAACCAGGGAATAAAATGCATAAAGCTTATGTGTTTAGTCCGTACTTAATTAAGTACAGTTTCATTTGGCAAAATGATGGCTCAACCTAACAGTAAGTCTGGTCTAAAACTAAAAAACACTTAAATCAGAGCAATGTCTAAGTGATACTATCTCTTGTCTTTATAAGGGACATAGAGTCTCAAGTATTCCATTAAGATCATTTATATATTGTGTTTTAGCTTATGTCATGTGTTTTCACTTATGTCATCTTATAACTCTCAACTTTTAGAAACATGTTCCCCTCTATACTTTGCTGTTCTTATTAATAATAGTTTAAGTTCCTTTGCTACTTAGATTTATATTTAGTATCTTGTAAAGTCATCCTATATGCCTATCTCACATTTCAGGTGATAACAAACATTTAAAAAGTCTGAGGTTTAAATAACCTTTGCTTTCATCTCTTTCCATTTCCCTAACCACACCTTTTTCTAGCATGGGCCCAGACTCTTATTCTGGGTTAATGATATAGGTATGAGCTTCTCAAGCAGAAATAGTTACCTCTTCAGTTATATAATCATGTTCCAGGAAAAGGATTCTAAAAATCTGTGTCCCATACAGGTGTACAGTGGCTAACTGGAGGGGGTGAACAATTCAGGGACTTTGATTTTGAAACTGAGTTGCTATTCTTTTGTTTGAATGAAGAAAAATTCTGACAAAAGTTATACCAAGGTAAGTTAATTCAGTACATTGCTTACCTAAGTGATAAATGGCTCTTCATGGAGTCAGTTTATTTAGCAGAAATTGTTTTTTAAGGCACAGTACTCTCAATCAGCACCTGCATGGAAAACTGTAACATTTTTTTTCCCAATGTGATGTTTTTATTTTGAATGCAAGAGAACCAAGTCCATAACTCAAAACAAGAGGGAGAATTTATACAGATAGTAAATAATTTAAATCAGATTTTATTAAAACAAGGATATGTTACAGAATTTTTAAATTTTAAAATATTTAAGAACAAGACATGAGACTCTAAAAAAAAACCTTTAAAAATAGTTCAGTTATGTTAGACTAATGCTCTTCAAACTTTCCCAACTAGTAAGAAAGAGGAGAATATTAATATCCATGGATATTTGAG
Source organism: Tursiops truncatus (assembly GCF_011762595.2). NCBI lineage: Eukaryota > Metazoa > Chordata > Mammalia > Artiodactyla > Delphinidae > Tursiops > Tursiops truncatus. Next base: position 32,081,039 of record NC_047044.1, on the reverse strand, counting down.
AGTAGATCCCCAAGAAGCTAACCATAAGTGTGAAATATCTTTAGAGTCTAGTCTAACATAACTGAACTATTTTTAAAGGTTTTTTTTTTAAATTAAATATTCAGAGAATTTAGATTCATAGAGCTTTAAGCATGTGAACAATTTAAAAAGTTTGACTAGATTGCCCAGATGATATAAGGACATAGTAGCACATATATTTAGAAGTAAAATTGTTCAGTCATGGGCTTCCCTGGTGGCGCAGTGGTTGAGAGTCCGTCTGCTGATGCAGGGGACACGGGTTCATGCCCCGGTCTGGGAAGATCCCACATGCCACGGAGCGGCTGGGCCCGGGAGCCATGGCTGCTGAGCCTGCACGTCTGGAGCCTGTGCTCCGCAACGGGAGAGGCCACAACAGTAAGAGGCCCGCGTACCAAAAAAAAAAAAAAAAAAAAATTGTTCAGTCATATTATTTGGTGGTTTTATATAGAATGCCTGAAATAGTTTCATAAACATCAATATTGTGAAAATCAAACCTAATATTGGAGAAGGAGCCTCCAATTCATGTCTATTATGTCAACTGAACATGGAGATTTTCAATCCTTATCAGGTAAAGATGAGACAATCTCATAAAGTTGATGAATATTTTTTAAATTGATGACATCTATAGCATAATAGCACAGGCTCTAGAGTCTAAAAGTTACAGCTATGATACTGCTATATTATAGGATTGTGAAATCAGACAAGTTATTTAACTTCTCTGAGTTTCAGATTATTCATTTATAACACACAAATAATACCATTGTTCATCGTGGAAACACTATAAGTGGTCACATATGCTCTGTGGATTACCTGAGGAATGCAGAGATTGAGATCTTTTAAAAATGCATCTAAGGGCTTCCCTGGTGGCGCGGTGGTTGAGAGTCCGCCTGCCGATGCCGGGGACATGGGTTCGTGCCCTGGTCTGGGAAGATCCCACATGCCGCGGAGCGGCTGGGCCTGTGAGCCATGGCCGCTGAGCCTGCGCGTCCGGAGCCTGTGCTCCGCAACGGGAGAGGCCACAGCAGTGAGAGGCCCGCGTACCGCAAAAAAAAAAAAAAAAAAAAAAAAATGCATCTAAGAAGTTTTTGTTTTATTTTTGTTTTGTTTTTGTTTGGCTTCTCACCAGCAAGAGAAGAAGGTATGCCAAGCTCCACAGACTACTTAGATTGCATGCCCTTGAATGCTCTATGATGCTCCTCAGCGCTCCATGAAAATATGGTGCGTCTTTCACCTGAATTATAATACAGGCAAAACAAATAAACAAAAACACCTAAGTATTTTAAAAATTATTTTACTACCTTCTGGTATTGCTTATATTCAATTGATCTCCCAATTTAATATCCCCAGGTTTTGATTCCATGAGTTTGCTCTGCCTGAATACACTTTTGCCTTCCTACACTCTGTCATTTACAACGCTAACCTTAGGTTCCATCCAGAATTACACCATTTTCTTAGGGAGTGAAAAGGGCTAAAGAAGAAAGAACAAACACATGGTAGGGAAATGAATGCATGTACAATGCTGGGCTTAAGTGATAAGCTGTGGGTATGGTGATGCAAATGCTGTACATGTGTACCCTACTTAAAAGATAAGCAGTGCCTTGTAGTATTCAGAGTTTAAAAGGTAAGTCATGCAAGGGTTTGAACTAGAAGTAGGAAATCTGTGCACAGACTAGCTAAACTTTGGTTAAATGGAACATTTAAATGTAAACAACTAAAATCAATACTGATTTCTTATTTTGGCTAGTCAATGGAGGTAACACCTACTGTCACATCATGAGCTAAAGATATGGGACTACGTTGACATCGTAAGGTTCTCAAATAAACATATTCATTGACTTGAATTTGGATTTTTCCTGTATATTTTTAATGTTACCTGGAGACTTAGACCACTTATTGAAGGGACATCAGATGTGACACTTCCTAAAATGGAAATCTTAGGACACTATTTACCTGATTGCAATCTTTCAATCTCTACACAAACCTTTCACAACAAATTCAGACTTCTTGAGATGACATATCATGCCCTTCAGGACCTCTGCAAACCTCTCTAATCTGACTCTATTTCACACACCTACACACACACACACACACTCTACCAGTAACATCAATATACATGCAGTTCTTGCAAAAGGATAACTTTTTAGACCTATAACCTTCACAGCTTTACACAGGCACTTTCTTGTGCTCTTACCCACTTTTTCAATATTTAGACTCAGCTCAAATATTTTTCTGGCCCCTACAATTTGGGGAGAGTGAAACTGCTTAGCACTACAACACCAATCTATGCATACCTCTACCCACTGCATCCAAGTCATTCTACTGTAAATTGTAGGTACATGTTTCTACCTCTCCCTTAAATATAAGAACTGTGGTTTGTTTATAATATTTGGTATATGGAATATAAAATATTCAAATACAATTTATAAAATGAATTATGGGTTAATTAATGGAATTTTTATTGATATACATAGAAATTGATATTTCTCTTGTGATTTGGGGGTGCATCTATTTTTAAAACATTTAAAAAATGTATTAAATACAAACACAAGTTAAAATCACCTGCTATCCTACTATCCAGAAAACAAATAATTGTTTATATTTTGCTTTATTTCCTAAACTCTTTCACAGTTCTAGAATGTTGTTATTTTAAATTGTAAACACATGTGGATGTGTGAATGCGTTTTTATCATGTATCTTTCAAAGGAAAACAATGGCTATTTTTAACAGGCTGGCTACAGCCACCAAAATTCCAGTATAGTAGCAGGCTATTTTCAAAAAGAAGAGCAACTTTTTTGTTTGGAAGAAATTTTAATGAGCCTTTTAGTTATTCTAAGAAGAAGCTAGAGTAGATTGGAAAGACTGAGACAAATTGGAGTTAATTTGCTCAGTGAAACAATGTAAAAGAGACTCCCTTTCTCACATTATAATAGAATTTCTGGTTTTTAGCTGGACACATGGCTGCCTAAAATGAAAACATTTCCCAGTGTTTTATGCAAAGTGACTAAGAGCTGCACAGTTAGATGTCACATAAAGCCTCCTGCAACTGTCCATAACAGAGAGCGGCTGCATATTTCTTGCCCCTTCCTCTTCATTCACTCCTTCATTCTGCTGCTTAGAATGTGGTGTGATGGCTGGAACTCTGCTCACCTATAAATATTCTATAACGACCTTTTTTGAACATGAATCTCTTACATGTCTCTGATTGGTTTGTGTGGGAATATTCCTAGAAATGGAATGCATGCTTAATGCATTTGACTGACATTGTCAAATTGCACTCTAGAATAACTGCAGCAAAATAGTCACACAATGAATGAATGTTCCAATTCAAAATATTCTAAATATCACGGGACACTCTTGTGTTTGAATCTTCATTAATTTTTAAACAAAAGCATCTCATTGATGCTTTAACATGTATTTTTTGTATTTACTGATTAGGTTAAATTTTATTCATAATTACGCCTTTTACAATTTTTTGTTCCTAGTCTTTTCTTTGTCAACTTTTTCCTCTATTAGTTCACATTTTCATCGTAACTGAAGGAGTTGTGTATCTAAATTTTATTAATTTTTTAATTGAGGTAACATTCGTTTATAACCTTATATAACTTTCATGTATACAACATTATATTTCTACCTCTGCATACCCTACAGCATGCTCACCACCAAATATTTAGTTTTCATCCATTACCACACAGTTAATCCCCTTTAACCATTTCTCCCTCCTGTCCTCTGTTCCTTCCCTTCTGATAACCACTACTCTGTTCTCTGTATCTATATGTTTTTATTGTTGTTGTTTGGTTTGCTCATTTATTTTGTTTGTTTGTTATATGCTAAACACAAGTGAAATCATACAGTATTTGTCTTTCTCCATATGACTTATTTCACTTAGTATAATACCCTCAAGGTCCATTCATGTCCAAAGGGCAAGATTTCTCCTTTTCTTATGGTTCCATAGTGTATATACACCACATCTTCTTTATCCATTTAACTGTTGATGGGCACTTAAGTTGTTTCCGTAACTTGGCTATTGTAAATAATGCTGTGATGAACATAGGGGTGCAATTCTCCTTGCCATTAAAGATGAAAATTTTTTTTTCTAATTTGAAATATGTCTTTAATTCTCATTATGGTATGACTCAAGATACAAAATTTTAAATTATATATTAAAATATACTTCTATGAGAAACATTAGTAGAAGAAAGAACTTGGATTATTTATTGTTTTATAAAAAAACCTTATATCTCTACACATCCACACATTCAGAGAGAATAGAGAAGAATGTCCAACACTGGCCTTTAGATTTGTGTAGATCTTCTAATTTACTTTGAAAAAACCTTGCCTGCATCCACACAGATTAATAGAATCAAGAACTATTTCAGCAGTTGGCATTAAAAAGGCCTCACTACTAAAAACAATCCCAGACCAAGCAGATAAATTTGTAACTATATTGTTTATTTCAGGAACTTTCTAAAAAAACACTTCTCAGAACAACATACTGCTCAAATAGCCCTCTGTCAGGACAATCAATTTCCCCTTAAGGTAAACAGCCCCCTTTTTAGGGTAATAAGTCACTCAACTGGGCAAACTTTTTGCTTATCAAAATACTTTTCTCATCAAGTCCTTGCCTCACTGTGTCCACCAACCCTAAACAATTCTGTCATAAACTTAACCCAGTACTAATAAAATATCTACATCAGTGAGCTTAGACCTTCCTAATACCAGATCCTAAAACCTTATGAATATATGGCCTTGATAACCGCACCCCCCACACACACTTCAGAAGTACTACCAAAAAACATACCAAGGTAGCAAGATGAAGTCTCCCTTACTGCAACAAGTGATAGTTTGACTTACACTGAATGATAGGTCATTGACAGTTTATTTGGTGGCATTTTTGAAGAGTTGGAGGTAGATAATATGGACTCTCCAGGAAACTGAGAATTTTTTGTGGCTCCTCTTGCCTAATGTAACTCCCCTTCCCTCATGCCTTTCTTTATCCTGTCTTTTGGTATCAGCTAGAGGACATTTTCAATTCTAGTCTCTAGGAAATCCACACATTCCTTAAGGATAGTCTCTATTTTTTGTTGTTTGGTTTTCACTTCTTTTGCCTCCTTTTCATCTTTGATTCTAGCACAGGTTCTCAGTCATTCAGCTCCTTTAATATCTGTTTTTGTGCGGAGGTGGAATGGTGGAGGAGTCGTAAGAAGAGTGGAAGACCCAAAGCTGGCCAAAATAAGATTTTAATAAAATTATATTTCCAGTTAGTTATTGTGTAAAACTGGATGCTTTTCTTCCTCTGTCTTGGTTCACTTTATCAAATTCCCCCATTTTAATCCTAGTGGATGAATTTGAGGAAAGTATGAAAGCTACATCCCATTATACGTGGCACTGTCCAGGAGATATTGTAGATCCTGCATCTCTAAGTAATTGGGTGTGCACTGAGGGAGGCACAAATCACTTCCTTTAAATTCCACAAACTGCAATGTTTCTATCTTTCATGCAGTAAAGTGTGTGTCAGAGTCAACCTTCAACTTTGACTGCTTTTTAGTGTTACAGCAAAGAAAATCATCTGGACTTTATCAACAGGTAGATTGCAAACTTGGCTTGTCAGAAGCATTGAATTCCGAAATAAATGTTTGCCATAAGTGTATACAAACCTTTCTGAAATGTTCTTCAATTTTACTTTACATGTAAATACAACGTTTTGGAAGTTTCATTTATACAAAATCAATTGACTGCTTTCAGCATTTTCAAAAGGAGTATAATTCTTATTTTATCTTGTCTCATCATTGAGGTATTAAACTACAATGTTCGTATTCTATACATATAATTTTTTTTATATATAGATGTATTTTCAGAGTATTCACTGCATTTCCCAGAGGGAAACTTACTTATCCTTTATTATGTTATAACTAAAATTTTTCAAATATTTTGCCAATTAACTATAAATTCTAAATAAAATATGTAAGTGATTCATAATATTTACATAGGTATAAATACTTTGTTTTTTCAATTAAGTGTTTATAAATATATTCAGGTATTCTCTTCTTGTCCTTAATCAGAAAACACCCTAAATTTTACATTAAGCCATTATATTGCAGCTGCCATATTTAATATTATGGCTGCTGTTTTATTAAAAAAATTTTTTTAACATCTTTATTGGAGTATAAATACTTTACAATATTGTGTTACATTTTGCTGTATAACAACGTCAATCAGCTTTAGGTATACATATATCCACATATTCCCTCCCTTATGCGTGTCCCTCCCACCCTTCCTATCCCACTCCTCTAGGTGCTCACAAAGCACCCAGCTGATCTCGCTATGCTATGCGGCTGCTTCCCACTAGCTGTCTATTTTACATTTGGTAGTGCATATATGTCACTTCATCCCAGCTTATCCTTCCACCTCCCTGTGGCCTCAAGTCCACTCGCTATGTCTGTGTCTTTATTCCTGTCCTGACTCTAGGTTCATGAGAACCTTTTTTTTTTTTTTCAGATTCCATATATATGTGTTAGCATACAGTATTTGTTTTTCTCTTTCTAACTTACTTCACTCTGTATGACAGACTCTAGGTCCACCCCACTCACTACCAACAGCTCAGTTTTGTTTCTTTTTCTGGCTGAGTAATATTCAATTGTATATATGTGCCACATCTTCTTTACCCATTCATCTGTAAATGGACACTTGGTGTGCTTCCATGTCCTGGCTATTGTAAATAGTGCTGCAGTGAACATTGTGCTACTTGACAATTTTTGAATTATGGGTTTCTCAGGGTATATGCCCAGGAGCGGGATTGCCGGGTCATATGGTAGTTCTATTTGTAGTTTTTAAAGGAACCTCCATACTGTTCTCAACAGTGGCTGTATCAATTTACATTCCCACCAACAGTGCAAGAGGGTTCCATTTTCCCACACCCTCTCCAGCATTTATTATTTGTAGATTTTTTGATGACGGCCATTCTGACTGGTGTGAGTAATACCTCATTGTAGTTTTGATTTTCATTTCTCCAATCATTAGTGATGTTGAGCATCCTTTCACCTGTTTGTCGGCAATCTGTATTTCTGCTTTGGAGAACTGTCTCCTTAGTCTCTTTAGGTCTTCTGCCCATTTTTGGATTGGGTTGTTTGTTTTTTTGATATTGAGCTTCTTGAGATGCTTCTATATTTTACAGATTAATCCTGTGTCAGTTGCTTTGTTTGCAAATATCTTCTCCCATTCTGAGGGCTGTCTTTTCGTGCTGGTTATGGTTTCCATTGCTGTGCAAAAGTTTTAAGTTTCATTAGGTCCCATTTCTTTATTTTTGTTTTTATTTCCATTTCTCTAGGAGGTGGGTCAAAAAGGATCTTGCTGTGATTTAACTCAGAGAGTGTTCTGCCTATGTTTTCCTCTAAGAGTTTTATAGTATCTGACCTTATATTTAGGTCTTTAATCCGTTTTGAGTTTATTTTGGTGTATGGTGTTAGGGAGTGTTCTAATTTCATTGTTTTACATGTAGCTGTCCAGTTTTCCCAGCACCACTTACTGAAGAGGCTGCCTTTTCTCCACTGTATATTCTTGCCTCCTTTATCAAAGATAAGGTGACCATATATGAGTGAGTTTATCTCTGGGCTTTCTATCCTGTTCCATTGATTTATATTTCTGTTTTTGTGCCAGTATCATACTGTCTTAATTACTGTAGCTTTGTAATATAGTCTGAAGTCAGGGAGCCTGATTCCTCCAGCTCTGTTTTTCTTTCTCAAGATTGCTTTTGCTATCTGGGGTCTTTTGTGTTTCCACACAAATTGTAAAATTTTTGTTCTACTTCTGTGAAGAATGCCATTGGTAGTTTGATAGGGATTGTTCTGAATCTGTAGATTGCTTTGGGTAGTATAGTCACTTTCACAATGTTGATTCTTCCAATCCAAGAACACGGTATATCTCTCCACCTGTTTGTATCATCTTTAATTTCTTTCATCAGTGTCTTATAGTTTTCTGCACACAGGTCTTTTGTCTCTTTAGGTAGGTTTCTTCCCAGGTATTTTATTCTTTTTGTTGCAGTGGTAAATGGGAGTGTTTCCTTAATTTCTTGCTCAGATTTTTCATCATTAGTATATAGGAATGCAAGAGATTTCTGTGCATTAATCTTCTATCCTGCTATGCTACCAAATTCATTACTTAGCTCTAGTAGTTTTCTGGTAGCAACTTTAGGATTCTCTATGTATAGTAAGTATGTCATATGCAAACAGTGACAGCTTTACTTCTTCTTTTCTGATTTAGATTCCTTTTATTTGTTTTTCTTCTAAAACTTCCAAAAGTATGTTGAATAATAGTGGTGAAAATGGGCAACCTTGTCTTGTTCTTGATCTTACAGGAAATGGTTTCAGTGTTTCAACCTTGAGAATGATGTTTCACCCTTGAGAACAATGTGGGTGTGTCATATATGGCCTTTATTATGTTGAGGTCAGTCCCTTCTCTGCCTACTTTCTGGAGAGTTTTTATCCAGAATAGGTTTTGAATTTTTTCAAAAGCTTTTTCTGAATCTACTGAGATTATTGTATGGTTTTTATCCTTCAATTTGTTAATATGGTGTATCTCATTGATTGATTCGCATATATTGAAGAATCCTTGCTTCCTGGGGTAAACCCCACTGGATCATGGTGTATGATCCTTTTAATGTGCTGTGGGATTCTGTTTGCTAGAATTTTGTTGAGGATTTTTGCATCTATATTCATCAGTGATATTGGCCTGTAGCTTTCTTTTCTTTGTGACAACATTCTCTGGTTTTGGTATCAGGGTGATGGTGGCCTCATAGAATGAGTTTTGGAATGTACCTCCCTCTGCTATGTTGTGGAAGAGCTTGTAAAGGATAGATGTTAGCTCTTCTCTAAATGTTTGATAGAATTTGCCTGTGAAGCCATCTGGTCCTGGGCTTTTGTTTGTTGGAAGATTTTTCATCACAGTTTCCATTTCAGTGCTTGTGATTGGTCTGTTTATATTTTCTATTTCTTCCTGGTTCAGTCTGGGAAGGTTGTGCTTTTCTCAGAATTTGTCCATTTCTTCCAGGTTGTCCATTTTATTGGCATATAGTTGCCTGTAGTAATCTCTCATGATCCTTTGTATTTCTGCAGTGTCAGTTGTTACTTCTCCTTTTTCATTTGTAATTCTGTTGATTTGAGTCTTCTCCCTTTTTTCTTGATGAGGCTGGCTAATGGTTCATCAATTTTGTTTATCTTCTCAAAGAAGCAGCTTTTAGTTTTAAAGATCTGTGTTATTAGTTGCTTCATTTCTTTTCCATTTATTTCTGATCTGATCTTTATGATTTCTTTCCTTCTGGTAACTTTGGGTTTTTTTAGGTCTTCTTTCTCTAATTGCTTTAGGTGTAAGGTTAGGTTGTTTGAGATTTTTCTTACTTCTTGAGGTATGATTGTACTTCTATAAACTTCCCTCTTAGAACTGCTTTTGCTGCATCCCATAGGTTTTGGGTCATCATGTTTTCATTGTCATTTGTTTCTAGGTATTTGTTGATTTTCTCATTGACTTCTTCAGTGATCTCTTGGTTACTTAGTAGCATATTGCTTAGCCTCGACATGGTTTTATTTTTTACAGTATTTTCCCCTGTAATTGATATCTAGTCTCAAAGAGTTGTGGTCGGAAGACATACTTGATACAATTTCAAACTTCTTAAATTTACCCAAGGTTGGTTTTGTAATGATCTATCCTGGAAATTGTTCCATGAGCACTTGAGTAGAAAGAGTATTCTGTTGTTTTTGGACAGAATGTCCTATAAATATCAATTAAGTCCATCTTGTTTCATGTGTCATTTAAAGCTTGTGTTTCCTTATCTATTTTCATTTTGGTTGATCTGTCCATTGGTGAAAGTGGAATGTTAAAGTCCAATAATATTATTGTGTTACTGTTGATTTCCCATTTTATGGCTGTTAGCATTTGCCTTATGTATTAAGATTCTCCTATGTTGGGTGCATAAATATTTACAATTGTTATATCTTCTTCTTGGATTGATCCTGTGATCATCAGGTAGAGTTCTCCTTTTCTCTTGTAATCATCTTTATTTTAAAGTCTATTTTGTCCGATAAGAGGATTGCCACTCCTGCTTCTGATTTCCATTTGGATGGGATAGCTTTTTCCATCCCCTCACTTTCAGTCTGTATGTGTCCCTAGGTCTGAAGTGGGTCTCTTGTCGAGAACACATACATGGGTCTTGTTTTTGTATCCATTCAGCAGTCTATGTCTTTTGGTTGGAGCATTTAATCCATTTACATTTAAGGTAATTATCAATATGTATGTTCCTATTACCATTTTCTTAATTGTTCTGAGGTTTTCTTTGTAAGTCTTTACCTTCTCTTGTGTTTCCTGACTAGAGAAGTTCCTTTAGCATTTGTTGTAAAGCTGGTTTGGTGGTGCTGAACTCTCTCAGCTTTGGCTTGTCTGTAAAGATTTTAATTTCTCCATCGAATCTGAATGAGATCCTTGCTGGGTAGAGTAATCTTGGTTGTAGGTTTTTCCCTTTCATCACTTTAAATATGTTCTGCCAGTCCCTTCTGGCTTGCAGAGTTTCTGCTGAAAGTTCAGCTGTTAACCTTATGGGGATTCCCTTGTATGTTATTTGTTGCTTTTCCCTTGCTGCTGTTAATATTTTTTCTTTGTATTTAACTTTTGAGAGTTTGATTTATTATGTGTCTTGGCATGTTTCTCCTTTGATCTATCCTGTATGGGACTGTCTGTGCTTCCTGGACTTGACTATTTCCTTTCTCATGTTAGGGAAGTTTTCAACTATAATCTCTTCAAATATTTTCTCAGTCCCTTTCTTTTTCTCTTCGTCTTCTGAGACCACTATAAATCGAATGTTGTTGCGTTTAATGTTGTCCCAGAGGTGTCTGAGACTGTCCTCAATTCTTTTCATTCTTTTTTCTTTGTTCTTCTCTGCAGTAGTTATTTCCACTATTTTATCTTCCAGGTCACTTATCCATTCTTCTGCCTCAGTTATTCTGCTACTGATTCCTTCTAGAGAATTTTTAATTTCATTTATTGTCCTGTTCATAGTTTGTTTGCTCTTTAGTTCTTCTAGGTCCTTGTTAAACGTTTCTTGTATTTTCTCCATTCTATTTCCAAGATTTTGGATCATCTTTACTATCATTACTCTGAATTGTTTCTCAGGTAGACTGTCTATTTCATCTTCATTTGTTTTGTCTTGTGGGTTTTTACTTTGCTCCTTCATCTGAGGCATATTTCTCTGTCTTCTCATTTTGTTTAACTTACTGTGTTGGGGTCTCCTTTTCACAGCCTGCAGGTTCATAGTTCCCATTGATTTCAGTGTCTGCCCGCAGTGGGTCAGGTTGGTTCAGTGGGTTGTGTAGGAGTCCTGGTGGAAGGCACTGGTGCCTGAGTTCTGGTGGATGGAGCTGGATCTTGTCTTTCTGGTGGGCAGGGCCGCATCTGGTGGTGTGTTTTGCAGTGTCTGTGTAGTTAGTATGATATTAGGCAACTTCTCTGCTAATGGGTGGGGCTGTGTACTTTTCTTACTAGTTGATTGGCATGGTGTATCCAGCACTGGAGCTTGCTGTCCATTGGGTGGATTTGGGTCTTAGCATTGAGATGGAGATCTCTGGGAGCTCTGTTGGTGACTGATATTATGTGGGATCAGGAGTTCAGGTGGTCCAATGTCCTGAACTCGGCTCTCCTACCTCAGAGGCTCAGGCCTGATCGCAGGCCAGAGCACCAAGACCCTGTCAGCCACACAGTTCAGAAGAAAAGGGAGAAAAAAGGAAAGAAAGAAATAATAATAATAAATAAATAAAAATTTTTTAAATGAAAAATAATAAAAAAAGAAAAGAAGATAGCAATCAAACCAATAAATAAATCCACCAATGATAACAAGCACTATAAACTATACTAAGATAAACATAAAAGTCAGATACAAATCAGTCACAGACAGGAAATCCCATGTCTACAGTTGCTCCCAAAGTCCACCACCTCAATTTTGGGATGATTCTTCGTCTATTCAGGTATTCCACAGATGCAGGGTATATCAAGTTGATTGTGGGGATTTAATCCACTGCTCCTGAGGCTGCATGGAGAAATTTCCCTTTCTCTTCTTTGTTCGCACAGCTCCAGGTGTTCAGTTTTGGTTTTCTCCCTGCTTCTGCGTGTAGGTCACCCTCAGGCATCTGTTCCCACCCAGAAAGGACGGGGTTAAAGGGGCCGCTGATTAGGGGGCTCTGGCTCACTCACGCCAGTGGGAGGGAGGGGTATGGTAGTTATAATTGGAATGCAGGGTGAGCCTGCATGGCAGAGGCCAGTGTGACACTGCAACAGTCCAAGGCGCACCATGTTTTCTCCTGGGGAACTTGTCCCTGGATCATGGGATCCTGGCAGTGGCAGGATGCACAGGCTCCCGGGAGGGGAGGTGTGGATAGTGACCTGTGCTTGCACACAGGCTTCTTGGTGGCTGCAGCAACAGCATTAACGATTCTGGGGTCCAAGCTGATAGTCACAGCTCACAGCCATCTCTGGAGCTTGTTTAGGTGGTGCTCTGCCTTCTGTGTACAGACAGGAAGGAATCCCCTCTCCTCACGCACTCCGAAACAATGGTCTCTTGCCTCTTAGGCAGTTCCAGACTTTGTCCTGGACTCCCTCCCGGCTAGCTGTTGTGCACTAGCCCCCTTCAGGCTGTGTTCATGCAGCCAACCCCAGTCCTCTCCCTGGGATCTGACCTCTGAAGCCTGAACCTCAGCTCCCAGCCCCCACCCGCCCCAGCAGGTGAGCAGACAAGCCTCTCAGGCTGATGAGTACTGGTCGGCACTGATACTCTGTGAGGGAATCTCTCCGCTTTGCCCTCTGCAACCCTGTTGCTGCATTCTCCTCCGTGGCTCCGAAGCTTCTCCCCTGCCCACCTCCCCGTCTCCACCAGTGAAGGGGCTTCTTAGTGTGTGGAAACTTTTCCTCCTCACAGCTCCCTCCCAGAGGTGCAGGTCCTGTCCCTATTCTTTTGTTTCTGTTTTTTCCTTTGCCCTACCCAGGTGTTGTTTGGATTTTTTTGCATTTTGGGAAGTCTGAGGTCTTCTGCTAGCATTCAGTAGCTGTTCTGTAGGAGGTGTTCCACATGTAGATGTATTTTTGATGTATTTGTGGGGAGGAAGGTGATCTCTATGTCTTACACCTCTGCCATCTTTAAGGTCCTCTTTTTTAAAAAAGTGAAAAAGTTGTTTTACAGCGGCATATTCATAAATCCTAATCCAAATTATATATATCTGGAGGTTTATCCTTTAATATTTTACTTTATGAAAGTCTTAGTAAGAAAATACCCATTTTGTTTTCCTTTTATCTTAATAAAATATAATTTACTAGATATAGTTGTAAACCGGTATTAACATTCAACTCTATAAATATTTATTGAAAATCTACTATGTGCAAGATGCCCTACAAGAAATATAAATTAGAATCAAATTAGCTCTTGATTTAAGGAGCTATATTGTCATGTATGAAATAGGGCTGCTAGCCCAGAAAGCATTTATAGATAAAATGTTGCATAAGATGATAAGGTCATTTAGAAATCTAAAATTCATGGTGAAGATTGAGAAATTAGATTTCAACCTTACCTTATAGATTATACTGGACCTAGATGAGTGGGGTTAAAAGGATACAGGTTATAGTTGATGGGCTGTGAAATGAGAATATTAAGTGCCACAGTACCTTCTGAGAATGGACAACGTTAGTCCCATCTCATCTTCCAAAAACACTGTTTTTGTTAACTTGAAATACATTTTATAAACTGGTATCTGATAGCGAGATTGTCCTTTCCATCTTAAATGGTCTATAAAGCACCCAGGGAACATTGCATAGGCAAAGAGAGAGAAGTCAAGGCACATAACTGAGCAAGGCTGGAATGCAGTGCATGTGTAAAGAAATTAAGAACAATAAATGTAAAAAATGATTAGGTTATATTATGGAAAATCTTATATGAGTCTTAGGGTTGTATCACATTAGATATCTCAGTTCTCAAGATAATTGTTGGGATAATAATGCATTGCAATTGGCTTTATTATCAGATATGTTTCTTTTCAAAAGGTTAGAGAGTTGTCATTACAAGTTGCCTTTCCCTTCATCTGGTCTTATACCCGAAGTTCTAAAGAGCTCACCTGGGATGAGTGAGGTTATTTGACAGAAAAAAATTTTGATATCACTCTTACTAAGAGGATGTTTGTTTTAGCTGTTAGCTAACTCAAGAATTCTTTATTTACTCCTTATCTATTTTGTGATTATTCTCAGGGTAATATCACATGTTCTGCCCAAGCATCCCAGCCATCTACATGACAGCTTCACTTCAGAGTTGTAGGCAATCAGTCATTGCTACTCTGATTTGTTTATTTAGTGTTAGCCAATTGTAGCCTTATTATCTACAGAGCATAGATCTATGCAAACATTATCCAGACATAACTTTGAATAACGAGAAAACAAGGTAACTTGTGGTACATAGGCATTCCCTCTCTGAAACGTCTACAAAAGACTATTTCTGAGGAAAGCAGAAACAGTTCTAAGGGTTTGTGCCTGACCTGGTCCCCTTGGGAGGCAATGAGAAGGAATTAACATTTTTCAAGCAGGAGAATGATATGATCAGAACTGAACATTGCTGAACACAATTTGTCAGTAATGTCAAATTTGAATCAGAAGGAATATATAAATTATTTAAAGAGACCAAGTATAAAGTAAAAAAAGCCAGCAAGAAGCATCAAAAGGCATTTAAGAGGCAGGGTTACAATGCACAGAACACTGCAATTAACTGGAGGGAGAGGTGGTAAGAAAGGGAGAAATAACTAAGTTTTCAGGTCTTGGTGGTTGGGAAATTTTGAGTTTACATACAGAGAATTCAGGAAAAAGAAGTCATTTTGAGGTGGACACAGGCAAAATTGGGTTGTGCCCAACAGGGAATACAGATAAATATGTCCCAAAGACAAATGAAAATTAGATCTGATTTATGAAGGCAAGATGAGAATCAGAGACTTAGAGGTACAGATCTGGCTCACATGCACAAGATGATGACACCCTGCTGCAAAATATATGGTGACTCCACTATTAAATAAAAAGTTTATATTTGGAAAACAGCAGATGGTTGTTGCTGATCTTTAAAATGTCACATTAACCTTCAAATAACTTTTTTTTCCTTATTAAAAGTAAAAAGATAATGCTAAATTCTTCATAGTAATATTAGAATAAAAAAACAAAGAAAAAATATAAATGGGACTAACAAGCAAGTTTAATTTGAGGAAGTTCTCTTTGGTTACTCATAGTTTAGAACAACTTCGAAAGCAAAGTCAGAATATATTACCCCCGAGTTTCAAGTATTGATGCCCATCAATGCTTACTTATGTCAGCAAATCACTTCAAAGCTGTGAACCAGAGTTGGCTGAATCAAAGTGGGCAGATTAATGAGGAAAACCTCTATAGAATTTTATTTTATTTTAAATCAAGCACACATAAAAAATTGCATAATATGTATTCTAGCATTTTGAACCAAAAGTTCAATGTTTATAGGCCTCAGGCAAATGCTATGCCTTCCAAAGTATTAGGCACACAGTCAAGAAGAAAATTCACTCTCCATTGGAGCCTACTAAATCAACACCTGTCATATTAACTCCCTCATCTATTTCTACTGCTTAGAAAATTCAGGGACTAATCTTAAAGTGAAAGTTCAATATAAAAACTACATATTATGTATGAAGCTGGAATTGTGGTTAACACAGGAAGTCAAAGAATAGTTATCAGCCATGGTTTGTTTATTTTTGAAATCTAGGCTTTTTTTAAACATGAAAATTTAGAGTCAATGTATTGGAAAGGAGGGTCCTAAGAGATTATTTACACCAAAAGATATGTCACAGAACTCTTGAGAACCATGGAAGGAGCTTGAATCATTACACGAAGTTTTATTCACACTTACTTTGAAAACCTATGGTAACATACTATATGCACACTGAAATATCACACACTAAATATTAACACATGATTTATCATTCGTTTTGACTTCATGA
The DNA here is from genome assembly GCF_011762595.2 of Tursiops truncatus. Taxonomy (NCBI): domain Eukaryota; kingdom Metazoa; phylum Chordata; class Mammalia; order Artiodactyla; family Delphinidae; genus Tursiops; species Tursiops truncatus. Next base: position 32,064,999 of record NC_047044.1, on the reverse strand, counting down.
TTTGGGGATTATTCAACTTGGAGAGGAACTTGAGATAAAACATCTGCTGTGCTTGTTTAGTTGAAGAGTATGAAGAGATTACGAATTAAGTTTAAAAATGTAGTACCACATTGCAGAAGTAGCAGGCTGAATATGGGATTCCCTACAAATTTCAGACATGAATAAATGTAAGTTGTTTAACACTTTGAAGGAAACACAGAAGAATAAATACTACAAAGGGTAAGTAAACAAAGTAGAAGTAACAAAAATGATAAAGCTAACATAAAGTGATAGCTTATCTTTAACTCCCATTTTTAAATATGGTCAGTATAATTGAACTATTATTCTCATCGACTGTAGAAGTATTAAATGCTATAAACTGTATATATAAAATTTAAAACTGGAAATCATGGTTTCAATTTTGAATATGGGGTCACCTTGCCTCCTATTTGTATTTATCTTATTCACTTCTGCTGTAGAAAAATGCCATAAACTGGGTGACTTATAAACAGCAAAATTTATTTCTCACAGTTCTGGAGGCTAGAATTCTAAGATCAGGTGACAGCATGGTTGGGTATTAGCAAGGACCTTCTTCTGAACTGCAGACTGCTAACCTCTCGTATTCTTATAATGGCAGTAATCCCATTCATGAGAGTTCACCCTCTTAGTTATCTCCCAAAGGCTCCAACTCCAAATGACCTAATTACCTCCTAAAGTCCCTACCAACAAAAACCATCACATTAAGAATTAGGTTTTAATATATGAACTTTAGGGAGATTCAATCCACAACAGTATTTGATTAGTAGTATCCAATGATGATATTTCACTTATCTCTATTACTATATCATACTATAGATTACAAGTGCCTTCTTTAACACTGGGAATAGAGTTATTAGTGCCTTTAATATACTCATATTAGAAAACCAATTTTTTAAAACCTAGAACCAATTTAGAAAACTCAGAACCAATTCAAAGAACTCAGCCTTAAGATTCTACTCCTCTAGAAACACTCTTGGAAACAAAATCTGTACCGGTTAGTGTTCTACCAAAGAAACATAATTACATATATATATATTTTGTAATGTATGTACTATACATATATATATATGGTACGTATGCATGAATGTGTGTATATCTATATGTGCACGTGTTTATACACGTGTGTGTAAACATACATATAGAGAGAAGGAAATTCATTTCAAGGAATTGGTTTATGCAACTGTAGAGTATGGGTAGGTAAGTCTAAATTCTGTAGGGCAGGATGGTATGCTGGAAATTCTCAAGTAGGAGCAGACACTGTAGTCCACAGGAAAAGTTTATTTTTCTTCAGGGCAACCTCAGTTTTCTTCTTAAGGTCTTTCAACCGATTGTATGAGGCCTACCCAGATTATCAAGGATAATAAACCTTACCTAAATTCAACTGATTGTAGATGTTAATCACATCTACAAAATATCCACACAGTAACACCTAGAATAGTGTTTGATAGAATAACTGAGAAGTACAGTCTCACTAAGGTGATAAATAAAACCAACCATCACAGGCACTAAAGAAGGAAAAAGTAATTAAGAATAGACTGGACAAATACAAAACAAATAAGAAGGGATACTGAAATCTCACCTAGTAGTAACTGCATTCAAAAATGCCCAAACACACTAATTAAGAGGTAGATATTTTCACATTGGATATAAATAAGACTAAACTGTAAGTTTCCTATAAGGGACAGCTGTTAATGAAAAGTCACATATAAGTTAAATGTGAAAAGAGAGAAAATGTTTACAATGCAAACACAAATAACAAGAAAGCTATATCAATTTAAGAGAGACTATATTAGTTTAAATGAAACAGGCTGCAGGAGAAAAAATATTACCAGAAATATAAAGGAAATTTCATACTAATAATAGTGTAAATTTATCAAGAAAACGTATCAGAGAAGACCGTCAAGGTGGCAGAGGAGTAAGAGGTGGAGATCACCTTCCTCCCCACAGATACATCAGAAATACATCTACATGTGGAACAACTCATACAGAACACCTACTGAACGCTGGCAGAAGACCTCAGACTTCCCAAAAGGCAAGAAAATTCCCATGTACCTGGGTAGGGCAAAAGAAAAAAGAAAAAGCAGAGACAAAAGAATCGGGACAGGACCTGCACCTCTGGGAGGGAGCACTGAAGAAGGAAAAGTTTCCACACACCAGGAAGCCCCTTCACTGGCGGAGAAGGGGGATGGGCGGGGGGGGGCGGGGGGAGGAGAACACAGCAATAGTGGTGTAGAGGGCAAAGCGGAGATTCCCGCACAGAGGACCAGTGCCGACCAGTACTCACCAGCCGGAGAGGCTTGTCTGCTCACCGGCCAGGGCGGGTGGGGATGGAAGCTGAGGCTCAGGCTTCAGAAGCCAGATCCCTGAGAGAGGACTGGGGTTGGCTGCGTGAACACAACCTGAAGGGGGTTAGTGCAACACAGCTAACTGGAAGGGAGTCCGGGAAAAAGTCTGGAACTGCCAAAGAGGCAAGAGACCATTGTTTCGGGGTGCATGAGGGAAGGGGATATAGAGCACCGCCTAAATGAGCTCCACAGACAGGCATGAGATGCTAACGCTGCTGCTACAGCCACCAAGAAGCCTGTGTGCAAGGACAGGTCACTATCCACACCGCCCCTCCCGGGGACCTGTGCAGCCCACCACTGCCAGGGTCCTGTGACCCAGAGACAACCTCAGTAGGAGAACACATGGCCCGCCTCAGTCTGTTGCAATGTCATGCCGGCCTCTGCCACCACAGGCTCGCCTACATTCCTTACCCCTCTCTCCCGCAGGCCTGAGTGAGCCAGAGCCCCTAATCAGCTGCTCCTTTAACCCTGTCTTCTCTGGGCAGGGAACAGACGCCCTCAGGCGACCTACATGCAGAGGCAGGGCCAAATCCAAAGCTGAACCCCAGGAGTGGTGCAAACAAAGAAGAGAAAGGGAAATCTCTCCCAGCAGCCTCAGGAGCAACGGATTAAATCTCCACAATCAACTTGATGTACCCTGCATATCTGGAATACCTGAATATACAATGAATCATCCCCAAATTGAGGCAGTGGACTTTGAGAGCAACTGTAGACTTGGGGTTTGCTTTCTGCATCTAATTGGTTTCTGGTTTTATGTTTATCTTAGTTTAATATTTAGAGTATATAACCTTTAGTAGATTTCTTTATTTGGTTGCTCTCTTCCTTTTTCTTAAAAAAAAAAATATGTATTTTTTTTCTTTTTCTCTTTTTGTGAGTGTGTATGTGTATGCTTCTTTGTGTGATTTTGTCTGTATAGCTTTGCTTTTACCATTTGTCCTAGGGTTCTGTCTGCCCTTTTTATTATTTTTTCTTTAGTATAGTTTTTAGCGCTTGTTATCATTAGTGGATTTGCTTTATGTTTGGTCGCTCTCTTCTTTCTTTTTTCTTTTCCTTTTTTATTACTTAATTTTTTATTTTTAATAATTTTAAAATTTTTTTTATTTTAATACATTTTATTTTATTTTTCATTTCTTCTTTCTTTCTTATTTTCTCCCTTTAATTCTGAGCAATGTGGCTCACAGGGTCTTGGTGCTCCAGGCGGGTGTCAGAACTGTGCCTGAGGTGGGAAAGCAGAGTGAAGGACACTGGCACACCAGAGACTTCCCAGCTCCACGTAATATCAAATGGTGAAAGCTCTCCCACAGATCTCCATCTCAATGGTAAGACCCAGCACTACTGAACGACCAGCAAGCTACAGTGTTGGACAGCCCATGCCAAACAACTAACAAGACAGGAACGCAACCATTAGCAGAGACGCTGCCGACATCATAATAAGGTCACAGACACCAAAAAAACACACCACCAGACACAGTCGTACCAACCAGAAAGACAAGATACAGCCTCATCCACCAGAACACAGGCACTAGTCCCCTCCACCAGGAAGCCAACAGAACCCACCAAACCAACCACAGCCACTGGGGGCAGACACAAGAAACAACAGGAACTACGAACCTTCAGCCTGAAAAAAGGAGACCGCAAACACAGTAGGTTAAGCAAAATGAGAAGACAGAGAAACACACAGCAGATGCAGGAGCAAGTTAAAACACACCAGACCAAACAAGTTAAGAGGAAATAGGCAGTATACCTGAAAAGGAATTCAGAGTAATGACAGTAAAGATGATCCAAAATCTTGGAAATAGAATGGAGAAAATACAAGAAACATTTAACAAGGACGCAGAAGAACAAAAGAGCAAAAGTAAACAATGATGAACAACACACTAAATGAAAATAAAAAGTCTCTAGAAGGAATCAGTAGCAGAATAACTGAGGTAGAAGAACGGATAAGTGACCTGGAAGATAAAATAGTGGAAATTACTAAAGCAGAGCAGAATAAAAAGAATGAAAAGAATTGAGGACAGACTCAGAGACCTCTGGGACAATATTAAATGCACCAACATTTGAAATATGGGGGTCCCAGAAGAAGAAGAGAAAAAGAAAGGGACCGAGAAAACATTTCAACAGGTTATAGTTGAAAACTTCCCTAATTTGGGAAAAGAAAAGAGTTAATCAAGTCCAGGAAGTACAGAGAGTCCCATGCACGATAAATCCAAAGAGAAACATGCCAAGACACATATTAATCAAACTATCAAAAATTAAATACAAAGAAAAAATATTAAAAGCAGCAAGGGAAAATCAACAAATAACACACAAAGGAAACCCCATAAGGTTAAGAGCTAATCTTTGAGCAGAAACTCTAGAAGCCAGAAGGGAGTGGCAGGACATATTTAAAGTGATGAAAGGGAAAAACCTACAACCAAGATTATTCTAACCAGCAAGGATCTCATTCATATTTGATGCAGAAATAAAAAACTTTACAGACAAGCAAAAGCTAAGAGAATTCAGCACCACCAAACCAGCTTTACAACAAATGCTAAAGGAATTTCTCCAGGCAGGAAACAAGAGAAGGAAAAGACCTACAATAACAAACCCCAAAATTAAGAAAATCGGAATAGGAACATACATATCGATAACTACTTTAAATGTAAATGGATTAAATGCTCCAACCAAAAGACATAGACTGGCTGAATGGATACAAAAACAAGACCCATATATAAGCTGTCTACAACAGACCCACTTCAGACCTAGGGACCCATACAGACAGAAAGTGAAGGATAGAAAAAAATATTCCATGCAAGTGGAAATCAAAAGCAAGCTGGAGTAGCAATTCTCATATCAGACAAAATAGACTTCAAAATAAAGACGTTTAAGACAGAAAAAAAGGACACTACATAATGATCAAGGGATCAATCCAAGAAGATATAACAATTGTAAATATTTATACAACCAACATAGGAGCACCTCAATACATAAGGCAAATGCTAAGAGCCATAAAAGCGGAAATTGACAGTAACACAATCATAGTAGGGGACTTTAACACCCCACTTTCACCAATGGATAGATCAACCAAAATGAAAAAAAAATAAGGAAAGAGAAGCTCTAAATGATATATTAAACAAGATGACGTAATTGTTATTTATAGGACATTCCACCCAATAAAACCAGAATACACTTTCCTCTCAAGCGCTCATGGAACATTCTCCAGGATAGATCATATCTTGGGTAACAAAGAAATCGTTGCTAAATTTAAGAAAACTGAAATTGTATCAAGTATCTCTTCTGACCACAATGCTATGAGATGAGCTATCAATTACAGGAAAAACTCCGTAAAATATACAAACACATGGAGGCTAAACAATACACTACAAAATAACCAAAAGATCACTGAAGAAATCAGAGAGGAAACCAAAAAATACCTAGAAACAAATGACAATAAAAAGAGGACGACTCAAAACTTATGGAATGCAGCAAAAGCAGTTCTAAGATGGAAGTTTAGTAATACAATCCTACCTCAAGAAACAAGAAATATCTCAAATTAACAACCTAACCTTACACCTAAAGCAATTAGAGAAAGAAGAACAAAAAAAACCCAAGTTAGCAGAAGGAAAAAAATCATAAAGATCAGATCAGAAATAGATGAAAAAGTAATAAAGGAAACAATACCAAAGATCAATAAAACTAGAAGCTGGTTCTTTGAGAATATAAGTAAAATTGATAAACCATTAGCCAGACTCATCAAGAAAAAAAGGGAGAAGACTCAAAGCAATAGAATTAGAAATGAAAAAGGAGAAGTAACAACTGACACTGCAGAAATACAAAGGATCATGAGAGATTACTACAAGCAACTCTATGCCAATAAAATGGACAACATGGAAGAAATGGACAAATTCTTAGAAAAGCACAACCTTGCAAGACTGAACCAGGAAGAAATAGAAAATATGAACAGACGAATCACAAGCACTGAAATTGAAACTGTGATTAAAAATCTTCCAAAAAACAAAAGCCCAGGACCAGATGGCTTCACAGGAGAATTCTATCAAACATTTAGACAAGAGCTAGCACCTAACCTTCTCAAACTCTTGCAAAGTATAGCAGAGGAAGGAACACTCCCAAACTCATTCTACGAGGCCAGCATCACCCTGATACCAAAACGAGACAATGATGTCACAAAAAAAGCAAACTACAGGCCAATATCACTGATGAACATAGGTGCAGAAATCCTCAACAAAATACTAGCAAACAGAATCCAACAGCACATTAAAAGGATCATATACCATGATCAAGTGGTGTTTGTCCCAGGAAGGTAAGGATTCTTCAATATATGCAAATAAATCCATGTGATAAACCATATTAACAAATTCAAGGACAAAAAGCATATGATCATCTCAATAGATGCAGAAAAAGCATTTGACAAAACTCAACACGCATTTATGATAAAAACCTTCCAGAAGGAGGCATATAGCAAAATTACCTCAACATAATAAAGGCCATATATGACAAAGCCACAGGCAACATTGTTCTCAGGGGTGAAACACTGAAACCATTTCCTCTAAGATCAGGAGCAAGACAAGGTTGTCCACTCTCTGCACTATTATTCAACATAGTTTTGGAAGTTTTAGTCACAACAATCAGAAAAAAAAAACGAAATAAAAGGAATCTAAATTGGAAAATAAGTAAAGCTGTCACTGTTTGCAGATGACATGATACTATATAGAGAGAAACCTAACGATGATAGCAGAAAACTACCAGAACTGATCCATGAATTTGATAAAGTAGCAGGATATAAAATTAATGCACAGAAATCTCTTGCATTCCTATACACTAAGGATGAAAAATCTGAAAGAGAAATTAAGGAAACACTCCCATTTACCACTGTAACACAAAGAGTAAGATACCTAGGAATAAACCTACCTAAGGAGACAAAAGACCTGTATGCAGAAAACTATGACACTGATGAAAGAATTTAAATATGATACAAACAGATGGAGAGATGTACCACCTGTTCTTGGATTGCAAGAATCAACATTGTGAAAATGACTATACAACCCAAAGCAATCTACACATCCAATGCAATCCCTATCAAACTACCAATGACATTTTTTACAGCATTAGAACAAAAAGCTTCACAATTTGTATGGAAACACAAAAGACTCTGAATAGCCAAATCAATCTTGAGAAAGGAAAATGGAGCTGGAGGAATCAGTCTCCTGGACTTTAGACTATATTACAAAGCTACAGTAATCAAGACAGTATGGTACTGGCACAAAAACAGAAATAAAGATCAATGGAACACGATAGAAAGCCCAGAGATAAACCCATGCACATATGGTCGCCTTATTTTTGATAAAGGAGGCAAGAATATACAATGGAGAAAAGACAGCCTCTTCAATAATTGATGCTAGGAAAACTGGACAGCCACATGTAAAAGAATGAAATTAGAACACTCCCTAACACCATACATAGAAATAAACTCAAAATGCATTAAAGACCTAAATGTAAGTCCAGACACTATAAAACTATTAGAGGAAAACTTAGGCAGAACACTCTATGACATAAATCACAGTAAGTTCCTTTTTTACCCAACTCCTAGAGAAATGGAAGTAAAAACAAAAATAAAGAAATGGGACCTAATGAAACTTAAAAGCTTTTGCACAGCAAAGGAAACCAAAAGCAAGATGAAGAGACAACTCTCAGAATCGGAGAAAATATTTGCAAATGAAGAAACTAACAAAGGATTAGTCTGCAAAATATACAAGCAGCTCTTGCAGCTCAATATCTAAAAAACAAACATCCCAATCCAAAAATGGGCAGAAGACCTAAATAGACATTTCTCCAAAGAAGATATACAGATTGCCATAAACACATGAAAGGATGCTCAACATCACTAATCACTGGAGAAATATTAATCAAAACTACGAGGTATCATCTCACACCAGTCAGAATGTCCACCAGCAAAAAATCTACAAACAATAAATGCTGGAGAGGGTGTGGGGAAAAGGGAACCCTCTTGCACTGTTGGTGGGAATGTAACTTGATACAGCCACTGTGGAGAACAGTATGGAGGTTCCTTAAAAAACTAAAAATAGAACTACCACACGACCCAGCAATCCCACTACTGGGCATATACTCTGAGAAAACCATAATTCAAAAAGAGTCATGTACCACAATGTTCACTGCATCACTATTTACAATAGCCAGGACATGGAAGCAACTTAAGTGTCCATCGACAGATGAATGGATAAAAAAGATGTGGTACCTATATACAATGGAATATTACTCAACCATAAAAAGAAACGAAATTGAGTTATTTGCAGTTAGGTGGATGGACCTAGAGTCTGTCATACAGAGTGAAGTAAGTTAGAAAGAGAAAAACAAATATGTATGCTAACACATATATATGGAATCTAAAAAAGGAAAAAAAGAAAAAAAACTGATTCTGAAGAACCTAGGGGCAGGTCAGGAATAAAGACGCAGACGTGGGGAATGGACTTGCGGACACAGGGAGGGGGAAGGGTAAGCCGGGACAAAGCGAGAGAGTGGCATGGACGTATGTACACTACCAAATGTGAAATAGATAGCTAGTGGGGAGCAGCCACATAACACAGGGAGATTAGCTCGGTGCTTTATGACCACCTAGAGGGGTGTGACAGGGAGGGTGGGAGCGAGACACAAGAGGGAGGGGATACGGGTATATATGTATACATATAGCTGATTCACTTTGTTATACAGTAGAAACTAACACAACATTGTAAAGCAATTATACTCCAATAAAGATGTTAAAAAATATCAATTATAATATGTATGCAAATCATAATATAACTTAAAAATAAAGAAAAATAAAACTGAAGAGAAAAATATATATCCAAAATTACAGTTAATTACTCCAAACTCCTCTTGTAAAACTAAAAAACAGACAGACAGCTAATAAGTAAGACTATAGAATACTTAAAGAACACTAACAACAAATATAATCTGTTTGATAGCTATTGGATTGTACACCAAAAACTGCACAAATGCATATTTTTACATAGACAAAACACTCCGTAATAAATTTCCAAGAAAAGAATGGTCCAAGAATATATTCTCAGACTAAGCCACAATTACATTAAAAATCAGTAACTGTAAACTACTAGGTAGGTCCCTAAGACAGTATATTAAACATCATAGTTCTATCTCATGTATCAAAGAAGAATTCACTCAGGAAATTAGAAAACAATTTTGCTAAATCAAAATGAAAAGGCAAAAAATAGTATCTGTGGAATGCAGCAAAAGCAGTGATAAGAAGAAAATTTATAGCTTCATGAATCGAGTAAAAACAAAGGTTCAAAGTCAATAAACTCAGCTCTCAGTTTATGAAACTAAAAAAAAAATAGGTAGTGAAAATAAAAAGAATATTTGTAAATAATCACAGAAATCAGTGAAAGAGTAAATAAACAACAGAAAAAAGACAGCAAAGTCAAGAGTTTATTCCTGAAAATTTTTAATAAAAATGGATAAACTTATAATACAACTCATGAATATCTAGAATCAAAGAATTTCTATAGATCCTATAGATCTTCAGAAGAATATAAAATAATATTAGAACAATCTTATGCCAATATTCAATGAACAACATGAAATGTAAAAATATCCTAAAAAAATAAATTACTAAGACCATCACAAGAATAAATTAAAGATCTTAAATATTATATTAATTAAAGAAATAAAATTTGCAATTGAAAACATCCCCAGAAAAACCTCCATGACCAGATGTTTTGTACTGGAGACAGAGATCAAATATTTAAGGAAGAATAGTACAAAGCCTACAGCAACTCATCCAGAAAATACAGAAAGAAAGGATAATCCCCAGTTCATTTTATAAGGCCAGAAATACACTGATAGCAAAATCAAAAACATTACAAAGGAAAAAAGAAAAAGAAATACTATAGACCAAAATTCCCTATAAATATAAATGCAGAAAATCTTTTAAATATATTTGCAAATTGAATACAGCAAATATAGAAAGGAAAAAACAAATGTCCAAGACTGTTTTGAGGATCTGAGGTTGATTTACTATAAATAAATCAATTTTTTATCACAATATTAACAGAATAAAAAGTCATGTGATCATCTCAACAGTTAAAGAAATCGTATTTGAAATAATTCAAAACACATTCAGGATAAAAGATTCCAGCATGCAAAGAACATAAGGGAAAGTCTTCACCTATAAAAAAGCATCTATGCCCACAGTTAACATCATACTCAATAGTGAAAAACTGAAAACTTTTCCTCTAAAATCAGGAAAAAGCCATGGATGCCCACTCTCACCACTTTTATTCAATATAGAACTGTAAGGTCTAACCAGAATTATTAGGCAAGAAAAATAAATAAAATGCATCTAAATAGGAAAGGAAGAAGCAAAATTGTTACTATTTGCAGATGATATGATGTCATATGCAGAAAACCTAAAGAGTCCACCAAAAATCTGTTAAAACTAGTCAATTAATTCATCAAATTTGCAGGATACAAAAGCAATATACAAAAATCAGTTATATTTCTGTACACTAACAACAAACTATCAGAAAGAGAAACTAAGAAAACAATCACATTTACAATAGCATTAAAAAAGAGAAAATCTAGGAATAAATTTAACAAGGAGGTGAAAGACCTGTACACTGAAATCTATAAGACATTGATGAGAAAAACTGAAGAAGACAGAGATAAATGGAAAGATATTATCTGCTCATACATTGGAAAGAACCAATACTGTTAAAATATCCATAGTACCCAAAGCCATCTATGGATTCAATGCAATCTCTACACAGGGAAATGACAGTCTCATCAATAAATGGTGATGAGGAAAAATTGGAAGGCCACGTGCAAATGAAAGTGGATCCCTATCTTACACCATACACAAAAATCAATTCAAATTGGATAAAGACTTGAATGTAAGCCCTGAACCATAAAACTCCCAGAATAAAACATAGGGGGGTAAGCTCCCTGACATTGGTTTTGGCAATGATTTTTTTAGGTTTGACATCAAAAGCAAAGGCAATACAAGCAAAAATAGACAACTAGAACTACCTGAAACTAAAATGCTTCAGCACAGCAAAGGAAACCAACAACAAAATCAAAAGGCAACCTATGGAATGGGAGAAAATGTTTGCATATCACCTAACGGATAAGGAGTTAATATCCCAAACATGTAAAGAACTCATAGTAATCAAAAAAAAAAATCTGATTGAAAATTGGGCAGAGGTAATCAACAGACATTTTTCCAAATATTTTCAAATGGTCAACAGGTACCTGAAAATGTTCCCAACATCACTTAATTAACAGGGAAATGCAAGTCAAAGCCACAATGATGTATCACCTCATGTCTGTTAAATGGGTATCATGAGGAAGACAAGAGACAACAGGCACTGGCAAGGATGTGGTAAAAAAAGGAACACTGATACACTGTTGGTGGGAATGTAAATTGGTCTAAACACAGTGGAAAACAAAATGGAGATTCCTCAAATAATTAAAAATAGATCTGCCATACGATCCAGCAATTCCACTTCTGAGTATATACCCCCAAACATGAAAACAGAATTTCTATACTGTTTGAATTTTTTAATCATGTAAATGTACTGTGTTTTAAAAAATAATGTTATCTGGTTGGGGTATCATGAGTTGCTTTTGCTTTTATGCTATATTTTCCTGTCTTTCAAAGTTAATAAACATTATTAAAATATAAATCATAGGTGAATCACAGAATCATTTCAGCAAAACAAGTGTTTATTTCTAAATCAAAAATGTATATAGCAGAAATTTTCAAACTAATTAAAAAAATTCCACTGCCAATTGCTAATCAGTCAAATATAAGACATTTGAAAAGAATTGAAATCACTGGAAAATATCATTAAATTAGAAAAAAATCAGTTAGTTTTCAAGATCTCAAACTACATAACGTCAAGTACAACTACCTATCTGGCTGTCAGATATAGTTACCTTGTTGCCTATTCTGTTTCACTGTAATCTTTCTTCTAACTGCAAATTCCCTTTACAGTTTTGTATGACTTTATTATAAAGATGGTTTTGGTGTTTTGCTATCAGTTAGCTTCTTCAAAGATTCATTTCATGGAGTTAATTTTTATGGCTTCTAAAAGGAAGGAGCATCTGACCACTAAGCAGGAGCTCTAGGACTGTTGCAACTAATTGTGGGACCCAGACCACATCATTTAGTATTCCTGAGCATTGCTCTGCAAATCTGAATACCTACTCTGTGTCAAGCACTGTGATCACCTCACAAATAAATAAATTACTTCCTAATTCTAAAATTGTACAATTTCATAAATTTTTCATACATTTTCCAATTCAAGATAGAATTAAGCCATAGATAATTCCAATTTTTTAATCAGAAGGACCCAATAAGAGTGGGATTAATTTTTAGTTCTTTTCCCAGCACAGAAACACACTTAGTTCTATCCATGCAACAAATATAACTTATTTTTATAACTTTCCAATTTAATGCATGTTTCCTTCACATTAACAATTAGAAATAACATGAACAGTATATTAGACCTGGATTCAATTTTTTGGTGTTTTTTTCTGTCATTTTGCTGTATTCCAGGTATTTGCAATAGAAGTACAGAGAACTTGCTCCTTTCCTCATTGAGATTCTGGGAGGATTCTGAAGATCCTGTGCACAAACCATTTTGCCTCATTCAGAAGAAGGGGGCTTTATATAAAGGGACTGTTGTTATTACTTACCATATAGTGCAAACATGTTTCATGATAAAGTCTGCTTCCCAAAGGAATCAGTCATTCCCACTTTCTATTCAAAGGGTGAATGAATTATGGTTGAACAGGGCACAAAAAAGTTCTATCAGTAAATACTGCTTTGAAATACTGCTCTTAGTGATTATATAATTTTGCTGCTTTTTCTCATTTAAAGCTAACACTACAAAATTTCATACAAACTGACAATCACTCTTTTGCCAGTAGGCAAATTCAAGTAATACAATACAGTGAAATTATAGTTAGAAAATAGTTTTGCTGCATAACTAATTTACTTTACTTTCAGTGTGGCTGGAAGACACACAATGTTTTCTGTTTTCCTCTGCAAGGTTAAGAAATGTAGCTTTTAACATTAGGTCTGACAAGAGTGTGAGAGATTAGAAATAACAACACTGGACTCTTTCCCTCCCCTCTCTCTTACTGCACACTGAACTAATTTCCTCAGCATAAACAAAACACACATCAAAGCAAGGGACTTTAGACATAAAAATATAAAGAGAGATTTTTGCACAGAATATGTAATTTCTACATGATACCCAAAAGCTCTAAGTATTAACTAACGAAAAGTAATGACATCTCAACGTAAGTAGGAATCAACTTGAAGGACAACACTCAAGCCCCTCATAGCAATAGTCACAAATGCCCAGCATATTAATATATAACATGTGAAATTAATGCATCACTAAGCTTTCCCTAATTTTGTTCATATGCCTTTTGGTTTAAAAGATCATAGTACTAACACTATAATATTTTGAGAAAGGAGATTCTATTTTTATGATTCTCAGATTATATTTTATATTTGGATTAGAAAAGTAAGTGGCATTTTTGCTGTCAAGTGGTGAATGGTATTCCTCCATAAACAGGAGATGTTGAAGAGGAATGGATAAGGAGGGGAAAGAAAAGTAAAAACACCAAGGACTTTAGTTAAACATGTTTCTGAGAGAGTAAAGAAATCTGTTCTTGGGACATTTTATTTCAACCACATAACATAAAATCACATGTATCTTGATATTTACCTGTCCTCTTGCAAAATTCAGGAACAGAGAAGAGTTATTTAACTAAACTTGCATTGGCTTTCTATTAGAAATCTAATAGATTTTGAGATAGCAGACCACTTGGGTAAAAATCTAGTAGACATTGGTAACTACCACGTTTGAGAGGCTCTAAGCCAGTGTTTCTTATGTTGGCGTGCCTAAGAATCACCAGGAGAGCTTGTTATAACAGACTTCTGGGGACCAGGTTTGGGATTGGACATGAGAATTTGCATTTCCGTAAAGCTCCTAGGTGATGGTGATGCTGCTAGTTTGTAGGTGACACTGAGTAGCACTGCTCTTGTCATCATTTGGCAATATTTATGTCCATATACATTAAATGAATACCTGCGTTAAGTGCTATTTTAAAAAAAATCTAAATAGTCAGATTCAGTCCATAAATTTTTAGCAAAACTATCTTTCCTTATATAGATATTAAAGACAACTAGGAAAGCTGAAATCTATTTATTTTCCAGGTTCATGATTCTAAACAAGGGTCTCAGCTTTATAACATGCTTAGATGGTAGATAAATGAGCTTCATCATAAACATGACCTTTATAAAAAGTGAGAAAAATAAGTATTACATAAAATGTTAATCCCAGAATCATAAAATAACATCTCGTATCCTACATTTTAGCATGTCAATGTCTAAACCTTTTAAACTAAATGACATATAAACAAAATCAGCAAAAGCTTAGTGATGTATAAATTTCACATGCATATAATTAATAGATATTTGTGACTATCAATTTGAGGAGGCTTGAGTGTTGCCATTCAAGTTGATTGCTCCTTATTACATTGATTTTCTCCATCTTCTATAGTTTTCTATTTCTTTTATTCCTCCTATCTTTATTGCTTCCTTCCTTCCATCTTTTTGGTTTAAATTTAGTTTTTTGAGTTTTAAAGTTGCAAGCTTAGAAGCCTAGATCACTGGTCTCAAACTTTTCTTCTGATATAAGTATCTAAAGCACAAATTTTCCTTGACGTACTGCTTTTGCTGCAACCCACAAATTTTAATAGGTTTTGTTTTTATTTTCATTTATTTTCTAATTTCCCTTGTAATTTCTTCTCTGAACCATGAGTTGTTTTCCAGATATATTTTTGTTTATTTCTAACTTAGTTTTATAGTTTCAGAGAATATACTCTGAATGATTTCAATTCTTTTAAATTTATTGACTTTTATGGCCAAGCATATGTTCTATGGTTAATGTTCCATGTGCAATAGAAAGTACTGTGTATTCTGCAGTTGCCTGGTGTAGTGTTCTATAAATGTTAATTAGGTTTAATTGGTTGAGAGTGTTGTTCAAGTATTCTACCTACTTCCTGACCTTCTTTCTGCTTGATCTATTACCGACAGAGGAATACTCAAATTACCAATTTTAATTGTGGATTTATCTATTTCTCCTTTCAGGTTTGTCAGTGTTTGCCTCATGTGTTTTAAAGCTTTTATTTTTGGGGCATACACATTTAGGCTCGTTATAGTTCTTGATTAATTTACGTTTTTTTTTTTTTTTTACATCTTTATTGAAGTATAATTGCTTTACAACGGTGTGCTAGTTTCTGCTTTATAACAAAGTGAATCAGTTATACATATACACATGTTCCCATTTCTCTTCTCTCCTGCGACTCCCTCCCTCCCACCCTCCCTATCCCACCCCTCTAGGTGGTCACAAACCACCCAGCTGATCTCCCTGTGCTACGCGGCTGCTTCCTACTAGCTATCCACTTTACGCCTGGTAGTGTATATATGTCCATGCCACTTGCTCACCTCGTCACAGCCTACCCCTCCCCCTCCCCATATCCTCAAGTCCATGCTCTAGTAGGTCTGTGTCTTTATTCCCGTCTTACCCCTAGGTTCTTCATGACCTTTCTTTTTCTCTTAGATTTCATATATATGTGTTAGCATACGGTAAATTTACTCTTTTATCATTGGGAAATGTTACCTTTATCATTGATATTTCTTATACTAAAGTCAACTTTGTCTGATATTAACATAGGTACTTCAGCTTTTTTATTATTATAGTTTGAACATAAATATAACATATTCCTTGAAGAAAATACACAGAAAGAATACGCACAAAGAAAATACAAAGTCTGAAGAATCTGATAGGCAAATTTGACCAATTTTTAATAAACTCATGAATCCAACATTTGAAGTCTCTTCCAGAGAAGAGAGAAAAAAGATAGTATGCCCCAATTCATTCCATGAGGCCAGAATGACACAAAACTTGGCAAAGACATTATAAAAAATAAAAATTATAGATTCACCTCACTTGTGTATATATATGCAAAAATGCTAAACAAAATCCTACTGGACAGGCACTGATAAACAAAATAACACCATGATCATACGGGGTTTACCTCAATATCCAATGTTGGATTAATATTAGAAAATTCTCAAATGTTATCTACCATATTAACAGATTTATGTAGAACAATAAGTATTTTCATCTCACTGGATACAGAGATAGCATTTGATAAAAATCCCTTTTATTTTCCACTCAATATAAAATATGTAAAGTCAGATATTACATCATTTCTTTAGCCTTCTGCCAGTGAGGCCCTTGTCCTTGAAATATTTCCCACTTTTTAAGCAGCAGAGATTCTCCCTGTATTAGAGGAGGAAAGAGCAAATTTATCCATGTTCAAATTTTGACATGACTTGGTTTCTCCCATTAGTGAACTTCTCCTTTTTTTTGACTATTTTTTCCAGTTTTATTAAGATATAATTGACATATAATTTTCTATTAGTTTAAGGTGTACAACATAATGATTTGATACATGTATGTATTACCAAATGATTACCGCAAGTTTAGTTAACATCCATCAATCACCTCATATAGTTACAAATTTTCTTCCTTGTGATGAGAATTGTTAATATCTACTCTCAGCAAATTTAAAATATACAATACAGTATTGTTAATATAGTCACTATGCTGTATATTATAGCCTCAAAACTTATTTATCTTTCTTTTTAACTCAAAATGATGAACTATGAGGACCTCCAATTACAACTTTTTCTTAATGGGATTCCTGGAAAGCAGGCTTTCTCCAATCTCTTACAGAAATAATTCAAAGTAACAAGCACTTATGAGAAGTAAAAAATTTCACGACAAAAGTGAAAAAAAAATGCTTTCATTGAATCCTTTTGTTGTAAATGATACAAATCATCTTCTGGAAGAGGAATGTTCAGACACTGCTATACCATGCTTCTCTAGTGAGAACTAATCAATTCTATCTGTTACCACATGAGGCGAAATTTGTCCCATGGCAACAGCAAAGGAAGCTACTAAGTGAGATAACATTGACCAATGATCTCTGGCCTAGTAATTTTAGCAGTAGAGATAAGATAGAACATGTCTCTTATTATTTCATTGGAATACCTTTATAACTAATTTTAAGCTGTGTTCATACTAAGCATAAACATACTTACAAATACTCAGCCCCAACTGCAGAAATCCTATGTTTGTTTAGTTGATGAGCCTAGTTCAATATACTATTTTCTTTTTGGTTCATCCCTCCCATATTTTTCTAAAATCAATTTACTGTTTTTCATCTGATGCCACCATGCTGTAGGACTAACCAGGGTTTGATTTAGAACATACCATTTATTAAGTTCTCATCTTATTGTTTATAAAGCAAATTCAGTTCATAGAATTTCTGAATTTGTTTTTATAATACATAATAAATTACTGAAGAGATTTTTTTATTGGTAAATTCATGTATTCAAGAGGCTTGTTGAACAAAATGAACTTATCAGAGATCAACAAATAGTTATGTAAAGGACAGCATAGTAAATATTCTAAGCTTTGTGGGCTATATGCTCTGTGTCACAACTACACAACTCTGTCATTGTAGTGCTAAAGGAGCCATAGACAATACAAAAATAAAAGTGCATGGCTGTGTTCCAATAAAACTTTATTTATAAAAAACAGGCAGTAGACAGATTTGGCCTAGGGGTCATAGCTTGTCCTATTTCTATTCCAGACAGAGGCTCTTAATTAACTGCTTTATTTTGGCTCCAGTCTCCTATTCCTACATACAATAAAGTTAAAAGCAAGTAAGGGAGATGGGAAAGAAATGAAGGACAGTATGCATTTGTCTCTCTCATGTAGTGTAATCACAGCTGTTCACATATCGACACTTTCTAACTAATAGAGATGCCATTAGTATAGACAAATATTGAAAAATAAACCAAACCTACATACTAATATGTAGCTCTATGGCAGTAGCTTTGGTGTTCTAGTTTCAGAAAATGGCAGTTATTAACTGGCAGTTAGATGAATATGTAAAGAAATGCACTGAGGGAAAACTGTGCCCAGTTGGTAAGTGGATGAGGTCTGGATATCACAGCAAGCCTCATGCTGCTCAAGTGAATACACTGAACCCAGCAAGGATCAGACGACAGTGTAGCTGAGCAAATCCTCCTCTTTTACTACTGGAAGAACAATTCATATCATATGACTTACAACTCTGTCTCATTAACATTCTCTTACAATTCGACATGTATTGGATTTCACAGATTTGTCGGGAATGTGTTATAAGAATCTAGAGGTGAGTAAGGCATATAATATTGCCCTGCAATATTACAAAACTCCATCCAGAGATGGGAAATACACTTCATCTTAAGTGCCACATTTAAATTGATAACTTGCAGGTTTGGCCTATAAATCACAAATTCCTCTGCTTTAGGAGTTGGCAGACTTCTTCTATAAACAGCTAGACGGTAAACATTTTAGGCTTTGAGAACCATATGGTCTCTGTCATACCTACTCAACTCTGTCATTATAACACAAATGTAACCATACTCATTGTGTAAACAAATGGGTATGGCCATGTTCCAATAAAATTTTATATAAAAACAAGGAAGTGGGGGGGCACAGATTAAGCCCCTGGCCTTAGTTTGCCAAATTCACCTCTACTCTTTCTACTTTTCCATCTGCAACTTAGATGCAAAAGACATAATCAAGGAATTAAAGGTCTTAATGAGTGGAAAAGATTCTGGACCTTCAGTCACTACCCAGAAGACTGCCTATTGAACAGTGTATCGAAATTGTAAATGAGACAGAAATAAACAAACCTTGGTTTTAAGTTGCAGAATTTAGCTTACTCAATATAGAAGGTTTTTTACAAAAGGTGGAACATATATTTCAGTAAGAACATAAGTTTTCATTGCACTTGGCTAAATACCTAATAGTAGGATTACTGTATGGTGTGTAAATGATTAAATTTTTATAAGAAACTGCCAAACTGTTTTCCGAAGCGGCTATATCATTTGCATTTTCATCACCAGTTCATCTGCATCCATGCCAGGACTTGGTATATGTATATATATGCCAGGATGTGCCAATCTGTGATTTGGGCACTTAAGCCCTTTTCAGAGAAGCCATGAAACTAAACCGATTTGTACCACAGTTACAAAAACGTTGTTCATACGAAATTGCACAAACAACCATAATTCCTTATTCCTTTCTGCATCCACTCCCCTATACATAGTAACTTTGCCACTATTTCTCCACCCCTTAAATCTGAGCTGGCTTTATGACTTGCTTTGATCAATAAAATGTAGCAGAAGTAACAGGCCAGTTTTGAGCCTGGTCCTCAAAAGATTTTGCATGCTTCCACTCTTGTTCTTGGAATCCTGTGACTACTATATGAACAAGCCTAGGAGGATATGCAAATACATGAAGCACATTCAGGTTATCCTAGCTGAGGCCATTTTAGACCAGCCAGCCTCCATCCAGTTTGGCAGCTGATCACAGATGTGTGAATGACCCCAGTCAAAAGCAAAAGAACTACCTAGCCTAGGCTGGACAAAAATGCCAAACCACAGAATCATGATTAAATAAGTGGGTGTTGTTTGAAGTCACTGAGTTTTGAGATGGTTCATTATGTAGCAATAGCTAATTGATATTCTGTTTCATCCCTAATCAATTTATATAATCCAAAATAAATTGTTTGCTGCTATGATTAAACAAAATTAATGTTATTACTGGCTCTTATTTCTGTAACTATTCAAATTTGTAACATAACAGGGTTTTCATTAAAAATAAAATGGTACTCATAAAAGCATGCAGATTGGCTTCTGTAAATAAGTTACACTCTTACTTCTGCAAGTAATAAGCTTTGTGATTTTAGAATCATTTACCTTTCATTTGCCTCAGAATCTTCATATATAAAATGAGAATACTGGAGAAATCACAATTTAGGGAATGAAATGTATAATATTCATATATATGAATACACATTATATTTATGATATATATTATACACACATACATATGCACTTGTATATGTTTTCATGTGTGTTTTTATTTCTACATATATGTATTTTTAAAGACCTTAAAAGAACAAACTCTAAATGGAGATGAGTCAGAAAAGCCGTTAGTTCCCCCCAAATACGTAAAGTAGGTGCTTCATATTTCTAAACCATCTAGGAAAGCCCAAATATATGTGAGTCTATAATTAGTAGAGAAAGATAAAGAAATGAGGGTGGTAAAAATTTATACCAAATGTTCCTATATAACCAACTCTCTGAGTGATAAGGAAAGTCAACTGACCAGTCAGTGGTTAATACACAAGTGAAAGATGCAAGTAGAACTTTGCAGATAGTACCGTGAAAGCAAACCACAAGTATTGCTTGAATGAATCATAGAACTTTAGAGGTAGTAGGAACTGTAAAACTCAAATCCAATTTTCAAAGTTTCTTGATTTGACTCAGTTCATTTCAACAAAAATTATTGAAAATCTCTACTGTGAAGCATACTATGCATAGATTATAAAAATTCTATTCTGGAAAGATCAAATGACTTACACAAAGTCAACGAATTAGTAGTTGAGAATAGAAAACAAGTTTCCTGATTTCCATTTCAATACTGTTTCTATCATATGAGATAACTACACCAAATGGTGACAAAATATCTAATTATCTGTGACAGGTTATAACTATGTATTAGTTATATATTAAAAAATGAATTTTAGCATATTGCAAGAGAACCAGCTATGCAATGTAATCTTATTTTGAAAAGATATTTTTTAGAGGAAATAAGGTGAAGAAAGTCTCCCAATTTAACCAGAAGACCAATGTAATCAAACTCCTACATCTAGGCTGGATTTCTGCGATCCTATCTATGTAGAATCTAAATTGTCCTGCCAATCACAGTTAGGAACTGGGTTATAAGCTGCTGAAATCAATTCATGCCTCATCCACTTTGCTCCCTATCTTAAAAAGGATGCCTTCATCACTATAACAGGAGGAAGTTTTTCTCTTCTCTGATATCTGCTCTCTTCGTGTTACAAAACTCTCTATCATCCTGTGCCACAAATGTCTCTTAAAATTAACTATTCTGAGTCGTAATGGTCTCCCCTTTCCTCTTCTCTTTCTCAAGTATACTATACCATGTTATCCAGACCTCCTTTAAGAGATTATATTCCTATCTGGGGGAGGAGGAAGATGTTCAAGATGTCTTGGTTTTAGAAAATAATGGTGATAAAGAGATGGCAGTTGCTTTTTAATGTTTCTACTTGGGGAAAAAAAAAACTTGTAAGTCTAAGGGTATATGCCCTTAAACTATTTTCCTCACTGGTTCAGGAAATTCACAAGTGCAGGAATCAAACAATAGAGTTTCAGATTGACAAATATTCCAGATTGATAAAGCAGATATACAGTTATCCCTGGGTATGGGGGGAGTGGGAAGGGATTGGTTCCAGGACCCCTGTGGATACCAAAATCTATGAATGCTCAAGTCCCTTATATAAAATTGACATAGTATTTTCATCTTCACATAAACTTTAAATCATCTCTAGATTACTTATGATACCTAATACAATGTAAATGCTATGTAAATGGTTGCTGGCAAGTGGCAAAGTCAAGTTTTGCTTTACAGAACTTTCTAGAATCTTTTTCCTAATATTTTCGATCTGCAGTTGGCAGAACCTGCAAATACAGAGGGCCAATGATATTTACAAATTCTCAGCAGAGTTAGAAAGCTTTATTATTTATTGATTTTTATTCCAACAATTAAGCTGTATATATAATACCAGAGGAATGTTTTATTTAATCAACTCAGGAAAAGGTGAAATAAAAAAATTTAGGGAAATTAACTGCTGACAATGAATTATTGATAAATAATATTTCTAAAATGTTTTACAGTTTCTTAAAACCTTTCACAAATATTATCTCCTTTGATAAGGCCAGGTTGTGTTTCTGATCTCATTTTACATGAAGAAACCGGGGTTATCATAGATTTACTAAGGATTTAATAATTGGAGGATCCAATAAGGATCTAATAAGAAATTTAGACATAAATATTTTGACTTTAATTCTAGGGTTGTTTCCATTGCCTCAGACTGCCTCATGTCAAGAAGCTCAAATGGCATATTTCAATTGGCCCCAAATCACATAAGACTAGGCAAAGAACAGCATTCACATATGTAATTACATAGTAAAACTAGATTTCATGAATGTGGCAAAATTGGGCGTTTGCTCGCCTAAAATGTATGGAGGGTAGCAGAATCTCTTTGCAAGAGATGGTCAAATTCAGCTCAATGACAGACATACTTTAAGTTGTAGTATATATATATAGTAAATTGAAAATCAATTTGCAGCTTATTAGCCACTCTAAATCTAGCTATCCTAGGGTAGATTGTGCTTTAACTCAAAGCATTTTTTTTTTCAATTAGTTACCTCTTTCCTTTTCATTCATAGAAAAGTGCTCCTTGAAATCAGAGATGTATCTCTACCAAGTCTCTTTACCAATTACTACACCCTTTCCCTAAGGAACCCCTTTGAATTGTGAACATTCTTGGGTGGAATTTATGTCCACAAGTATTACATACTGCATATTTTCAAATTATATTACATTGACTTAAAAAAAACACTCTTTCTAAAATGTGTAAGTCAATTTTTCATCTGAAAGTATTCTAGAAACACACTGTCTAGATGTAGCTTCAAAATGATATAGCTTTTAAAGAGATGTTCCTTGGAACACAAAATCTAGAGCCTTTTTTTGCTTCCATTTCTTAAATTTCTTTAAATATTTTGATAAGAATTATACCTGGACTTAAAAAATTAGGGTGCAGTTCTTTGGGGGGAAAACTCTTCTACACACTGTATAGGCATATAGATTTTACTTCTTCCTCCAAGGGGAGGAAAACTATTATATCAGAAAGATTTCAAAAATAAATCAATAAGATTTATACAGAAAGTTAGTTACAAAAGGCTACTGTATGGGTGTGTGTGTGTGTTTCTGAAAAGACATATTAATGAGCATTGTGCTACTCATTTGAAATATTTTATTCCTAAATGAGATTTCCACAGGTCCAGAAAGAAATTTACAAGGAATAATTGGATTTTGTCCTAGCTTACCAAATAAGGAAGGAAACTGAGATTTGAATCAGTACAAATCAAAAGACACTTTGAAGCTTGCTATATGCCTATACTCACCCAATCATTATTTATTCATTCAACAAATATTTATTGGAAACCGATTACATGTTCAGCAATAAGATAGGTCTTGAGGATAGATTGATGAATGAAGAAAGAAAATCACAAGATTTTTTCTTCAAAGAGCTTACATGTCTAATGTAATGGTGGATTCAGGAAGCTATATAACAAGATAAGAGGTTTATGGAAACCACATTAGAAGAGTTAAAGAAACCTGCTGAATGAGGAGAATTACTAAGGAGTAAGTAGGATTTCGGCATGCAAAAGAGTGAAAACAGCCAACAATAATAAAAACATGGAGGTTGAAATATGACATTTAGGACAGGGCAGGTCATTGGACAGAAGTTACTACGTAGCTCTAGTTAGAGGAGACAGAATTTGAGGGTATTGTCAGGAGTGTTGGGTGATGGAAATTAATATAAAGGGGAAGTGAGAGAAGGTAAGAAATTAAAGAGCTTCCCCTTACTAAGGAAGAATAAAACATAGGAGGAACTGAGCTTAAAAAGTGGGATATTTTAACTGAAAATTTCAGCATATAGTTTCAGAGTTAGAAAAAAAAGAAAGAACTTCATTCTCTATTTGTAAGCATTTTACAAAGAAAAATAATTAGAACTATGAAAAAAATGACATTCAAAATAGTGGGTTATTCTTTAAAATCAAAGAAAGTGCCTCACCTACAAAAAATATTTCTGGAAATGAATAAAATGTTAGAAGATTTTTAGTTAGTATGTTCAATTGGATTAAAGAAGTTATTTTATCTAAAAATATGGAGAAGATAATCATCAATAGAAAATCAACTGAAATCCCCCCAAAATTGTTTAAATTTTAAAAAGTTAATTGCCAAGACTTCCGGGAAGATGGCAGAAGAGTAAGACGCGGAGATCACCTTCCTCTCCACAGATACACCAGAAATACATCTACGCGTGGAACAACTCCTACAGAACACCTACTGAACGCTGGCAGAAGACCTCAGACCTCCCAAAAGGCAAGGAACCCCCCACGTACCTGGTTCGGGCAAAAGAAAAAACTAAACAGAGACAAAAGGATAGGGACGGGTCCTGCACCAGCGGGAGAGAGCTGTGAAGGAGGAAAAGTGTCCACACACTAGGAAGCCCCTTCGCGGGTGGAGACTTCGGGAGGCGGAGTGGGGGAGCTTGGGAACCGCGGAGGAGAGCACAGCAACAGGGGTGCGGAGGGCAAAGCGGAGAGATTCCAGCGCAGAGGATCGGGCCGACCGGCACTCACCAGCCGAGAGGCTTGTCTGCTCGCCCGCCGGCGCGGGCGGGACTGGGAGCTGAGGCTCCGGCTTTTGTCGGAGCGCTGGGAGAGGACTGAGGTTGGCGGCGTGAACACAGCCTGCAGGGCGTTGGTGCGCCGCGGCTGGCCGGGAGAGAGTCCGGGGAGGGGTCTGGACCTGCCGAAGAGGCAAGAGACTTTTACGTCCCTCTTTGTTTCCTGGTGCACGAGGAGAGGGGATTAAGAACGCTGCTTGAGAGAGCTCCAGGGACGGGCGCGAGCCGCGGCTAAGAGTGCGGAGCCCAGAGACGGACATGGGACGCTAAGGCCGCTGCTGCCGCCGCCAGGAGGCCTGTGTGCGAACACAGGTCACTAGCCACACGCCCTTCCGGGGAGCCTGTGCAGCCCGCCACTGCCAGGGTCCCGGGATCCAGGGACGGCTCCCCGGGAGAGCGCACGGCGCGCCTCAGGCTGCAGCGTCACGCCGGCCTCTGCCGCTGCAGGCCCGCCCCGCACTCCGTGACCCTCCCTACCCCCCGGCCTGGGTGAGCCAGAGCCTCCGAATCAGCGGCTCCTTTAACCTCGTCCTGTCTGAGCAAAGAACAGACGCCCTCCGGCGACCTACACGCACAGGCGGGGCCAAATCCAAAGCTGAGCCCCTGGGAACTGTCAGAACAAAGAAGAGAAAGGGAAATCTCTCCCAGCAGCCTCAGAAGCAGCGGATTACAGCTCCACAATCAACTTGATATACCCTGCATCTGTGGAATACCTGAATAGACAACGAATCATCCCAAATTAAGGAGCCCTGTGGATGAAAGGCTCTTGGTGCTGCAGCCAGGACTCAGTGCTGTGCCTCTGAGGTGGGAGAGCCAACTTCAGGACACTGGTCCACAAGAGGCCTCCCAGCTGCACATAATATCAAACAGCACAAATCTCCGAGAGATCTCCATCTCAACGCCAGCACCCAGCTTCACTCAACGACCAGCAACCTACAGTGCTGGACATCCTATGCCAAACAACTAGCAAGACAGGAACACAACCCCACCCATTAGCAGAGAGGCTGCCCAAAATCATAGTAAGTCTACAGACACCCCAAAACACGCCACCAGACGTGGACCTGCCCACCAGAAAGACAAGATCCAGCCTCATACACCAGAACACAGGCACTAGTACCCTCCACCAGGAAGCCTACACAACCCACTGAACCAACCTTAGCCACTGGGGACAGACACAAAAAACAACAGGAACTACGAACCTTCAGCCTGCAAAAAAGGAGACCCCAAACACAGTAAGATAAGCAAAATGAAAAGACAGAAAAACACACAGCAGATGAAGGAGCAAGATAAAAACCCACCAGACCTAACAAATGAAGAGGAAATAGGCAGTCTACCTGAAAAAGAATTCAGAATAATGATAGTAAGGTTGATCCGAAATCTTGGAGATAGAATGGACAATAGAATGGACAAATTGCAAGAATCAGTTAACAAGGACCTAGAAGAACTAAAGATGAAGCAAGCAACGATGAACAACACAATAAATGAAATTAAAAGTACTCTAGATGGGATCAATAGCAGAATAACTGAGGCAGAAGAACGGATAAGTGACCTGGAAGATAAAATAGTGGAAATAACTACTGCAGAGCAGAATAAAGAAAAAAGAATGAAAAGAACTGAGGACAGTCTCAGAGACCTCTGGGACAACATTAAACGCACCAACATTCGAATTATAGGGGTTCCAGAAGAAGAAGAGAAAAAGAAAGGGACTGAGAAAATATTTGAAGAGATTATAGTTGAAAACTTCCGTAATATGGGAAAAGAAATCGTTAATCAAGTCCAGGAAGCACAGAGAGTCCCATACAGGATAAATCCAAGGAGAAATACGCCAAGACACATATTAATCAAATTGTCAAAAATTAAATACAAAGAAAACATATTAAAAGCAGCAAGGGAAAAACAACAAATAACACACAAGGGAATCCCCATAAGGTTAACAGCTGATCTTTCAGCAGAAACTCTGCAAGCCAGAAGGGAGTGGCAGGACATATTGAAAGTGTTGAAGGAGAAAAACCTGCAACCAAGATTACTCTACCCAGCAAGGATCTCATTCAGATTTGATGGAGAAATTAAAACCTTTACAGACAAGCAAAAGCTGAGAGAGTTCAGCACCACCAAACCAGCTCTACAACAACTGCTAAAGGAACTTCTCTAGGCAAGAAACACAAAAGAAGGAAAGGACCTACAATAACGAACCCAAAACAATTAAGAAAATGGGAATAGGAACACACATATCGATAATTACCTTAAATGTAAATGGACTAAATGCTCCCACCAAAAGACACAGATTGGCTGAATGGATACAAAAACAAGACCCATATATTTGCTGTCTACAAGAGACCCACTTCAGACCTAGAGACACATACAGACTGAAAGTAAGGGGATGGAAAAAGGTATTTCATGCAAATGGAAACCAAAAGAAAGCTGGAGTAGCAATTCTCATATCAGACAAAATAGACTTTAAAACAAAGACTATTAGAAGAGACAAAGAAGGACACTACATAATGATCAAGGGATCGATCCAAGAGGAAGATATAACAATTGTAAATATTTATGCACCCAACATAGGTGCACCTCAATACATAAGGCAAATACTGACAACCATAAAAGGGGAAATCGACAGTAACACATTCATAGTAGGGGACTTTAACACCCCACTTTCACCAATGGACAGATCATCCAAAATGAAAATAAATAAGGAAACACAAGCTTTAAATGATACATTAAACGAGATGGAGTTAATTGATATTTATAGGACATTCCATCCAAAAACAACAGAATACACATTTTTCTCAAGTGCTCATGGAACATTCTCCAGGATAGATCATATCTTGGGTCACAAATCAAGCCTTGGTAAATTTAAGAAAATTGAAATTGTATCAAGTATCTTTTCTGACCACAACGCCATGAGACTAGATATCAATTACAGGAAAAGATCTGTAAAAAATACAAACACATGGAGGCTAAACAATACACTACTTAATAATGAAGTGATCACTGAAGAAATCAAAGAGGAAATCAAAAAATACCTAGAAACAAATGACAATGGAGACACAACGACCCAAAACCTGTGGGATGCAGCAAAAGCAGTTCTAAGGGGGAAGTTTATAGCAATACAAGCCCACCTTAAGAAGCAGGAAACATCTCGAATAAACAACCTAACCTTGCACCTCAAGCAATTAGAGAAAGAAGAACAAGAAAACCCCAAAGCTAGCAGAAGGAAAGAAATCATAAAAATCAGATCAGAAATAAATGAAAAAGAAATGAAGGAAACAATAGCAAAGGTCAATAAAACTAAAAGCTGGTTCTTTGAGAAGATAAACAAAATAGATAAACCACTAGCCAGACTCATTAAGAAAAAAAGGGAGAAGACTCAAATCAATAGAATTAGAAATGAAAAAGGAGAGGTAACAACTGACACTGCAGAAATAAAAGAGATCATGAGAGATTACTACAAGCAACTCTATGCCAATAAAATGGACAATCTGGAAGAAATGGACAAATTCTTAGAAATGCACAACCTGCCAAGACTGAATCAGGAAGAAATAGAAAATATGAACAGACCAATCACAAGCACTGAAATTGAAACTGTGATTAAAAATCTTCCAACAAAGAAAAGCCAAGGACCAGATGGCTTCACAGGCGAATTCTATCAAACATTTAGAGAAGAGCTAACACCTATCCTTCTCAAACTCTTCCAAAATATAGCAGAGGGAGGAACACTCCCAAACTCCTTCTACGAGGCCACCATCACCTTGATACCAAAACCAGACAAGGATGTCACAAAGAAAGAAAACTACAGGCCAATATCACTGATGAACATAGATGCAAAAATCCTCAACAAAATACTAGCAAATAGAATCCAACAGCACATTAAAAGGATCATACACCATGATCAAGCGGGGTTTATTCCAGGAATGCAAGGATTTTTCAATATACGCAAATCTATCAATGTGATAAACCATATTAACAAACTGAAGGAGAAAAACCATATGATCATCTCAATAGATGCAGAGAAAGCTTTCGACAAAATTCAACACCCATTTATGATAAAAACCCTGCAGAAAGTAGGCATAGAGGGAACTTTCCTCAACATAATAAAGGCCATATATGACAAGCCCACAGCAAACATCATCCTCAATGGTGAAAAACTGAAAGCATTTCCACTAAGATCAGGAACAAGACAAGGTTGCCCACTCTCACCACTCTTATTCAACATAGTTTTGGAAGTTTTAGCCACAGCAATCAGAGAAGAAAAGGAAATAAAAGGAATCCAAATCGGAAAAGAAGAAGTAAAGCTGTCACTGTTTGCAGATGACATGATCCTATACATAGAGAACCCTAAAGATGCTACCAGAAAACTACTAGAGCTAATCAATGAATTTGGTAAAGTGGCAGGATACAAAATTAATGCACAGAAATCTCTGGCATTCCTATATACTAATGATGAAAAATCTGAAAGTGAAATCAAGAAAACACTCCCATTTACCATTGCAACAAAAAGAATAAAATATCTAGGAATAAACCTACCTAAGGAGACAAAAGATCTGTATGCAGAAAATTATAAGACACTGATGAAAGAAATTAAAGATGATACAAATAGATGGAGACATATACCATGTTCTTGGATTGGAAGAATCAACATTGTGAAAATGACTCTGCTACCCAAAGCAATCTATAGATTCAATGCAATCCCTATCAAACTACCACTGGCATTTTTCACAGAACTAGAACAAAAAATTTTGCAATTTGTATGGAAACACAAAAGACCCCGAATAGCCAAAGCAATCTTGAGAACGAAAGAAGGAACTGGAGGAATCAGGCTCCCAGACTTCAGACTATACTACAAAGCTACAGTTATCAAAACGGTATGGTACTGGCACAAAAACAGAAAGATAGATCAATGGAACAGGATAGAAAGCCCAGAGATAAACCCACGCACATATGGTCACCTTATCTTTGACAAAGGAGGCAGAAATGTACCGTGGAGAAAGGACAGCCTATTCAATAAGTGGTGCTGGGAAAACTGGACAGCTACATGTAAAAGTATGAAGTTAGATCACTCCCTAACACCATACACAAAAATAAGCTCTAAATGGATTAAAGACCTAAATGTAAGGCCAGAAACTATCAAACTCTTAGAGGAAAACATAGGCAGAACACTCTATGACATAAATCACAGCAAGATTCTTTCTGACCCACCTCCTAGAGTAATGGAAATAAAAACAAGAGTAAACAAATGGGACCTAATGAAACTTAAAAGCTTTTGCGCAGCAAAGGAAACCATAAAGAAGACCAAAAGACAACCCTCAGAATGGGAGAAAATATTTGCAAATGAAGCAACTGACAAAGGATTGATCTCCAAAATTTATAAGCAGCTCATGCAGCTTAATAACAAAAAAACAAACAACCCAATCCAAAAATGGGCAGAAGACCTAAATAGACATTTCTCCAAAGAAGATATACAGACTGCCAACAAACACATGAAAGAATGCTCAACATCACTAATCATGAGAGAAATGCAAATCAAAACTACAATGAGATATCATCTCACACCAGTCAGAATGGCTATCATCAAAAAATCTAGAAACAATAAATGCTGGAGAGGGTGTGGAGAAAAGGGAACCCTCTTACACTGTTGGTGGGAATGTAAATTGATACAGCCACTGTGGAGAACAGTATGGAGGTTCCTTAAAAAGCTACAAATAGAACTACCATATGACCCAGCAATCCCACTACTGGGCATATACCCTGAGAAAACCATAATTCAAAAAGAGTCATGTACCAAAATGTTCATTGCAGCTCTATTTACAATAGCCCAGAGATGGAAACAACCTAAGTGTCCATCGTCGGATGAATGGATAAAGAAGATGTGGCACATATATACAATGGAATATTACTCAGCCATAAAAAGAGACGAAATTGAGCTATTTGTAATGAGGTGGATAGACCTAGAGTCTGTCATACAGAGTGAAGTAAGTCAGAAAGAGAGAGACAAATACCGTATGCTAACACATATATATGGAATTTAAAAAAAAAAAAATGTCATGAAAAACCTAGGGGTGAAACAGGAATAAAGACACAGACTTACTAGAGAATGGACTTGAGGCTATGGGGAGGGGGAAGGGTAAACGGTGACAAAGCGATAAAGAGGCATGGACATATATACACTACCAAACGTAAGGTAGATAGGTAGTGGGAAGCAGCCGCATAGCACAGGGAGATCAGCTCGGTGCTTTGTGACCGCCTGGAGGGGTGGGATAGGGAGGGTGGGAGGGAGGGAGACGCAAGCGGGAAGAGATATGGGAATATATGTATATATATAACTGATTCATTTTGTTGTGAAGCTGAAACTAACATACCATTGTAAAGCAATTATACTCCAATAAAGATGTTAAAAGAAAAAAAAAAAAAAAAAGTTAATTGCCAAATTATAAATCATGATGAAAGTTGCAGGGTAAATATTGAGAAAATCATATCAGTAAAATTAGAAGAGAAAAATAAAGAAGTGCTCCTAGAAATCAGAGTAAATTAAAATTTTTAAAAACCCTTTTAAATTGAAGAACTCCACACTAAAAGTTAATCTGAAGAAGATGTACAAAACCAATACACGGTGTAAGCTTTCAAATCAATAAGAAAATGAGGACAAAATATAAGAAATGGCAATTTATAGAAGAGCAAGCAAACAGCTAACGAGGACATATAGAGATGATAAACTTTTGCACAGAAATGCAAAATAAAATGTAAATGATAACTTGCTTTACATACATCTCAGTAGTAAATATTTGAAAAGTAGATAATGTCAGTTTTTAGCAAACGTGAAAATGAAACTTTCATGAAATACTGGTAGATGTGTCAAATGGGACAATCATAATGATGAGAATTCTGGCAATGTTTTAGTAAAATGTAACACATGTAAACCAAGAACATTCTTGAGTATGTACAGCCAAGTAATTCTTCCACTCGTTTATAAAAGACACATAAGAATATGTCTTAGCAAGGTGTTCATGGTAGTGAGTAGGTGGTGTCCATCATTAAGGGAATGGATATATAATAGATATTATGTAATATTATGCAGCAGGTATAAGAAATTAACAATATGAACTCCAGAAATTAAATATTTAAATAAAGAGTGTTAAGCAAAAATTTAAGAAATTATGAATTAAAAGATGACAGAAATCCAGAAGAAGGAATCTAAGTATACTAGAAATCAAAAACATAATTTTATTCCCTACCTAGATTGTAAAACAAAATAGATAAAACAAAAATAATTATCAAAGAAAGAACATCAAGGAAAATATTTCTAAGCTGAAGAAAGACCTAAATTGGTTAATCAGAAGAGCTTTATGAAAATAGATTAGACAAGATTGACAAGGTTATATTGCAAACAACTTCCAAAATTCAATATCTTAACCCAACTAAAGTGACACTCTGGGGTGAAACTTCAGGGCAACTGGCCTGAGTAAAGTGGCTGAGTGATGCAGGCTGTTTCTATATTTAAGCTCTCTATCGCAACATGTATATCTACTATTTCTGTGCTAGGGAAATAAAGCCCAGAAAAAAATCACAGACTAGCTCTTAAATGCACACATCTCTTCTGCTCTTGGCCCACTACCTAGACCTAGCCACATGGCCAATTATCAAGAATGCTCGGAAATAAAAGTTTCCATATGCTCAGGAAATGAGGAGAAACAGATAAATGGGTGAACACACAGACAAAATATTTTATATGGTATGTAAATCTCTTTCATGTATATGCTATGCTATATTCAGGAGCATAGTTCAGACAAATCTGTAGTTTGAAAATTAGTGAATAAGTGTTTGTACTAATTTATCCAAAATGCAGGTAATTATGTAGAAGAAAGAATACTTAAATTAGAAGTCTAGAGATTCTGAGCCTACTCTAGGTGAATATACTTATTCACTATATGATCTTTAGTAAATTTATTTATTTGGGTCACAATTTCATTATTCTGAATATGACAGCTGACAATAGTTAAAATGTTCTTAGTTTTTCCCTGTGTCATTCTTCTGAATATTTTGCATATATAGCTCACTTAATAATTACAACAACTTCTTGGGTTCTAGTAAATATCTTCATTTTACAGTTGAAGACAGAGAAGTTAAGTAATTTGTCTGAAGTTACAGAGCTAGAAGAACAAGGATTAGAACCCTGTCAATCCAACGCCAAATCTCATGTTTTTAATCCTAGCTAGCATGAACCCTCTTTCTATCTGTGTCCTTCCTGTCCTATTTCATGTGCTCAATTGGAATATCAAATGAGTTTATAAAAATTCTTCATAAATTGCAAAGCCCTGTGCAAAAATACATGGCTCAAAATAATCAGCAAATAGTGTTTTCCAAATTCCTTAGCAGTCATTTCTCTGAGTCATAAAGAACAGTGAAGGCATGTTATCTTCTGCCACAACCTTCACATTTCATAGTTTTCCCATTATAGGTATAGATTACTCTCACCACAATCCTTTTAAACAATATAAGTTGATAAATCAAAGCATGAAAGGAACTGAGAGAATTATAAAAATATAATTTTATATGAGTTCCATATTTTTAAAATCTGTTCTACAATGTATAAAATGTTTATTTTTTAAAACCTGCAATATTAAGCTTGCAATTTAATGATATGAAAATATAAATGTTCCACACATAATTATATAATTTTTCTGTGTTTGAAAATGAACCAATTCTTTCCTGAGCTCATATATTTCTTATAATAGTTTGCTAAAGACAACCAATAATAGCCAACACAGGTTATGACATTCTGGATCTTCACAACAATTTCTCCTCAGTCTTTAGGTTCATTAAGTCACATGGCTGCTTCAAAGTTATTGCAGGCAACATTTTCCCCACAGCATGTCTAGGCTCTCCTGACTTCCACCATGCTTTCTCTCTTTTTTTTAATTGACAGCCACCCAACCACTAAGCCATGGCTACAAATCTTATATTTGTTATGCAACACTCTAATATTAAAATTTTTCTATGTCAGAATAATGTTATTTACTGTAATAAATGCATATGAAATGTCACTGGCTTGATACAATATAACTACACTTGTGCCCTTAACAATCTAGTGCAAGTGTTCCAAGTTGGTGGGTGGTCTGTTATAGTGTCAACTTGACTCAGACAATGCCACATTTAATACGTGAGCTAAGGTTACTCTGCACATTGATCTCTGGCCAAGAAAGGAAAGAAGAAAGTGTTTGGAGAAGATGCATCCTTCTTCTTGGCTACCCTGGCCTAAGAGTGGCACACATCATTTTTGGTAGCATTCCCTTATCGAGAACAAAGCAGGCCCTAAATGCTGTTGGGAAATATAATCATTTTCTAGGTAGACAATACCAAGCAATAACAGTCTATGATAGAAGGAAAAAAATATTATCATTGGACAACCAGCCATTTCTGCTACACAGAGACTATCACACGTTTAGCTCTCAATGACTGTCAACTATTTTTGATTGGTTATTATTATGTTGCTTTTGTTTAGTCTAACATTCACTTACACTTGCATCCCTGTTTCCCGGGGTCAACTTCCTTAACTCAGTAATGATTCCTTTACTTGTCATCGTGTTTGAATCACTTGGGAAACCTTAATGAATACCAATCTCTGGATCTAATCAGAGTCTCTGGGTTAAGAACCTAGAAACAGCATTTAGTAAAATCTTCCTTGATGGTTCTACTTGGCTCCCAGAGTTAACGACAGCTGCCTAACATGTTGTGGGAAATCAGAACTTTTGCATTTATATATCTCCTGTGTGGATCTTTCAATCAATACTGTTGCCTCTAGTTCCTTCCTAGGCTGACATTCACTTTGCTAAGTTTGTTGAAGCTTGCTTTGCTTCTTTGTTGGCACCAGCAGAAAAGTGGATATGTGGTCCGCTAAAAAGAATTACAACGCTGGTAGTGTTATTATAAGGGTGCAGGTTTAATATGACACATGTTGGAATTGGTTCGGAACCCTGTAAGTTGTTTTGTACGATGTAAAGATTTTTTGATGGCAGGACACAACACAGTGACACTCAGATAGACAAAAGGCCAAACTCTGTTCCTTACAGATCCAAATAAGAGAAGGCTGCTAGGTAGGGACAAACAGGAGGTTGTACTGAGGGACGAGGTAACAGAAAGCTAGAGCTGTATAAATGGCAGTTTATATACAGCCATCAAGGTAGGGTTAGCTAGGTTTTTCAGGTTCCCTGTAGATTGGCTAATTTGAATAATTCTGCAGGCTCCAAGGCTCAGAGGCTGTCCCCAGTTGTCTGGTACCCCATCGTAGGGGCAATTAGGACAGGGGCATAGTGTGCCCAGAGTGTGAGAGTCCCATAAAGGAAGTGGTTGGGGTGTGGATTTACAGCTGCTCAGGAAGAAGAACTGACTGGCCTCTAGCCAGAACCTCAAAACTAGGTCAAGACAGCTTTTCAAAAAAAAAAAAATCTGTATTAAAAATTGACCCCTTGATGTCTTAACATAAGTACTGAGCTCAATCATTTCAAGTATTTGAGTGGCCTGAAAAATAGAGGAGGCTTCCAGAGAGTATAAGATGTCCTCAGTTTAGGAAACATTTTCTTATGAGAGAAAAAAGAGAAAAACCAATGGAAGGACAAGGAGTCGCTTATACACCAGCCCATAAGCAAGTTCACCATTTATATGGCATTAACCAAGAACACAAATCTGAAATTTCTAGAGTCTCTAACAGTGTCTTTAACTGGCAACATTTTTATGAAAATAATAACTTGTATTCCCTGATCAAGTTGGAGTTACAATGTTGGAGGGTATGAACTGATAGTTCAGTAAGGGGTAGTTAGAGGTTAGTGGTATTTTTTTTTTCTGTAACCAAGGGGAAGGGGTAGCTGTGACAGTCATGGTCAGAGACACAGTGGGAGGTCACGGTAGAGGGCTGAGGGGCAGAATATGAGAGGATTCTGGAGGGTGAGAGTTACTTTTCCCAGAAGGTTAAGGGGTGAACCTGTGTGAGGCAGTTGCTCCTGGGGAAAGCAATAATCTCCAGTATTTTTTAGAGTGGCATAGACAACGGTACTCACTACAAGATCTTTCTTTAGGTATCGAAATGTAGGGGTGAACGTTTTGGAAGAGAACAAGATACATATGACATCATGGGCTGAGCAAACAATGAGCTCAAGAAATGTAATAGA
Source organism: Tursiops truncatus (assembly GCF_011762595.2). NCBI lineage: Eukaryota > Metazoa > Chordata > Mammalia > Artiodactyla > Delphinidae > Tursiops > Tursiops truncatus. The sequence continues at coordinate 32,028,947 of NC_047044.1, read as the reverse complement.
ATCGCTTATATTGAAGCAAGAAAAGTAATAAATGTCCCATGTATAATTTGTGAGCTCTTAGGAGAGGCAGCCCATGGGTATTGCTGGGGAAGTGGTACAAGTGTCTAGGATGAAGTCATCTCCAGTGCAAGGGGTAAAAGTCATCTCTGATGGTGATGCCTGGGCTAGGGCAATGCCATCTGAGACAATGTTATCTCTAGTGGTAAGTTCCAGGGTCAGGGTGATATGGGACATGGGTACTCGTCCCAAGTGGACACCCACTCAGATTGATATGGGTCATGTTTTTGTGGCTATACGGTATTATAACAAGGCTGAGCTACATTGGAATTTGAAGGCAACATTGGGCCTGGGAGCTTGATTTACAAATATCTTCTAATTCAAGGGGTTTTGTGATTGCTTAGCCAGCAAAGGTGATGTATCACTGCCATAATCTCTGACTCTGCCATCTGTGTCACTGCCATAACGGAACTAAACTACTGGAACCTGAGCAGCCCAATTAAAACTCTGGTTAAGTGTGGCTGAACCTAAAAACTGTCAACAACCCAGCATTTTGCCCAGAAAAGAGATGATGACGATTTTGCTGAAAATAGGTTTTGAGTCATATGGACTGATTTGAGTATATGTTGTTCATAGGGTATCAGGTTGTTTATTAAGTAAAATATCTGTGGCTAAGATTGGACCTCTAGCGTTAGCTTGTAGTCAGGCCCTCTAATTTAGCTAATTATTACAGGGCCTTTGTCTCTGTTGTCAGTTCAATTGGTGACAGGCAAGTTAGCAAGGTCTTTGGGCTGCAGAGCTTGCGTCAGCCACAATCGATGACATGTGGGCCTCAGCATTTACCATGCTTAGTTGAAACAAGAGTTTAGTTGGAAGGTTTGGGCCTCCAGATCACAAACAAATGAAAGCGCCCAGACCAAGAGTAACAAGTCCAACCAGCTCACAGAATATTGGGCAGCTGCATTTGACAGTCTTTTGTTGTCTGATGTTGATTTTCCTTACCAGGGAGGAGTTGCCTGATTTCATCATTATGGGATATGGTATTGATTCCATTATGACTTCCAAATGTGATTTTAATTTACTAGGTAGAGTTTCCTATTTTTCTTCTTGGTAGTGCCTACTGTCTTTTGGAAAGGCCCTGGGCCACTAATTTTAGTTTCTTATAGGGTATCAGAGGGAGAGTCTGAATTATCTACCTCTTATAACCTGAATATTGAAGAAGTTTTTTGGGGGGTGTTGGAGGTTCAGGATTCCCAGTTAAAACACTTAATGTAAGTTAAACTTGACCTTCAAGGATTCAAACTGGCTATATTATAAGGCCTAATTAATGAGTAGCTCTCCCACTGCTTTTCCATTTGACAGCAATTTTGCCTGGTCTTAAACCTGGAAAGAATGAAGGTGCCTCACACTGGGTTACTACAACTTTAATTCTGTGACTTCCATTAAGACCTCCATACCCAAGATAATATTAATGAATTTATGATCTCCATCAAATCAGCAATTGATCTTGCTATTACACATTTGGCTAATATGTTCTATTCAGTTTCTATTTCCACAGGCCATAGACCCCTTTGGGGATCTATGATTATATAGATGAATGATTATAAACTTCTGGCAATGTACCATGGTCCTTCCTCAAGGGGATAAAGCCTTCCATTCATTCAGAGTCCTGGGTCTGTAAGGTGGCTCAAGTCTGGGAATTAATTAAGGGGCCACTATTCTTTGCTTTTATGATTCAGGTTAGACTTTTGTTCACTTGACCTAGAACTTTTCTGCTTATACAGATTAAGTAAAAATTTAGTAAGATTCCTATCTCCCTTCAAAGAACATCATGATTAACTAGCCAACACTACAGGTCTGCACAGGTCAGACTGTTCTGATTGCTCCTTAGACACTGCTCTTCATTATGGTAAATATTCCCATCTTGCCTTTGGTGGTTAAGTGTACCACTGGGCCCCTGCCACCCTGGGGTCCAATTATTACTACTGCATTTAGGTTTCCCAATTCAGTAATTGCAGTTCCCACTGTAAGGTTGGGCCCACAGAGAAGAACAATCACAGAGCTCTTCACAGATGCTGGGGCTACTCTCACAGATTTATTTGTCACAGTATTGGTGAAAGGTATGTCTTCTGGACATTCCCAGTGTGGGTAAGTGGATCTTAAATAATAAATTCACTCTAACATTTCAATCTCCCTAAGCTTTTGAATTCCTTCATCTACATTAAACCAAAGCAGCTCTAGCATTTCCAGCACTCACTCTGAGCCACCTTTTGGTCTGTGTCTCAGTTAACCAACCAAACAAACTCCTAGAGCTCTTTCTAACTCCATGAGCCATAACATTAAATGCAGAACCTCTGCTTTGTGAACCCATATCAATAAATTTAGCCTGACCTAACTTTATGGCTCTTCCACCATTATCCTTCATTTTTAGTATTCACTCCTACATACGTGTGATACTATGGACTAAGTATTTGTATATTCTTCCCTAAGTCGTATGCTGAAGTTCTAACTCCCAAAGTGATAGTATTCGAAGATGGGGCCTTTGAGAAGTAATCAGTGTTAGATTAGGTCATGAGGGTAGGTCTTTCATGACGGAATTAGTGGTCTTCTAAGAAGACAAAGCTTTCTCTCTCTCCCTCTCTCTCTCAATGCCCACCACCCCCTTCCATGTGACCACACTGAGTAAAGACCATCTGAAGACATAGCCAGAAGGGGGGCCATCTGCAAGCTAGGAAGAGAGGCTTTACCAGAACGTAAGCTAGCACCTTGATCCCCACTTTCTAGCCTCCAGAAATATGAGAACATAAATTTCAGTTATTAAGCCATCCTGTCTGTGGTATTTTGTTATGGCAGCCCAAGCTAAGATATGCATAAACATGGTTAGTATAAATACATATATATTTTCCTCTTTCAGATGAGAAACAATTCAGCAGCAATGAGTACACCTAGTCTCTAGATTTCAGTTTCTAATATTATTCTCCAATAAAAGTAACCAGGGATCCTTGGAGATATGGCCGATTCTAAGACTAGGGAAGAATATAATAAAAAATGAGTCTGGAGCAACTTGTATTGCCAGAAAGTATTAATAAGCACTTATTGATAAGCACTCAAAAAACAAAGACACACACACAAAAAAACAAAATAAGGAAGTATTCAAAAACAAACAAACAAATAACTGTTGTATCCTGGAACCAAAAAAAAGACATCAGGTGAAAACTAAGAAAATCTAAATAAACTATGGATGTTAATTAATAATAATGTGTCAGTATTGGTTTATTGATTGTAATCATATATAATGTTAATAAAAAATGTTAATAAACCTTGGTATGTGGTATATGGCATCTGTGTACTATATTCTTAATAGTTCTGTAAACCTAAAATGGTTCTAAAAAAACAAAGTGTATTAAAATATATATATATTAAGTCAAGTGTTTTTTATTTGCATGTGGGTTTTTTCACTTATTTCAAAAGTAAAGTTCTTTTCTTCATATTATACATTCTTTGATATTTCCATCAATAACAAAAGTTTGCAAAGTATTATCCTTAATCCAGGAGCAGCAGAATCATTGAGAATTTATTAGAAATGTATATTCCTGAATCCCATTTCAGATATACTGGATCACAAACTCTGAAGTTGAAACAATTTGTATTTTAACAGGCTATTCAAATACATACTAAAATTTGAGAACCATTAACCTTTAATGCTAGATATATACTCTTAAGGATAAAAATAACCTGAAAAAGTACCATAATTAAAAAGGGATTCAAACATTTTAGAAATAAACATTCAAAGATAAAACAAATACTCATTAGGAGACCAATACGTTAATCATCGACAAACATTAAATTAATTAATCTGGGACAACATTAAACACACCAACTTGCGAATTATAGGGGTCCCAGAAGAAGAAGAGAAAAAGAAAGGGTCAGAGAAAATATTTAAAGAGATCATAGTTGAAAACTTCCCTAACATGGGAAAGGAAATAGTCAACCAAGTCCAGGAGGCACAGAGAGTACCATACAGGATAAACCCAAAGAGAAACATGCTGAGACACATATTAATCAAACCATCAAAAATTAAATGCAAAGTAAAAATATTAAAAGCACCAAGGGAAAAGCAACAAATAACATACACGGGAATCCCCATAAGGTTAACAGCTGATCGGTAAGCAGAAACTCTGCAGGCCAGAAGAGAGTGGCAGAACATATTTAAAGTGATGAAAAGGAAAAACGTACAACCAAGATTACTCTACCCAGCAAGGATCTCATTCAGATCCAACTGAGAAATTAAAATCTTTACAGACAAGCAAAAGCTAAGAGAATTCAGCACCACCATACCAGCTTTACGACAAATTCTAAAGGAACTCCTCTAGGCAGGAAACACAAGAGAAGGAAAAGACCTACAAAAACAAACCCAAAACAATTAAGAAAATGGTCAAAGTAACATACATATAATCACCTTAAATGTAATGGATTAAATGCTCCAACCAAAAGACATAGACTGGATGAATGGATACAAAAACAAGACCCATATATATGCTGTCTACAAGAGACCTACTTCAGACCCAGGGACACATACAGACTGAAACTGAGGGGATGGAAAGAGATATTCCATGCAAATGGAAATCAAAGAAAGCTGGAGTAGCAATTATCATATCAGACAAAACAGACTTTAAAATAAAAACTATTACAAGAGACAAAGAAGGATGCTACAAAATGATCAAGGGATCAATCCAAGAAGAAGATACAACAAGTGTAAAGATTTACACACCCTTGGACTTCCCTGGTGGCGCGGTGGTTGAGAGTCCGCCTGCCAATGCAGGGGACACGGGTTCGTGCCCCGATCTGGGATGATCCCAACGGCTGGGCCCGTGAGCCATGGCCGCTAAGCCTGCGTGTCCACAACGGGAGAGGCCACAGCAGTGAGAGGCCCGCGTACAGCAAAAAAAAAAAAAAAAAAAGACAGACTTACACACCCAACATAGGAGCACCTCAATACATAGGGCAAATGCTAACAGCCATAAAAAGGGAAATCGACAGTAACACAATCACAGTAGGGGACTTTAACACCCTACTTTCACCAATGGATAGATCAACCGAAATGAAAATAAATAAGGAAATACAAGCTTTAAAAGATACATGAAACAACATGGACTTAATTGATATCTATAGGACATTCCATACAAAAACAAAAGAATACACTTTCTTCTCAAGTTCTCAAGGAACATTCCCCATGATAGAACACAAATCAAGCCTTGGTAAATTTAAGAAAATTGAAATCATATCAAGTATCTTTTCCAACCACAATGCTATGAGTCTAGATATCAATTACAGGAAAAAACCCTGCAAAAAATACAAACACATGGAGGCTAAACAATACACTACAATATAACTAAGAAATCACTGAAGAAATCAAAGAAAAAATCAAAAAATACGTAGAAACAAATGACAATGAAAACATCATGACCCAAAACCTATGGGATTCAGCAAAAGCAGTTCTAAGAGGGAATTTTACAGCAATACAATCCTACCTCAAGAAAAGAGAAAAATCTCACATAAACCACCTAACCTTACACCTAAAGCAATTAGAGAAATAAGAACAAAAAACCACAAAGTTAGCAGAAGGAAAGAAATCATAAAGATCAGACCAGAAATAAATGAAAAAGAAATGAAGGAAACAATAGCAAAGATCAATAAAACTAAAAGCTGGTTCTTTGAGAAGATAAACAAAATTGATAAACCATTAGCCAGACTCATCAAGAAAAAAAGGGAGATGACTCATATCAACAGAATTAGAAATTAAAAAGGAGAAGTAACAACTGACACTGCAGAAATCAAAGGATCATGACAGATGACTACAAGCAACTATATGCCAATAAAATGGACAACCTGGAAGAAATGAACAAATTCTGAAAAAAGCACAACCTTCCAAGACTGAACCAGGAAGAAAGAGAAAATATAAACAGACCAATCACAAGCACCAAAATGGAAACTGTTATTAAAATCTTCCAACAAACAAAAGCCCAGGACCAGGTGGCTTCACAGCTGAATTCTATCAAACACTAAGAGAAGAGCTAACACATATCCTTTTCAAACTCTTCCAAAATTAAGCACAGAGAGGAACACTCCCAAACTCTGTCTACCAGGCCACCATCACGCTGATACCAAAACAAAGATGTCACAAAAAAAGAAAACTACAGGCCAATGTCACTGATGAACATACATGCAAAAATACTCAACAAAATACTAGCAAACAGGAACCAACAGCACATTAAAAGGATCATACACCATGACCAGTGGGGTTTATCCCAGGAATGCAAGGATTCTTCAGTACATGCAAATCAATCAATGGGATATACCATATTAACAAACTGAAGGATAAAAAGCCATATGATAATCTCAATAGATGCAGAAAAAGCTTTCAACAAAATTCAACACCCATTTATGATAAAAACTCTCCAGAAAGTAGGCATAGAGGGAACCTACCTCAACATAATAAAGGCCATACATGACAAACTCACTGCCAACATCATTCTCAGTGGTGAAAAACTGATACCATTTCCTCTAAGATCAGGAACAAAACAAGGTTGCCTACTCTCACCACTATTATTCAACATAGTTTTGGAAGTTTTAGCCACAGCAATCAGAGAAGAAAAAGAAATAAAAGGAATCCAAATCAGAAAAGAAGAATGTATAGTATCATGTCACTGTTTGCAGATGACATGATACTATACATAGAGAATCCTAAAGATGCTACCAGAAAATTACTACAGCTAATCGATGCATTTGGTAAAGTAGCAGGATACAAAAGTAATGCACAGAAATCTTTTGCATTCCTATACACTAATGATGAAAAATCTGAAAGAGAAATTAAGGAAACACTCCCATTTACAATTGCAGCAAAATGAATAAAATACCTAGAATAAACCTACCTAAGGAGACAAAAGACCTGTCTATAAACTATAGGACACTGATGAAAGAAATTAAAGATGATACAAACAGATGGAGAGATATACTATGTGCTTGGATCGGTAGAATCAACATTATGAAAATGACTATACTACTCAAGGCAATCTACAGATTCAATGCAATCCCTGTCAAACTACCACTGGCATTTTTCACAGAACTAGAACAAAAAATTTCACAATTTGTATGGAAACACAAAAGACCCCCGAATAGCCAAAGCAATCTTGAGAAAGAAAAATGAAGCTGGAGGAATCAGGCTCCCTGACTTCAGACTATACTACAAAGCTACAGTAATCAAGACAGTATGGTACTGGCACAAAAACAGAAAGATAGATCAATGGAACAGGATAGAAAGCCCAGAGATAAACCCACACACATATGGTCACCTTAGCTTTGATAAAGGAGGCAAGCATATACAATGGAGAAAAGACAGCCTCTTCAATAAGTGGTGCTGGGAAAACTGGACAGCTACATGTAAAACAATGAAGTAAGAACACTTCATAACACCATACACAAAAATAAACTCAATATGGGTTAAAGACCTAAATGTAAGGTCAGACACTATAAAACTCTTAGAGGAAAACATAGGCAAACACTCTATGACATAAATCACAGCAAGATCCTTTTGGACCCACCTCCAAGAGAAATGGAAATGAAAACAAAAATAAACAAATGGGACCTAATGAAATTTAAAAGCTTTTGCACAGCAAAGGAAACCATAAACAAGACCAAAAGACAACCCCCAGAATGGGAGAAAATATTTGCAAATGAAGCAACTGACAACGGATTAATCAAAATACACAAGCAGCTTATGCAGCTCAATATCAAAAAGTAAGTCAGAAAGAGAAAAACAAATACTGTATGCTAACACATGTATATGGAATCCAAAAAAGAAAAAAAAATGGTTCTGATGAACCTAGGAGTGGGACAGGAATAAAGATACAGACGTAGAGAATGGACTTGAGGACACGGGGAGCAAGAAGTGTTAGCTGGGACGAAGTAAGAGAGTAGCATTGGCATATATACACTACCAAATGTAAAGCAGCTAGTGGGAAGCAGTGGCACAGCACAGGGAGATCAGCTCAGTGCTTTGCAACCACGTAGAGGGGTCGGATAGGGAGGGTGGGAGGGAATGCAAGAGGGAGGTGATATGGGGATATACGTATCCATATAGCTGATTCACTTCGTTATACAGCAGAAATTAACACAACACTGTAAAGCAATTATACTCCAATAAAGGTGTCTAAAAAAAAAATGACGAACCAGATTTCAAATCTTGGCTCAGTCACATTTTTGCTCTGTGATTTTGTTATTTAAATCACTGAGTCTCAATTTCCTCACCTTTGAAATAAGGCTGATAATATTTGCTTATTCCACACTTTTCTTATGAGTATTAAGTTTATGCATGGAGAAGCATTTTAAACATTAAAGAGGACCCAAAAAGGATGTTATGTTTTGACTCCCTTAGCAGTTCGTATTATTATCAGGTTAATGGGTCTCTGCTGTCAAGGATACATGTCTCAGTTTCTTTACAAATATGAAGACTCATGAAATGTAAACAAAGGGTAAAAAAAAATAGGGGAAAGATGAGCACATATTAGATTCATTTCAGTTCTATTTCTTATTTCTTTTTAGGTAGTAGGAGAATGCAATTAGATACACAGCTTGACATTACAGAGGTCCAGGTGCATGGATAATCCAAAAATTTGAAATGAGACAACAAATTAAGCTGCTTCTGTGGAATCTAGAAAAAGAAGACATATTGATCTGTCACATAGGTTTTAAATATTTTAAAGTCAATTTAGATATAGATTTAATTCATTTCTCACAGTATTAAAGCCAGGGTAATTGTTAGTAATGCAGAAACCGAGGAGGGGTGTAAGTAAATCCAGTAATTACAAGCCAATCACCTTAATTAACACAAAACACTCAACAGCAGAGATTAGAATTGATCCTATGCAAATTAATTTGGATGACTTACAGGAGATTCATGGTCAAGGGCCAGTGCATAATACAAGCTAGTATTCTTGCCTCATGAATGTAAATTTAAGCATGTAAATCCTACTGTGACTCTAATATGTTTGATGCAGTTGTTCAATAAAATGAGCTTTAGAGCTATTATCTTAGTTTTTGAAATCATTCATTTTTAAGAAAAAAATGACTTTAACTTGTAATTTAACAGAGATAGGTCACAGTTTACTTCAAAGATAAACTGTCAGAATGTTGTAGAAATAATCTGTCTACCATGACCACTACAAAACATACATGATAGGTGCAGCAGACAGGGTTCTGTCAGGGAGGTAGGACCAGTAGATGTGATGCAGAGTAAGTAATTTATTATAAAGATTAAATCTCACCCAGTTTGTGGGAGCTGGTGGAGAACTCTACAGTCATGGGACACATGAATTTTATCCAGAACTTTAGCTTCACCTTTAAGCTATGCAAAACTTGGCACTCACCGAAAGAGGTAATTGAGCTATAAAAAACAAAGTAATCTTTATAATACTATATAATCAATGAAGAATTGACAACATGCTCCTCTCTATTAAAGAGAAAGCTATCAGAGGAATAAACTGCTATTTACTTTACAGCTAAAATTAAGGACATAAAGGGGTTAAATATTCCCTAAGAAAAATAACTTTTTATAAAATCATCATCTTTAATCATGCCTAAGAATTACAATTAGAAAAAAGATTATCATTTTCTGGCATGTCTGATGATGGTTTAGTCATTAATTATCCCCAACTTCCTTTGTGTAAAGCATAATGGGATAAAATATTTCAAGATTTCTATTTATACCATTATCATTAACCTTTGTCTTCAGGGTATACGCTTCCTAACTTTGAATACAACAGTGAAAACATTAATGAATATTCACATGAGCCCTTGTCTTTTACAATTGTTATTTTAACACTTGTCTTTTCCTTATGGACTTACACTTGTTTCTGTGTTTCAAAACTTCTGTTGTACTTTTCAATCATTCCAGAGAGAAAAGTTACAATATTTTTTGATCACTATTAGGTACTACAACTGTGCTAGGAATTTTATTCAATTTCATTTAATCCTACAAGAAAAATGAAATACAAAAATATATTCACACTCATGACTCCCTAGTTCATTATGCTGTCTATGATCAAGAAGTCTACAGTTTTGCCCATAATCTGTAATTGCATCAGCAATTCCACAGCATAAAAACCAAAGAAAGAACAAAATTATGCAATCAGGAACTCTGTAATAGAACTGGGAAGATTATAGAAATCAAAGTGCTGGACCATGTCTGCTGAATGTTCTTTATATAGTGCAGCATAGTACTTTGCATATTTTGTATTTAATGAGAACAATTTTATGACAATAATGACAAACAAGAAAGAGTACTTGCAAAAAAAAAAAAAAATCCTACCACACAAATAGAAAGAGGCAGCTTTCCACAGATCCTAATACCTGAGAGGGAAGGGAGCCTACTATATATTCTGGGAAATCTAACATCATCTCAAGTTACTTTGAACTGGATAAGATATAAAAAAAGCCCAGAAATTGTGTGTTGGCTGACTATTCATCTAGCTTTGTTAATAATATAATTGACTGATTTTGCCAATACAAGAATCCCATGTCTTTGTAAACAGTGTTAAGTTCCTTTGAATTTTTATGTCCTCTTTCAATCTGCCTTTCCAGAACCATAAAATCAATAACCTAGTATTGCATAATGTAATATTAAAACATTGTGCAAAAAGTTTTTTTGAATAATAACACTCTGATGTTAAATCACATTAATCCATACATTCACACAACAATTGCCTTCTCCAATATCACATTCCACAAAGTTATGGAGGGCTATGGAGTTAAACAACTTTTGCTGAATAGAAATTTATTCAAAGATGAGAATATTACCTTTCTGTAACTCATTTACACAGAGGATATACTGTCACTGGACCATTGGGCAAGATATTTCTTTAAATTTTTCTTTATTTTGAGGTAACTTTTGAATATTTTTGGGTTATCAGCCCAAATTAAAGTGCCAACCCATATCTCATTGTGAAAAAAATTTTTTTTTATTTCCTATTTTAAAAGTAGGGGCTTACAGATAAATTTTTTCTTGTGGTTTCAGTTATGGCATATTTTTTATTTATATGTTAGCAAGATACAAAAATCAATTGTAAACTATTGTTTATGCTAAACTTTAAGGAGGACAATTTGTATAGAGGATGGTACATTTTTGATGTTGAAAAACTGTACAAAATGGTCCGTGTATTCTTGAAATATTCAAAACTGCTTGCAGTTCATGCGAATGTTTAAATAGGGGTTTAAGAAGATTTGTCCAATGGGTTTTTATTAAAGTTGAGCACCTCTAAAAATGGTGTCATCATTTGTGAGGTATTCAATAACATTTTATGTATCAGAGTAAGAATGTGAGTTTTACATGGGCAGGAACTAAAACATAAAAATACACAATCAATAAACTTTTGAAACCCTTACTTTAACTTGAGAAATGTGAAAGAGCTAAACTTTAAGGTTGTTGCTAATTTTAAACTTGCATGATTCTATGAAAAACTTGATGATTTTGTAAATACTAATTTATTGAAAAATTCTGTAATGAGCACTTATACAATGTTGGAAACTATGGTTATATACATGAAAGTTAAATAATATCTATGACTCTGTGGTAGGCAGAAAATAGCCTCCCAAAGAGATCCAAGTCCAATCTTCAGAATTTATGAATATATTATGTGATATTACAAAGGGAAATTAAGGTGACAGATGTAATTAAAGTTGCTAATGAGCTTATTTTAAAATAGGGAGACCTTCCTGGATTATCCAGGTGGGTTAAGTATAGCCACAAGAGTCCTTAAATCTGGAAGACAGAGGCAGAAAAATCAGTGTCAGAGTGATATGATGTGAGAAAAACTAACCAGCCCTTGATGGCTTTGAAGATGAATGATGCCCATGAATCAAAGATATGGGCAGCCTCTAGAAGCTGCAAAAAGCCAGGAAACAGATTCTCCCCTAGAGCCTCAAGAAAGGAATACAGCCTCATCAACACCTTAATTTTAGCCCATTGTGACCCATTTCAAACTTCTGACCTCTAAACTCTAAGAATAAATTCATATTATTTTAAGCCACTAAATTTATGGTAATTTGTTACAGCAGCAATAGAAAACAAATACAGACTCTATGACATAAATATGCATTAATAAGGGTAATCAGAGCCTACAATGGGATTACAAAGCAGAAAGCTGAATTCAATACATGGTAGTGATGGGAGAGGTCAAGAAAACGTTTCCCTAAAGAGTGATAGATACTATAGCTGAGTTTTAAGGAATGAGTAGAATTTGGTGAAAAGTAAACATGGGAGAAATTTATTCTAAGCAGAGAGACCACCATATGCAAAAGTTCACAGAAACAAGAAAACATGGGCTGTTTGTACGTCACTAAAGCAGATGGGGAAATACAGAAATGAATGCATGGTTTGCCTTGTGTGTTAAACTGCGATGGTTGCATTTTATCCTGCAGGCAGAGTAGAACCAGGAAGAATGGAGAGAAGAGGATGAGTTCAGAAAGTTTGTAAGAGGTATGATGAATAATTGATTCTAATTTCAAGGTTCTAATTAAGTTTAAGTTTCCATAACTTTTGCAGTAGTGTTCTGGTAATCCAGCTCTAAAAAACAAACAAAAAAGGGCTTCCCTGGTGGTGCAGTGGTTGAGAGTCCACCTGCTGATGCAGTGGACACGGGTTCGTGCCCCGGTCCGGGAAGATCCCACATGCCGCGGAGTGGCTAGGCCCGTGAGCCATGGCCGCTAAGCCTGTGCGTCCAGAGGCTGTGCTCCGCAACAGGAGAGGCCACAACAGTGAGAGGCCCACATACCAAAAAAAAAAACAAAAAAAACAAAAAAACTCTGAGGATGTGTAGCATCTGTAATTTTTGCTTCTTTCTTCTATTGCAGATTTTTTTTCTTGTATACTATAATTGTCCCCAACATAGATATCTCATCTAAATAATTTAAGCTAACTCTTTTCACTGATATCACCTTAGGTGGTTTTCATTCTTTACAATTTTCCAATCGTTGAATATTTCCCCACACAGTGGGGCTTCCAATGATTAGGCTTTTTTTTTCCTCTGTAAATACCCTCTCTATCACAACCAGCATACAAATGTATTTGTTTTAAAGAGAAATAATGTTTAAAATCTCATATAACCATAATATCCTGGCATTAGTGTAGCCTGGGCACAATAAAAAATATTATCCTTAATTTATTCTAGAGGAGAAATTTTTAAAATATAACAAGCAATAAAATAGTTCATGTTTTTTAGAAAACAAAGCTTGGAGTGAAGAGGTCAATAAGGAAATATCAAAATAATTACTTCACTCAGTGAACATTAGACATTTACTATTTATCAGGGATTGTATAAATGCTGGGAATTCAGAGATGGAAAAGACACAATAATCCCTATTCTCAAGAGACTCACAACCAAGAAAAGGAAAAACATATTTTAAACATATAATTGCCCAAGGATTTATTTCAGCCCATAAATTCTTCAATTTATACTTTGCAGAAGAAATTAAAATTGTAGAAAACCTAAACACAACTTCAGTTAAATGTGGAATATTCAAAATTTGCGATGTTTACACAGTTTAAAAAAATCCTATTTTGTATTCATATTACCCTTTTCTTCCATCTCCTTTGTAATGTTGTTAGTTGTTTGTATTGCACTGACAACATATATTTCTTCTGTGGGAAACAGAATATTCCTGCAATGTCAACAGTGTATTTGTGAGCTCTGAAAAGTGCATCAGTGCTTCATCCAAATGAGCCACTGGCCACAAAAATGATAGCTAATTAGATGCATTTTAATTCCTTTTTCAATATTCCTAAGCATTACCAGCAACTTTTGTCATGACACTTTAGGATATCTTTGAAAGGAATCTGCTTCTGTCTCATAACTATTAATTATTAGACTAGTTCTCTGTAATTCAGTTAAGAATTTTATCCCATATAAACAAATTTCTCATTTATTTAGAAATAAGATACATATCAAAATGATATTTTCAAAATGTGTTTTCTCCTTTACTGAAGTATAATTGATTTACAATATTATATTAGTTTCAGGTGTATCACATAGTGAGTCAATATTTTCATAATGAAATGATCACCGTAAGTCTAGTTACCATCTGTCACCATACAAAGTTATAACAATATTACTGACTATATTCCTTATGCTGTGCATACTATCCTCATGACACTTATTTTATAACTAGAAGTTTGTACCTGTTAACCTCCTTCACCTTAATCACTTATCCCCCTACCCCATTCCCCTCTGGCAATCACCAAATTGTTCCGTGTATCTATAAGTCTGTTTCTGTTTTGTCACATTTGTTTGTTTTGTTTTTTAGATTCCACATATAAGTGGAATCATACGGTGCTTGTCTTTATCTGTCTGACTTATTTCACTTACTATAATATCCACTGGGTCCATCCATGTTGTTGCAAATGGCAAAATTTCATCCTTTTTTATGGTTGAGTAATGTTACATATATATTCATTCTTCTTTATCCACTCCTGTACTGATGAATACTTAGGTTGCTTCCATGTCTTAGATGTCATAAATAATTCTGAAATGGAACACTGGGGTGTATGTATCCTTTCAAATTAGTGTTTTTGTTTTCTTTAGATAAATATCCAGAAGTGAATTTCTGGGTCATATGGTAGCCCTATTTTTAATTTTTTGAGGAACCTCCAAACTGTTTCCATAGTGGTTGTACCAATTTACATTTCCACCAACAGTACAATGTGGTTTTTTTTTTAATTAGGGAAAATACACAAAAACAAAAGACACCTACTGTGTCAATTTTCCATTCTGACCATTAAGGACATATTGAGGGAAGCTATGCCAAGGAGGTTGAGAAAATAAAAATATTCTCTTTTGCTAGCTTTTTGCCAGCATTTATTGAGCACCTACTGTATGTGTGTTCTGTATTATGTTAAGTGCTAGGAGAAGGAGAATAAGAACATAGGAGGTAATATTTGCTGAGTAAACAAATGAAATTATAGATCCTACTCTCAAGAACAGGACCACAGGACACAGGATATGCACAAAAAACAATAATATGGAACCTCATAAAAATTGAGTCAAAAAAGGCACAAAAAGTAATATGGACCATCAAAAGAATAAAATGACTTTTCCCTGAGAGGGGCCAACATTTCAGCATACTCTTGTGTAGAACCAGTCACACTAGAATCCTCAAATTTGAGAATGAACTCAAATAGCAATATAAAGAAATCCTTAAGTTTCACTAACTAGAATTTTTTTTTAAATTCCTGAAATTTCGCTTGATGGCAAGAGTATTATAATAATATCAGTTACAACCCCCAACTACATGCTGAAAGCAAACTTAAAATGAATCCTAGAACTAGACTTTCTAAGCAAAGATAAGAAGAAGATAGGGGAAGTTAAGAAGCATCAAACAGAAAAAAGGACAAAATGTGTGAGCAGAAACCCAAGTATTTGTAGATTTAATGTGTCATGACAGCAACTCAGCTGATGAAGAATTAGAAAATATAAATGGAATTGTGATGCCAGAGTAAAAGGTAGGTCCTTAATCAGAAGACAATGATAGATGGAACAGGATCCTGGTTACAGGCAGCTCAGCTATTATGGCCAGAGACGGATTAACCACAAATTTGGTGTGATGCTTTGTTATCCAAAGATTTGATTGGTGTCAGATCCATACATGAAGCTTAACCCATGGGCAGAGATTCCACAACAGGGCAAGAATCCAGGAAGATTAAGAAGCTAATATATCTTCTAATGTTTATACTCTGATTTAGAAGTCAAAATTCTCTACCTATTTTCAACAGCTGCATCAACATATTCCAAGTATAAATTTTCCTATATATTAGGTTTAATAAGTGCTATTAAAACGCATATTCTAAATCATATTCTTTCATTAAAATAGGCTCTTATTAGATTTAGAATTATTATTTAGGTCATGACATTAGTTTCTATACTTCCTTGTTCTAGGAGTACTATAAATGCAATTTTCTGGGATATATCAAGCTGTGTAACTCAGGCAGAATGTTTCACTATAGCCCAGGATAGAAATGTGAGTTCTTTCATAGCAGTCACCTAATTATCTTTTTTTTTTTCTTCCCATCAAGAGAGCACATTCATACCTTTAAAAAGAGCTTATTAAACTAGACTTCTTACATTTACATATTTCAGTAATACTGTACATACCGTAAAAAAACCAACAATATTACTGTAGCTCCTGTTACAATTATTAACTTTTTTACAAGCAAAACTGTCAAAAAATACTTCATTTAGGGTGAACAGCTTTGACCCTGTTGTTTCTTAGTAGGCAACTTTATTTTGTGGCAGCTAACATTTGTGCTGCAGTCAGTCAACAAGTACTTACTGTCCACCCTTGGGTCAAATTCACCTGTATAATGGGGCAGCAAAGAGAGCATAAATAAATGGAATTGAAGAGAACCTTCAAACCTCACTAAATCATGAGCATCAGAATATTTTCCCAATCAAATATTGGACAGATTTGATTATTTGAGTATCTCTATTTTCCCACAAGATTCTAAAAATAGGTGGCCCAATACAGACAATGGCATATGGAGTAGGGTACAAATATATTATCATCTTGGAAATTGGTCTATTTTCAGTATTTAGAATAAGATAATATATTGGCAAATAAAGCAATAAAATTATGTACTTACTGTTCTAACATAATAGCGCACATAATAAATCAGATCAGAGACAAGGAAATGTTCTCCTCACAAAATCAGCTCCCAGCATTTGTCATCAATCTGACTATCTAAATTTAACTAAGGAAAGAATATGTCAATCAGAGGAACAGGGCAGTAGGCATCTGGTCAGCACTGGAAGTTTAGAAAAAAAAGTCACTGTGGAAATACCATCTTTGCCCTTTCAAATAGCATCTAGAGAAATTAGACAAGACTAAATATTCTGATCCCAGTAGCCAGCCAACAATTCTGTGAAACTAGCTAAATTGAATGTTATTAAATACGAACATCATTTCTGACTCCCTTTTTTGCTGATGTGTGATATTTGTGGTAGCTCTGCATGTTTCGAATACTCATCCTGTGTTTGTTTATTCCTGTAATTTCCCACATTTTTATATTCTTATAATGTTGGAATCCGGTGTTCTGAGTCATGGTTCCTTATTGTAAAAGTCAAAATTCAGATTCCCAGACTCCTGGATTCAACTCTGATTTGTAAAGAATTCAGAAGTCATTATTTCATTCCTTACAACAAGACAAAGCTGAACAAACTGAAAATCAATGACTCTTTTTAGACTACTAGAGTATATGTGCTGCAGGGTAAACCGTCACACCAAAATCTGGAGTGGAGACAGGTGAAATCGGTGAGACAGAACCAAGATCAGTTAACCTGGAACAAAATCCACTGGAGCCATAAACTGGTAGGAATATTTAACAGTAATTTTGATGAATTGTCGGAAACTGGATATAGGCTAGAGTAACAATGAAAATCTCCTGGAGATTAGACTTAGTGGAGGTATCCCATTCATAGGACTTACCTCCAGAAAGTCCACTTGTCAATGTGAAGATCTAAGTAAGATCCCATTACAGATCTCTGTGAAATATGCCTGGAGTTTTCTACATAACAAAGGCCAACTATCCAGGGAAAAGACTTTACTTGACTCTTCGCAGCTCAGGGAAGCGCATTTCTCCTACTCCAGCCACCTATTTTTAATAGGGGGAAAAAATCTAAAAAAACACTTGTGAAAGCCACAGTCTAGGGACAGAGACAACTAAAAGACTGAGATAAAGCTATAAAATTAGAGAATGCTACTCTTCTTCCATATCTTACTATCACACAAAGAGCACTCCAGTATAATAGCTAGTTTTACATATAACTATATAAACTATATATGTATATAGTTTCCTCATTCTTTTTTTTAAACTTAATATTCTCCTTTTATTCCTTATTTTAGAATAGTAAGGTGAGAACTCACCACAAAGTGACCTTATTCATTACATATTGAGCAGTGTGGATGGGAGGAAGAAAAAACAAAACAAAATGAATCAAAACATAAACCAGGAAATTTTTGGTTTACTTATTCAATTTTCTTTTAAAATATATATTTTTAGATTTTTCTTATTGAATGAAGGATTCTTTAAATTCTATAGTGCTTTACAATTTTCAAGTTTCACACACATGATTTCATATAATCCCATAATAACCCTTTTTGCTCCTACCCCTATAGTCCCTTTCCCCCCTCCCCCACTCCCCACTGGTAACCACTAGTTTGTTCTCTGTATCTGTGAGTCTGCTTCCTTTTTAGTTTAGTCTTTTTTAGTTTATTGTATTTTTTAGATTCCACATATAAGTGATTTATCATACAGTATTTGTCTTTCTCTGTTTTGACTTATTTGACTTAGCATAATGCTCTCCAAGTCCATCCAAGTTGTTGCAAGTGGCAAAATTTTGTTCTTTTTCATGGTTGAGAAGTATTCCATTGTATACATTTATATATACCACATCTTCTTTATCCATTCATCTGTTGATGGACACTTAGGTTGCTTTCATAGCTTAGCAATTATAAATAATGCTGCCATGAATATTGGGGTACATGTGTCTTTTTGATTTAGTGTTTTTGTTTCTTTCAGATATATATCCAGGAGTGAAACTGCTGGGTCATATGGTATTTCTATTTTTACTATTTTGAGAAACCTCTGTACTGTTTTCCACAGTGGCTGCACCAATTTACATTCCCATCAACGGTGTACAAAGGTTCCCTTTTCTCCACGTCCTTGCCAACATTTGTTATTTGTGTTCTTTTTGACAATAGTCATTCTGACAGGTATGAGGTGGTATCTCACTGTGGTTTTGATTTGCATTTCCCTGGTGATTAGCAACGTTGAGCATATTTTCATGTCCCTGTTGGCCATCTGCATTTCCTCTTTGGAAAAAATGTCTATTCAGTTCTTCTGCCCATTTTATAATCAGGTTGTTTGTTTTTTTGATGTTGAGTTATATGAGCTGTTTATATATGTTGGATATTAACCTCTTATCAGTCATATCATTTGCAAATGTCTTCTCCCATTCAGTAGGTTATCTTTTCCTTTTGTCGATAGTTTCCTTTGCTGTGAAAAAGCTTTTACATTTAATTAGGTCTCACTTGCTTACTTTTGTTTTTGTTTTCTTTGCTTTAGGAGACAGATCCAAAAAATATTGCTGCAATTTATGTCAAAGAGTGTTCTGCCTATGTTTTCCTCCAGACATTTTATGGTATCCGGTCTTACATTTTGGTCTTTAATATGTTTTGAGTTTATATTGTATATGGTGTTAGAGAATGTTCTAATTTCATTCTTTTACATGTAGCTGTGCAGTTTTCCCAGCACCACTTATTGAAGACCTTTCTTCCTTTGTCATAGATTAATTGACCATAAGTATGTGAGTTTATTTCTGGGCTCTCTATTCCATTCCATTGATTAATGCATCTGTTTTTGTGTCCATACCATACTGTTTTGATTACTATAGTTTTGTAGTATACTCTGAATTCAGAGAATGTGATTCCTCCAGCTCTGTTCTTCTTTCTCAGGATTGTTTTGGCTATTCAGGGTCTTTTGTGTATCCATACAAATTTTTAAATTATTTGTTCTAGTTCTGTGAAAAATGCCATTGATATTTTGATAGAGATTTCATTGAATCTACAGATTACCCAAGGCAATCTATAGTTTGCTCATTCTTAGTCTAAAAGATAACAGTTTGTTTAAAGTAATTATCATGACAAATTATTGGGTGATTATAGCATTTGGATAAATGAAATGAATGACATAAATGAATTGAGGATTCTTTAATACAGGGTAGCTGTAATGTATGTAAGGTATATAATGTTATTTGAATACAAACTTAGATTAGTTATAAAAGTATATGACAAACTCTAAGGCAACCACTAAAAAATATGTTAATGAAGTATAGTCAATATGCTAAAAGAAGAGGAAATAGGAATATATAAAGTACTCAATTAAGATCAGACAAAGCTGAAGAAGAGGAAAGGGGAGGAAAAAGAACAAAAAGAACAAATAATTACAAAATTACAAAAGTTATAATGATAATTACAAAAGTTATTTTTTAAATATAGATATTAATCCAACTATGTCAATAATCCTTTAAATATGAATGGTCTGAATATATTTACTAAAGGATAAAGATATACCGTGCTAGTATTAACAAAAGAAAGGTGGATTTTTAATTTCAGAAAAGCAAATATCAGAACCAGGAAAGTTATCAAGGGTAAGTGGGACATTACAGAATGACTAACATTTATCCACCTAACAAAGTGTCAAAATATATGAGGCAAAACTGAAAGAAGAAACAGACAAATCTACTACTATACTTGGAAACTTCAAAACCCCTCTTTCTTTATTTGATATATAAATCAGGCTAAAAATCACTCAGGGTACAGTTGACCTGAACAGCACCACTAATCAAATCTATCTAATTGACATTTACAGAAAGCTCCATCCAATAAAAATCAAGTACACATTCTTCTCAAGCTCTCAAGGAACATTCTCCAGAACAGATCGCATTCTGGGATATAAAGCATGCTTAACAAATTTAACAGCATGGAAACTAGGCAAAGTGTGTTTCATTAATTAAACTAGAAATCAGTAACAGATAGTTGAAAAATCCGCAATTATTTGGAAACTACACAAATTAAAGAACAAAGAGTCAGAAAATAAGTCTCAAGGGAAACAAAAAGATTTTGAACTAAATGAAAATATAACATCAAAATTTGTGAGATGTAGTGAAAATAATGCATAGGGGGAACTTTCTATCATAAAATACCTATTTTAGAAAAGAACAAAGAACTAAAATCAATAATAACCTTAGCATCCACTGTAGGAGACCAGAGAAAGGAGAGCAATTTAAGTCTAAATTAGAAGAAAAAAAAAATAATAAATTTGGAGGAGAAATGAATGAAACTGAAGAGAAGAATATAGTTTAAAAAAAAAAAACAGAAGTTCGTTTTTTGAAAAAAATCAACAAATCTGATAAACATCTAGCTAGGCTAACCAAGAGAAAAAGAGAGAAGATGCAAATTACCAATATTAGAAACAAAAGAGGGGTCATCACTACTAATTACATGAATATTACAGGCATGTGTCCTTGCCTCTGCAAAGAAGACACACCTTTAGGAGGATATAAACAGACAAAATAAAGTTGAGAAAGCCACATCCCGTGACAGCTGTCAAAGAGAGCAGTGGTAAATATCCTTGTGGAGACGTCCAGCAATCACCTATTTCTTAAACTCAGGGACAAAAGGATTATGCCTGCCAGCAGGCTATTGGAATAACCTCAATAATGTTCCTGACTGTGTAGCCTCCAGGGATTCTGTGATCTATCATATTTTTTAAATTAAATTCTTTTTTTAAAAATTTCATTTATTTTTGGCTGCGTTGGGTCTTCGTTGCTGCACGCGGGCTTTCTCTAGTTGCGGCTAGCAGTGGCTATCTTTGTTGCGGTGCGCAGGCTTCTCATTGCGGTGGCTTCTCTTGTTGCAGAGCACGGGCTCTAGGTGTGCAGGCTTCAGTAGTTGTGGCACGCAGGCTCAGTAGCTGCGGCTTGTGGGCTCTAGAGTGCAGGCTCAGTAGTTGTGGTGCACAGCTTAGTTGCTCTGCCAGCATGTGGGATCTTCCTGGACCAAGGATCGAACCCGTGTCCACTGCATTGGCAGACGGATTCTTAACGACTGCGCCACCAGGGAAGTCCCCTATTAAATTCTATTTCTGATTAAACCAGCTAAAGCAAGTTCTGTGGTTTGTAACTAGACCACTGTGAGAGATTCTGCTTACCCACAAATCTCCAGCCAATATTTGGCTTTATACATGAACTCTGTTTAAAGAGAGAAGATATGCTTGTCTTGTCAGAAGGCATTAAACAGTTCACGTAACAGTTGTAAGTTAATAGCATTTCCCGTCTGGACAAAGGTGTCCCTACCACAATCCCCACAGCAATGTGTCATAGTTATGGAAGGGCCAGTCTGGTTTAGCAAAAATGAAGCATGATTTTGTAACCAGACAGACCTGGGGGTTCAATCCTTTCTCTGCCCTTTCTAGCTGTATTATGTTAGGAGAGTTGCAAACCTCTATTCATCTATTAATACATATAATAAAGTCTACTGTCTCTGAAAGACACCATCACTTGCATACTCACAGGCCATTTCTCCTTATTCTTGATTAACATAACTAATTTTATTCAGATATCAGGTATCAGTGTCCTTTTCCAGATGACATCTCTCGATTGACAGAATACTATTCCCACTCACCAGTTAGTAACTGGTTTACTGTGGGAGATGTGATATGACTATTTTGTTCAAAGGAACCTCATGGGGCACATGTTAGACATTTCTGGAAAAGATTTCACTCCCTGATAAAGACAGAGTAAGAGGGTGAGAAGGAGAGGAAGTTCAAAAGCGAGAAGCTTTTCTTTCTTGCTGCCTTATGTGACAATGCGACTCTTAAGAGTTACAACAACCACCTAAACACCATGTATGGTGTGAAGACCAGGAGAATAACAAGTACACAATGATACTCACAGAATTAAGCATCATTAATTCACTAAACCATCACTAAACCACACCTTCCTCCAGGCCCACTGTTCCAGGAAAAAGCCAAACCCTTACTGTGAAATCCAATTTCAGCTGGTTTCCTTGCATCTAAAATAATTCTTACTGAAACACTGCTTTATAGAAATTTTATAAGGACTGAATAAGATAATCCTTTTTAAACAAATGACAAACTACTCCTCTACTGTAACCCCTACCATGGCTTTCCATCGCACTCAGAGTGAAAGCCAAATATATGATGTTCATGATTTGTTCTCCATTCCTTATATCCCACCACTAAATCTGACCTAATCTCTTGCTGCTTTTCTCCTTGCTCCCTCTGCTCCAGCCTTTCTGGTTTCCTTGCTGTGCCTTCCAAACCCCAGGAAAGCTCCCTTCTAGGGATCTTTGCTTTAACTGTTTCCACTGCATAGATTTATCTTCCTCCAAACATATACTTAACTAATTCCAATCCATCCCTCTTTATTCAGACCGCACCTTCTAAATGATGCCTTCCTGGTCACTCTATTAATACACTTGATCCCCCTTATCCTGTTCTACAATTTTATTTTTCCCCATAGTATTTTTCACCTTCCCCCTTAGTATATAACTTCTTTATATGATTATTATATACTATTTAAATATATGCTAAATGGAGCTATATGAGGGCAAAAGTCTTTCTCTTTTTTATTTAGTGATGGATTTCCAGGACCCAAAGCAGTGGCTGGTATACAGTTGGTGCCTAATAAGTATGTATTAAATTAATGACGAATTTTCAAAATGTCCAGCACATTCTAGCTACTCAATAAATCTTTCCTTAATTGCTGTACACTGTCTTGCTTATTCTTGCCTTCTTTATGGTCCAAGCATGTCGTAGGAGCCCCCACCCCCTACTGTTTTCTGTGGTTCTACTCTTATTGCTCCCTTTAATTTCTTTTCCCTCATGTTTTTTTTTTTCTATATGTAGTACTATTGCACGTCCTGTGGTGGCTTTCCTGATTTTTCTCTTTGCATGCACAATAAGCATTATTCTTATTCATTAAGCAAATATTTGTTGTGTGCCTACCATGTGCCAGATAATTTGCTAGGTTTTAGACTTTCAAAGAACAATAAAACAGAGTCTAATCTAACAGGTACTCTCCTATGTATTCTCTCACATGTTGATGTGGTGCAAATAGTGCATTTGTGCTCTAATGTGACAAATGAATAAAGGTGTTTGCACAACATGCCCAGGTCTAGGGGGAAATGTGTGTGATGGTCATTGGTCAAGAAAACAAGAGATTAAGCATGCTGAACAAACTGCAGAAGGAAAGGTCAGGAGAACTGTACCATGAATTACTGTACAAATAAAAGTTCAAGACTATGCCACTAAGAAGACAGAAGGACAGGGGTCTTTTCAGAGCGTAAAGGAAGTTGATCTAGGAGTAAAAAAGAGTACAGACACTACAAATTAATAGAAAATAATATTTTGGTCAAGGATATGATAACTTTTTAATGGACCCACTCTCCCAGAGAAGATATAAAATGTGGTATATATTTTATATACTTGATCAAAAACACTTAAAAACTACTCTTAAAAAAGTTATTCTATTTGATTCTCTCCTTTGGTAAAGATATTTTCAGACAGTATCTTTTTAACGCAGAAATTACCAATTCTCAAAAGCTGTCATAATGCCAAGTGAAGAAGTTATTCATCCATGAAAGCTTCCTTTGTTAAAATACAGATCGCATTATTTATACAATCTGAATGTTTAATGAATGCCTACAAATTCAAATGTCAATGTAGATAAACTAAAATTACATTTCTATCAAGGAAGAGAGGCGTTTCAACAAAGAACAAGACTTGTTTTAAGGTGAAAAAGTTAAAGAATGAATATTAAATTGTTTTTTTCTTTTAAAAAGTAAATGACAGAGAAGTATATGAGTGTTTCCTTAAAGTTTATCTTAAATACAAATGTGAAACCATACCTTTAAACAATGAATGGTGTAGTTATTTCATATTATAGCTTAGAGAATAAATAAATATAACACATTTTTGTCCCATATCATGAAAAGAAACATGGTAAAATCATTATTATAAGGATAATAAATGCAATTTAAGAATTTTTCTGTGCATCCAAACTGAAGTGTCATGAGCTTTAATAACCTAGGCTCTTATCAATAAAATACTTCAGCAAAATTGCCATTCACAGAAGAATTTGACCATAACAAAAGATTCTGTGAGATTATGTTTCAACTATGCATAAGACTTTTCTCAAACAAAATACCCAGGTTATTTATTTTACCCAGGTTTGTTATTCCAACATATTCACTTTTTTACAGGTCACACAGGAGCTACGGTAAAAGGAAATGATCAGATTCTATCAATTCTTTCCTATATTAGCTGTAAAAAGAAGGCCTTTTGGAGGAACCCTTTTTATAAGATTTCCCAGATAACATAGTAGTCACACGGAAGAAGAAAATTTAGTTTCACTGTGTTCATAGATGCTTCTCAGCAAGTTTACTCTTTTTGTATAAAAAGCAAATTGATAAAATGTGTGATTTCTGCCTTACTGAGAATCTAACTGATGAAACTTCTTCCTTTTCCCCTTCAGGCCTACTGTAGCTGTTCCTCTCTAACTAAAATGTCCACCAGTAAGGTATTTTCAGTGGAACAGTCAATGAAGATTTCAGCAATACCTGCAAACTGAGCTTTATTGGTATAAAGGGGTGGTAAGAGAAGAAGGGTTTGAGAGAAAAGGAGTCAGAAACTCTCCCCTACCATTTTTCTTATATACAAATGATATGCCCATTGTTGTATGGAAAAATTGCTAATCAACACTGAGTAAATAAATGCCATCTTAGGAGAAGAAACTACTTCGCTGTTCATGTGAGAAGCTACACAAGTACAAATCAACACATACAGTTTAGAATATCTGCACTTGTGAATGATTCAGATGCAAGAAATAGCAACCTAAATTAAAATGGACATAAAAAATAAAAGGTAATTTATTGCCTCCTATAAACAAAAACTGTAACGACAGTCTGGGTTTTGGGACTTAAACAATGTTACAAGATGCAGTAGATGTCCAGCACTTCATGATTTTTGACTTATATTGGTTTCATTCAGAACAGTGGTCTGACATGTCACCACAACAAGGTCACGACCTCTCATTCAGTTCCAAGACCTGCTTTAGTTTACAAACTCAGAATCTCAATAAGAAAAAGGTAGGATCTCCTTAAGAAAATTATATACTGTAAAACTTTCTCCTATTTTTCTCCAAAAGAACCTGCAGCTACTTACCAGAAAAGTCTAACTGGAGGAAGGAATATAGGGCATTACTCGATACTGGCTCAAAATGATGAAATCCCTGAAGGACCAGAATTCCACTTTGGTCCTTCAGGAATGTTCCCTGTTAAATAGCCAATAAGGAATAATATCACATTCTTTGAGGAACCGAAGATATCAGAGCCACATTAAAGATGTAGAGATGACAGTATGGTGTCTCCTATCACATCATTATTCAATTCTCTGATTTCAGATGTGCAGAAGGGTTATGGAACATGGACTATGACAATGGATTAGTATAAACCTTTAAATTCTAATTTATATTTATAGAATACTCCATCCAACAATGGTAAAATACATTTTATTTAAGATCATACGGAACAAAGACAAAAGACAACATGAGCCATGAAAAAAATAAAAGTATCAAATTTAAAAGAAGGGCTTCCCTGGTGGCGCAGTGGTTGAGAGTCTGCCTGCCAATGCAGGGGACACAGGTTTGAGCCCTGGTCTGGGAGGATCCCTCATGCCGCGGAGCGGCTGGGCCTGTGAGCCACAACTACTGAGCCTGCGTGTCTGGAGCCTGTGCTCCGCAACGAGAGACCGCGATAGTGAGAGTCCCACACACTGCAATGAAGAGTGGCCCCCGCTCGCCGCAACTAGAGAAAGCCCTAGCACAGAAATGAAGACCCAACACAGCTGTAAATAAATAAATTTATAAAAAAAAAAATTTAAAGAATATAAATGATACAAAATATGTTCTAAGACCACAGTGGGATTAAACTAAATATCAATAACAGAAAATAGCTGGAAAAATCCCACATATTTTGACATTTAAAAACACACTACAAAATAACACATTGCTTAAAGAAAAAGTCTCATATATATTGGAAATTTTTTTGAACTAAATGAAAATACAACTTACCAAAATCCATGGGCTGCAATGAAAGCACTGCTTAGAAAGATACATATACATATATATATATATATATATAAAATATTAAATGTATGTATTAAAAGACAGGAATATCTAAACTCCATATTCTGTTTCCATCTTAAAGAAAAAGGAGTAATTCAAGCCTTAAACAAGCAGAAGAAATGAAAATAAAACAGAAATTAATGAAATAAAAAACAAGAATTCCATATAAAAAATCAACAATATTAAAAGTTTATTTTTTAAAAGACCAGTAAAGTTGATAAATGTCTAGCCAGACTAATCTTGGAAAAAAAAGAAAGACGGACACAGATTACCAATATCAGAAATGAAAAAGGGGTCATCCTTACTGATCACATGAACATAAAAAGGGTAAAAAAAAAAAAAAATACTGCATAAAACTCTATAGCCACAGATTTGACCATGTAGGAGAAATGGATCAATTTCTTAAAACACACAAACTACCAGAACTCATACAAGGAGAAATAAGATAATCTGAATAGGAATATATCTATTAAAGAAATTCCATCAATAATTAATCATCTTCCAAAAGAGAAAGCATGAACCCAGAGGATTTCACTCATGAATTCTATCAAACATTTAAGGAAGAAATGATACCAATTCTCTAGAAACTTTTTCAGAAAATAAAAGTAGAGGGAACACATCTTAACTCACTCATTAAGGACATCATTGCAGTAATACCAAAACTAGAGAAGACTTTACAAGAGAGGAAAACTACACCTTCAAGATGGCAGAGGAGTAAGACGTGGAGATCACCTTCCTCCCCACAAATACATCAAAAAAACATCTACATATAGAACAACTCCTACAGAACACCTACTGAACACTGGCAGAAAACCTCAGACTTCCCAAAAGGCAAGAAACTCCCCACGTACCTGGGTATGGCAAAAGAAAAAAGAAAAAACAGAGACAAAAGAATAAGGACTGGACCTGTACCTCTGGGAGGGAGCTGTGATGGAGGAAAAGATTCCACACACTAGGAGCCCCTTCACTGGAGCAGATGGGGGTGGGCAGGGGGTTAAGCTTTGGAACCATGGAGGAGAGCGCAGCAACTGGGGTGCAGAGGGCAAAGTGGAGAGATTTGCGCACAGAGGATCGGTGCCAACCAGCACTCACCAGCCTGAGAGGCTTGTGTGCTCACCCACTGGGGCAGGTGGGGCCTGGAAACTGAGGCTCAGGTGTTGGAGGTCAGATCCCAAGGAGAGGACTGGGGCTGGCTGCGTGAACACAGCCTGAAGGGAGCTAATGTGCCACAGCTAACCAGAAGGGAATCGGGAAAAAAGTCTGGAAATGCCTAAAAGTCAAGAGACCGCTGTTTCAGGGTGCAAGAAGAGAGGGGGGCTTCCCTGGTGGCGCAGTGGTTGAGAGTCCGCCTGCCGATGCAGGGGACATGGGTTCGTGTCCTGGTCTGGGAAGATCTCACATGCCGCGGAGCGGCTGGGCCCGTGAGCCATGGCCACTGAGCCTGCGTGTCCAGAGCCTGTGCTCCGCAGCAGGAGAGGCCACAACAGTGAGAGGCCCATGTCCCGCTAAAAAAAAAGAAAAAAAAAAAGGAGAGGGGATTCAGAGCACCCCCTAAACAAGCTTCAGCGACAAGCATAAGCCATTGCTATTGGCATGGATAGCAGAGACAGGCATGAAATGCTAACGCTGCTGCTGCAGCCGCCAAGAATCCTGTGTACAAGCACAGATCACTATCCAAACCTCCCCTGCCAGAAGCCTGTACAGCCCAGAACCACCAGGGTCCCATGATGCAGGGACAACTTCCTGGGAAGAACAAATGGCTCACCTCAGGCTGTTGCAACACCATGCTGCCGCAGACACGCCCCGCATTCCATACCCCTCCCTACCCACCCCACCCCCCCTCCCCGCCCGAGTGAGCCAGAGCCCCCTAATCAGCTGCTCCTTTAATCCCCTCCTGTCTGGGGGAAGAACACATGCAAAGGGTGACCTACAAGCAGAGGCAGGGCCAAATCCAAAGCTTAACCACAGCAGTTGTGCAAACAAAGAAGAGAAAGGGAAATTGCTCCATGAAGCCTCAGAAGTAGCAGATGAAATCTCCACAATATCAACTTGATGTACCCTGTATCTGTGGAATACCTGAATAGACAACAAATCATCTCAAAATTGAGGCAGTGGACTTTGGGAGCAACTGTAGACTTGGGGTTTGCTGTATGCGACTAACTAGTTTCTGATTTATACAGTTACCTTAGTTTAGTTTTTAGTGCTTGTTATCACTGGAGGATTTGTTTATTGGTTTTGTTGCTCTCTTCTTTTTTTTATTACTTTTTAATTTTAATAATATATTTTTTAGATTTTTATTTTATTAACTTTACTTATTTTATGTACCTTTTTCTTTCTTTCTTTTTTTCTCCCTTTTCTTCTGAGCTGTGTGGCTGACAGTGTCTTGGTGCTCCAGCCAGGTGTGAGGCCTGAGCCTCTGAGGTGGGAGAGCCAAGTTCAGGACACTGGACCACCAGAGATGTACGGGCCCCACGTAATATCAATTGGCGAGAGCTCTCCCAGAGACCTCCGTCTCAATGCTAAGACCCAGTTCCACTCAATGACCAGAAAACTCCAAAGATGGACACCCCATGACAAACAACTAGCAAGACAGAAACACATCCCCACCCACTAGGAGGGAGGGTGCTTAAAATCACAGTAAGTCCACAGACACCTCAAAACACACCACTGGATGCGATCCTCTCACCAGAAAGACAAGACACAGCCTCATCCACTAGAACACAGGCACCAGTCCCCTAAACCAGGAATCCTACACAACCCAATGAACCAACCTTACCCACTGCAGGCAGACACCAAAAACAACGGGTACTATGAACTTAAACCCTGTGAAAAGGAGACCCCAAACACAGTAAGTTAAGAAAAATGAGAAGACAGAGAAATACACTGCAGATTAAAGAGAAAAGTAAAAACCAACCAGACCAAACAAATGAAGGGGAAACAGGCAATCTACCTGAAAAAGAGTTCAGAGTAATGATAATAAAGATAATCCAAAATATTGGAAACAGAATGGAGAAAATACAAGAAATGGTTACCAAGGATATAGAAGAACTAAAGAGCAAACAAACAATGAGGAACAACACAATAAATGAACTTAAAAATTTTCTAGAAGGAATCAATAGCAGAATAACTGTGGCAGAAGAACAGATAACTGACCTGGAAGATAAAAGAGTGAAAATAACTACCACAGGGCAAAATAAAGAAAAAAGAAGGAAAAGAATTGAGGACAGTCTTAGAGACCTCTGGGACAACATTAAATGTACCAACATTCAAATTATAGGGGTCCCAGAGGAAGAAGAGAAAAGGAAAGGGACTGAGAAATTATTTGAAGAGATTGTAGTTGACAGTTCCCTAACATGGGACAGGAAATGGTCAATCAAATCTAGGAAGTGCAGAGAGTCCCATACAGGATAAATCCAAGGAGAAACATGCCAAGACACATATTAATCAAACTATCAAAAATTAAATACAAAGAAAAAATATTAAAAGCAGCAAGGAAAAAACAACAAATAATATACAAGGGAATCCCCATAAGGTTAACAACTGATCTTTCAGCAGAAACTCTGCAAGCCAGAAGGGAGTGGCAAGACATATTTAAAGTGATGAAAAGGAAAAAACCTACAACCAAGATTACTCTACCCAGCAAGGATCTCATTCAGATTCGACAGAGAAATTAAAACTTTTACAGACAAGCAAAAGCTAAGAGAATTCAGCACCACCAAACCAGCTTTACAACAAATGCTAAAGGAACTTCTCTAGTCAGGAAACACAAGAGAAGGAAAATACCTAAAAAAAATCCACGAAAGAATTAAAAAATGGTAATAGGAACATACATATTGATAATTACCTTAAATGTAAATGGATTAAATGCTCCAACCAAAAGACATAAACTGGCTGAATGGACAGAAAAACAAGACCTATATATATGCTGTCTACAAGAGACCCACTTCAGACGTAGGACACATACAGACTGAAAGTGAGGGGATGGAAAAAGATATTCCATGCAAATGGATATCAAAAGAAAGCTGGAGTAGCAATTCTCATTATCAGACAAAACAGTCTTTATAATAAACACTATTACAAGAGATAAAAAAGGATACTACATAATGATCAAGGTACCAATACAAGAAGAAGACATAACAATTGTGAATATTTATGCACCCAACATAGGAGCACCTCAACACATAAGGCAAATGTTAACAGCCATAAAAGGGGAAATCAACAGTAACAAAATAATAGTAGGAGACCTTAACACCAGAGTAGGGGACCTTAAAACCCCACTTTCACCAACAGACACATCATGCAAAATGAAAATAAATAATGAAACAGAAGCTTTAAATGACAATTAGACAAGATGGACTTCATTGATATTTATAGGACGTTCCATCCAGAAACAACAGAATACGCTTTCTTCTCAAGTGCTCACAGAACATTCTCCAGGATAAATCATACCTTGGGTCACAAATCAAGCCTCAGTAAATGTAATAAAATTGAAACTGTACCAAGTATCTTTTCTGACAACAATATGAGACTAGATATCAATTACAGGAAAAAATCTGTAAAAAATAAAAACAGATGGAGACTAAACAATACACTACTAAATAACCAAGAGATCACTGAAGAAATCAAAGAGGAAACCAACGAATACCTAGAAACAAATGACAATGAAAACAGGACGATTCAAAACCTATGGGATGCAGCAAAAGCAGTTCTAAGACGGAAGTTTATAGCAATACAATCCTACCTCAAGAAACAAGAAATATCTCAAATAAACAACCTAAACTTACACCTAAAGCAACTAGAGAAAGAAGAAGAAGAACAACAAAAAATACGTTAGTAGAAAGACAGAAATCATAAAGATCAGATCAGAAATAAATGAAAAAGAAATGAAGGAAACAACAGCAAAGATCAATAAAACTAAAAGCTGGTTCTTTGAGAAGATAAAGAAAATTGATAAACCATTAGCCAGACTCATCAAGAAAAAAACAGACAAGACTCACATCAACAGAATTAGAAATGAAAAACGAGAAGTAACAATTGACACTGCAGAAATACAAAGGATAATAAGAGATAACTACAAGCAACTATATGCCAATAAAACGGACAACCTGGAGGAAACAAAGTTAGAGAAAAGCACAACCTTCCAAGACTGAACCAGGAAGAAACAGAAAATATAAACAGACAAATCACAAGCACTGAAATGGAAACTGATTAAAAATCTTCCAACAAA
Organism: Tursiops truncatus; assembly: GCF_011762595.2. Lineage (NCBI taxonomy): Eukaryota > Metazoa > Chordata > Mammalia > Artiodactyla > Delphinidae > Tursiops > Tursiops truncatus. Next base: position 31,996,913 of record NC_047044.1, on the reverse strand, counting down.
CAAAAGCCCAGGACCAAATGGCTTTACAGGTGAATTCTATCAAAGATTTAGAAAAGAGCTAATGTCTATCCTTTTCAAACTCTTCCAAAATACAGCAGAAGGAGGAACACTCCCAAACTCATTCTACAAGGCCACCATCACACTTATACCAAAACCAGACAAAGATGTCACAAAAAAAACTACAGGCCAATTTCACTGATGAACATAGATGCAAAAATCCTCAACAAAATACTAGCACATTAAAAGCATCATACACCATGATCAAGTGGGGTTTATTCCAGGAATGCAAGGATTCATCAATATATGCAAATCAATCAATGTGATACACCATATTAACAAACTGAAGTACAAAAACCATATGATCATCTCAATAGATGCACAAAAAGCTTTCGACAAAATTCCACACCGATTTATGATAAAAACTCTCCAGAAAGTAGGCATAGAGGGAACTTACCTCAACATAACAAAGGCCATATATGACAAACCCAGAGCCAACATCATTCTCAATGGTGAAAAACTGAAACCATTTCCACAAAGATCAGGGACAAGACAAGGCTGCCCACTCTAACCACTATTATTCAACATAGTTTTGGAAGTTTTAGCCACAGCAGTCAGAGAAGAAAAAGAAATAAAAGGAATACAAATCAGAAAAGAAAAAGTAAAACTGTCACTGTTTGCAGATGACATGATACCATACACAAAGAACCCTAAAGATGCTACCAGAACACTACTAGACCTAATCAATGAATTTGGTAAAGTAGCAGGATACAAAATTAATGCACAGACATCTCTTGCATTCCTATACACTAACAATGAAAGATCAGAAAGAAAAACTAAGGAAACAATCCCATTCACCACTGCAATGCAATGAATAAAATACCTAGGAATAAACCTACCTAAGGAGGTAAAAGGCCTGTACTCACAAAACTATAAGACACTGATGAAAGACATCAAACATGACACAAACAGATGGAGAGGTATACCATGTTCTTGGATTGGAAGAATCAACATTGTGAAAATGACTATACTAACCAAAGCAATCTACAGATTCAATGCAATCCCTATCAAACTATCAATGACATTTTTCACAGAAAGAGAACAAAAAATTTCACAATTTGTATGGAAACACAAAAGACCCCAAATAGCCAAAGCAATCTTGAGAAAGAGAAACGGAGCTGGAGCAATCAGGCTCCCTGACTTTAGACTATACTACAAAGCTACAGTAATCAAGACAGTATGGTACTGGCACAAAAACAAACATATAGATCAATGGAACAGGACAGAAAGCCCAGAGATAAACCCACACATATATGGTCACCTTATCTTTGATAAAGGAGGCAAGCATACACAATGGAGAAAAGACAGCCTCTTCAATAAGTGGTGCTGGGAAAACTGGACAGCTACATATAAAGGAATGAAAGTAGAACACTTCGTAACATCATACACAAAAGTAAACTCAAAATGGATGACAGACCTAAATGTAAAGCCAGACACTATCAAACTCTTTGAAGAAAACATAGGCAGAACACTGTATGAAATAAATCACAGCAAGATTCTTTTTGACCCACGTCCTAGAGAAATGGAAATAAAAAGATAAATAAAGAAATGGGACCTAATGAAACTTTAAAGCTTTTGCACAGCACAGGAAACCATAAAGAAGACGAAAAGACAACTCTCAGAATGGGAGAAAATATTTGCAAATGAAGCAACTGACACAGGATTAATTTCCAAAATTCACAAGCAGCTCATGCAGCTCAATATCAAAAAAACAAGCACCCAATCCAAAAATGGGCAGAAGAGCTAAACAGATATTTCTCCAAAGAAGATATGCAGTTTGCCAACAAACATATGAAAGGATGCTCAAGTCACTAATCATTAGAGAAATGCAAATCAAAACTACAATGAGGTATCACCTCACACTGGTCAGAATGACCATCATCAAAAAATCTACAAACAATGAATGCTGGAGAGGGTGTGGAGAAAGGGAAACCCTCTTGCACTGTTGGTGGGAATGTAAACTGATACAACCACTATGGAGAACAGTATGGAGGTTCCTTAAAAAGCTAAAAATAGAACTACATTACGACCCAGCAATCCCAATATTGGGCATATACCCTGAGAAAACCATAATTCAAAAAGAGTCACGTACCACAATGTTCACTGCACCAATATTTACAATAGCCAGGATATGGAAGCAACCTAAGTGTCTATTGACAAATGAATGGATAAAGAAGATGTGGCACATATATACATTGGAATGCTACTGAGTCATAAGAAGAAATGAAACTGAGTTATTTGCAGTCAGGTGGATGGACGTGGAGTCTGTCATACAGAGTGAAGTAAGTCAGAAAGAGAAAAACAAATACCATGCTAACACATATATATGGAATCAAAAAAAAATTTTTTTTCTGAAGAACTTAGGGGCAGGACAGGAATAAAGATGCAGACGTAGAAAATGGACTTGAGGACATGGGGAGGGGGAAGGGTAAGCTGGGACGAAGTGAGAAAGTTGCAGTGATATACATACACTATCGTATGTAAAACAGATAGTTAGCGGGAAGCAGCTACATAGCACAGGGAGATCAGCTCAGTGCTTTGTGACCACATAGAGGGGTGGGATAAGTAGGGTGGGAGGGACACACAAAAGGGAGGGAATACGAGGATATATGTATACATATAGCTGGTTCACTTTGTTATACAGCAGCAACTAACAAAACAACGTAAAGCATTTATACTACAATAAAGATGTTACCAAAAAACAAGGAAAAGTAGACACCAATATTTCTCATGAACAGAGATGCAAAGTCCTCAACAAAATATTAATAAATTTTCTTTTTTGTACAAAAGAAATATGTTTAAATGGTCACAACAGCTAAACCCACTATTATGTTTAGTAACATACCCTAGTGAATTTAGATATTTGACTCACTTAGGATCCTGTATTGTATAAATTTTATTTTATTTTATTTTTTCACATCTTTATTGGAGTATAATTGCTTTACAATGGTGTGTTAGTTTCTGCTTTATAACAGAGTGAGTCAGTTATACATATACATATGTTCCCATATCTCTTCCCTCTTGCGTCTCCCTCCCTCCCACCCTCCCTATCCCACCACTCCAGGGGGTCACAAAGCAACAAGCTGATACCCCTGTGCTATGCGGCTGCTTCCCACTAGCTATCCACCTTACGTTTGGTAGTGTATATATGTCCGTGCCTCTCTCTCACTTTGTCACAGCTCACCCTTCCCCCTTCCCATATCCTCAAGTCCGTTCTCCAGTAGGTCTGTGCCTTTATTCCTGTCTTAACCCTAGGTTCTTCATGACATTTTTTTGTCTTAAATTCCATATATATGTGTTAGCATATGGTATTTGTCTTTCTCTTTCTGACTTACTTCACTCTGTATGACAGACTCTAGGTCTATCCACCTCATTACAAATAACTCAATTTCATTTCTTTTTATGGCTGAGTAATATTCCATTGTATATATGTGCCACATCTTCTTTATCCATTCATCCGATGATGGGCACTTAGGTTGTTTCCATCTCCGGGCTATTGTAAATAGAGCTGCAATGAACATTTTGGTACATGACTCTTTCTGAATTATGGTTTTCTCAGGGTATATGCCCAGTAGTGGGATTGCTGGGTCATATGGCAGTTCTATTTGTAGTTTTTTAAGGAAATTCCATACTGTTCTCCATAGTGGCTGTACAAATTCACATTCCCACCAGCAGTGCAGGAGTGTTCCCTTTTCTCCACACCCTCTCCCCAGCATTTACTGTTTCTAGATTTTTTGATGATGGCTATTCTGACTGGTGTGAGATGATATCTCATTGCAGTTTTGATTTGCATTTCTCTAATGATTAATGATGTTGAGCATTCTTTCATGTGTTTGTTGGCAGTCTGTATATCTTCTTTGGAGAAATGTCTATTTAGGTCTTTTCCCATGTTTGGATTGGGTTGTTTGTTTTTTTGTTATTGAACTGCATGAGCTGCTTTTAAATTTTGGAAATTAATCCTTTGTCAGTTGCCTCATTTGCAAATATTTTCTCCCATTGTGAGTTGTCTTTTGGTCTTGTTTATGGTTTCCTTTGCTGTGCAAAAGCTTTAAAGTTTCATTAGGTCCCATTTGTTTATTTTTGTTTTTATTTCCATTTCTCTAGGAGGTGGGTCAAAAAGGATCTTGCTGTGATTTACGTCATAGAGTGTTCTGCCTATGTTTTCTTCAAAGAGTTTGATAGTGTCTGGCCTTACATTTAGGTCTTTAATCCATTTTGAGTTTATTTTTGTGTATGGTGTCAGGGAGTGCTCTAATTTCATACTTTTACATGTACCTCTCCAGTTCACCAATATTTCTCATGAACAGAGATGCAAATGTCCTCAATGAAATGTTAATAAATTGATTCTAACAATGTATAAAGAATTATATACCACAACTTAATGGGATTTATTACAAGTATGAAAGGCTGGTTTGACTTTGAACAGTAATTAATGTAATCTATCATATCAACAGATTAAGAAAAAATATATCATTTGAGATTAAAAAAATATTTTCATGAATACCCTTTCATGAAAAACTATCTGCAAACTAGGAAGAGAAACAAAATTCCTCAACTTGATAAAGAACATCTGCAAAGAATGGAGTTTCTCATCTGGAGAGAAACTGGACACTTTTCCCCTAAAATCAGAAACAAGGCAAATATGTCCTCTCTCAACACTCCTACTCAACATTACCTAGCTATTTCAATAAGGGAAAAAATGGAAATAAAAGTTATATAGACTGGGAGGGAAGAAATAATACTGTCTTTTTTGGCAGGTAACATAATTGTCTAAATAGAATATTCCAAAGAATCTGCAATTACTGGTACCGATAAGCAATTACAGAAAGGTTGTGCGATGCAAGGTTAACATACCAAAATCAGTTATTTTCACATATACTAGTAATGAACAATTGGATCTTGAAATTTAAAAACATATATAATTTAAATAGCGCCAAAAAATAATTAGGTATAATACTAACAAAATACAGAGTTTCTGTAATATGTACACAGAAAACTACAGAACTCTGATAGAATGGATCAAAGATCTAAATAAATGAAGAGATATACTGTGTTCCTGGATTAAGATTCAATATTGTTAATATCAATATGAATTCTTCTCATCATGATCTATAGATTGATTACAACCCAAATCAAAATCCCAGTGAGCTATTTTATAGGTAACAAACTGATTCTAAAGTTTACATGGAAAGATTAAAGACCTAGATTAGCCAACAAAATCAGTAAATGAACAAAGTTGGTAATAAGAACAATATAGTATTTGCAAAAGAATGGACACATAGATCAATGCAACAGAATGGAGACCCCAGCAAGAGACCCTCACACAAATACAGTAAACTGATCTTTGAAAAAGAAGCAAACGTGATTCAAAGGAAGAATAGTCTGTGCAACAATTGGTTCTCAACTATTATACAGTATATGCACAAAAATGAACCTAGAGACAAATATCACACCCTATACAAAAATTAACTCAAAAAGGATCAAAGACCTAAATGTAAAATGTAAATCTATAAAATATCTAGGAGAAAATCTATATGATCTTTCATTCAATAGTGAGTTTTTATATGAAACATTAAAATTAAGACCTATGAAACAAAAAACTGATAAGTTGGATTTTATTAAAATTAAAAAATTCTGTTCTGTGAAAGACATTGTTAAGAGAATGAAAAGACAAGCCACAGATTGGGAGAAAATATTTGCAAAATATATATCTGATAAAGTACTTATCTCCAAATTATACAAGAACTCTTAAAACTCAACAATGTGGATACAAACAATCCAATTTTTAAATGCACAAAATATCTGAAAAGAAAAATAACCAATGATAAAGAGATGGTAAATGTATAAAACGATATTTAAGATCATTTGTAATTACAGAATTGCAAATACTAAAACCACAATGATATACCAATACACAGCTATTAGAATGGTTAAAATACAAAAAACTAACAATACCAAATGCTAGCAAGGATGTGGAGCAATAAGAACTCTCATTCATTTCTGGTGGAAATGAAAAATGATATAGCCACTTTGCAAGATAGTTTTCAGTTTCTTACAAACCTAAACATAATCTTATCATGAAATCCAGTTAATTGCAATTGCTCTCCTAGTCACTGACCCAACTGACTTCAAAACAGGCTTACACAGAAACTTCCATGTAAATGTTTATAACAGATTTATTCAGTTTCCAAACACTGGAAGCAGTGAAAGTGTTAATAGGTGAATAGATAAACAAACTGTGATCATCCATACAATGAAATATTTAGCAATAAAAAGAAATGAGCTATCAAGCCACTCAACAATTTGAATGGATTTAAATTGATAAATTTTAAAAGGTTACTTACTTTATGATTCTGAATAAGTGATATTCTGAAAAAGATAAAACTATAGCAACAATAAAAAGTACTAGGAGTTTCCCAGGAGGTTATAGGGAAGTAGGGAGGTCTGAAACAGTGCAGCCCAGGAAAATTTTTAGCGTAGTGAAACTATTCTGTATAATACTGAATATAGATACATGACAATATGTATTTATCAAAACAGATGGAACATATAAAAATTTTAAAAACATAATTTAAGAGGTTAGAGGAGCCAAAGATGAAATGCAGAATGTAACAAAACAATCTGTTATTACAAACGTATGAAACCATGAAGGGAGTGGGAGAAAAGGGTGTTCAAATAGTGATGTACGTATGATTAAAGACAAAAGAAACAGTATATAAGTACTAAACTATATTAAATAAAGTCATTCCCCAAGGTGACAGAGTTTAACAATTCTGACACTGCTCTACATGTATACTGGAATTGACTAATTAAGCAAATGGATTGCAAATGGTAGGAACCACATTTCTCACTGTTAGATTAAGAGTCTACAGATAAGCAAGGGAAAGAGGCTAGAATGATCTATGTGGTAATAGATTATTGTTGGAGACATCAGTGGGAACCCATGTTTATCTTAATATAGATACGAATGGTTACATACAGAAATATTCAGAGATACATATAAACAAGTATTAGTACACACACCTGTATTTACAAGCTCTTTCAGTGGAAAGGCATAGAAGCAACTACAACCAGTAGCAATGAGCACACCTAGCACCTAGATCTTGTTCTCTAAAATTATTCTTCAATTAAAGGAACCAGGCCTCCTTGGACAGCTGGCTGAATATATGCCTGAAGCAGGGAATACACAAGGTGGGTCTGGAGCAACTAGTAAGGCCAGAAAGAAAGTGTTCAATAACACACACACACACACACACACACACACACACACACACAATGACTGGTTTATGTAAAAGATACACAGGAGCCAACTCAAAAAGCATTCAATGGCCAAAGCTGTAATCATCTGAGGCAACAAATTAAATAAAATGGTACTAAATTATAACCAAAATATATAAAATAATATGCATGATTCCATACCGATAGAAATAATTGATTAAATCAACAAATAAATGGGGGGAAATCTCCAGTGTAGAATTCCAAATAATGTACATACCTATTCTGCTCTCAAGGAGGTGGAGTATAAATTCCCACTCCTTAAGTGTGTGCTGCACAGAGTGACTTCTTCCCAGAGAGCATTAATATGGAAAGGTGAAGTAGGTGGGATGGTAACCTTAGAGTAGAGAAACTTGGCAAACACTGCTTCAGCCAGTGAACAAGGTTAAGATCAACAGTGATAAGTCATGTGGATAATATGTACCCTTGATATACTGTGATGATAATGTAACTTTAGCTCTAGGGTCTTCCTCCCAAGAACACCTAAACCCCAGTATAATCATGAGAAAAACAGATAAGCTCAAATTGAAGGACATTCTACAGAGTACCCAGCCACTACTCATCTAAACTCTCAAGGTCATTAAATAAAGGGAAAAATGGGGAGAATCAAAGAAAGTATAAGAAACTGTAACAGTCAAGAAGAGGCTAAAGAGACATGATAACTAAATGCAATGTAGTATCTTGGATAAGACACTGGAAAAGCAAGAGGACATTAGGTAAAAAGGAAGGAAATCTGAATAAGACATGAATTAAATAATGATGTATTGCTATTTTTTCATTAATTGTAACATGTGTACCATATGAAAGTAATGTTAACAATAGGAAAGCTGGGTGCGTAATATAATGCAACTCTCTTTACTATCCTCACAATTTTTCTGTAAATATAAGTATTTTCTAAAAATTAAAATTCATTAAGAAATCAAATTAAAAAAAATAAGCAGTACACTGAAAATCTCTTCCACGAGGAGCTGCAACTTAAACAATATAAAATTGTCAACCCAAGTGTCCATCAACAACAGATGAATAGGTAAAGTAGATGTGGTTGTGGGTGTTCTCTCACACACACACACACACACACACACACACACACACACACACACACACACGCAATGGAACAGTACTCAGCAATAAAAAAGTAAAATTTGGGCTTCCCTGGTGGCGCAGTGGTTGAGAGTCCACCTGCCGATGCAGGGGACACAAGTTCGTGCCCCAGTCCAGGAAGATCCCACATGCCGCGGAGCGGCTGGGCCCGTGAGCCATGGCCGCTTAGCCTGCGCATCCGGAGCCTGTGCTCCGCAACGGGAGAGGCCACAACAGTAAGCTGCCTGTGTACCGCAAAAAAAAAAAAACAAAAAACAAAAAAAGCCTAAAATTTAACCATTTGCAACAACATGGATGGACCTGGAGGATAGTATGCTTAGTGAAATAAGTCACAGAAAACCAAATACTGTATGTTATCACTTATATGTGGAACCTAAAAAATAATACAAATGAATAATACAAAATAACTCAAAAAAATATAGCAAAACAGACTCACAGATACAGAGAATACACTAGTGGTTACCAGTGGGGAGAGGGAAAGGGGGGAGGGGCAAGACAGTGGTAGGAGATTAAGAGGTACAAACTGCTCTGTATATTGATAAAATAAACAAGGTACAAACTGCTCTGTATATTGATAAAATAAACAAGGATATATTGTACAGCAAAGGGAATATAGCCAATATTTTATAATAACTTTAAATGGTATATAATCTACAAAAATACTGAATTGCTGTGTTGTACACCTGAAACTAAAATAATATTGTAAATCAACTATACTTCAATAAAAAAAAAAACCTAAGAAAATTGTCAGTAACTTTTATGAATTGGTCACAGAAGAGGGAATTCTTTGAGTGTGGTCATATCAAAGGCTTCTTGACAAGAAAACAAAATTTAATAACATATTAAAAAAACCTCATACCCTTTCTACAGAGAGTGCCTTCATGGAGGTATTAATGAAACAAAGAAACAAGAGTTGAGCCTTAATTTCTTCATGTTTCTGTATTAAACTTTCAATATCTTTTCTCTTGTCATTATTATTTATGATTGTCCTCATCAGGTACTCTTTAAAATTACATAACATTTTAAGTTAATGACTTGTTATCATTAACTTTCGGCAGTAGTCAAAAAAGATTTGTCTCAGATTCTCCAGGAATGTTAGGTCCAGATTTGCTTACAATCTTTTAAAGTAAAAACACTGGAAAAATACTGTCGGTTTGCAAACTCAGGAGCTTCTCTGGGTGAAATCTGAAACTGGCCCTCATACACAGAGGGCAAGGAGGGACTGGAGAAAGAGGCAGACCCTTCCAGATTGCAGGTGGCAGCTTTAATAAGCAAGGGAACTTACATGTGCTTGTCTTGGGCAGCCACAAGATGAATAGATCTCCACATCCACCCACCAGAATCTTAAAAGTTTATATAAAGGCCTTAACAGGGTTCAGTCATGTATAGAGTCCAGATAGTCTCAAAGTTGCATCTTTGAAATGGCTCTAGCTATGGGAATGGTGGGCAGAATGGGGGTAAGCAGTCTCCAATTACCCGGGTCCTGCTCCGGTGTTAACCAGCAGTCATGTCCTCTCAAGGACCTCCTCCAACAAATACTGTCTCAACAGCGTACCAGCCATCCCAGACTTACAGAGGAGCATACAAAGAGAAGGAAGTTCAGTAAAAAGAAAGCTCATGGTCCTACTGCACAGAGAAATGTATCCAAATAGCATACTGACCCCTGAGGTCACTAAACTTTGCTGAAGCAGTGGCAGCCAAAAAAAGGAATATGATGAGACCTGGAAGAAGTATCAACGTTTTCTGAAGAAACAAATGAAGTTATGTAATATAAGTGTAGTTTTGTGTGTACATAGTATGTAAGTTTTGTTCATTAAAAAACAGAAGCCTATGCCATACCCTGAAGAGAAACTTTGAAACCAATCTAACTACATTCTACCAAATTAGTATTATCCATATCTTACTACTAACAAGAGATAAATTAAAATTAATTAGGAAATTTTATATATTAAAAATGTTTGTTTAATTTAGGTTCAGAAATTCATTCAGCCTACAGAAAATACCCTTAGGCATTTTGATTTTAGTGACTCATCAACTAATTTCTCCTAGAATGTTTGAGAAAGGCCCTTAAGTGAATTGATACAAGCTAAATCATTAGATAAAATTCAGGGTTTTTTTTTTTCTTTTCTTTCTTTTTTTTTTTAAATCAGACAACTACCTTTTCTTATAATATAAAGAATCCAAAGGAATTATGTTAAATCCAAGTGACTTTTATGAAGAAATAAAAGCTTTACTACACCAATGTTACATAAAATTTCAGTGTTTCAAATGAAAGAAACCCAGAGATGAGTTTGATGAGTCTTTTTGTTCAAATTCAGGACTAATCATGTGTTTCATAAAGGAAGACTTATCAGCAAGATGTTCAAAGGAAAGTATTGACTTGCTCACATAAAGCTTTAAATCTCCTACCCAGAAATCTGAAAAGACTAAATAAGGATTCTGTCTTTTGGTGAGATGAGGGAATAAAAACAACTTAGGAAACTGAATACTTTCATTATGGATTACTGAAAAGACTTGTAAGTAAAGATCCTTGTTCATCTTGTTCATGTGAAGCATATCTAAAACTACACTTATTTTATCTGGAGGCCACAAGTAAAAATAATATTACCAAAAATATGTGAGATATAACTGTGTATTTAAAGAAAACTAAACTTCCTGCCCATACACATTTTCTGAGCATCACAATGAGTTATTTCCAAGAGCTGTTGAATTTCCATTCTCTTTCTCTCCTTTCTCTCTTTTTACCGTTGTTTCACTTCTCCTTCCAAACCTCACATTTATTAGGAAACTGATGTTATATTCTTCATGATTTAGCCTGCTTGTAAAGAAATGTTGTCACAATTTATTTAACTTTATTTGAGGAAAAATATTTCTACTGGTTTAAATTCTAAGTTATTGACAGAATAAAGCAATGGCAGATAATTTGAGGGCCACCAGCCCAGAGTTCTCTTTCACAGTCTAAAATCCCTACTCTTAGTAGTTTGCTTATGGAACCAGTTTCTAGAAGGCTGCTGTTAAGTTATGAATATGCCACCTTACTATCAGTTTTTTCTATAACTATTTATTGAGTGATTCCTTTGGAAACTTTATTGGGATCACTGAAGTGTGTTCTCTGCTAAGAAGTAAAACATTCAGATTATGGGTCTCTTTCTGAAATTTAGGCTTGGATATAGCAACACCATGAGGAATCCCAGCAGTTCAGAAGATACAAAAGGGAACCAAAGAGCAAGGAAATTCTTTTGAGTTCCTGGTCCTAATTCCAACATGAGTGAGGTGAGGGGGTTCCCACCACACGAACAAATAATTATCAGAAGCCCTGGTTTCAGGTAATTCAACCCAGTTCTGGCACTATCTACCTGGAGATAGCATCAGATCCCACAGATTAAGGGTTCATTCCTACAAAACTAGTCCTCCTTCCCCCACTTCAGATGCCAGTCCCAAGCCCAGGTTGTTATCTGTACTTCTCAACAACTGGCTATATATAAACAGAAGTTCCCAAGACCTTCTCCTTGGGTTTGGTTAATTTGCTAGAGCAACTCACAGAACCCAGGAAACCTATTTACTCACTAGATTACCAGTTTATGGTAAAAGGCAATAATTTAGAAACAGTCAGATGAAAGAGATGCATGAGGCAAGGTATGGGGAAAGGGCTCAAAGCTTCTGTGTTCTCTTCCCAAATCTCCATGTGCTCACCTACCTGGAAGTTCTCCAAACCCTGTGCTTTTGGGTTTTTAGGAGGTTTCAATACTCTGCTAGATTGATTAAATCCCTGGCCACTGTCAACTGAATTCAATCTCTAGCCCCACTCCCACAGGAGGTGGGGGAGGTGGGGTGAGAAACTGAATATCTAACCCTCTAATCACAAGGCTGGTTCTCCTAGCAACCAGCCCCCTGAACCTTTTGATTACCTAAGGGCTTTTCAAAATCACCTTATTAACATAACAAAAGATATCTTTATTGCTCTTATCACAGGAAATTCCAAGAGTTTAGGAGCCAAGAGCCAGGAACAAAAAACAAATATATATGAGAAACATATTTTGGTCATTTGAATGACCAGATACAGATTTCTTATAAATCACAATATCACAGAGGTACTGGATAAATGAAAAGCAGCTAAATTTCAAGAAACTTCAGTGGGCACAGGAAATTTCAGAATTTCAGGAGTTCCAAAGCTTCTAGTTAAATTGTTTATTAAGGAAAACACACACACACACACACACACACACACACACGAAACTATTTTGTTAGGGATGACCAAGTTTGGAGCTAAAACTAATGCCAAACGAAGTCATATATACAATAAATAAAATGCTCTTGTCTATCTGTCCTGACATCACAGAGTAAAGAATAAACGAATTTTCACTAAATTTGAAGGGTAGGTGGAAAATATGAAATTTACCTGTTGGATCTAAAAAACTTAATAAACAGAAACCTCAATTAAATAGAGTTGAGAGACCAGAAGGGGGAGCTCTCATGCCCTGCAATGATAGCAGAGCCCAACAGGAAGAAAGACTCCTCTTCTTACCTGACAAGGACTCAGCCAATGAAAAGCCATGGACTCCTTATTTACTATAGGCCAGCCAACTTCATCTTCCCCTCTATGAAAATGTTCTCCTTCCCTTGCTGTGCCAGGATGTGCACATGGCTTGCCATGGTTGCAGACCCCAAATTGCAATTCTCTGCTGATCCTGAATAAACCCATCTTTGCTGTAGAAATATCTGGCAGTCTATTTTTTTCAGGTCAACAGATCCCTACAGGACATCTCAAAGAATTAGACAGTTACCATTCGAAGAGCCCAAAACTGAGCTCTATCAGATGCCCATGTGTCCACCAATTGTGAAGGTGTTGTAAATGTGTTCTCAGGTGCTATGGTTGAAGAATGAATTGAGATCAACAAAATAGTCTATATCGAAGCTGAATTTATTAACCTGTCAGTCAAGAAAGAGCTCACCATGCCAGAACAAATTCTGGTGAATAGTGATACATGCTCTAAGCACAGACTGTTTTCAACAAAGTCTGAAAAAAGGTACATATTTTTTTTTCTCTGTCTTCTATGAATATAGAAAAAGCAAATACACCATACTAAAATGGCAAAAGAAGAATCTTCAAAATATGGGTGTGGATTGTAGTTTAGCTCCTTATCTTATTGGACTACTATACAGAGTCTGTTCTGTAGTTAATTTTTAACATAAATATGGTAGAGCTAATGATTAAAAAATAAGTGATAGGTTCTCCAATTTTAACCAGATTTACAATTCACAGTAGCCTTATGGTATCTGAGATATTATGTAATTTTACCAGTAAAGAGACCAAGTCTCATAGAACTTAAGATATTCCTATCATCATCTCCCTAAAAATGTCCTTCCTGGGTCCCTGGAAATTGGGAGAATGCAGGTTTGTGTAACAATAAAACTCATCCTCGTTCCTCCACAGCATACTAATAAAGTAATTATTCTTACCTCATGCTTTCTGTTAGACCTTAGAAGTGTTTCTCTTTCCTTGGTGAGAGACACTTGAGGTGAAAAAAGACATATCATTAAAAAATTGTTTATTTTGTTGTCAAAAGTGGTTTAAAGTGTTGTTTTTGCTTTCTTTACTCAACTACTAGCTCCAATCTGAATATTTCACCACCGCCTTCTGACAAACTTGCCAGGCTATGAATTCTTTTCCTCACCTAAGGATTGCAGAACTGCAATTGCTCATAAGTTCAGAAAGATTCTTTTTAGTATTTATATCTTACTTTTACCTTGTCTTAATATGATGCATTTTTAGTTATCATAGACTTGCTTTCCCTCCTTACTAAAACTTCTTTACTCTACATTTGGCTCAGGCAAGAGCCGCTCATTTTTAAAGTATTACACATTGTTTAGGAGAGTTGTGAAAAATGGAACTCAACCCCTCACTTCTAGTTACTCTGAAACCTGAGTATACATATTTTGTTATTGTTTTTACCAAGCATTATTCCAAGCCTCAAGTAGTATCCAGCCAATAACTCACCAATATTATATACCATCATCTCTTTTTCCTATAATAGGCTCCTCTCAAGTTTCCAAAACAAGCACACTGTAAGAACCCTGCAGAAATCTCTCCAGTCAACATTTCCTTAGCAAAACATCTCTTGGTTTTTTTATACTCAAGTTTTAAAAATATGTATGTTGGATATGGCATGATAAAGTCGGTGCAGCCACAGCAAGAGATGAGAATGAGACTTGGTAAAGTTTACGTTACTCACAGGGCTAGAAAAGGGGTTTCTGCATGCCACACAAGGTCACAGGGAAGTCACTAGGGTGGTCAGAGGCAGAAGAATGGAGCAAGAGGGGAGCTTAGGCCACAGTCTTTATTGAGGTGTCCACAGGAAAGGCAAAACAAGGCACAATAAACAGTTTCAGACTGGGTAGTTTAAATAACTCCAGCAGGCTTTGGGGTATAGGAATGGTCTCTAGTTGCTGGGTACTTGGCCCAAGGATAATTTAGGGCTAAGGAAATACTGGCTTGGTGTATGAGAACCAAATAAGGAGGTACTTGGGGGTACAAGCAGGATTGGTTGGTGTGTACAGTTGACCCTTGAACAACATGGGTTTGAATCACCTTGTCAAACTTATTGTCAGTGTTTGACAACTAATTGTCCACTTATATGTGGGCTTTTTTCCAATAAATATAGTACATGTATTTTCATTTTACAGATCTTTAAATTAACTAAGCTTGGGGAAAAGTTTGTGTTTGATTAGAGATCACAATATGTGGAATAAAAAGAAACCTAGGGTTTGAGTCCTGATTCTATCCAAACCTTTTCAGCTTCTTGCCCTGGGGTGAGTCATTAATCAGTCTCTTTGGTTTTGAGGCAGAGATAGCAGTACACACATTTTTGATTGTGAGGGAGGTCAGTGCCCCTAACCCCTCTGTTGTTCAAGGGTCAACTTTATATGAAAGGAATTTTTAGAGGCAAGTTGCTATTGTCATTGGGAATTAGCTAATCCTGGAAGGGGCAATCTCTCTCCAGCCAGAAATGTATTTTTTAAATATCAAAACGTCATAATATACAGAAAATTATACACACACACACACACACATATATACACACAAAATACAAGCCAAATTTCATAGACAGTATATACCTCTGAAAACATTTTTAACCAGTGTTTATAATGGGAAAATAATGTAAATTTTTATTCCCCAAACTCAATATAATATTTTTAATTTAAAAAAATGTGGGAAAATCTTGAACTGCATTCCATATCGAATTATTAGACTGTCATAATCAGGTGAATAGATTTTGCAAAATTACCAGTGAAGGGAATAAGCATCATATATGTCATGTACAAAGTACCTTTAATTATAAACTATTGTTTGGTGGTCAGAAAATCATATTTTCAGCTTCTTACATTCTAATATGATAATGTGTTACAGACATTTCTGATTTTAGTTACATTTTAGAATATTGTTGAGGCCTGGGTTTTTGTGAAATGCACTATTTTTTTTCCCACTTAAGAATAATGAGAACTAGGCTCTTGGTTAGTGTTTCCATGTAGAACAACTGATTTTCAGGAAGAGATTACTGGCATTCAGTGGAGATAACTATATTTGTTGAAAACTATTTTAGGTCCCAAGAGTATCAGTGTCATGAGTTAAACTGCAATGGGGACAGTTACCTTCACACTCTCTTTATAACTACGAGTTCTAAACTTGCAAATCATACTACTGTCATTATTACTTAAACTTGAGTTCAAGCAAAAAAAAGGTCTCTAATTTCTTCCTCTCAGTATCTACAGTTGTCATCTGCAGTTTCTGGCTGCTTATTATTCATTCGCCCTAATTCTGGAAGAACTTCTTGATTTCCCTCTGAAAAACTACCCTCTAACCTCTCAGTTTGGGGTATGTGGGGATATAGATTGATCTCATCTCTGATTCACATGATTCATACATATGCAGTCATAGTATTTAATTTTCCTAATCACTGTGATCAGTTCACAGGTAGACAGGTGATCCAAGCAAGAATAAGAACTTTAGAAAGTACTTTTGCTTTACTCATTGGGAAAATTGCTGGATGTTCTTTCCTTTTGATTGTTAAGGTAACAGGCTATAAGCTCAATCCTTTTGAAGCCATCTTGCCACCACATGGATGAGCTTTCATAAAAACACAAGAAAAAGAGTAGATTGAGCCCTAATGACATCATCACAGTCTGTGGATCCAGGCATGTCCAGGATCCAGGATCATGAAGCCCAGACATCCTTCTGGGTGGTAAATACGAGTTTAAGATTTTCCTTCATAGTTCAACACACTTGCAATAAAAGTACTGGCTCTTTCAGACTATCTTTTGGGTTAAATAAAAATGTCTTTCAATTCTTCCTTGCCCACTGGATAGTTTTAACAGAACATAGAATTTTTAAACATCAGACACTAAAATATAATTATTGAGA
The DNA here is from genome assembly GCF_011762595.2 of Tursiops truncatus. NCBI lineage: Eukaryota > Metazoa > Chordata > Mammalia > Artiodactyla > Delphinidae > Tursiops > Tursiops truncatus. The sequence continues at coordinate 31,980,061 of NC_047044.1, read as the reverse complement.
GTGCCATTTTATTGGATCTAATAAACGCAAAAAAAGACCCAACTTCAGAGAGGTCCTTCAGAGACCCAACTTCAGAGAGATCCTGTCTGGACCCAAGCCCCATTGCCTCGAGGACCCAAGGAAGAAACTGGAAAGCAAACCACGTGTTCCAAAGTCTTCCAAGGCATCATGCACCTCTTGTGTCAGCACACTCCTTTTATGTCATCACAGCGCCTCTTTGTGTCTCTAGGAGACTTTGAGGGTCACCACAGTGTCACTCTGCATCATCTGGGCATATCTATCCATCACCATCATCACTGTGCCTCTCTGAGTTATCCTGCATCATCTTACATGCCTCTCACTTCAACACAGCAATTCTGAAAAGCAATGCTACATCTTTCTGGACTCCTCTGAGAATTTAATAAAAAGCCTTGGGCTTGCTTCCCCAGAAAAGCACTCCATGTGTTTTATCAAATTCTGGATGACTGTACAGGCTGAGACTGAGAACAGGTACACTGAATCAGCTGAAATGGGTCCCAAAGACCATCCAGGAGGTGGAAGTTTGAACACTGACTTGTGCCCCACATGCCCCACCCAAGACTGGAACGCAGGGCCACATGGTAATTTTTGTAGGACCTAATAAGCACTTTTCACTCTGTGGACTCTATCCTCCATATAAATTGGCATAAAGATAAATATATTATATATTAAAACATTGTCTTCAATGAAAAAAAAGCAAAAGGCATGGATAATGCATATTGGAAGGGCAAGAAACTGGGCAAAAAATTTGATCCACTAAAGGGCCCATTATCTAGGCTCCCATGTTAGTGCCTTCTAATGCAAGGCTACAAACGCAGCCTTTTAATTATACTGCCATTCATTAAAAATCCCTAAAATGTCTCCAATATTCACAGATACATTTTGAGGGATTAATTATGGAGCAATCACCATACAATGCGCTACACTGGTCCACCACCATGGACGTGGTTAATTGGACCAGTGGTGGATCTTATCCCAAAGGCACCATACAGAGGAAGTGCAGAGATCTTAGAGGCTGAGAGGCAGCCTCTAACTGCTGCATCTATACTGGATAATGACTAATGAATCCAACCAAATTCATTCTCTGATGACAGTTTGAATTTGAGATGGAAAGAAGGCCTGGGTCATGATCAGAGCAGACTATCAGAATTGTCTTCAGACCCACTCTCAACAAAAAGTAACTACTGTTGCAATCTGAGCTGCAGTGAATGATATTTCAGTTCTTCCTGTGGCCTGGCCATGTTGTTAACGAGAATCTTTCCTATCCATAGACACATTTCTTAACCTGCCTCCTTGTCTCCAGTACCACACATCTCCAATCTACTTTCTAATTTTTCAACAATTTATCTTCATTCGAATGTTTCATTACCCACAAAACAAAATATATGCTTAGTAAATAATTTCTAAATTTTTAAATATTAGTAACCTCAGATTATAATGAAAGTTTAAAAATTTCCTAAAATATATATGCAGAAAATAATGACTTTTAATTTATGAAATGTCTATGGTTTCTAAACTTTTGAAAATTAAGACAAAAATTCTATCAAGCTCAAGAATCGATTACAGACTTCAGTATCAAATAGAAACTTAAGCAGTGACAATCTTAAAGCTAATTAAATCTTCCAATTCTATTTGTATATGAATAGCAAACTATATGGAAGAATATCCCCCAAACCTAACAGTGATTACACTTAGAGATGAGAGAGATTTAGGAAAGCATTTCATTTTCCCCATGTTTGTCAATTTCTCATGATTTTAAGACATCATTCATTACTTTTTATGGTAAAATTAATTAAAACCTCTCTCTACTCATCCACATGTTCAGTATTCTGCCTGATACACAAGAAGTAACAGGGAAATATTGTCCCAAAGCTTGTCCTTACAGTGAACTTACCTTGGAAGTCAGAAAGCAGAGTAAAAGAAGACAACAAAGGAGAACGGTATTAATAAACCTGGGAAATATAAAGATATTAAGAAGAATCATTTCTCACTACTGTTTTTGAGGTGTTTTCTCTAATGAAGGTGCAAGTTAACTTCCGCATTGAGTAGGATCACACACTTAAGTAATACAACATTTTAAGAGGTCATGAGTTAGTTCCACTTCAATCTGAGTTCACAATGTATTCATCTTTAACATATATTAAAAAACAAACTTTAAGAATTTGAAATTAAAATGTATTATAGAAGACAAATTTGTGCTGGAACAATCAAAACTAAAATATTATGCTACTGACAGAAGCATTAAAGTAAATTGTTCTGTGATTATAAAGTTACCATACCTATCAAAAAGTCAACCCTTTTCTACTATAATTAAATGATGTTCCTTTCTGAAGTATCTATAATATATTAAGCTGGCATGAAAAATCTTATGTAGCAATGTATCCGTGCAGAAACTTTAAAGATATACTAGCCCTTATAAGGTTAACATTCTCTTAAAGTTTCATAGGATTTCATGAATAATTCATTGGCTTTGTATTCATATGTTTTTCATCATGCATATAACCTGCTTATTTAATTATTTTATTTATTTTACCTATCACTTTGACAATCATAATAAAATAGGCCTGATTAGAGAAATATCCTTGTGAAAATTTGAAATGGTCAAGGGATTCTTACTTTTAATGGTGTCATTTAACTTCCATGACACGTTCCAATCTTTGCCATGAAAAAGACAGTAGCCCTGACTCTCATATTGCAAGTCAAAGCAGTTATCAGCTACACTGTCTTAACTCTATTTTACTTGTTAGTTGTGCTAAATGGAATGTTTTGCTAACTCAAGTATCCTTCACATCATTCCCTAATTTTTCTTCAAAAGTAATCCAAGCCTCCTTTGTTTAGACCAAACTTCTTATCAGGGCATTCCAGGCTTTTCATAATCGGGCAAAAGACTTTCTTTCCAGACACAATTCATATCACTCCCAACTATGAATCTTTTATTCTAGCTCTATCAAATTTCTTGCCACTATACAAAATGTGAAAATACCATGTGTCCAACTTTTTTCCTTCTTCCTGAGATTGTCTATCTCTTCAGTAGTTGTCAAAAACCACATCCTAACTCTCATGTTTAATATTCAAATATCCCATCGTGTGGGGTGTCTTCCCAAAATACTCTCTAGCATAACTGCCTGCCTAGGGTTTCCACTGTGAGAATCATTAACTGTGGAGCTATCATGTATAGTTGTGCAGTCTGTGCACTGCCCAAAAGTACCCAGAGGAGAGAATGACAACATAAATCCAACGAGTACTCCATTTGCTATGCCTGTGTCCTAGCATAAGGAGGTATCCTGCTGGGGAAAAATAAAAAAAAGTGTGGGGTGGGGGATGGGAGGGTGCCTTTTTTGTACTTCAAAGTGTCATTAGTTTTCTGAACCGTCTGGTAATGGGACTATCTTTACCTAGAGGGGGAGCTTGTTCTAATTTAGAACAAGGCAGGGGTTTTTCTAATTCACACAAATTTGCTATATAGTCTAGCTGCCAACCCTGCAGGCCATAGTACCGCTTAGTTAGCTATAGGTACATTTTTCTCAGGTAAATATGACCTGAGAACAAACTAGGTACCTATTGAACTTTGAATAAGTAGTAACCCAGTAACTACAATAAATGCTATATATTCAATGAATTATTCCTTTGGAAGACAAAACTGGGGAAAGAATTGCATCAAATTTAAGATCCAGGAATAAAATCCTGCTACTAGCATTATTCCCAGCATATTTAATTTATCTGGTTGTGATTTGAAATAAGTCACCATTTTTTCCAAAGCATCATATCAACTCATAGCAGTGGTTAGGATTCCTTTGCATTCAGAAAATATCTACTCCAAAATAGAATTGATATGTTTTCATTCCATCTACATAATTCATTGGGATAAAACTTCCTTATTAGTTTCTTCACAGGGAGGACAAATGCCTCTTTAATTTTAAACATATCAACCTGAAAATGCTATATATATCAAATAGAATAATGACTGACATTATAAGGAACACAATATCAAATTGCCCATTATTCTCTCAGAACAAATATACACCTTCATTTGTACTTTATAAGCTTCATGAGGAGAAATCCAATTAGATATCTAAACCACAGTGGGGGCTGGAGGATATTATGTGATGGAGAGACTACCATTCTATCCTTAGCAATAATATCCTGTATAATGTGTACTGCATAAGTAAAGATCTGCCATGTGAAAATACTCCTTTATATTTAGAAATCACTTAACTAAGATGTAGCTTTCCATCTAACTCCCAGCTTGAGTCAACACCATCAATTATCATAGAGATAAAAAATGTTATTTAGTTCAGTTTCATATGCTGCTCTTTTACTCAATTATTTAAAAAATATCATTAATGTATTAAATCAATACAATTCACACTTTCCTGTGTTTGTTAAATGAATTTAAAAGTTTGATAACTTTTTGAGTGCAGAAAGGAGCTATGGGAAAGGCTTCTCTGGAATGGTGGCAAAGGTCTATTTCTTAGCCTGTGTGGACCATTACAAACTTCTTTTAATGGTATATTCTACACAAATGCAAAAGTCATGGTTTACAATGTTGTTCTTTTTCTCAAAACCTTTCTATGACTTACCTGTCTCACATGGAATAAAACCTGAAGTTCTTACTACGATCTACAAGGCCCTCAACACATGGCCCCTTCTACCTTCTTGTTCACCAGCAACACAAGACACATGAAGCAGGCTCCTGCTGCAGGTCCCACCCTGCACACTGTGTCCTCAGCCTTGAGAGCTCTGCTCCCAGCTGTCATCATGACTCACTCCCACACTTCACTCAGGTGTCTGTGTAAAAGTCTGCCTTTCAGAGATGCCTGCCCATCACTGCTATCTGCTTACCCTTTTATTTTCCTTTAGCCCACTTATCACAATCTGACAAATGTTTTATTAATTTATCATATGATTCCATCCGCTAGAATATAACCCTAAGGGCAGAGACTTTATTTGTTCACAGCTGTATCACCATCATTATAACAATGCTACTAGTAGGAGCTCAACATTATTTTATTAAGTAAATGAAATAACACCACTGGACTATTAGTCACATAGATCTAGTCTACTTGAAGTTTTACAGAGAAATTTAGCATTATTAAAGATATTCTAGTATTGTTAAAGAGATGAGAGAGAAAACTGACCAAAAACCCAGAATGTTTTGCCCCATCAAATCATGTATGAACCCAGTCTAATCTTTTAGCCATACTAATACAGGTACCATAATTGAAGGATTGTTTTCCTCTTTAGTATATTACTAATACTTTTGAAATGTAAATTTATGTAGAAGGCTTTACATACTTCCAATTGGACATTTTTGTAATACTTTTAAACTTTTGTCCTTGTTCTTCATTTTTGATGTATGTCACCTAATGAAATATATAATTGTGTAACATAGCTGCTGTGAAAATGCTTTCTCCAGAGAAAATAAGTCATTTATATAAGAACACGTACTGTTCCGAATTTGAACAGTACAACCTTTTTCAAAGATCTGTTTTTGTTGTCTGTGGTGTGCCATTGAATAGAAGAGCAAATGTAAAATGCAGTTTGTACACCAGAGATGGATTCTACCTTACCTGCAGCTTTGCAACTATTTTCCCACCACTGGCTCCTGTGATTACGTATGTCTGTGTTAAGCGTATTTTAACCCTGACTGCAATTACCTATTAGTTTCAATACTAAGGATTCTTGAGCACCAAGGGAAATGTTTAAGACATTAATAAACAGAATTCATGAGGAATTTTCATGTATAAGCAAATCCATATTGAATATATTTAAATCTGTGGGTTACAGATTTGTTTATGAGGGGAAAAATTAAAGAAACTAATGATGCTAATGTACATTTCACTTCTATACTTTTTCAAATAAAACCCATAGAAATCACTATGTTTATTATGGTTCAATCCATATTGAAATATAAATATAATATCCATTATAAAATAAATAAATTCCTCCAAAATTATTGTAAATTTTTGTATTTGAATAAGGGAATGTCTTTTTTGGTTTATGGCCATTTGCTATTAAGCAAAATTATTAGGCATCCATTATGTGCTGATACTGTGTTGGGTGCAAGAGCACAAAGATTATTAAGACACAATTTCTTTCCTTCAAGAGACACAAAGCTGAGTAAAAATCAGTCCCTGACTCTAAAGAGCGTACAGTCCAATGAGGAAGACAGGAATATGAAAACAAATATCACAAATATAACTGGAGCAACAATGGAACGCTATCACAGGATCCAAGAGCCTGGGAGCTTTAGGAAGATTTTTCTAAGGATGTTTGAGATGTTTCACAAAATGCGTAGGAGTTATACAAGTGAATGAGTGGTGGGGGAGGTGGTGCTGGAGGCCATTTCAGAGTCATGGGGTGAGGAACCATGAGGCTAGAGAGAAGACAGGGCTCATATCAGGAAGGGCCCCGTAAGCCCACAAGGGCTCAGACAATTAGCAAGCGATTAGTGTGATCAGTGTGTGGGTGTGTGGAGCACAGATGTGAAAGAGCACAGGACTGACAGCAAAGAGAGCATTAGGGAGTTGTGAGTAATTGTCCAAGAGAGACAGTAACAACCTGACCAGGTTGGAGCGGTAAATATAAAGAAGAGGACACACATACGAAGATATTTCAGAAGGTCGATCAGGAGGACTTTTGGGTTTATTGGAATGAGAAGACAGGAAAGGAATAGATGGTCATTGAAATATTGGTGGTACAAGAGAAAGTGAACAGTTTGCAACGAAGCAACCAACAAGGGATTAATCTCCAAAATATACAAACAGCTCATGAAGCTCAATATTAAAAAAACAAACAACCCAATCAAAAAATGGGTGGAAGATCTAAATAGACATTTCTCCAAAGAAGACATACAGATGGCCAAAAAGCACATGAAAATATGCTCAACATCACTAATTATTAGAGAAACGAAAATCAAAACTAAAATGAGGTATTATCACTTCACACTGGTCAGAATGGCCATCATCAATAAATCTACAAACAATAAATGCTGGAGAGGGTGTGGAGAAAAGGGAACCCTCCTACACTGTTGGTGGGAAGGTAAATTGGTACAACCACTATGGAGAAAAGTATGGAGGTTCCTTAAAAAACTAAAACTATAACTACCATATGACCCAGCAATCCCACTCCTGGGCATTTATCTGGAGAAAACCATAATTTTAAAAGATACATGCACCCCAGTGTTCACTGCAGCACAATTTACAATGGCCAAGACATGGAAGCAACCTAAATGTCCATCGACAGAGGAGTGGATAAAGAAGATGCAGTACATATATACAATGGAATGCTACTCAGCCATAAAAAAGAATGAAATAATGCCATTTGCAACAACATGGATGGACCTAGCAATTGTCATACTGAGTGAAATAAGAAAGAGAAAGAGAAATATCATATGATATCACTTATATGTGGAATCTAAAAATTGGTACAAATGAACTTATTTACAAAACAGAAATAGAGTCACAGATGTAGAAAACAAACCTATGGTTATCAGGAAGGAGAGTGAGGGGGAGGGATAAATTGGGAGATTGTGAATGACATATACACACTACTACATATAAAATAGATAACTAATAAGGACCTACTGTATAGCACAGGGAACTCTACTCAATACTCTGTAATGACCTATATGGGAAAAGAATCTAAAAAAAAATGGATAGATGTATATGTATAACTGATTCACTTGGCTATACACCTGAAACTAACACAACATGGTAAATCAACTATACTCCAATAAAATTTTTAAAAAATAAAATAAAGTGACATTCATGAGAAAAAAAAGGGAAATTGAACAGAAATGGCTACAGTATTGTTAATATAGAATACAGGATTGAGTTATTCAAAATATTTGCTGCTTGCTCCCTCTGGGTGAATTATCCATTACCAGCTGTCGACACCAAGTTTTTTCCTGTGACTTGCGTAGGCTTTTGAAATGGGAACAGAAGTGATATGCTGAATTTCCAAGAAGAAATTTTAAGATCATTTGCAAGGTTCTATTATGTTCTATTTTTCCTCAAACATGAGGTCAACATCTCAGATCAAGGTTATTCCTTTAGTTCTGGTCCAGAATGGAAGACAACGCGTGGAGCACGGCCTTGGAGCAATGCTGCTGATCCAGAATGCACACTCAGCATGAGAGAGAAATAAACCTTGGTTGTTGTAAGCTACAGCCATTTCTGGGCTGTGTATTTCTGCAATATATCTGAGCCTCATTAATTCAATAGCTATCCTAATATTAGTCTAAGAATAAGTAATTGTCTAAACGACTTATTGAAGCGTAAATGGAGTGAGCTTGATAGAAGCTGAGAGTACATGAGTGCTCATGTCAAGGGCAGAACTGTAAATTATCATGAGGCAGGTACAGAAAATAGTGGCTGAGGTTTAAATCAAGTAACTTCAAGGAAAAATGTTTGCCCTAAAGCCAAAGAGTGAGCTTAGCATCTAAAGAGTCCTTACTCTCTATGATAGCACTGGAGTTTACAAGGCAGCAGCAAACTGGTCTAGATTAAGGCAAAGGGCGTATAGTAGGTCTTTGTGGAAGTACTGATCTGTCTTAAAGGAAGTACTGACAAGTTAAATCCAAGTAGAACACAATGCCCAGAATGGATAACAATTAATGGCAAAATTATACTTAGCCTATTTCACCTCATGAGACTACAACTGGTATCAACTGAACATATAGTTTATATCCTTTTCTGCCCCAGCAGTACAACAAAAGGCATTTTTTAAACTGCTAGATGGCATATGCTTTATTGTAGTAAATGGAAAGAAACATTGCTATAGAGAATGAATGGATGTAAAATACAAGAATATAGGCTTTTTAGGAAAGTCCCAGCTTCTTTCTACTACATCCTTCTGTGCAGTAGCTGCAAACAGTTATCCAAAATAGAATAGAGACATATTTTGATATTTGAAAATTCAGAAAAGGTGTGTTACATATACCTTTGCTTAGGAGGCTACCTGAAGATGGTGTTTTAGAAAGAAATAGGAACTGGGCAAGAAATGACGAAGAGGTGGCTGAGAGGATTAGGCTGAAGAAAGAACATGGAGTGAAAGAGTATCAGGTAAAATACTGTACTATATTCCTCTCTATCTAGCAGGCTCTGGCTGTATCAGTATACTTTGAATCAGCCACTGTCAGATGGTAGCACAAAATATTGACATGTTCAGGAAAAATCACTTATGAATTGCTGCAACATCTGCATTATTTTTTTAGTCACCAGTCATATATGTGTTAATTGGCATGACAAGAAACATGAGTTGTAGCTGAACAGACTGCATAAAGAATTCTTGTCTGTGTGTGTGTTGGTTGCATAATGTCAGCACATTGTAAAATAACTACGCTTGCTTCTTCCTCCCTCAACAATATGTTTTTGAGATTTATCGACAGTCAAAAGTAGAGATGTAATTCATTTCTTTCAACCACTGAACAGAATCTAATCATACGAGTTGCTTTGAAGGTCTCTCTCTTTTAAGATGTGTTTGTAAGATGTGAGTTTTACATTCACTGTGATTATAAATAGATATCAAATTATTTCTGATAATTTGTGCTATTATACTTTTTCTTTTTTCTCCTTTCTTAAATTTTCATGTTTATCTTCTAATAGTTTAAATAATGTACATATGTAATTTCTTTCATGTTAGCTCCTACTTTATAACATACTTCTCTTCATACTCTTTGTAAACAATACCTAAAATTAATCATTATCTCTGCTCCCTACCCAAACAAGACAAAGAGCAAGTTAAAAGTTAACACAATTTAACTTTTCCCTGAACTCTCCTGCACACTTATTCCATTTTATTGTTAAGTAGAATTTTCTATTCTGATCTCAATTTGTTCATGCATTACTGCCTTTACTCTTACAGTAAATATTTAGGCTTGACATTTATTTTATTACTTTATTTGTACACTGTTGCTCCATGCATTTTACCCCCACCTTCATTTTTCTTGGTTCGTTTCCTTTATACTGCAGTAAATCTTTTAGCAGTTTTTCATTGATAGTCTATTAGAAATAAACTCTTAGTTTTTGCATATTTTTATTTTACTGTCACTCCTGAATGATGGCTTAATTGGGGATTGAATTTTAGGTTGACAGTCATTTTCCTTCAGCTTTTGTTTTCATGCATACATTTCTGTGGATGAGAAGACGTCTGTCAATGGAATCTTTCTTCCTTTACAAGTAATCTTAATATTCTTTCTTTTAAGATTTTCTCATTATCAGAGATGTTATACAGATCATTATTTTTTTCTCTCAATGTGCATCTTTTTAATTTATCCTGCTTAGCTTTCACTGAACATTTTTAATCTGAAGAGTTATGCTTCTTTGCTTCTGGAAATAATAAATTATCTATTTCTTATTTATTCTAAAAATTACCTTTTACATATATTATATATTAATTATTAAATATATATTGGAGTTTATCAGTCTATATTCTATTTTTTACCTTCTCTTTCATATTTTGCATTTCTCTATGTTGTTTCTGTGTCATTTGCTTTGTTGTATCTTTTTTTTTTTTTTTTTTTGGCTGTACGCGGGCCTCTCACTGTTGTGGCCTCTCCCATTGCGGAGCACAGATTCCGCAGGCTCAGCGGCCATGGCTTACGGGCCTAGCCGCTCCGCGGCAATGTGGGATCTTCCTGGACCGGGGCACGAACCCGTGTCCCCTGCATCGGCAGGCAGACTCTCAACCACTGCGCCACCAGGGAAAGCCCTGTTGTATCTTTAAATATACCACATCAACTGAGGAGAGTTTACCATTAATTTTGCCTATTGAGCTCACCTCACCAAAGAGTGCTTTTTTTTTTTTTCATTTTTAAGAAATATAATTCATTCTTTCACACATCTGTCTGTCCTTGTTTTGTGACTTCTGTTATTTTTGCAGGACATTTTATCTCTTTAAGAGTTAAGGCCTTTTTCATATAGTGTCACTGTTTGTATTTCTGCAAGCTTTAATTATCCTTTTTAGTTTCTCTGTAGACCTTCACAAAATGGCTTGTTTTTTGGTATGTTTTTCATTTATGTCAAAATGCTCATCAGATGTAGGCTTTACCATGCAAATCTCTCCCGCCTTGTGGTTCACATTTGCCTGGGTCCATCTCTCCAGGTGGAACTGGTAATGATATATTGGGTGGTAATTCTTTGCAAGCATAGGCCAAGCTCCCAGTTCTTGATAGCCACCTCTATTTCCTCCCCAAATCCCAGAATGTAATGCAAACTGCCAGCTTTATCCTTATTTCTGACCAAGCTTTAAGGTTCTTTCAATTCTTGAGTCAAATCTTTATTTCCTATGGGCTGTATAACCACTATGTATTTGAAACTATGGATTTTCTCTCTTTTTCTGTCCTACAGACATGTTTCTCTTGTTTTTGAGCACATCTGTGTATTTTTAGCTGACATATACTTGTGTATGTATAAGTCTGGGTAAATATAAACCTTTCAATGCGTTCAGAACAGAGAGAAAAATAAGTTTTTATTCACTCTGCTATACCAAATGGAATTTATATTTATTGATTTTTAACATTTAGATTTAATTTGCCAACTTCATCTCACCTCCTGGCACTCCCTACCAACTTCGCTACTCTTTATCTTTCCCCCCAGCACTTATCACCATCTGACATGTAAGCCCTTCGAAATATTTACTTTTTACTATGTGCATATTTTATTTTGATAAAAAATAAAGCAATGTTGTTAGATATAAGCAACATGAAGAGTACTAAATAACAGAAAAAGAAAAAGTGAAATGGAAAATAAGAGAAAGAAAGAAATAGTTTGGAACATTTTGTTTTGGTTTTTTGTTCTGATTTTTTTTTGACATTTCATTTAAGAATCTGAAAATTTTTATTTGTAATATGCAAGGTTGGCCCAATTATGATGAGGAAATCATTATTCAAGCAATCAAAGAAGTAAGTATTGTTTGCTCTTACAAGAAGGAAAGAAAATTCATGGAAGTGGGAGTGATTAAACATTTACAAAGCCCTGAGAACACTGCTATATTTTGTACCTCAGTAGGCCAAAAACAAAACATTATTACTGATTCTTTCCCTAACAGAAACCAAGGAACAATTTCTTGCCCTAGAATAAATAGATTCATTCCTAACAGAAATCAAGGATCAATTTTTGTGTACATTTTCTTGAGGGGGCAACTGTTCTTCGTTTTCCTCAAGTGTCATGATCTTAGAGCAATGGCCATGAAATTGCTGAACAGAAAGGCAGAGGGAGTTAGCTAAGAGAACCTTTGGAGACACAGAGAGATAATATGCTTGTGAAGTCTGTTCCTCTGATTCCTACAAATCATCTTAGAGATAGGAGTGATGTGGTGACAACAGACAGTTAGAAGATCAATACTAAAGTCATACTCAGCCATAAAAAGGAAGTCATTTGTAGAGACGTGGATGGACCTAGAAACTGTCATACAGAGTGAAGTCAGAAAGAGAAAAGCAAATATCGTATATTAATGCATATTTGTGGAATCTAGAAAAATGGTACAGATGAACCAGTTTGCAAGGCAGAAATAGAGACACAGATGCATAGAAATGTGGGGACACCAAGGGGGGAAAATGGGGGGTGGGATGAATTGGGAGATTGGGATTAACATATATACACTAATATGTATAAAATAGATATCTAATGAGAACCTGCTGTATAGCACAGAGAACTCCACTGTACAGTAGAAACTAACACAACACTGTAAAACAACTATACGCCAATAAAAAGAAAATAATTAAATAAATAAAGTCTTGATCATCATGATCAATCCGTTGGAAAGGTCTGTTCTTGAACATTCTGAGTATACTTTCTCTGATTTATCTAAATACTGAGGTGGTAGGCATTCACTGTAATCATCATTATAATTTATTTCATTATTGAAAGTTTTAGTGGAATCATGAATATTTAATGACACTAGAGGAAAAAAAATAGGCTTTAAAATATACCTCAAAATTGCCAATGAAAATGCTTAGATGGCAAACAGTGCAGTTTCCAAGGTGAAAAGTTTTATTGAATACATGCAGACAGCTGTTTTCAGAAAATCACATTTTCCCCAGTCCAGAGTGAGACATGTTTTTACACATCACAACATTAATAGTCACAATGTGTTACTTGATTTAGTGCAACATACTGCAGTGTGACTAATATAACCGGATGGTACAGATTCATGTAACAGAAAAATCCATCACCTAGGAAATGTGAAACAAAGATGCACTTTTCTGAAAACAAAGGTTAAATAAATCAAAGTTTTCTGAAGAAAGAAAAGTCGTGCAAAAGAGAGTTTTGTTCTGAAACACACTTCAATCCACCTTTGTGATGATCCCTGGGTACATTAGGGAGGGGAACAGGAATCAAACATGAAAAGCCCTTAAACTGTTTGAACTTAGCAGTACTTAGTAATTCTGCAATTTTTTTCCTCTGTAGTACCTATCTTCTGAAGCAATAGCCTATTCATCAATCTTCTCATGCACTGCCCAGATGACTATTACATGAGCCCAGCTGACAACCTAGTGTCCTTTCTCCTTCAGCATCTCTAAAAATGTACTTGGGATACTGAAGAGATAATATAAAATTACTTTTTTTAAGTCCATCTTTCATACACTATTAAGGAGGTAAAAATAATTGAGGAAAGACAAGTTACCATAGGCCTGTGGATGTTTTTTGGTTGTGCTTACACATCTGTATTCTTTTCTTGTCAGGAACATGTATGGACCTTCATCTATCTGACAATAAATATATCAGACAGATAACAGAAAACAAAGATTGGACTTCTCTGTCAGTATTTTGAAATAGGAAGAATTTTCATTCCATGTCTCAAAAAATTAAGAAATTTAAGGGAAGAAAAGTCCTACAAGGGTATTTGGACTATACTACCAATACCAAAGTCATTATATTCAAGTAAAATGAGATGATAGATGATTTTAATATTATTATTTCAGGTATTTCCCAATCAATGTCTATTCTCCCTCTTGACCCCACAACGTGGCAATTTAATTTAGAGAATATTTTAAAACCTAAATGTTAAAAAACTATTTGAAGCTCTTTTTATCTTCTTGATTAGACTGGATGCTCCTTGAGTCTTCTTCTCACAATTACTGAGCATCTACCTGTTTCTAGTTACTTTATATACATTATGCTATTTGACATGGCAACACTGAAAGGTGTGTGTTGTTATTTCCACTTCCCAGAAAAAAAAAGTTAAGGCAAAGAGAGGTCAAGTGACTTGGCCTCTTAATATATCTAGTAAATGGTATGGTTTTTATTTTCATACAAGTTTGTCTGGCTTCAAACATATACTTTTGCCTCATCTATGGAATAGAGTGCTTGTAACATTAGAAGTGTTCAATAAACACTCAGAGTTATAAACTCTAAAAGCTGAAGATCAAAGTCCCCATTATCTTCAATGTCCAAACAAGCTACTCAGCATCTATGTAACATTTCAACAACTGGTTATCCAGTCACAGTGGAGAACTTCATTGCTAGGATCTCATTTATTTAAGGTTCTCTGAATAGACATTGGACAAAGCCTATTGGTGGACATTGTTCTAACCACTAAAAAGTTATTAAAACTGACCAGAACTAAGCCTCCTCAGAAAAGCTCAATGACATTTTGTGTATTCAGTTCAATGCAGTCACTGAGAGTAAAATGATTTAAACAAGCACTTCCTGTAGTAGACTGTTATAGTGGTACCTTCTGATGAACATGCTTCCCAGTATTCATGTTCTTGTATAGTCTATTTCCACATAAAATCTGGGCTTGGTCAAGTGACACACTTTGGCCAAAGGGTTAGTGACAAGGATGATGTAAGCAAAGGCTTGGTTAAACCCATGCACATTGGGCCTTATTCTCTTGGAAACCAGTGTCCATGGTGTGAAGAAATTGGGCTCACTGCTGAATGATGAGAGGTCACAGAGAAAGAGACTGAATGATAAGAGGCTGTCTTGGACACTACAGTCTTAGTCAAACTCCCAGCTGAATACAGTCACAAAAGTGATCAGTCCTGCACCACATAGAGCCACCCAGATGAGCTCCATTAACACATAAAATCATAAGAAATAACTTCTTATTATTTTATGCTACTAAATTTGGAAAATGTTCTTTATACAACAGTGTAACTGATACATTACCCTTCAAGCCTTTCACATCTATTGAAGGAGAGACATCTACATGTAATTTAAAAACAACAACCAAAAAAAAAACCAAAATATATATACTATGACAATGAAATTGGCTTTGCTTCACCAAGGTATCCATGCAAAATTCCATTATATAAGAAGACTTTTACATCTTCGGACTTTCTCAAATGTCTCCCTTGGAATATGTCATTAAATAGATTACAGGTACAAGTGGTTCTTTTAATAAAATGATCCTGTTAAAGAGAATGTTAATGATAATATCTCCCACTTACTGAATGCATATTGCTACTATATTCCAGGAACTGCAGAAATTTAATTTCTTTTATGATACCTTAAAATATGTCCTATTATTTTTCCTATTTTATAGCTATGAAAACTGCGACACAGAGGCATTTTGTGAATTTGCACAAGATTTGACAGTTACATTTGGTAATGACAAATTCAAACCTAGCTACATCTGGATCCAAAATTTGTATTCTTATTCATTATACCTCTACAGAACCTTCTCAAGGATAACCAGTGAAGGAACCTCAATAACATATACATAGGTAAAGAGAATTGTCCTTTGAGAGTTAAACTATAAGATTAGTACATAACAGCAATCCTATCACTGAGCATATACCCAGAGAAAACCAAAATTCAAAAAGACACATGCACCCTAGTGTTCACTGCAGCACTATTTACAATAGCCAGGACATGGAAACAACCTAAATGTCTATCAACAGAGGAATGGATAAAGAAGATGTGGTACATATATACAATGGAATATTACTCAGCCATAAGAAGGAATGAAATTGGGTCATTTGTAGACACGTGGATGGACCTGGAGTCTGTCATACAGAGTGAAGTCAGAAAGAGAAAAACAAATATCGTATATTAATGCATATATGTGGAATCAAGAAGAATGGTATAAATGTTGCAAAGCAGAAGTAGATACACAGACGTAGAGAACAAATGCATGGATACTAAGGGGGAAAAGGGGGGGTGGGAGGAATTGGGAGATTGGGATTGACATATATATACACTACTGATACTATGTATAAAATAGATGATACTATGTATAAAATAGATAACTAGGGCTTCCCTGGTGGCGCAGTGGTTGAGAGTCCGCCTGCCGATGCAGGGGACACGGGTTCATGCCAAGGTCTGGGAAGATCCCACATGCCGCAGAGCAGCTAGGCCCGTGAGCCACGTCCGCTGAGCCTGCGTGTCCAGAGCCTGTGGTCTGCAGCGGGAGAGGCCACAGCAGTGAGAGGCCCGCGTACCGCAAAAAAAAAAAGATAACTAATCAGAACCTACTGTATAGCACAGGGAACTCTACTCGATGCTCTGTGGTGACCTAAATGGGAAGGAAATCCAAAGAAGAGGGGATATGTGTATGCATATAGCTGATTCACTTTGCTGCACAGTAGAAACTAACACAACATTGTAAAGCAGCTATACTCCAATAAAAATTCATTTAAAAAAAGAAAAGAAATAAGCAAAGTCATCCTAAAGAGACAAAATAAGTCTCAGGCTTGAGCAAACTGTGATTGTGAGATAATTTATGTCATTAAATACACCTAAGGACAGAGTGTGAGCAATCTGTAAAAGAAACAAACTACATTAGAACTTGAATAAAAAAAGTGTCAAAGAAAAACAGCAGCAGTGCTGATTTGGAAACTATTCTGGGGGAGGGCATCTGGACAACTATATATATGTTCAGTTGATGTGGCAGATATTTTTCCATGAAAAGACTGATTCATAAAGCTAAATAGACTGATCTAATACTTAGTTTATCTACACAGCTAATTCTCCTTGTTCTTCAGACACCCTTCTGAATATTATTTGACTCTCCATAACCCACTGTAAATCTGTAAGTTGGTGCTCCAGTTTCTATACTTCAGTCCAGTTGACTCTGAAGCACTCAGAAGGTCTAAGCCCTCGCTGACTCCATCAAGGAAATGCTATCCTGAGGTCTCTAGGTATTCAGCCAGTCTTGCTATAGAAACATGACCTATTTTAATACATTAAGAGATGCTAGTCTGGTCATTACTTGTCTCATTTGCACCACACTTGAGGAAATCCCTGGCCACTACCCAAAATGAGTGATCAGAGAATGACGTAACCCAGCCCTACCTTTTCTGAATAAACTAGGGATATACAACTGACCTACATAATAGTATGGTATGGTATAGAGGACACATCCATGGGCTCTGAAGTCTGTCTCTGGGATTCAGATTTGGGCTCTGCACAGAGTAGCTGTGAGCTTAACCAAGTTACTTCACTATGACTTAGTTTTTATGTCTACAAAACAGAAATGATATTGAATAGTATAATGCCTACCTCAAAGAAATATAAATATTAAATGAGATAATACATGTAAAACACATGTAATAGTACACAGCATATAGTAAGCACTCAATAAATGTTAGTAGTGATAATGATGCGGATGATAATGAACATGATGGTATTTGGTTCAAAAAAGGAGGAATTCAGCTGTTCAGAATATCTCTTATATAACTTACAAAAAAGACATAGAAGAGAATCATCAACTTCAGTCTGAATTAGGTCATATCAAGTGTACTGGTTCATGAGTAGAATGAACCAGTAAAAAGCAGAAAAAAGTAGTCAAGAATAAGAGTAAAACAAAACATACAAATAGAGATAAGCAAAGATGAGAGAAGCCATGAAACTCCTGAGCTGTGGGGAAAGTATCCTTTGTTCCAGATTTTTCAGTTTTCTGGTTGGTTCTAATTCTCTTGAGGTAAGATTTTGTTCCTTGATATTGGACGAGTATGGGGTGGTCAGTTGTACCCTGACAATACACAATGCCCTTTCTCCCCACCCCCCCCCCATCCATAAGCCACTTAGTTGGCTTTCTGACCTTTGCACCAATAAAACTGTACATTTTGTTCAAAATTTGTATAGCTTAATTCTTTTGAATGATTCTAGTCTTTTCCACCTTGTTCTGCCTCTTGTCATTCATTATTTGAATTTGCCATATCAATAATGTGAACAGGATCATAACTGAAAATAAATGATCTGAAATCACAAGACATTAGATTGAAGTGAATACAGGAGATACATTCACCTGCCTGACAGAGAACAGATTTTTATGAACTCTGTGCTAAGAAAGATATTAACACCTCCCCAAACACACACCCCACCAGGACCTTAACCAGCAGTATTCATTTACTTGGGGTCATCATTTCACTAACACAAATTCCTGACATTCACACCCACCATCCCACCATCTTTCCTCACCTTTCTGTTTATCTGTCTCTCTTTTACTTGGTTCCTCTCTGCTGTCTCTGTCTCGTTTTCTCTCTTTTGCTCTTTTCCCTTAGCTTGTATCTGAGCTATCTTTTCTAAAACCTTGAATTTTAAGCTCCCTCTTCAAATCTCTGAGGAGTTTGTGCATACTTTCTGAAAAAAATTAAACTGTATATCATAGAGCTTAGATTTTGGTTAAAAATTCACTAATGGGAGATTAATGGTATACTGCTACTTTAATTAAAGAGGTTTATGGATTGGCATTTTAAATAGCAATCATTTTCTAAATTGACATAGCTCCATTATAAGGAAAAATACTTAAATTGAATCAGCAGTTGAACAGTTTCTCTTCCAGTAATATAGGACATTTCAGTTTAAACATTTAATCTGCTAACAAAATACTCACTACCAAAGAAAAGGATTTTTCCCATTTTCTCACTTTTCTCTGAAACCTAAAAAGGCTCCAAGATTATTTCCAGATATGTCAAAAAGCAAATCCTAGTGTTACATGACTAGAGGGAAGTGGGAATAAATTTCTGGACAAATCTAGTGAAATAGCTACAAACTAGATTTTTACAAAAATAGTTGTTTTTATTTCTTTTGACAGGTACATCATATCCTTCCTCTGATCTCTCTTGCATCTTAGAAAAAAAGCCTCAGGTCACCGGATCTAAGCACTACAGAGAATTGTTTCGACATTTATCTAGTGTCATACAGCTTGGTCTGGTAAAACCAGAGACACAATTCTAGCCTTTAGTAGCCTATCTAGGGCATTTTCCAACTATACTGTGCATTTTTTGAAAATCGATTCCTATATTTTATACCACTCTTACAAATTTTGGGGCTTAAGCTCTTAGTATACAGAAGTTTAATTATGATTTTGGCAAGGACATTATGCTATTTTTAAGGCACTGAAAAATCTCCTTTATCATTTTTAAGTTTGATGTTCTAGGACAAGAAATCAAGAACCTCATTTTTTTTTTTTTTTTTTTTGTGATACGCGGGCCTCTCACTGTTGTGGCCTCTCCCGTTGCCGGGCACAGGCTCCGGACGCGCAGGCTCAGCGGCCATGGCTCACGGGCCCAGCCGCTCCACGGAATGTGGGATTTTCCCGGTCCGGGGCACGAACCCGTGTCTCCTGCCTCAGCAGGTGGACTCTCAACCACTGCGCCACCAGGGAAGGCCAAGAACCTCATTTTTTTAAAGAAATCTTTTGAGGTTGGGTTTTAAAGAGAGGATGAGTTTTGTTTTTAAATCATGAAACAATTCACATATGCATACAAATGTAGAGAATAACATAAGTATATATTTACTAAACACCAGGTTTTTATAAAATTTTACCATGTGCACTTCAGCTTATTTTTAAGATATAAAACATAAACAGTGGTGAACGGCATCTGTATTATTCTCTGATACCTTCTTTTCTCAGAAGTAGCCACTTGACAGTTGCTATTTCTGGCATTTATTATTCACACAAATATTTCCTTTGTTTACTTAATATTTATTCATAGGTAATATATGTATTTTATGGAAATACAGGTAATAACATAAATAACAGTATCTTGAACCTTTTTTGCCACTTTTTTTTCCCTCTGTTGATAAGTGTACCTCTAGGTCTTTTGTTTGAATGGCTGTAGAGTTTTCCATTTCATAAATAAATTGCTGTGTATTTTTTCTACTATTGATGAATATTCTGGTTGTTTCCAAATTTCCTTACAAATAACTCTGCAATGAACATTCTTATCATACTTCCTTCTGCACCATGTGTAAGTTTCTCTGTGGTATATTCCTAGCAGAAAGATATCTAGGTCACTGGTATTTTCCCTCCAAACTGTCTATACCATTTTAGACTCTACCTTTACCCATCAGAATGTGCAAGAATTCTCATCTCTCTACATCCTCAAACATGATATTGTCAAATCTGTAAATAATTATTTGCCTAAGTGTAAAATAATATTTTGTTATTTTTAAATTTGAGTTTTCTTGATTACAAGAGAGGAAGAAGTGCTGTATTCATTTCCTGTTGCTATTGTAACTAATCACCACAAACAGCATTTTGAAACAACACAAATTTGTTCTCTCATACTTCTGGAGGTCAGAAGTCTAAAATGAATTGGCAGGGCTGCACTCCTTCTGGAGACTTCAAGGGGGGAATTGTTTTCTTGCCTTTTTCATTCAGCTTCTAATGTCTGCCTACATTCCTTGGCTGGTAACCCGTTCTACTAAATCCCTCCAACCACTTTCTTCTGTCATCATATCTCCTACTGTTCTCCAACCCTCCGGCCTTTCTCTTATAAAAAGCCTTGAGATTACATTGGGTTCACCCAGATAATCAAAAAAATCTCCCCATCTCATGATCCTTAGTTTATTCGCATATACAAAGCCTCTTTTACTATGTAAGGTAACACAGTCACAGGTTTTAGGACCTGGCCATCTGTGTGTGGCACGGTAGGGGGGTGCATTATCTAGCCTACCACAAATAGACATTGACAATTTGGAATTCCTTCTAAGGAAACTATGTATTTATATCAATGTGTTTATCCTTTTACTTGGTTGTCTTTATTTCATTTGTTGAAGTTTCTTTTTTTTCTTCAAGAGAAGATTTTATGAGTATTAGGAGTTTGTTAATCACAGTCATCAAAAACTTCTTCTAGTCTGGTTTTTCTCTTCACTTTGTTTCACCTCTAAGTATGATGTTTGCTGTTGGTTTTGTCTGGTGTTATTCATCAGGATAAAGAAGTTCTCTTTTTCTAATTTCAAGTGCTAAAGGTTTTTTATCCTGAATGTTGAACTTCATCAAATGCTTTGTATGCATTTATTGAGATGTTCACTTGCTTTTCTTCTTTAATCTATTAGTATAACATCTTTGCAAACACTCATCCATAAATTTTTTGGATAAACTCTACTTGGTTAAATTATATTTTCTTTGAAATCTCCTTAATTCAATTTGTCAATATTTTATATAGAAATTGTAAGCGAATTTGATCTACCTAATTTGATCTAATTTACTCTAAGGTGGATGTACATATGAGTAAGTCCAAGATCCCTATAAAATGACTTTTTAAAATCTCCCAATCAAACCAGCGTTTCCTCCAAAATCATTCTGATTATATTAAACTATTTTAAGATGAATGCTCAACCTGTCAGCCACTAATACATGCAACTACTTTCCCATCCATGGAACTGGGGTCCTGGACCTAGATAGCACTGTTTAACTCCACTACCTTAGCCTCAGCTATTTGTACTTATGGT
This sequence comes from Tursiops truncatus, assembly GCF_011762595.2. Lineage (NCBI taxonomy): Eukaryota > Metazoa > Chordata > Mammalia > Artiodactyla > Delphinidae > Tursiops > Tursiops truncatus. The sequence continues at coordinate 31,958,411 of NC_047044.1, read as the reverse complement.
GAACATTTGACACAAGCAAGGCAAGTTACATTCTTTACCCCATAATCTGGATTAGGGTCCCAAACACTGGCCATTCACTGCTGTCACCTTGAATTGTAAACTTAATACCTATGGCAGAGGTCACATTTCCCCTTTGTACAGAAAAACAGAGGGAACTTGGCCAATCAATGCACAAAGAATTAAAAGAGTTACTGGAGCCTGGTTACTCTTGGGTTTCCAGTTCCCTACCCCAGTCATCAGACCAACAAAACATCTTGCCTTTCAGTTTGTGATAGAGTTCTTTAAGATATTATGAAATATTCTTGTATCTCACTTAATCTAATTTAAGTGGGTTTCTGCTATTATCACTCTAAAAATTCATGGTGAAGTAAAATGCACTTATTTATCAAACATAATTTTTCATGGCCATACTACCCAAAGTGATCTACAGATTTAATGTAATCCCTATCAAATTACCCATGACATTTTTCACAGAACTAGAACAAATAAGCCTAAAATTTATATGGAACATAAAAGACCCAGGATTGCCACAGCAATCTTGAAGAAAAAGAAATAAGCAAGAGGCATAATCCTCCCAGACGTCAGACAATACTACAAAGCTACAGTAATCAAAACAGCATCTTATTAGCACAAAAACAGATATATGAATCAATGGAACAGAATAGAGAGCCCAATGAGATCACAGGCCAGCAGATGAGCTGGGGGACTTAGGGAACAGGCTGGGGGCTGTGTCCTGCAGGGTTCCAGAGCCCTCACCAAGGCCGCCCACTGGCTGGGCCCAGGCCTTGAGGCGGTGGTGAACCTCTCCCCCATCCCCACCTCTGCAACTTAATGGCAGTGGCTGTCTGCATGTGATGCAGTCTGCAGGGCCTGGCCCCCACCATTTGGGCAGCTTGAGGAGCCTGAGGGCCAGTTGGGTCCTGGGTGCCTGGCTCCCTCAAGGATCTGACACCAAGAAATTTTCAACAACTAATCACATCCCTCCCTCATCTTTCCTACAAAAGGGCTTTGCTGAAAGCTTTCAGGGAGTTCAGGGTTTTTAAAGCATGAGCCACCCATCTCCTTGCATGGCCCTGCAATAAACCTTTCTCTGTTCCAAAAAAAAGAATAGAGAGCCCAGAAATAAACCCACACACCTACAGTCAGTTAATCTTCAACAAAGGAGGCAAGATTATACAATGGGGAAAACACAGTCTCTTCAGCAAGCAGTGTTGGGAAAGTTGGACAGCTGCATGTAAATCAATGCAGTTAGAACACACCCTCACAGCATGTACAAAAATAAAGTCAAAATGGCTTAAAAACTTAAACATAAGACATGATACCACAAAACTCCTAGAGGAGAGCACAGGCAAAACATTCTCTGACATAAATCATACCAATGTTTTCTTAGGTCAGTCTCCCAAGGCAGTAGAAATAAAAACAAAAATAAACAAATGGACCTAGTTATTGCACAGCAAAGGAAACCATAAAAAAAAAAAGACAACCTATGGAATGGGAGAAAATATTTGCAAATGATGCGACCAATAAAGGCTTAATCTCTTAAAATATACAAACAGCTCATACAACTCAAAAACAAAACAAAAGAAAAAAACAACCCAATCAAAAAATAGGCAGACCTTAATAGACATTTATCCAAAGAAGACATACAAATGGCTAGTAGGCACATGAAAAGATGCTCAACATCACTAATTATTAGAGAAATGTAAATCAAAACTACAACAAGTTACCACTTCACACCAGTCAGAATGGCCATCATTAAAAAGTCTACAAACAATAAATGCTGTTAAGGGTGTGGAGAAAAGGAACACTGTTGGTGGGAATGTAAACTGTGTAGCCAGTATGGAAAGCAGTATGGAGGTTCCTTAAAAAAACTAAAAATAGAGTTGCCATATGATCCAGCAATCCCACTCCTGGGCACATATCTGGAAAAAACTATAATTAAAAAAAAAAATCCCCGCCCCCACATTCATAGCAGCACTATTTACAATAGCCAAGATATGGAAACAATATAATGTCCATAAACACATGAATGGATAAAGAAGATGTGGTATATATATATATATATACACACACACAATAGAATATTACTCAGCCATAAAAAGAATGAAATAATGCCATTTGTAACAACATGATGGATCTAGACATTATCATACTAAGTAAAGCTATGTCAGAAAGAGAAAGACAAATACCATATAATATCACTTATATGTGGAATCTAAAATAAGATACAAGTGAACATATCTGTGAAACAACAACAGACTCACAGATATAGAGAACAGACCTGTGGTTGCCAAAGTGGAGGGAGGGATGGGGGAGAGATGGATTGGGAGTTTGGGATTAGCAGATGCAAACTATTATATATAGAATGGGTAAAAAACAAGGTCCTACTGTACAGCATGGGGACTATATTTAAAATCCTGTGATAAACCATATATATATATATATATATATATATAACTGAATCACTCTGCTGTACAACAGAAACTAACGCAACATTGTAAATCAACTATACTTTGATAAAATAAATTTTTTAAAAAAATTTTCATAACAAAATTTGTTCATATTAGTGATTTCTTAATGGCACTACCATGCCTTGTGTTTGTGATATAGTTCTATTCAATGCTATAAAAATTCCCCCAAATGCTATATAAAGACAAATCACTTTAAGAAATATCTCTACTTTCAAGGAAATTGCAGTCTAATAAGGGATTAAGAAAATATACTTATGCAGGAAAATGAAATATTTTAAGAATGTTTCTCTTTAAGGAACAGCATTACTATTATCCTTATTTTCCTAAAAAATTTCTTTGCCCAAATTTAAACAGAGAAATTAATCAAACTAATACATTTTCTGTGAGATTTTTTTTGACCAAGAAGACAAGAAAATGACAAAATTTTATTAATTCAAAATAATATTCCTTTTACTCTGAAATTTATATTTTCCTCAGGGTGTTTATTTGTAAGAGCCCTCTTATTTAATTCTAAAAATAATCCCAAAAGTAAATTACTTCACAGATAAAGCCTTTGGGACCCAGTACAATTAAGTGAGTTGCTTGGGTTCATATGGCTTTGCAGTCATAGACTTAGATTTAGTATCTATGTCTTCCACATCCAAGTGCAATTGTCTTAATTTTATGAACAATCAGTCTAACAATCAGTTTATGCAGAATTTGTAAGTGGTTTCACCTATAAAACCTTCCTGCTTCTTTACCTTTTAAGAATCATATTCTTCCAAAGGGGACAATTATTAAGAAAAAAAAAGAAGATATTAAAATGGCAATATATATCTAAGTTGGTTTTCAAGTTTATAATCTGATCTGATCATATTATTGATTCATAATATGATCACACTATTCATTGATTATTGAACCAATATTTATTTGAAAGTTTTTGAAATATTTACTTGTTTCAGATGAGTTTATTATAAATTAATCAAAAAGTAATATGTGAAGAAAAAATTAATCTTCCATAAAGGGATAAGTAGTAAAATTATCTTAATAACTGCCACATGGAAAAAATAAAGTTAAAGTTATATTCACCACTTTCTGAATATACAGAGTGAACAGAAAAGGAAACAAATTTAATTCCCTAGATTTGAACCACACTTTTAGAACAGCATCATCATACCTTTTCCTGGTTCTTAGGGGTGAGTTCAATTGTTCGGTGTATTTCCTCCGACTTACTTGAGGATATTTGGTATAAACTAAAAATCTAAAACAATAAAAGCTTAGTTTTATTTTTGGTGTCAGAATACTAAAGTATTTGGACTTATCAATAAAAGAAATTAATCAGCCTACTATAGTTTCAAAAAGAAACCCCTTTTGAAATAGATCTAGACTCCGTAAAGTTTTATGAAAAAAGAAAATTGCAATGTGCTCTGGCTTGAATTTCAAGGTATGATTCTGCCAAAATATGAATTTTCCAGAAATAATGTAGGGTCAAAATACTTCTCTTGAAGGTGGAGATAATTTTTATGGGGCAATTTATTTAAAACATAAAATGACACCTGTTTCCAATGGTAAAACACTGTCCAAGTAACCAATTAAACAAAAATGATAGAGAAAAAAATCAATAAGGAAAATTACAACTGGCCTTTAGTTTAGTATGCAAAATTAGTAATTATTGGAGACTTGTCTACACAGGCACCTCTGTGGCAAACCCCCAGCAGTTCAATACCTGAGGGTTATCACTATTCTGATGACCAATTTCACCCATTAAAATTCTCATAACTATTTCTTCTAACAGATCTATTTTTTTCCCCAGAAAATCCCATTTCCTTATAATTGTCAAGCATTTAGCTTGTAATCTGTCACTTGGTAATTGATCAAGAGCAAATATCTCTTTACTGCTCTTCTTTTCATTAGTAACATTTCTTTTCCGTGCATTCTCTATCTTTAACAATCATGTGATGGTAAATTTTAACTAAATAAGAAATGCTGACACAAATCAGATTATAAGTGTACCTTAGAGAATCTATCTGTTAATTCTCACTTTCTCTCTCTACCACAGCTGCCTGACCCTGAAACCCACATGTCCCCAAATCATTTTCAAACTCACTGGATGGCTACACTAACTGACACATCATGAATTACCACTGCCTAAGAATCTGAGGACAAGTACTCTCAATTATTATCTTCTCTCTGGGTGGTGATACCATGCAATCTCTGCCACCCTTGGGCACCAGTTTTGGGGTTAGAGAGTGGCAGAGGTAGTCACAAATGTATACTTACAAAAAAATAAATGAATTGCTCTTGTTTGCATATTCCTTGTGTTATCATTGACATCTTCAAAGATTTAACTGGTTTAAGAAACTACGTTTAATTCTGGTGAACTTAAAACTGTCAGTATAATCCCACTACAGCCAAATATGTGCTGTTGTTGACTGTATAACTAAATAACCTCTGCGAATCCTCTGTTTTTTCATTTTCCATAAACCTTTTTGTTTTGATTACCATTTGCTTCTTAGAGTCTTTCCTTCTGTTTCATTCATTTTTGTAATACCTTTTCACTTTTGCTCTAGAGTCCATTTTCAACCCTTTTACAGAATTGTCAGAAATCATTTTAACTTCTGAACATCTCCAAAAATGTATAGAGGAAGCCCTAAAATATTCTGAAGAAGTCCTTGAGGTATTTTGTTTCCTCTATAGCTAAGTAACAAAGTGAATTACAGTACAGAATATACAACTATATACACATATATAAATTTTCTCATTTAAAAAATATGTATATATTACTAAAACCTCAGGATTTATGACTTTGTGTAGAATTATTATAAGTATTACACCTACTAAGGAGGTTTCTAGAATTTATGTAGAAGAGTTGCCAAAGCTTAACATTCATTTTCAGCTTTGCGTCATTTTAAATTTTAAACAATTTTGAAAACTGAAATTAAAAAGAAAACATAAATTATGGATGAATGGATAAAGAAAATGTGGAATATGCATACAACAAAATATTATTCAGCTATAAAAAGAATGAAATATTGCCATTTGCAAAAACATGGATGGATGAGGGCATTATGCTAAGTGAAATAAGTCAGACAGAGAAAGACAAGTACCATATGATCTCACTTATATGTGGAATCTAAAAAAAAAAGGAAGCTCATGGATTCAGAGAATAGGTCAGTGGTTGCCAGAGCTGGTGGGTAGGGGAAGGGTAAAGGGGGTCAAAAGCACAAATTTTCAGTTATAAAATAAGTCAAAAGTCATTGGGATGTAATGTATAGCATAGTGACTATAGTTAATAATACTGTGCTTAAAAGTTGCTAAGAGAATAGATCTTAAAAGTTCTCATCACAAGAAAAAAAATATTTGTAACTGCGTATGGTGTTGGATGTTAACTAGAATTATTGTGATGATCATTTCACAATATTTACAAATATTGAGTCATTATTTTGTACACCTGAAACTATGTTATATGTCAATTATACTTCTATAAAAAAGAAAACAAACTTTTTTTTAAATCATAGATAGCATCCTTCAAATGATGCAATAATATCAAGCCACGGGCTGTAACTAAAGACAAAGAAAGGGATATGCCAAGAAATGAGTAAGGCAAACAGTTAAGGTCAAAACATTTTATGAATCAATATCCATAGTCTGCACTAATGAAGTAATACAGGTAAAGCAATACAGACGATACGGAAGCTTAGGAAAAATGGGATAGGAACAAGCAGGTCAGCCTATAGGGAGGTCATGAACACCAGAAAATGTTCCAGCGAAGAAAGAGAGTCAAACAAAACACAAGAGCCAGTGGAATGAAAATAAGGCAACAGCAGGAAAAAAAAGGGGTTTAGATATGAAGCAAACTCTGTTTACTCATCAAAATCTTTAGGAGAAAAGAGCCCAGGGTTTTCAAGTAAAGAAAAAGAAGTCAGAAGACATTTCTTCTCTTCTTTTTAAGATATACTCTCACTCTTTCCTTTCAAGGTCTAGCATCTTTGCAATCTAAAGACTCAAACTATGAACTATGCAAAGATGTCCAGACAACAACCTTATTAAGGATGAAATTATTCCATGTCAGAAGAACTTCAATATGGATTCTGAAAATAATGTGAAGGCCAAGTGGGAAAACTGTATACCTGGTTGCTCTCCTTTTTGTCCCCTATACTTGCGTGGGGAAACTTTTCCCAAACCTACTTCCAGCTGTGTGCTAGCAGCTAATGTTTGGTTTATGATACAGTGGAAAATATCAATTTATAAATATTACTTTCTAACTACATGAAACATGATAGAATTTCTTCTGCTTAGAAACATCATTATGTCAGCTTTCTGAAGCTGTAAATTCCCTTGACTTCTGCAGAGATAATGGTGCTGTTTATTCTTCCTTAAAAGGGAGGGAAAGGGGCAAGAACACAAGATGGCCCCTGAGAGTCTCCAGCACTGTGTCTGCAAACAACAAGCCAGTTTGCTCAGTTGCCTTCCTCAGGTTCACTTCCATTAGGTCAGTTTTACCTGACTCCTAGCATTTTCTCTCCGTACCACATTTATCAAAGTCATGGGGTTAGAACGTAGAGATCTCATGAGAACTGCTTCCTCAAACTATGGATACTAATATTGACATTAAACAATATATTCAATCTTTTGAGAAGAGGGAAATTTTTATATTTCTATTACCATCTGAAGAACTATGCATACTCTTGTGCTTGCAAAATGTGTTCACAGTGCCAGACAGAGAATATGTGAAGGCAAACACTTGCCTTTGTGAATATATGACTGTCCTCAACTGGATTCCATGAGAAAATTAAGCCCTAAGGAAGATAATGATTGACTATTTTCTTAATTTTCCAATTTTACATACTACCATTCCACATGAATAGGAGAAAAGACAGTTCATTGCATATAAAAGATTGAGGCATTAAGGTTTAATTCTCCCACAGAAACCCTTTGGAGAAGAACTGCACAAAGCCTCAAAACTCACATGCTTTTCAATAACTGTGAAGAGTATGAGATTTTAACCTATTGCATGTTAACAAATAAGCCTGCCACAGTTACACAGAAGCTGGTAGAAGACATGAGACTTCTGGATCAGAAGCACAGAACTTCATTACTCACAGCAAAGCAGGCCGTGTTAGCTTTGTGTTTGTATTGTGTTCCTTTGCCCCCCAAATCCCATGGGGGTGATGAGAAGCAGTCCAGGTGGATGTTACACACACACTAGACTTGTGTAACAGCTAAGGAACCCTGAGTTTCAGAAGCTCTAAGCTTTGAAAGGGACGTCTAGCAAATCTGCCTAATCTTTGCCCCAGAGAAAGACATTATATATATTATCTTGGCTAGGAAAAGGAATTCAGCCCTTTACTCCAGAGAGAGACACAATCTCTGTCTTCCAAGGTTGTCTGTCATACAATAAAAACTCCATGAAAAAAAACAGTCCAGAACAAAAGTCATTAATGTCTCTTCCCAAGACATGCAGAAACTCAAGAGGGTCAAGAATTGTCACCTAACAATGGCCAAACTCATAATATCTGAGACATTTCATTCCTACAGGTATGCTTCCACCATTCTCTGATTGAAAAGCTACAGAAAGAGGCATAACAATGGGTGAATATCAGAGTCACGCCAAAGAGACACCGTGCAAGAACTGCCTCTTATTTGGACAGACTGAGAGATAAACTTAGCAAACTGCATAACAGACAAGCTCAAGCTCGAGTTGTACTTACAAAGCCTGCACTCTAAACCAGGTATATTTTTTTTAGTTTCCCACCATGAACAGTCACCATAGTATATGAATAAAACAAACAGTAGAGATAACCTATATTACAAGGCTACTGTATTTACTTGGTTTGGGGAGCTATAACACAGAATTGCAGCTAAGCCAGTCAGCCGCGTCTCTGAGGATGGTCAGTGGTAGCCTCTTAGATCAGCAGTGAAAGAAATCAAGTAAAATCTCTAATTACTAAAAGATCCTTGGCACAAATTTTGCCAATTACTCTGGGTGAAAATATTATTATAATTTCAGTCTCTGTAGTAAAATTATCTTTGTGTATCTTTCCTTTTTTTCAAATGATTGAGAAGGGTGTTGAGTTCTGAAGCCTGGGTCACATGTTCCATTGTACCAATGGGAAACACAGGAATTGACCCTCATTTATTAAAAAAATAAATAAATAAAATAAAATTAACAAAAAAACTAATATAGGAACATAGTCCTTGTATTGTACCCAAGAGGAAAAATTTAAAAGACAAATTATATAAATCAAATATGATAAGAATTTTAATTGTATGATTATAATTTTGTTAAAATATCCATTTAAACAGCAAAAATCAAATCTCAGATACGTGCAGATTAAAAAAATATATTTGCTGCTAACAGCCTGAATTATCTCACATATTCTCTGTAAAAAATGACAGCATAGCGTTTCCCTGGTGGCACAGTGGTTAGTTAAGAATCCGCCTGCCAATGCAGGGGATACGTGTTCAAGCCCTGGTCTGGGAAGATCCCACATGCCGTGGAGCAACTAAGCCCATGTGCTACAACTACTGAGCCTGCACTCTAGACCCCGTGAGCCAAAACTACTCAGCCTGCATGACACAGTTACTGAAGCCCACGCGCCTAGAGCCCGTGGTCCTCAACAAGTGAAGCCACCGCAATGAGAAGCCCGTGCACCGCAACAAAGAGTAGCCTGTGCTCACCACAACTAGAGAAAGTCCGCATGCAGCAGTGAAGACCAAACGCAGCCATAAATAAATAAATAAATTTATTTTTTTAAAAAAAGAAAATGACAGCATAGTCATTAGAAACATCCTTAGTTAAAAAAAAGTACCTCCCCCCAGTTCCAGATATTGGTTATAATTAAATATAATATAGAAAAGCAGCAGCTCCCGCCCTCATGAATCCATTAGTTTGAATCATTTTTTTCATTCAATACATAGTTTTGTTGTCAAAATCAAGTTCAAATAACCAAAAGGTAGTATTGAGTTGATTTAGCCAACTCTTTTAAAAAAAGTAATTCTATTCCCCTAATGTTTAGAATCATCTTCATCAATATAAAATCACTTCCAGCTTATATGTATGTTTTTAATTAGAAAACTGCATATTTAAGTAGAGATAAGCTGTTTTATGTTTACATAAACAGACTGCCAATAAATTCAGCAAATCTATAATTAAGCCATACTAGTCAAATGACAACATGACATCTCAATATCCATAAATCTGTCTGGAAACAATTAAGAACTGGAAAATAAGCAAAAACAGTATCTGGGAAGGTTATACATATTGGACAAAATCTATGCAATAAATCCATATAAACATACATATGAGCACACACTCATTTTGGTTTACATATACATCTAACAAATTTAAAAACATGGTTTCCAGGATTACAAAGAATAGAAGTATCAAAATAGTAATAGAGAAAAGCACATTGCTTTGCAGAAGAATTAGCATTGAAATAAAAATAGGTCAATATGCACATGAAAAGATGCTCAACGTCATTACCATCAGATAGATTTACCACGTGACCTAGCAATTCTACTCCTTGGTATATAACTAAATTTAAAAATAAGAAAGAAAACATGTCCATACAAAAACTTGTATATGAATGTTCATAGCAGCATATTCATAATAGCTAAAAATAGAAACAATTCAAATGTCCATCAACTCTTGAACAGATAAAATGTACATCCATACAATGGAATAGTATTTGTCAATGAAAAGGAACAAAGTACTGGTTCATGCTACAACATGGATGAACCATGAAAACAATGCATTAAGTGAAAGAATCGAGTCACAAAAGACCACGTTGCAAGATTCCATTTACATGGAATTCCCTGGCAATCCAGTGGTTAGGACTCTGCGCTTTCACTGCTAAGGGCACAGGTTCACTCCCTGGCTGAGAAACTAAGATCCCACAAGCCATGCAGAGCAGCCGAAAAAGAAAAGAAAGAAAAAAGATTTCATTTACATGAAGTGTCCAGAATAGGCAGCTATAGAGACAGAAAGTAGATCAGTGGTTGCAAAGGAAGGATGGGGGTGGCTGGTGTACCTAGAAGGTGACTGCTAAAGGGTTTGTAATAAATGGTTTCTGTGGAGAGGGATTAAAATGTTTCAAAACTGTTCATGGCTGCACAACTCCATGGATATATTAAAAATCATAAATATACACTTTAAATGGGTACATTGTATGGTATATATGAGCTGTATCTCAAGAAAGCTGTTGCAAAATAAATAAAGATTCCATGAAAACAAGAGGTTACAATTAAGCTTTCTTTATTCTTTATCTAATATAGTCTCCACAAAGCAGAGCACTATTTTTCGTAATTTTATACTTTTGTTCAAGTGAGTTATAATTATTCTTTTTTGTGAAATATTTCTGACATATTTTGCACAGTCAATGATATTTTTTAAAAACAAATCCTTAATGTCTTTAAGTTGGTTGAAAAGGAAAATATCCACAAATTTCAAAGAGGATATTAATATAAATAACTCCTAAACATAAATATTTGGAGCACTTTTAGAGAAGAACTAATTCAAACTGAGATTTATTTTTAAAAGGTTACCCTGGCTACTGTGTGGAGAACAGATTTCAGGAAACAAGAGTGGGTAAATGAAGATCAGTTAGATGAAGATATGGGCAAAATACGAGGGTAACGTGGACTAGGGTTTAGAGGGAGAATTGGCAAGAAAGGTCAGGCTTTGTGTGTATTTTGAAGGCTGACTCAGCATGACCTGCTGATGAACTGGAAGTGGGTAGGTTGGGTAAATCAAAAACAGTACCTTTTTTTTCCATGGACACTTGAATAAAGGGTGGTGTTATTTACTGAAATAGGAAAAGAAAGGAATAGAAGATTCAAAGAACAGGGTTCATCAATAGTTCTGACAACTGATGCTGAGAAGGCAATTGAATATATCCAAGTAACAATGTTGAGTAGGCAACTGAATATATGCCTGGGGTTCAGGAAATGAACAAGGAGGAAATGGCAAGGCTGAAGATATAGTTTTAGAAGGCTTCCATTTAGGGTTGATACATTTGTTAGGGTACATTCTAAGGTGCTGAAACAAAAGGATCCAAAAACATAGTGACTTAAATAAGATAGAAATTTATTTCTCTTTCATATAAAAGTCTCGTGGCAAGAGGCTAATCAACTACTCTTGGAATTAGTGTATTTCTAACCAGGCTTCTTGGTTTGACTCACCAACCGTAGGCCAAGCTATTGCTAATTTAGAGAAGGTCTTTTCCTGATTTGACCCATAGAACATCTCTTTGTCTTCAAACCAAATGCACTTTTTACATAGCCAACCCCATAATCTAATTCGCTATCCTACTGTCACAGTCCTCAGGTATCCAGACTATGTGTCTGTGGAGTGTCAGGCACTGGACTAGACTCTGAATATACAACAATAAATAAAAGAGATTTGGTCACTGCTTTTAGGGAGAATGAAATCTACAGAATAGACAGAATAAACAAGAAATTAACATATAAAGTGATGCAGGTCTACAGGGGAAGTACATTGTCCAAAAAAAGTACCTAGGAGGGACATGCTCTTAGGCTCAACTCCCAGGTTTCAGTGTATAGACCCCTACCTGCTGAATTACAAAATCCTTTGTTCTCTAACTTAAAACCTTCCTATATATTCTGTATCTGGCATTTTCAACAAGCTCTATTTCCCATCATAGAATACCACCCCACTTGACCCAAGTGAGTTCCTTTCTTTTTCTTAGAATATGCCAAAAATTACCATTTGGTATTGCAGACTTGAGCGTTCGACAAGGCAAGGGATTATATTACAAGGGGTCTCCAAATCTACTTGTATACTAAGTAATGTCTGTAGACTGAAGAAATACTGTATCTTATCTACTTGTTGAACTAAAATGCAGCTTCCATACTGATTGGTTGGAACCTCTGTAATACTGCTCCCTAAATATTTTGGATATCACCCCTGCTTACAAAATTTATATGAATGCAATTGTAATTATCACATGCAGATTCATGTAAAAGCATTCATGAAGTCACAATAGCTTCCTGAAAGCACGTGGTAGCTCAATAAAAGGATGTCAAAAGGGCAAGTATTCATTCTGCAGTTTACATCCTTGCTCTCCACAGTCTAGTCTCCTCCATGGCAGCTAAAGTGAGTATTTTAGAACTAAATCCAGATCTTGCATTCTGTTCAGAAATCTCCCATATCTTCCCATCTCACTCAATGGCCTACAAGTTCCTACATGACCTGCTTTCACCCCTGTCTTTCTCATCACCTTCCATTCTTCCTTGTTCACACGATTCTAGTCATACTGGACATGGTGATATTTCCTCAAGCCAAGCAAGGTCCAGTCTCACGGTCTTTGGCAAAATTTCACCCTAGGGTCTCTGCAGTCACTGTTCTCTCTCCCTGGAATATTCTTCTCCAAGATAGGTAGCTACTTTTCTCCCTTATGTTCTCATCATCTTTTCAGATATGTGAGTGGACACTGTTAGAACCCCAGCAAGATCCCTTTTACAGGCTGGTGCATCCATCCCCCACTGCTTCTGTTTGTTTGATGAGACCTCACAGCTGTCTCTCCTTTATTTAGATAATTGACTTGAGCTAAACAGAGGTGCTTTTCCCCCAGGCCATGCCATACAACTTCAGCCAGCAATCAAGTGACACAGCTACAAACCCTACCTCAAGGTGAGACAAACTCTGCTGTGCAATGTGTGCTCCAGAGCCTCCTGTACCTGAAAGTCTCCAGCTGAGACCACTTTCTTGCTGAGCTTTTCACCCAGCTCTATCCTACTCACCAACTTTCCTACTCCTGAGAACACCTCTCTCTCCCTCAGGTAACTTTTTTGAGCAAGAATTCCCATCCCAGGCTGTTCTTCTAGGTAACCAACCTAAGAAAGATGACTTCCCTGACCACCATACATCCAGACACTCACTATCTCCCTTACCTTGCTTTACTTTTTTACATAGCACCTATAACCCCATTGAATAATATATTTTTAAATTTCCTTTTGTTTATTCACTTTTTCTCCCCGTGACGTAAAGTCTATGAGGGCGGGAATTGTTTTGTTCACTACTATATTCTGAAGCTTCCAAAACTACCAAGTTCGTTGTAGTTACTCAATAAAATGCATTGCTAAATGCATGAGTAAATGGAATAGGACAGTGAATTTTATTTATTTGTATTATTATTTTTTAAATGCTGCCCTATTCTTAAAAACATTGGGAACCAACAACCTGGATTAATCATTAAGAATGATTCTACTGGGGACTATGTCTTCTATGTCCTTTCAAACTCTCAATACTGGAATACTGATCGTTGATATAATATTGGCTTATCAACTGAATGTTAGTTCATTAACACATCCTTCCCAAGCCTTGCAGTCTTTAAACTTGAAGTCCTTAATTTTATATTCTGGTAGCCATTTAAATTACCCTCTGGATTTCTTAATTAGCCTTTTTTTCTTAAATAAGAATTTATTTTCCAATCATCAATATTTTTAACTCAGACCTTACAAGCCCCTACTGAAAACATCTAAATAAAAACACATATTTTAACAATGAAAATTATTAAATAAAGAAGAGTATATTGTAACTATAGAATGGTCAAAGTGAGCATCACTTATATTCAGTCAGAGACAATCCCTAAAATGATTCTAGAGGAGTTTCTTAAAAATTTATTGTAAAATAAGGTCATAGCTGTTTTAGTACACAGACCCTATTTGGCTGTAAAGTCAGCAAAGGAACTGAGTTTACATCTGAACTCCTTCATTAAGTAAACACTGCAGCCATATTTGACACATCAATAATATTCAAATATCCAACTACGGAGACTCTGGCTGACTTTCAGCCCCTTCAGTTCACTCAGCCTTGATGAGTGTTTGCAGAAAATTGTCTACATTGTCAACCACACTCCACAAAAATGACTTGGATATAATTTGACTTTTACAGATTTTTAAAGTCAGAAAGGATATGAGGTTGCATGCCAACTCCACAGAAGACTTTTCATTAGCAATAAATAAAGTTTGATTTAATTTTTTCATAAAGAGACCTTTGTGGTCATGAAAGCCTGCTGTCTGCTCCACTAAAGAAATTTTCTAGGGAGAATCTCAAACATATTCACATAAAGGCCTTGCAAAGATGTGTCATTCTAATTTGGGAGTACATAATGAATGTACTTCTTTGCAACCAGCATTTAATGCCAGTGCTTTTATGGTTTATGATATAACGTTTGTTTCTTTTTATTCAACAGAAAAGGTCAATGTGACTAATAATTAGAACTACGACTCTGAGAAAAGAAGACTGTAATTAAATTATTTTTCAACAAATAATGAAGTGTCAGAAAAAAAGAAAGTGAATCCTTGGTGTCAGCAAAACTAGTTTACATATAGACCAGAAAATCTTTCTTGCAGATGCACACTTGGGTGACCTTCTTCCAGTAATTAACTCAAATAATAAATATGCATAAAAAGCACTATCTTCATATTCAAAGTAAACAATGCTTTTCATCCATGGGTAATTTTGCCTACAAGGTGATATTTGGCAATTTTTGGAAACATTTTTAGTTGCTACAACTGGAGGAGTGCCACTGACATCAGAGGGTAAAGGCCAGGGATGCTGCTACACATCTTACATACATAGGACAGTACTCCACAACAAACAATTATCCAGACCCAAATATCAGTTTTAAGAAACTTTGAACAACTGTCAAAAAACTTTCTAATTCTGAAATTAATGAGTAAGCTGTAAAGTAGCCCACAATAATTAGAGCCCTATAATGGGGTGGTTGTCTACTGACACTCCACAGTTAGAGACATTTTGTAGCCACTGTAGATTAAAAGAGTAAGGGGTATTAGACTTCGTAGAATTCAGAACTCTGAGAGATAATACTGGGATGCAGGACACTTAGATGTCATATCAATATCCATTAGGGCTGTATTAGGTTCTTAATTCTGCCATAACAAAGTGCCACAGACCAGGTGGTTTAAATAACAGAAATTTACTTTCTCACAGTTTTGGAGGCTTAAAGACCAAGATCAAGGTGTATGCCGGGTTACCTCTTCTGAGACCTTTCTCCTTTGCTTGTAGATGGCTGTCTTTTCCCTATGGCTTCACATGGTCTTCCCTCTGTGCCTGTGTCTATGTTCTATCTCCTGTTCTTGTAAGGATATCAGTCATACTGAATTAAGGCCCATGCCAATGACCTTCTTTAAATTCAATTGCCTATTTAAAGACCCTATCTCCAAATACAGTCCATTCTGAGGTACTGCAGGTTAGGACTTCAATATATGAATTTTGAGTGGGACACAATTCAGCCCATAACATCCCATAACAATCTGTCCTGTCTTTGATTCAAAATCCTCTAGAGACAGAAAATACCTGGCAGCATGAAAACTTTCCAGCATTTCTACTGCCCTGGAGAGCAGGAAAGTGTATACAAGGGAAAAGTGAGTCTTCTTTATAATCAGTCCTTAATTTTCGTAAAATGACTGAATTTGTCCCAAATATTTGCAGGAAATAGTTAAGGAACTCCAAAGAAACAAAGGCAATAACTTTGAATCAGAGTTAATTTTTATATATAAAAAGTTTCCCTAAAGAAAACCAGAACTGAAAGAATGAGTTCTATGCAAGGATCATGTTGACTACGTCAGCCAAAACACGACAAGCAAGTGCCCAGCACAGAATAAGACATCAGTATATTTGCTCACTGACTATGTAACTGGGTCAGTGAAGACTATTCCTCTGAAACTCCGCTATCTATTGGATGGTAGTGTGCTTCTAACCTGCCTCCTACCTAATCTCCAACTTATCTCTTACCATTTGTTACAATGCATTTATGATACAGCAGCAACAAATTATCGGTAGTCACATGCTCAGTTTTTGCTGTTTTCCTTCTTGCTACAATGCTCTATTTTCTTGTTGGGGAGGAAGAAACTTTCCTCTACCTTCTAGGTGCTTCTGGCTGGTCTAAAAATTAAATTGGCCTGAGACACACTAACAGGAGAAAATCAAACAAAATTTAATAGCATGTATACACGGCAGTGACCATGGAAAACAGAGTAACCTGCCAAAATGGCCAAAGCTCACAACTTAAATACCATCTTCAGCTAAACACAAAAGAGGATGTTGGGGGTAGTGGTTTGGAAGGAAGGCTATTTACATAGAGATGGAAAAGCAGATCTTTGGTAAACAAATGCTTGCTAGACCATGCAGAGACAATATAAGAAATTAATAATTTGTCAATTATTAATTTGCCAGTATAAGAAATTAACAATTTCTAAAGTAAGTTATAAAAGTATATGGACTTTGCTAGATCATATGCTAAGATTGTAACAACTTCTGAAAATGTTCTATGACCACTGAAAGAGTTAAAGTTTCATATTGTTTTTGTCTACCAGGTAGATTGACATAACTGGATTAAAACATGGGAGAAATTTTCAGGTTTACTCTTTCTCTGTGTTTTTTTTGTTTAACTGTATTTCAAACTATATACTATTTATATAGACTAGAAATAATTAGAAGAATAACAGCTGATAAGCTTTCCTCAGCATGGCTTGACCAACTCATTAAATAAACTTGTTAAATAAAGCGAATTCATAAAAGTAATAGGATAAACAAAGGGAAGACTGTAATAGTGGTAAAAACTAATGGTACTTGAATTATTAGAGAACAAGAATAAACAAGAGAGTATGTGAAGAAAGTAACTGAGGAAAATAAGTATACTTTAAAATTACCTTGCCCACAACTAATAGCAAACATTCTGGTCATTAGCTTTAAATATGCAGAAAATACAAGACGTACCTGCATAATATTTTATATTTTAGTCATGAAATTAAAATGAGTGTCATATTTTGGACTTTGATTGTATCCAGGGGTGGGGAAACAATATGAAAAAAAAAAATCATTGGCCCAAAAAGCAAAACTATCTGGTGAAGTCATGAATGACTGAGTTAACAGCAGGGGAGCCTACTGTTAATCATTTTTGCAGTCAATTGAGAATTCTGCAGAGAAGATATTAAAGAGTAGTATAAAAAGTGCAGTGACCCAAATAAATTGTTTAAGAAAAATAGTCAAATTCAGTTAACAGATACCGTATTCCTATAAAATTGAACATTTTTAAGAATTAGCAGAAAAAGAGTGTTTGCTTATTGCTGCGATGGAGCTATTTCCTCCAAATTTTAAGAATTCTCCATTTGATCGTGTTTTTGATGATATTCCAAGAAGATGCAAAGATTTCCCATGTCCTACTTCTAGTAACTACCAAGAGATATTTGTTACTAATGCTTCAATTCTGCAACACAGGACAAAATCAATCCTCAGTAAGAGATAACAAATGTCTCTGAAATTGAGTACAATGAAATTTTCCTCATAAATTAATATTGTATGTTGCTAAATGTCTTCAATAATTCATTTTTTTTCCTTCTTTGCTTCTTTCTTCCTTTTTTAAGATAATAGAACCCTGTTAGTTTAGCTTACATGGAGTTGAGACACGTTACTACAGATCTGATTTCCCATCCTTCATAGCAGCTATGTATGGCCATGGGATTAAGTTTGGGTCAAATGGGATGTGAGTACAAGACATATGTGCAACTTCAGAGGCACTGCCTTGAAGACTGAGTCATTTACTCCGAACGTTCTCTTTTCTCTGTCTCCAATCCATTCAGAAAAGGACAATATGTCCCATCATCCACTAGCATATTATCCTATGAGCAACTTATATCTATGAAAGATTTTCTGTAGTAGACCTATTCTAGCAAACTTGACCTCTCTCCTCCTGTAGAATATAAGAAAATAAACATCAATCTCATTTAAAATAACAATAGTTTTGGGTCATTTGTTATAGAGATTTATCTTGTACCTCATCTCAAGTAAAAATTTGGTATGAGATGTGAGAGACTATAATAATAAATACTCAAAATATTTTTTATTGGTTTAACAATTAGGTGGATGGTGATGAGGAAACACATATTGAATCTTGAGAAGCTAGTGACCTATTTTATTCCCAAGAAAACCAGTAGAAAACAATGCAATCTGCTATGGATTGAATATCTGTGTCCTCTGAAAATTAATAGGTTGAAGCCCTGATTCCCAATGTGATGGTATTTGGAGGCAAGGCCTTTGGGATGTAATTAAATCACAAGGATAGAGCCCTCATGAATTGAATTAGTGCCCTTACAAGAGGAGACACAAGTAAGATGACCTCTCTCTGCCACATGAAAATACAACAAGACAGCCATCTGTAGACCAGGAAGAGGGCTCTCACTAAAACCCAACCACAGTGGCACCCTGATCTCAGATTTCCAGACTGTAGAACTGTGAGAAATATAAGTTTATTGTTTAAACTACCCAGTTTATGTTATCTTACTATAGCAGCCCAAACTAAGACACAACTTGTTAAAAACTGAAAGGCAGACAACATATTTGCTGAGCCTACTACTCTGGAAAACTGATTGGAAAACTCAGAATATTGGTGAGTGATGGAGGCTCCTTGTTTCTTTTAGAAAATCCTGTAAGACAAAAAGGAGCTCATGTATGAACAAGCCACGTTGAAAGTCAAGATTAAAGAGAACAGACCTCTTAATGGGGACACTTTCTACTTGTGGCATCCATCTATTCTGACTCACTGGGCTTGAAAATTCAACTGCTTTTGTGCTCTAAACAGCAGAAGCTATGTCTGTCCTTCGGAGACTTTCTTTAAATTCTCTCTTAAATACAACTTTTTAGTTAAAAACTGAGAGAAGCTCAGGGACAAAGATCAGATTAACTCCCTACTTGAAGCCTATATTTTTAGAAGAACATAAACTAGCTAGTATTAAATTTAAAGGGAGGAGAGTTCAAGCACAGATGCAGTAGATAATAAAATATCTCAGAGGCTTAAGAACTATTAATAAAAGTATTCTGAGTGTGGTGACTTTCACATGAATTTTATTGGAAGCAAGTAGACTTAGAAGATTACAGGGTTTCTGAGGGACCTCTATTGCCAAAGAAGCTGTAAGCCTCACCAGCAAACACCCATAATTGTCCCTAAGACAGTGCTCATGAAGAGTTTACTCTCAAAGCCCATTTCAGTTGTGGCAAAACAAAACAAAAAAAAAGGTAATGGACAGAATAATGCCCAATCACAGAGAAGAACTAGGGGATTTAAGTTCCCCTCAGAGATCAGGAAAAAAGTCTAGCAGAACAGTTTACCCCAGTACTAGAATACGTATCTTAAAATTATTCAGAAATTCTTACTTCTGTCATTTCTATGGAGCAGTGACTGCTCCTATTCTTCCTACTTTATTAACAGGAGATTATCATGGTGGTTATTCTGTTCCAGCTCCATCATTTTATACTGGGTGTCAGAGACATATATCACTTTTGTATTAATTTATGAGTTACCAGATTGCAAAGGGCCAAGTTCAAACTTGCCGAAAAAGAAAATGCAACACTTAGTTTAGCCTCAATTTTTATGCAGAGGGAATAACTTAAAGGAATTTGACTACCTCATGTGGAAAGAGTATGGTCTGCATGTGGGAAGCAGGCACCCATGGAGGGTGGCCAGAGGAGCACACTGAGTGTGTCCATCAATATCTGTTCACTACATTTTCTTTTTAATAATAGAATCCTTGGGGTTTTAGCTGGTCACCTGTTCACCCAGATTACAGATTAACACTTAGGTTTTTTGCAGTTAAGCATAGCACTGTATCTAGGTTTGGCCAATAGAATGGGAAAGGAATTTATGTGAGTAACTTCTGCCACCTTAAAAGCAAAGACGTGGGAGTTGCAAGATGGCGGAGGAGTAAGACGCAGAGATCACCTTCCTCTTCACAAATATATCAGAAATACATCTACATGTGGAAGAACTCCTATAGAACACCTACTCAATGCTGGCAGAAGACCTCAGGCCTCCCAAAAGGCAAGAAAATCGCCACGTACCTGGGTAGGGCAAAAAAAAAGAAAAAACAGAGACAAAAGAATAAGGACCAGACCTGCACCAGTGGGAGGGAGCTGTGAAAGAGGAAAGGTTTCCACACACTAGGAAGCCCCTTCACAGGTGCAGACTGCAGGTGGTGGAGGGGGGAGCTTCGGTGCCACGGAGGAGAGCACAGCCACAGGGGTGCGGAGGGCAAAGCGGAGAGATTCCCGGACAGAGGATCAGTGCCGACCGGCACTCACCAGCCTGAGAGGCTCGTCTGCTCACCCGCCGGGGCGGGCAGGGACTGGGAAATGAGGCTCCGGCTTCAGAGGTCGGATCCCAGGGAGAGGAATGGGGTTGGCTGCGTGAACACAGCCTGAAGGGGGCTAGTGCACCACAGCTAGCCGGGAGGGAGTCCAGGAAAAAGTCTGGAGCTGCTGAAGAGGCAAGAGACTTTTTCTTCCCTCTTTGTTTCCTGGTGCGTGGGGAGAGGGGATTAAGAGCGCCGCTTAAAGGAGCTCCAGAGACAGGCCCGAGCCGCAGCTATCACCATGGACCCCAGAGATGGGCATGGGACGCTAAGGCTGCTGCTGCAGCCAACAAGAAGCCTGTGTGCAAGCACAGGTCACTATCCACACGTCCCCTCCCGGGAGTGTGTGCAGCCCGCCACTGCTAGGGTCCTGTGATCCAGGGACAACTTCCCCGGGAGAACGCACAGTGTGCCTCAGGCTGGTGCAAAGTCACACTGGCGTCTGTGATTGCAAGCTCACCCCGCATCCGTACCCCTCCCTCCCCCCGGCCTGAGTGAGCCAGAGCCCCCGAATCAGCTGCTCCTTTAACCCCGTCCTAACTGAACGAAGAACAGATGCCCTCAGGCGGCCTACACTGAGAGGTGGGTCCAAAGCCAAAGCTGAACCCTGGGAGCTGTGAAGACAAAGAAGAGAAACGGAAATTTCTCCCAGCAGCCTCAGGAGCAGTGGATTGAATTTCCACAATCAACTTGATGTACCCTGCATCAGTGGAATACCTGAATAGACAACGAATCATCCCAAATTGAGGAGGTGGCCTTTGGGAGCAAAGATATATATGTTTTTTTCCCTTTTTCCCTTTTTGTGAGTGTGGATGTGTATGCTTCTTTTTATGATTTTGTCTGTATAGCTTTGCTTTTACCATTTGTCCAAGGGTTCTGTCTGTCCATTTTGGGGTTTTTTTCCCCCTACTTTAAAAAAATTTTTCTTCCTACTTATTTTTTATTTTAATTATTTTATTTTATTTTACTTTATCTTCATTCTTTCTTTCCTATTTTTCTCCTTTTTATTCTGAGCCGTGTGGATGAAAGGCTCTTGGTGCTCCAGCCAGGAGTCAGTGCTGTGCCTCTGAGGTGGGAGAGCCAACTTCAGGACACTGGTCCACAAGAGACCATTCAACTCCATGTAATATCAAATGGCAAAAATCTCCCCAAAATCTCCATCTCAATGCCAAGGCTCAGCTTCACTGAACGACCAGCAAGCTACAGTGCTGGACACCATATGGCAAACAATTAGCAAGACAGGAACACAACCCCACCCATTAGCAGAGAGGCTGCCTAAAATCATAATGAGGCCACAGACACCCCAAAACACACCACCAGACGTAGACCTGCCCACCAGAAAGACAATATCCAGCCTCATACACAAGAACACAGGCACTAGTCCCCTCCACCAGGAAGCCTACAAAACCCGCTGAACCAACGTAAGCCACTGTGGACAGACACCAAAAACAACGGAAACTACGAACCTGCAACCTGCAAAAAGGAGACCCCAAACACAGTAAGTTAAGTAAAATAAGAAGACAGAAAAACACACAGCAGATGAAGGAGCAAGGCAAAAACCCACCAGACTTAACAAATGAAAAGGAAATAGGCAGTCTACCTGAAAAAGAATTCAGAGTAATGATAGTAAAGATGATCCAAAATCTTGGAAATAGAATGGAGAAAATACAGGAAACATTTAACAACGACCTAGAAAAACTGAAGAGCAAACAAACAGTGATGAACAACGCAATAAATGAATTAAAAATTCTCCAGAAGGTATCAATAGCAGAATAACTGAGGCAGAGGAACGGATAAGTGACCTGGAAGATAAAATAGTGGAAATAACTACTGGAGTGCAAAATAAACAAAAAAGATTAAAAAGAATTGAGGACAGTCTCAGAGACCTCTGAGACTTTAAACGCACCAACATTAGAATTATATGGGTCCCAGAAGAAGAAGAGAAAAAGAAAGGGACTGAGAAAATATTTGAAGAGATTATACTTGAAAACTTCCCTAATATGGGAAAGGAAATAGTTAATCAAGTCCAGGAAGGGCAGAGAGTCCCATACAGGATAAATGCAAGGAGAAACATGCCAAGACACATATAAATCAAACTCTCAAAAATTAAATACGAAGAAAAAACATTAAAAGCAGCAAGGGTAAAACAACAAATAACACACAAGGGAATCCCCATAAGGTTAACTGCTTATCTTTCAGCAGAAACTCTGCAAGCCAGAAGGGAGTGGCAAGACATATTTAAAGTGATGAAGGAGAAAAAGCTACAACCAAGATTACTCTACCCAGCAAGGATCTCATTCAGATTTGATGGAGAAATTAAAACCTTTGCAGACAAGCAAAAGCTAAGAGAACTCAGCACCACCAAACCAGCTTTACAACAAATGCTAAAGGAACTTCTCTAGGCAGGAAACACAAGAGAAGGAAAAGAACTAAAATAACAAACCCAAAACAATTAAGAAAATGGGAATAGGAACATACATATCGATAATTACCTTAAATGTAAATGGATTAAATGCTCCAACCAAAAGACATAGACAGGCTGAATGGATACAAAAACAAGACCCGTATATATGCTGTCTACAAGAGACCCACTTCAGACCTAGGGACACATACAGACTGAAAGTGAGGGGATGGAAAAAGATATTCTATGCAAATGAAAATCAAAAGAAAGCTGGAGTAGCAATTCTCATATCAGACAAAATAGACTTTAAAATAAAGACTATTACAAGAGACAAAGAAAGAAACTACATAACAATCAAGGGATCGATCCAGGAAGAAGATATAAGAATTGTAAATATTTATGCACCCACCATAGGAGCACTTCAATACATAAGGCAAATACTAACAGCCATAAAAGGGGAAATCGACAGAACACAATCATAGTCGGGGACTTTAACACCCCACTTTCACCAATGGACAGATCATCCAAAATGTAAATAAGGAAACAAAAGCTTTAAATGATACATTAAACAAGATAAACTTAATTGATATTTATAGGACATTCCATCCAAAAACAACACAACACACATTCTTCTCAAGTGCTCATAGAACATTAACTAAGATAGATCATATCTTGGGTCACAAATCAAGCCTTGGTAAATTTAAGAAAACTGAAATCGAATCAAGTATCTATTCTGACCACAACACTATGAGACTAGATATCAATTACGGGAACAAATCTGCAAAAAATACAAACAGATGGAGGCTGAACAATACACTACTTAATAACCAAGAGATCACTGAAAAACTCAAAGAGGAAATCAAAAAATACCTAGAAACAAATCACAACGACCCAAAACCTATGGGATGCAGCAAAAGCAGTTCTAAGAGAGAAGCTTATAGCAATACAATCCTACCTTAAGAAACAAGAAACATCTCAAATAAACAACCCAACCTTACATCTAAAGCAATTAGAGAAAGAACAAAAACACCCCAAAGTTAGCAGAAGGAAAGAAATCATAAAGATTAGATCAGAAATAAATGAAAAAGAAAGGAAGGAAACAATAGCAAAGATCAATAAAACTAAAAGCCGATTCTTTGAGAAGATAAACAAAATTGATAAACCATTAGCCAGACTCATCAAGAAAAAAAGGGAGAAGACTCAAAGCAACAGAATTAGAAATGAAAAAGGAGAACAACTGACACTGCAGAAATACAAAGAATCATGAGAGATTACTACAAGCAACTCTATGCCAATAAAATGGACAACCTGGAAGAAATGGACAAATTCTTAGAAATGCACAACCTTCCGAGACTGAACCAGGAAGAAATAGAAAATATAAACAGAAAAATCACAAGCACTGAAATTGAAACTGTGATTAAAATCTTTCAACAAACAAAAGCCCAGGACCAGATGGCTTCACAGGCGAACTCTATCAAACATTTAGAGAAGAGCTAACATCTAACCTTCTCAAACTCTTCCAAAATATAGCAGAGGGAGGAACACTCCCAAACTCATTCTACGAGGCCACCATCACCTTGATATCAAAACCAGACAAGGATGTCACAAAGAAAGAAAACTACAGGCCAATATCACTGATGAACACAGATGCAAAAATCCTCAACAAAATACTAGCAAACAGAACCAACAGCACATTAAAAGGATCATACACCATGATCAAGTGGGGTTTATTCTAGGAATGCAAGGATTCTTCAATATACGCAAATCAATCAATGTGATACACCGTATTAACAAACTGAAGGAGAAAAACCATATGATCGTCTCAACCGATGCAGAGAAAGCTTTCGACAAAATTCAACACCCATTTATGATTAAAACCCTCCAGAAAGTAGGCATAGAGGGAACTTTCATCAACATAATAAAGGTCATATATGACAAACCCACAGCCAACATCGTCTTCCACTAAGATCAGGAAGAAGACAAGGTTGCCCACTCTCACCACTATTATTCAACATAGTTTTGGAAGTTTTAGCCACAGCTATCAGAGAAGAAAAAGAAATAAGAAGAATCCAAATCAGAAAAGAAGAAGCAAAGCTGTCACTGTTTGCAGATGACATGATACTATACATAGAAATCCTAAAGATGCTACCAGAAAACTACTACAGCTAATCAATGAATTTGGTAAAGTAGCAGGATACAAAATTAATGCACAGAAATCTCTAGCATTCCTATACACTAATGATGAAAAATCTGAAAGTGAAATTAAGAAAGCACTCCCATTTACCATTGCAACAAAAAGAATAAAATATCTAAGAATAAACCTACCTAAGGAGACAAAAGACCTGTATGTAGAAAATTATAAGACACTGATGAAAGAAATTAAAGTTGATACAAATAGATGGAGAGATATACCATGTTCTTGGATTGGAAGAATCAACAGTGTGAAAATGACTCTACTACCCAAAGCAATCTACAGATTCAATGCAATCCCTATCAAACCACCACTGGCATTTTTCACAGAACTAGAACAAAAAATTTCACAATTTGTATGGAAACACAAAAGACCCCAAATAGCCAAAGCAATCTTGAGAAAGAAAAATGGAGCTGGAGGAATCAGGCTCCCTGACTTCACACTATACTACAAAGCTACAGTAATCAAGACAGTATGGTTCTGGCACAAAAACAGAAATATAGATAAATGGAACAGGATAGAAAGCCCAGAGATAAACCCATGCACATATGGTCACCTTAGCTTTGATAAAGGAGGCAAGAACATACAGTGGAGAAAAAACAGCCTCTTCAATAAGTGGTGCTGGGAAAACTGGACAGGTACATGTAAAAGTAGGAAACTAGAACACTCCCTAACACCATTCACAAAAATAAACTCAAAATGGATTAAAGACCTAAATGTAAGGCCAGACACTATCAAACTCTTAGAGGAAAGCATAGGCAGAACACTCTATGACATACAACACAGCAAGATCCTTTTTGACCCACCTCCTAGAGAAATGGAAATAAAAACAAAAATAAACAAATGGGACCTAATGAAACTTCAAAGCTTTTGCACAGCAAAGGAAACCATAAACAAGAAGAAAAGACAATCCTCAGCATGGGAGAAAATATTTACAAATGAAGCAACTGACAAAGGATTAATCTTCAAAATTTACAAGCAGCTCATGCAGCTCAATATCAAAAAACAAGCAACCCAATCTAAAAATGGGCAGAAGACCTAAATAGACATTTCTCCAATGAAGATATATAGATTGCCAACAAACACATGAACAAATGCTCAACATCATTAATCATTAGAGAAATGGAAATCAAAAGTACAATGAGATATCATCTCACACCAGTCAGAATGGCTATCATCAAAAAACCTACAAACAATAAATGCTGGAGAGGGTGTGGAGAAAAAGGAACCCTCTGGCACTGTTGGTGGGAATGTAAATTGATACAGCCACTGTGGAGAACAGTATGGAGGCTCCTTAGAAAACTAAAAATATAACTAGCATACGACCCAGCAATCCCACTACTGGGTATATACCCTGCGAAAACCATAATTCAAAAAGCGTCATGTACCAAAATGTTCATTGCATCTCTGTTTACAATAGCCAGGACATGGAAGTAACCTAAGTGTCCATCAACAGATGAATGGATAAAGAAGATGTGGCACATATATACAATGGAATATTTATTACTCAGCCATAAAAAGAAAGAACTTGAGTTATTTGTAGTGAGGTGGATGGACCTAGAGTCTGTCATGCAGAGTGAAGTAGGTCAGAGAAAAACAAATACTGTATGCTAACACATATATATGGAATCTAAAAAAATAATAATAATAAAAGGTCATGAAGAACCTAGGGTCAAGACTGGAATAAAAACACAGGCCTACTATAGAATGGACTTGAGGATATGGGGAGGGGGAAGGGTAAGCTGGGACGAAGTAAGAGTGTGGCATGGACATATATACACTACCAAATGTAAAACAGATAGCTAGCGGGAAGCAGCCGCATAGCAGAGGGAGATCAGCTAGGTGTTTTGTGACCACCTAGAGGGGTGGGATAGGGAGGGTGCAAGGGAGGAGACACAAGAGGGAAGAGATATAGGAACATATGTATAACTGATTCACTTTGTTATAAAGCAGAAACTAACACACCATTGTAAACAATTATACTCCAATACAAATGTTAAAAAAACAAAAAGCAAAGACGTTTGCTTTGGACTTTTCTCAATTATTTCAGTTAGACTGTGGACAATGGTGATCTAGTTTTGACAAAGAGGACAAGTACAACACACTAGGGAGTGACCCATAGGAAGAGTGAAACTGGGTCCCTGAATGACCTAGGGAAGCAGAGCCTCTCCAACCAGCTTGGACTCCTCACTTCTCGACAGTTACATATCAATACAAGAAAAGTAAACTTAGAATTTAAGCCCTTGTGTGTTGGAGTATTTTATTGTAGCAGCTTAGTCTGTATCCTAACACAATATATAATTTAACCCATGGCTGTAAAGGGCACTTGCAATTGTGAAATAAAACAAAATCTATAAAGCTATGTCTCTCAAAGAAAATAATAAACTTTTATAGAACAGGCATGTTGAAAGACTTTTTCTAGTGGAAGCAAGGAGAGTATAAAATAGTTTCTGGGAGACCTGCTGCGATGATGCCTTCAATACAGATATTAGACTCAGGCACTTTTCACTGAATTTCGAAAGGTGCACCGTATGTATATGTGTCAATAAACGATCATATTTTATAATTACAAGACTCTTTAAATCATATGTCAGACAAATCCAGATGCCAAATAAGTCAAAAACTTCCGTGCTCAAAACACTACTCAAATATAATTGATACACCTGGGAAATCAGAATTAATGATTTGGAAAGTAATTCTGAATGTGCCATTATATGCCCAAAATGGTACAAAGCCTTGAGGACATAGAAAAAGACATTGCACCTATCATCAAGGATATTTCACCCTTGTTAAAATACAAAACTAACCTACTTTAAACAATTAAAGAAACATTTGTTATTAAAAATGAATGCTTCTTGTTTTAATCTAATTAAAAATATTAGTGTTAATATGTGATATTCTGGTGAGTTAAAAATAAATGACTAAGGTATAACACAACTGGAAAGCCCTGCTAGCACAGTCACAGAACTAAAACAGACATGATAGAGAGTCTAGTTTCCTCCTGGCCTTTAATCCTTGTCTATTTCCCCACTTTGCGAATCTTGACTAACTGACCAACCGTAAAGCTTGCAAAAATAGTTCTCAGAAAGTACTATTCTGACAGTTATCAAGATAAGATTACACCAACGATCCCAAGCAGGTGGCACAAAAATGAGCACAACATTCAACTGCAAGTTTTGTAGCATTTAAATACAAAAACTGTTAACCAGAGTCAGACCATAAGGACACATGATTTTCTTTTCTCCTCCCTCAATAATATTGATTGTTTTTCAACTCAGAAGTTACCTGGTCCTTTGATGCTCCCAATCTGCATCAGCTAAATAAAGCCTATATCCTCTCTTTGAGTCACTTAAATTATATTCTTTTGATAGCACAGAAATATACTGATAAGCTTCACCCTCAAAAACATAACATTGAACATGTGCTCAGTGGCTGACAGAGAAAGATAGAAAACCTCCTTTTCTCCATATCTACGAGAGCAGATGATTCACCTTGTGAGTAAGTCATTCACTTGACATGTCTGAAGATGAGGAAAACTGTACCCATTAAGCCAACCTGCTTCTTAATGTCTGAACTGTAATCTGTCAGGCCTACCTTTCTGGTGCTAGTATATGCTGAAGGTCCATCCACATTCCAGACTTTATAGGCTTATAGCAAATATCAGTTGCATTCAAATTGTTATGCCTATTCTCAAATCCCTAGCACCACAATCAGGGCCTTTTCCAGAGTCACAACAGAGATCTTCAGAACTTACTTGCGTTATTCTTCTATTCTGTTGGTAGTTTTTCATTCTTTTCCTGTGAACCTTTCTCCATTATATCCAGAGCATAATCTCTAGTGCCTCTTGGGTCATTATTTTCACTCATCATCAGAGGTGAACCTTATACCATTATCACATTGTATATTTAATTTAACAAATATTTCCAAACATCTATCATATGCATCATAGAAGATCAGTTACTGTGAGGTTTAGAGTGAATTTACACATGAGAAATTTAAGAAGAAGAAAATGGTAAGGCAGAAATGATGACATCCCAGGCGCACGCGCGCACACGCGCACACGCACGCACGCGCACACACACACACACACACACACGTGTGCACCATTCCACTAAATATTTGTAGACATAAAGGGAGGATAAGACAGTAAAAGCTGTAGTGATTTTTGGCAAGAGTCCTTACGTAAGACTGAGAAGTTTTCATGTAATTTAGTAGGTAATGATAAACTACTGAATGTTTTTGAGAAGTGGATAATAGAATCAGAGTCTTTATTTAAGAAGGTTATTCTAGAAATTATACAGAGAAAGGAGAGAGACAGTCATGGCAAAGAGACCAAGTAGGAAGCTACTGAAGTAGAGAAAGGGGGAGAAACCAAAGGAATATTAGAAATGTAAGACCTGCAAAAGTTCACAACTTAGACATTGAAGGAAAAGGAGAAACAGATTTAAAGATGATTCTGGATTCTGAGCCTTGAATGACAGAGAGAACAACAATGCTATTGGCAGGAAAAGAAGAAAAGTCAATCATGATAAAATCGTGAGCTCTGTTTCAGATATGTGTAGTCATGTTGCCAAATACTCATACTAGAAGTTAGGTCTATACTGAAAAAATGATTTCTGTATTTTTTTTCTGTAATCTGGCCTTTCTCCAGAGACTTATCCATTTCTGATTAGTAAAGGGGGAAAATAGATAACTAAATGTACGATCTAGTTTAAGATTAGTTTGAATACAGTGTCTGTTCGATAAAATATGCTCAGATGATTGATCACTTGCTTCTGGGGGAGGAGTATGGCTTATTATTCTTATGATATGGGAAAGGAAACATAAATTCCTCTGATGTTCATATTGTCTCACTCTTATTCCTCCAATGGTTCAGCAATACCCTTTGCCCTCCTGGATTCTGGCTGATCTGCTCTCTTCTGATGCTGAAGTCTATGGCTAACATACCTCAGAGGCTAAGGACTTTGGCACAAAGACTGCTGCTTGTGGTATAACCACTAATCTGACTACCTTCACCTCAGATCTTGCTGTAAAAACCTGAGGTTTGCCTGAAACTCTTATTTGGTCCTGATTAGGGTGGTCCTCTGACAAGCCTCACTTCATCCCAGCAATGGTGACCCCCTTCCGGCAAGATCCATATGGGAATCAAGGGTGCCTTAGAAAAGCCCATCCTCAGAACCATATTTTACCCTAACAGGCTACACTGGCCAGTTCACTTTGAAGTGGTTTTGCACCAATTGTTTACCCAAGCTCCTGCAAGTATCCTCTCCCTGAAGTCTCAATAGGAAACAGTAGCTTCCTTCTAACTCTGCTATTTTCCCTTTTCCAATTCGCTTTGGGCCAAAGCCCATAGAAGAGAAAATGTGGAACCACTTCTGGTTGCTTTAATTTCCTCTCTCTTTCTTCTTTCCAAAATCCACTGGGCCAAGACTTTATGGAGGGTAGGGTCATGTTCTATACGTATGGGACAGCTCTAAAGTGACTACTCCAGAATGCACTGTTTATTTGAAAATATAAACAAAATATAAAAATAACAGAACCCTTCTCTTCTAGAATAACTAATAGTTTGATTTATCATTATGGAAGGAAACTGCCAGCCCTAATCTCAACTCCAAGAAGCCTGTCTTACAACATACTTCTTTATTACTTTCTCATTTTTATTTTTTGGGCACTTTCTCTTAGTATTCCCTCTGTAACAAATCAGTCTCCCCCAGGCATACTGTCACCTCAGGCAAACCAAGACAATGGTCTTGTACTCTGAAAGGCAAAGTAAAAAAGCACATCAATAATCATCAAAATATTACCCCACTGCACATGTTTAGTTCAAACTACATGCAGAACACTTAGGAAAGTAAATCCCCCTTGGTAATCCAAAGAGATTTGTTTCCCCATTTTAACTTAAAGTCTAAGCAATGTTCTAGTTTTCATTTGGCCTCTTATCATGATTAATCATCACTAATGGAGTTTGGCTATAAACCAGGAAAAATTTTTATAACTTTAAACCGTATAGTTTAAAGAACACACTTGGTTTCCCGGGAAATATAACAAGAATTTGATATGTCCAACCATAATTTTTAGGAACCAGTGTCCCAGAACCCACCTTTATTTAAACAATGCTAATTATCTTGTTATGCCAAATATAACATCAAACCTGGAAAGTCAAGGGAGGGACCACAGGAGAGAAATAAGATAATCAGATCACAGTTAAGAGTCAACTATCTCATAGATAACCAAGGTCAAAGCAAACAGACCTAGGACCAGATACAACAAAGTCAGAGCCAAAGGCAGCAGAAGAGAGGACAGACTGTTCACTAAAGCCAGCTGGGAAATGTCCAGATTGACAAAGAGACAAAAGCAGCCAAAGGCCACCAGGCATCAGGGTAAATGAGTTTTACGAAGCCATAGGGATGAGATAAGGATTTAGCATTGAGAGTCTAATCCTTTTTTTCTCACAGGAACTGGTGTTAGATGGGCCAGTGGATCACTGAGAGACAATCATCATTTTTCCTGTGGCTGAGGTTACTGCTGACATTTGGCACACACAGCAACTGGAGATTCTGACACCTACCCGAGTGTGCACAGCTGGGAGAAAAGAAAAATCGAGATCCATGTATCAGAGGGTTCAAAGTGACTTCAGGTGGGGATGATTGTTGGGGTGGCAGTACTTTAAGTTGAGGGGCAAATAGAGATGAGATCAGAATTCAGCAAAGCATGAGGGGATCTTGGGTGATTGTCTGGAACATTAAATGGTATCTTTGAGTTTCCTGGTGGATCAAAAGATTCAAGATATATGAGTAGGTCAAACAAGATGTAAACTTGTAACTGTTTACAGTAACAGTGTTCAAGCTGAAGCAGTGGGAATCAGGAATCCAGAGAAACAAATGTGAAATCACTAGGTGGCCTCAGTATAAGGAGATTTCTATTATTCAGCAGGTTATTTTTCATTTAGAGAAATGAAAAGTATCATATATTAAAAAATGGTACAAGTCCAAGTTCAATATGATATGATATGATATGATATGATATGAGGACAGGACAGTTTTCATCTGCCTAGTCATTTTCCAATTTGTAATCTCAACAATAGTAACTCATTAAATTCTTTTACAGTAATGAATGAATGAATTCTTTTACACTATGAATTCAAATGTCATCAGAGCACTTGAAATTCCTCAAGTTAGAGGAAATGCGTTCTTAATAAACACATTTTAAGTATTCTAAAGTATTTTAACATTTACATAAATGCCACTTTTTTCTGAGTTATTGTCAAGGATATGAAGTCATATCCTTTCCTCTAAATACTTGTTACTTTTTATTTTCTTAAGCCATCATTTCATATAGAATACAGTATTTAACGCACCTCCTCATTCAAGCAACACCTACCAGTACCCTCCTTTTGGTAAGCATTTAGCTCCGTGCTGTGAATACAACATGAAGTAGGCTCAAACGAGCTCTCCAAATTCACAGTAGCTGGGATTCTGTTAAGGGCAATGCAATATCTCACTGAGCTCAAGGTCATCTTCATTTTGAGAGATGTCAAGAGACCAGATTGGTTTCAAGGCCTCTAGAAGACCTTGATCCTTTCCAGGTCACTTATGCCAATAAGCACACAGATGGTTTTTGAGGGACCTTTGAAATAAAGAATGCTTTTGAGAGCAGAGGGTCACCCTTGACATTCTGCCTCATGACACAGTAACAAAGCCATTTAACCAGCCAGCTTTGTAGAGGGTCCAGACTATTTTCTGTGCTGTGTTAGGTTTAGCAATTCCATAAATCAGCATATTCAAGTCAATGAACACTACCCTTTCACCTTTGAAGTATTTTCTAGTCCAATCCTATTGGGGAATACATGTAATTCTTTCCATTTCAAATTAGTTTTCACATTGTCTTTTAGCGCTGAGTTTTTATGTAACATTCTAGAATAAACTCCAGACATCTCAGCAGGGGTTGTAATACACATAAAATCATTGCTTAACTGACATCAGTTTTGGACCCCTGCCATTTGTGTATAACTTCTTGTTTTTGCCCTTCAAATGAGCTGTATACAAATAGACTCAAAATAAACTCATTGTGGAGCTGGAAGTTGAACATATGTCTGAAATGTCACACCATTCTTTGCAGTCAATGTAAGATTGCTTATAGATCACCATTTTTATTTTCAGTAATAAAATCTTTTCCTTTGAAGCCGAGTTCTAGGGTTTAAAACACAGCCCAACAATTTTTTTTATATAGAAACAACATTTTTTAAAATCTTATTTCCTGCCAATGCGGTACCACTGGGAATTTTATAATAGTTAAATGACAAAAATATATGTCATAACTCTCTTAGCACAAAGAGCTTTTTTACAAGTTAGCACCAATCTTTGGCTTTATTTGCCCATGTTGCAGAGTGACAAAGGTAACATAAATCAAATCTTTTCTAAATATGTACATGTAGGTAGTCCTCAACATAAATGTACTCAGCAAATAATTGTGAATGGAATTTAACTTATCAGGAAAGAAGAAGAAATTTAAATGTCAAACAAAAACTTTGGGTTAAAACTATGTATGTTTCAAGTTCAGACTACTGATTAATTTGTGATGCATATATTTATATTCAAAGATGCTTTGGAAGTTGAGGAAACATATTAATCAGAATTGTCTGTATTTTGCTTCAGTGACAAATACCTTCAAAATTATAGTGGTATAATATAACAAAAGTTTATTTCTTGCTCAGATAAGGTCCACTATCCAGGCATCCTTGATGTTGTTGCATTTCCTTCTCAGCTACAGTTTTCAGGCTTCACCAGAATCTAGATGAACACAGAAACCACCACACTAGCTTTTAAGTAGTTAAGGCCCAAAGTAATTCCTATCATTCCCAGTCACAGGCTATTGGGAGAGACTAGTCACATAGTCCCACCCGGCACAAATGTTGTTTTTCATAAGTGCAAAAAGGTGAGGAGAACTGGTGATACTGGTGAACACTAATAATGTCGACCTCAAAACTCCATCATAGTAAGAAGACAGATTTATCTTAAAAGCTAACCCCCTCTGTACTGGGTTGACTAATGTCCCCCAAAATTAATATCCACCAAGAACCTCAGAATAAGATCTCATTAAGAGAAAGGGTCTTTGCAGATGTAATTAGTTAAGATGAGATCATGCTGGATTAGAATGAGCCCTAAATTCAATGACTGGTGTCCTCATAAGAAGGTCATTTGAAGACACAGAGAGACACAGAGAGAGAACACCATTTGAAAACAGAGACAAAGATTAGAGTGATGATTGGAATGATGCATTTACAAGCCAAGGAATGCCTGGATTGCCAGCAACCACCACAAACTAGGCATGGAGCAGATTCTTCCTCAGGACTTCTAGAATGAGGCAGTCTTGCTAACACCTCGATTTCAGACTTCTAACCTCCAGAACTGTGTGAGAATAAATTTGTTATTTTAAGCCACCTTGTTTGTAGTAATCTGTTATGCCAGCCCTAGGAAATGAATATACAACCTCCAAAACAAGGTGGTAGGTAGATAGTTCCATCACTTCTCCTTTGTTTCTGACCTACAGACACACGCAGCGACACTGTCACACCAACCCCTCTGAGAGGCTTGACCTTATTTTAACCACTTAGGATATTCATCTTGAGGAAAGTCATAAAATATATGACACTGCATTACGTAAACTCAAGAGGACACCATTTAATCAGCAGCCAAAGGATCAATCTGCTCTCCTTATGTTAATATTCTATTGTATTTGCTCTGGAACTCTGGAAATTCATGTAGAATTTGAAGTCTCCTGGGAAGCCAAGAACAATTAGAATAGCACTAAAGGTCTGTACATTTTCTTATACTTTTACTAGTGATACACTTATACACTTCACTAGTGATGAAGAGGTTAGGCATATTGAGCTGGGGGTTAGAATTATGATTATACACTTATAAGAAGGTCGGAATTTCTGTTCCAAGGTCACTATTTAGCGATTTCACAAATAGGTAAATGCGATGTCAAAAGTTTGTTGTAATAAAAATCGGGTCAATGGGAAGACAGACGTGAAGTGCTTAAACTATTTCTTCTTTTAAAGATATGTTAGACACCCTATAAGACACCATCTGTCTTCTTAACGAAGAATATTTTATTCTTTACCAAAGCTGCAATCTTCCAGCCACAGATTAAATCATGTCATTTCCAGAATGTTTTCAGAATATTTTACTTTTCTAGGAATACTTTTTCCCTTAATGTTTGCAATGAAGCAGACAGAAACCACAAAACACTGCAACTGCTATTGCATCAATTTATTGACATTAATATTTAGCTTCACTTTGCCAATGCAACCCCTTTAAAGCACACTTACTGTTCTTTGCTGCATCTTATTTCAACTCATTTCTTTCAATGTTAGCATCTGAGTCTTTGCAGCATATCTAGTTATGTGGAAGAAAAATCACTGAAATGGTCTACTGCAATACTGAAATATATCCAGGCATTATTATCTCTGAAGTACTGCCATGCCAGCCATTTACATAGTAACTCTAAGCGTCTAATTCACTTCAACAATGTCCTGTGATGGGCAAGGGCTGATGTATAAGCTCTGTATTAAGAATTACAATCAAATATATCATTTTAATGTACCCAAATGGATGCATGTGTAATTCTGAAATCCATAATAACTAGTGTCATTATAGCTAGAATTTTCATACCATGAAAATGATACCATGACAGCTAGAATTTTAATACTTATATTCACACCAAGCCCACATGGTTTCCCTAATAGCGTAGCTGGTTTTAACATTACAATACCTAGACTGAAATTGACTGAAATTATTCTTTGCCATGATTGCTATTAAGTGAAACCAGAGCATTAAAATGACTAGCCATGAGAGAGGCATACAAGACTTCTGCTCTCTCTATAGAATACAGTATTTTTCTTGTTTTAAAATATGGAGACAAGAATCAATCACAATTTTCTTTACATAATTCATGTAACTAGGTGACTCGTTTTCTCCAATCTGCCCAAAAATCAACTGTTCATTTTTTCTAATATTTCACTCAAGTACATGTTGGGTATCTTTTTACCATTTAATAGAGTTTACATTTTTTATAACACCTGTTTAAATATTTTCCAGGAAGTTTGTGTTTTCTTAAAAAAGTTTCTTTCTACATTATGCATAAAATATACTTTTTTCTTTTTTTTTAAATTGAAGTATAGATGAACAAGATATATTCTTATATTTGGTTTATACTGTGATCTTTTATCTCTGATTTTCGTGTAATGGGTCTGTATATTGTCTACTTGATTATATCTCTGTCTCGTGTTCCCACTAAAAAGGAAAATCCTAAGGTCAAGAAAGAATAATGAGATAGACTCTATGCCTCAGAATTGTAGAACTATTTTTTTTTTTTTTTTATCTCATGATCCTAATGGCAGAGGTTGGGATGATACTGTTAAAAAATATGACTTTTCTGGCTCCTAGTTTGCAATTTTACAGGATTAAATGACAGGAGCAAATGCAAATATGTTTGAGTGACTTCTGTACATTATTACTGAAGATAAACCATGGAGAAGGCACACATAGAACATTCCCTCCTAGAGCTTATAGTATAGGAAAAATTTTTTAAACAAAAGATTATTTTTTTATTTTTTGGAGCTAGCACAATAAACTGTCCTATCTGTGCAACTTGTAGGTTAACCAAAGATAACACTTAATAGGATGTTTATTTCTTCCCATTCCTTATCCAATCATGTCACTGAATTTTTTTCCAACTGTTTTATCATGTCAAAGAAGTGCTCTTTGGAATTAAATAAGCAATACCTGACAGTAAATAAAATATATACTATACTATTTAATGTCTAAACTATCTATACGGTTTGATTTTTAGTTCCTCTAAGGCACTCTTAGGCAAATAATAGACCACCTACAATTTAAATTATATTACAACTTCCAAATGTAATTAAGAGGAAATCAAGAACAAGAGTTGATTTTCCCAGGGCTCTGAGCACAATCAGCAATGTTAACATTAACCAATGTTAAATATGATGTGAAATTGTTAGCATTTACTACTTCATACTATGTGGCTAACCTATGTACCCAATCTATTATGCTGCTATTATCGATGCAAAACACCTTTGCACAGCCTTTTTGAATCATTAAAATTCAAATCCAAACCATCAAACATATTCCATAGTGTTTACCTGCTCTTAATCTGCAGAATGACAATTAAAAACCATAAAATAGTGATGTAAAATCTATAATGAAAAGGGTTATTTCCCTCTTAGATTTGACTAATATTATGGTAATCTGTTTTCTTTTCACCATACGTTTTAAATGGTAAGTGATGTACCTTGTGCCAGTATTTAAAAACCATCTTTTGAATTCTTACCAAAAATAGTAATTCTGGCTAAACCTCAAAGACAAAAACATTTAGTAGGTTTGTTGAAACAGATTTTAATATTCATATTAGTTGAGGGTTCTTTTTTGATAGGTGATGCAATTCTCATATATCCTCATTAGAAATCTGTAGTAAGAGTACACCATCTGAGAATGCCCTGGAAGTTTTTATGGAATATCAGACCTTTAGAAATATTTTTGAAGACAATAAAAAACCTAATTTTAGCGTTGCTTGAGGAGCAGAAAAGGAACTAATAACATTCTTAAGCACTGAAATCCAGGAATATACTATTTTTTTCCATCTCTGCATTAAGAAAAACTAAAGGAAAGGTTGAGAAAGACATTCTAAAAGTCTTAAAAAATCAATTTTATTATGTGATTAAATTCAATTCTTATTTGTCTGTAATATCAAGCATATATGTCACCTTTAAAATTATATGAGTTCTAGTTACTGAAGTTATTGCCCTAAATATTTTTTGTAAGAAAATCAGTAGTTTTCCATTTGGGTGGATAAAAAGCACAGAGAGAAACACTGTACTGACCAGAAGTTCACAAGAATATAAGCTTTCAGGATGTTAGGACCATTGCAGATACACTGGACAAATCTTATCCATTCCCATGAGGACACAGAAAATGAGAAATTTATATAGTTGCTCATATCACCAGCCAGATAATTGAAGTTAGAGCCTGAGGACAAGAACCCAGAAATCACGAGCATTCACAGCAAGCAACAGTCTTCTAGAATATCAGCAATTAAAAATTTTTAGAGTTCACACTTGTTATCCTTCTCTTAGGAAGTTAGGCTCACTACTTGATAGATAATGGCTTTCACTAGGCATATGTATAACTCACAACTAGATCACAAATGTTAAAAGTCTGCTACAAAATGGGTTGCCATATCGAATTTTGTCTTATAAACACAACTGAAGCATTTCTGTGTAAAAATTAGAGCATGTCTCCAAAGGTTGCCCAGGACACTAATCATGCAAACTTAAACGTGTGTTTCCTTGCTAAATTTTACCATTTTGGTTACAAAGATGATGCAAGTTCTGTTCACAGTGAGTGAACTGTATTTTTTTTAAAAATGTAAACAGATGCCCTCCAATATTTAACAAAGATCATTAATCTATATTGCAAAAAGACAGGATCATATTTTCACCTCTGAAACAGAGATTCTGGTCATATCTATATAGCATCCAACTAACTTAAAATAAACAAAAACTTTAAAATAGCCAAATAAATGAAATTCTTGACATACCAAAAACAAATAATCAGAATATTTTCCCAAACACATAGCTATAGTGAGAATAAAGAACTCGGCTAATAACTGAATTTCTGACGTGGATAGAAAAGGGCATCATGATATATAAACATATTTAAACTACTATTGTAAAATATCAGCTTTCCCAAGTCCAGCCCACCAAGCTTAGCGTGTTCTTCAGTCTGACCGATCCTAACCCATTTTTAAAAATCTGGCTAGCCCAACCTACAGAAGTACAAGATAACCATTCACAAGCATAGCCATGTCAGCCTCTTTGAAATCTTTCCCTTCTGCTTCTCCTATTCTGGCTCATTTTCATTACCCCGGGTTTTTCAGTTGCTCCAAGATTCACTCTGACTCCCTAATTATCTCTTGACAATACAAACTGGTCAAGAAGAATTATGCTCAACCTCAGATCTCTCTCAAGGATGATCCTGCATCTCTCCTCATTACCACACACCACAACTGCACATAACGTCTGCCCAGAAATTCTATGAAACTAACTTCCTGGAAATCCTCACCTAAAACAAAAACAAAGAAAGAAAAAGAAAAAAAGGACAGATAGAATGCTATTTCTGCAGATCAAGCTGACCCCAAGAGTTTCACCACTCTGGGAGCAAAGACTGACAATGTAGTGCCTGTCCATTCCTTGGGGCTGGTTCACACCATCCCCTGAGGTGCAAACAAGAAGTTTTATTTTGTCTTTTTGTATTCTGTCTAGAAGTTTGGCTCAAAAGACAGAGCATGAATTAACTGACAAGAAGTAGCATCTAGGCAATTGTACTAAAATTTCTCTTGTGAGAAATAAGCAGAAGAAACATTAGCTTGTTACTTTCAAACGGAAAATGGACAATTGTCATAAATGGGAAAAGGTAAAATAAGCAAATGTCAATAGGTCTCTTTCACACTGATTTATGTGTTTTGCAGTTGTGACCTTCAAAAATTAATGGGCAGTGTTATACTAGCTCTTAACATAATTTAAATCACCTAGATTAGGTTTTATACTTGTGATGCACTTAGCCCATTATCTCTAAATATTTATACATACACTTGAGCACTTCACAATAACTAATATCATAAATGATAACTACCAATTACTAAAAAAATTTTAAAGGTCTTATTTACACTATTTCACTATGAAAATTAAAATTTAAAGTAACTATCCTTTTAGCTATATGGTATAATTAATTATCTAAACTCATTCCTATAGGTTCTGAATAACTGTTTTAACATGAGTCTCCAAA
Organism: Tursiops truncatus; assembly: GCF_011762595.2. NCBI lineage: Eukaryota > Metazoa > Chordata > Mammalia > Artiodactyla > Delphinidae > Tursiops > Tursiops truncatus. Next base: position 31,918,325 of record NC_047044.1, on the reverse strand, counting down.
TATTTGAAAACACACATGACCGGATTATGTAAGGGAACACTGAAACTGGGGGAGAAAACATCAATTCTAGTGCTGTACCTACCACATTAAAAGTATGTGAACTTGGGCAAATCTCCTAAATTCTCTGGGACTCAGATTTCTTAATTATAAAAATGAGATAACACCTCAAGCTTAGTTTCACAGGATTGTTGTGAGAATCTGATGTAAACATTGATATGAAGATGTTTATAAAACATTAAAGAATAATATAATTACTGGTTTTTATGGCTCCTCTTTAGTTTCCAATCTTTATTTGAATGATTATCTTTATTCAAATGGGCAATTCCACCCCTCTCTTCATCTTTATTCTTCTGGATTTCATATCTTGACCCCTTGCTAATGCACAAATTAGTAATCATTATTTTTGTTTCCATTTTTCTATTGAGACTCTCTAGCAATCTATATCTGACAATCCTCCTCCTGACACAGAATAAACCAAAAGCATTTAAAATGTTGCTATTCTTTGTATTCCTTATCATCCTACTCAGGTAATCACTACCATACTCTCAAAAATATCATCTAAAAAGTTGTATTTTCAATGACTCTCTTTCAAGTAATCACATATGAAAAAAAACCACGGAAAGTATTTAGAGTCTTAGAGATTTCCTTTCACACTGCCCTTGGTTGCATTCTGTTTCAGCAAAATGATTAACCTCTAAATCATTAGGTAAATAAAAGATCTGGGAATCATTTCAATGGTAGAACTCAAAGAAAGACCCATGGAATAAATGTAAATCGGTTTATAGTCCTAAAGTAATTCTTGGTTGCATGAATGGAACTCTCCTAAACTTTGAAGTAGCAAATATAAACTCAGTGAAGACATACAGACTTAACATCTTTGTTTCATATTTTTATAGTACAGCCATGAAAATTAAAATTGCTTGCAGCAAGTGGAAATGGATTTTTTATCAGGCCAAAAATAAGAAGCTCCCATGAGAATCTCAGAAAACAGAATGTTAACAGTAAGAAAAATTAAAATACTAAAACCAATTCCGAAGCATATTTGTGGAAGTGATTGTGAGACAGAACCATGAGCCTGTGGTACTTCTAAATATAAAATTGTGTGGGTGAACTAATATGAATGATTATGAATGAGCATCTACATCTCTACCTGTCCAGGCCAATTTATTTGTAAGATAGAAAAAATATCTGATAATCATCACATGGTCTCATGTACCTAATGCCTAACAGATTGACTGAGTATTTAATATGCAAGATGGTGTTAAGGAAGCCTGTCAAACCCATAGTAATTATCAATTAATAAAAAGTAATAAAATAGAATTTCTAATCAATATGCTATAAGTATGGTGATACTCAAGACTGGAATAGCTTGTGATACCTCATTTTCTTCATAATAAGATTTATTTCAACTTTTCCCCAGTAGTATATCTAATTAAAACAAAGTTCTTTAAAATAGGTTTTTCTTTAATTTGGAAGAAAAGGCTTTTCCCAACTTAGAATAATAAAACTTAGAATAATGAATAAAAAGAACATTAGGATTATTTAGCATGTCTTTTCATTTATAGATAATAAAGAAAAAACTGACCCAAACTGATTTAATGACCCATCAGACCCCAACAGAAGGCCAGATCTAAGAATCACATCACTTCTTGAGTCCAGTGCTGTTTCCATTACAATTTGCTGCTTCAAATATTTTTCCTTTTTGTTTTATTGTTTAAGGTAATGATATTTAATTATAAATATATTAAATTATATGTTAAATATATTTAATGAAAAATTCTCCTACAGACTAAGATAGTATTTCCATTTCTTCATCTGAAATACACATTCTTATTTCTAAATTGGCTAATCTATTTTTTACAAGCATTCTATTTCTTTTTTTCTTTTCTTTTCACCTCAGGATTAAAAATTGTTAAAAGCCCATTGAAATATTTTCTTTCCCAGAATGCTTTGACCTTCCAATTTGATTTCCCTACCAGTACTACACATCTTCAATGAATTTCACTATTTCAGTAACAAATCAATTCTAAGATTAATGATTGTAATAAGTGAATTAAATATCTTTAAGACAGCTTGTTGTCTTTAATATGCACAAATAGAATATAAGCTAAAAATGATGTCACTTTCCAACCCCTTTTAGAGCAGTCATTTCATATTACCAGTTCAACCTCTTTTTTTCCTGATATGCATGACAGATACGATAGCCATATCTCCGCAGATATATGGAAGATTATCCAAAATTCAAAGTTGTAGATTTATCCTTCTCTCATCAACTTAAGGAAGCACATAAGAATACAAGTGAGAGCAATGTCATTAACCATCAACCTTAAATTCCTTTTAATTTACTAAAAAAAATTATTCATTAATATCCATACTAAGTATTTTTAGTTACAAAAAACTGTCAACACACCACACACCAATTATGATATCCCAGGATATTTTGGTATGTATATGTAGATAATTGTCATCTAGAATGACAGTAATTTGATAGGAGAAATAAGAAAGATGACAATAAAATTAGATTAGTGTTGAATACTGAAGTATTTACCTTAGATGAGGTAGCTAATAAGTAACAAAGGAGGGACTCTTGCTTCTGGCCATTACGTAGCAACTGGTACCTGACTTCCCCTCACACTGCAAATAACTTGCAAGTGGACAATATGCATGATGAAACTATTTTTAGGCATTGGAAATCAACCAGTGCTGAACTGTGACCATTGTGAGTAAGGAAGCACAAGAGATGAGCCCTATGTTCAACCCAGTTTTTGTCCAGGGGAACTTTCTGGACCGTAGTGTAGAAAGATAGAGTCCAAGCAGAGTTATGACAGTTTAGCTGAGATGAGAAGGCAAAGACTGAATAAGTTCTGGGCAAGAACCCACGAGGTCTAGTAGAGAGTATCTGTTACAGGCTTGTTAACTGAAGAGAGATATTAGAGGTCACACACTATTGGGAGATATTCTAACTCCAGGCAAGCAAGAGTAAAGAAATCTCACAAAGTACTCTGGGTATTCAACTGAGAACCCTGGAATGCTACGTTTTAGAAGAAAGGCTCAAAACCTAGTGTAAGGACCACACACTAGAACAAAGTACAAAACTGAAGTAGATCAGCTCTAATAAAGAATAACCCAAACCTATCTGGATCAAAAATTTTCCATATTTCCTGAGTGAAAATACCTCTTCACTCACTAGAAGAGCTAAATGTAAAATGACTGTCAAAACCAAATGCTGGCGAGGATGTAGAGCAACTGAAACTCTCATACATTGCCAGTGGGAGGATGTAATGGAACAACTACTTTGCAAAACCATTTGGCATTTTCTAGACAAATGAAAACATGTGTCCCCAAAAGCCTTCTATTATGGTAAGTGAAATAAGTCAGATAGAGAAGGACAGACACCATATAATTTCACTCATTTGTGGAATATAAAAAACAAACAAACTAAAACAAAATAAATGAACAAACCAAACCAAACCAAACAAAAACATAGATACTGAGAACAGAGTAGTGGTTACCAAAGGGGAAGGGACAAGGACAGGTCGGGGAGGGTGAAATGGGTAAAGGGAATAAACTGTAAGGTAAGGAATAGAAAATAAATTTTTAGTAGTGAGCATGTTGTAGGATATATAGAAGTAGAAATATAATGCTGTACACATGAAACTCATATAATGTAATAACTCAATATTACCTGAATTAAAGATAACTAATGTTTTAATTTAAAAATAAATTAATTTAATTAAATAATCCAGTAAGGGTGTGTGTGGGAAATAGGAGGTATAAATGAAATAAAATGGTACATTTGTTAATAATTATTTTAAAAAATAAAAATTTTAAAAATGTAAAAAGAAAAGAACTACTGATACATGAAACAACATAAAATAATCTTAAAACCTTACACTGAGCAAAAGAAACTAGAAGTAAGTGAGTACATACTGTATGATTCCATATTTATGAAGTTCAAAAGTAGACAAAATTTATCTGATATAGAAATCATAACCTTTGGAAAGTTAACACAAGGGAACTTTCTGAGATAGTAGAAATGTTCTATACCTTGATGCAATATTCATGGTTTAATCATTTGTTACAACTCACCAATATGCACATGTAAGATCTGTTCATCTCAATGTATATACATTTTACCATAATTTTAATTATTAGGGAGAATTTAAGAGGATTATAGAGAAAATTCTCACTAGTCCAAAAAGTCCCAAAGAAACCTAATTATCTTCTTAAATATGCTTCTATGTTACTACTGGAACAAAATTAGAATGAAAGAAAATTAATGGGATACAAGTTAATTGAGATGGAGAAAGACTTCCTTAAGAAAAATGTTGAGATCTCAGAAGACAGGTTATATATATATGAAAGAAAAAATAAGACCTTGGAGGCCAGGAGAAAAAGAGAAATACAGCCAATCCTTTTTATAAAGGAGAAAAACAGGGAAATGAAATGCTAGAGGTGTATCTCATTGGATAGACACAGAGGAGAAAGGAATTCTTCTCACAGCCTAAAAATTCATAAGCTGAGGTGATATGACTTTGAAGGTAACTGGCTTACAGTTCTTACTCAGGTCTTGGTGTGCAGTTTACAAAAACATCAACGGCAGCTTCAGCTCAGAAATCTGCTGAGGATGATTCTCCAGCTGAAAAATAAAATAGAGGAATGAGTGAAAAGCCTTTTTTTAGGAAATAAGTTTATATACATAAGCAACTATAGAGCAAGATGCAATGATAACAGCCATTGTACATGACAAATGCTGACTTGCACTGGCTGTGAAAGCTAGTCACTAGACAAAAGGCCACATCTGTTGGCGACTTTGGGGTATCAATAATACAAAGTTCAAAGAGGCAGTGAGAACAAAATGTTCTGAATATGCTATTTAAGAAAGAAAAGCCTTCAGTAAGACCTAATGCTGGAGGATTACATTATTACAAATACATAAATGCCTCAAATGCCCCTATCTGAGAGAAGTGGTATTTTTTCCCTTACATGTGGTAAATGCATAGTGCCTTTGAGTTCTCCAGACACCTAGTGAACCTAAAACCAAGAAGATATTCTCTACTTTCTTTCCTTTGGACACAATTAAATCCCTCCTATGATCTTTGGTCAACAGAAATGCACCAGCTTCTTTCTTGCTTTCTTCTCACAGACCATTCGCAAGATTGGTCCAATGGCCTATACTAATTTTAAGAGTGGTTATATAATTCTCCCAGGAGCCCCAATGGTCAAGCCACAAAATTAATGCTAGCCAATGGAACATTTTTACAATGCCTAGGAAGACAGAATGTGGGAACCATTTGTGGTTAACAGATCAGCATCTATGGTCAGAGTGCCTGGGTTAGAATCCTGGCTCCATCATTCAACAACCATGCAACTTTGGGACAAATTACTTAATTTTCACATGCCTCCATTTCTCTTCTATAAAACATGGATAATAATACCTATTATGTATAATTGTCAAAAGGATTCAAAGAAATAATACATGTAAGCATTTATCATGGATCCAGGCCCAGAGGAAGCATTCAATATGGATGTTGGATACAACAACTTAGTGTCCTCTGGCTGGACAAGTCTCTACCTAGAGTTGGGATGAATGATAAGCACTGTGCTAACTTGTTCTGAGCTTTCAACCTTGACTGCACTTCTCAAAGTGAGAAATACTGACCCATTTAAAAAAAAATCAAGAACAGGAAGATCTTTCTGATCTTCAGGGAGTCATCTTCTATGACTTTAAAGAAAGTTCAGCTAATAAAACAGAATGACTTGACAGAACAGATTTTTCTCACATTCAATTTAAATCCATTTTAGTGAAAAAATAATAGCAGCCATGGGTTTCCCTGGTGGCGCAGTGGCTGAGAGTCCACCTGCCGATGCAGGGGACACAGGTTCGTGCCCCAATCCGGGAAGATCCCACATGCCGCGGAGCGGCTGGGCCCGTGAGCCATGGCCGCTGAGCCTGCGCTCCGCAACAGGAGAGGCCACAACAGTGAGAGGCCCGCGTACTGCAAAAAAAAATAATAATAATAATAGCAGCCAACATTTGTGTAGCTGCCATTTGTTATGAACTTGACAAATTATCTCACTCAATCTTCACGAAAACTCTAGGAGACAAGTACTCTCAGTAACTGCATTTTACAGATGAAGACATATTTGGCTGAAAGGGATTACAAAACAAATCTCTAAGACATTGACATATATACACTAATATGTATAAAATGGATAACTAATGGAACCTGCTGTATTAAAAAATAAATAAAATAAAATTCAAAACAAAAAAAATCTCTAGGACACAGAGTTGGCAAGTAGCTGAACAGGGTATAAATTGAATCCATCTGACTCCATGAAAAGTTGAGTAAACTACTTAATTGTTCTACGTCTCGAGTCTTCCCATCTGTAAAACAGGGATAATTACAATTCCTTACTTATAGAATTTTTCTTAAGGAGTAAGCCAGTTAGTACATGCAAACTACTAGAACAGTGCCTGACACTGTTATAATTGTGGTAATTCTGGCCAAGTTGAGAACATCTGTGACCAAGAGTATCCACAGCTCTTCATTTCTACTAAAGAAATGACCTACCAGAAATGGTAGTGATTGTACGGGAAGATTCCCATCTTACCTAATTTTATTAGTGGTTACACTACAAGTCAGCAGAATAGAGTTTACACTCATCATAAGCCAATCACTGTGGAGAATGAAAATCAGAACTCATTTGTCAGTACATGTAAAAGACCCCACTGAGACTCCTCAAAAACCTAGTAGTGGCTAAGAAAGATGGAGGAATAGGTGCATTTTCAATAGACTGGAATTTGAACCAAAGAAATTTAGGTTTGAGTGTGATGTGGCCTGAGAACATCTGGGTCATAGCTATTTTATGACAATTTAATCAGTCCTACTAATGAAAAATCCATCCATCTACTGCATGTAAGCTTATTGCCAGAGTATGCCAGCCATCCAAGATGAAGAACTAAGAAACACAGTCCCAAATAACAGCAGAACATTACTCAACTTGGTGTATATAGCCCAAAAAGCCTGCAGCTTTAATAGGATTATGTTTAATCTGAAAGGACACCACTAGAGATAATGTAAAACATTGAATGGCCTGAAGTGGCAGTGAAATTATTCAAATCCTGGACTGGAGGAGCTCTTAATCAGGGCCCCTGGAATGCTGCAGTAATTTAATAAGTTTAAATTGGTTTCACTTGGATAGATCCAGATTTGTGTTACAGATGTTATCCCACCCAAATCTCCTGTACAGGTTCATCAAAAAGGGGATCATGCCTAAGCAATCTGTGGAAATTTAAAGAGAATTAAATTCCAGAGCTTGAATCTGAAAAGAGAAATGTGTCAGATAGAAAGGCTTACCCAAGTAAAAGCCTGTGAATGTGTTGATTTTAGACAAAATAAAAACATCACTGATGCTAAAGGATATTGAATTTTTTTTCCTTTTAATGAATTATAACATTTTAAGATAAAGATGTTAAGTATATACATTTAAGACACAACTATAAAAATTAATACATACAAAATTAGTAAATTCAACTGGATCAAATAGAGATGCACACACAATAAGAAACACAGTATATAGAGTATCAATGAAAATGCAAAAAGTTAGTCTTCATGCAAAAGAGAGAATAGGTGATTTTTAGGGGGTCAGAAGTTCTGCACAAGCAGTCTCTGCTCTTAAGCTGTAGAACAAAAACAATTCACATCTATACTGCTGAACTGAAATAGGATTTTAAATGCCTATCACCAGGTATAAAGGAACTCATCTCACTTCCAAATGGAGAACACTGAACAGGACAAAAATTAGTTGATTAATTATTCATCAGCATTACCAACACTCTTATAATACATATTTCAACTCTCAGTATGAAATACGCTGAGCTATTGCCCACATTTTCTCACTTTCACAAGGGCATTTGCTAAGTGCCTATTAAATGAATGTAACTAATCATGGTAGATGTGTGTAAATTGTGCATAAATGTATCAAAATTCAAATCACCACTCCATTCAACTCATAACATCCAGCAGGTGGTCTGAAGAACATTTTAGAACAACAAATCTGCTAAGCAACCTCTATCACCAGCTGAATAACTTTCAGCAAGAATCTTAATTATATGCAGGTGCAGATGACTACCCATAATACAGTTAAATGGCCACATCTCAGGTATCAAGTATGTGTAATTTTGGAGCCGGGATGGAAGGAAAGGAAACTAACCTTTATTGAACAAAGTTCCTGAGATAAAATGACTTACTCTATACCATAAATGACCATGATAGCTGGAGTTTTAACCTAGTTCAGTGGACATCAAAGTCCACACTTTTCTCTGCTTCCTCACAATGTCTTTCTATTGTACACAACCCATTGAATCTACTTTGAAATATGCCTCTTTTTGAATCTCAACTCATTTCTCCCTCTGGCTGCCCTGTTCAAATCTTCTACATTCTAGTTACTCCCAGTAACTATAGCTATCTTTTAAAAGTACAGCTATGGGGTTTCCAGATTCATCATGGTATAATACAAAAATATATAGCCCCTCTTCTCTCAAAAATCACCAAAATATCAAAGATCTAGGACAGAAATGCAAATCCATCTTTGAAAAAATCCCAGGTGGCATCTGTGATCCCAAACCACAAAGTATGAAGATGGAAGAAACATGGGGAAGAGGTAAAATTATTTGTCACAAAGGACGAAGAGCAATCCTACATCCCTGGACAGCGGGTATTTCGGTGGGTTCAACTCCACAAGTTTCAACGTTTCCTAATCTATAAAATGGAAATGATAATAGTACCTAACATAGCATTGTAATAAGAATGAAATGAGAAAAGAATGTGGTGTGGGATATAGAAATACCTATAGAAAACCTCACTGGAAGTTCATCAGATACATCAAGGCAGATGGAAATGCAGACCTGAAGTTCAAAAGGAATGCCAGGGCTGCTGGTATATAGACTTGGGAGCCACTGACACATAAGTGAGAGTTGAAGCTGTGTGAATGAAATATGTGGGAGAGAGAAGAGGTACAGTAGATGGGACAAATAAGCACTCAAGAAATCAAAATTATTACAATAACATTTATAACTACAATAGTTTAAAAATAAGAACTATTGCAAGGCACTGGGCTAACCACCTCACATCAATTCTCCTTATTTCTGTCAAAAGCTACTTTTGGTAGATACTACTGTTCTGATTTTATTGATGAGAAAAATGAAAATTACACAATAACTTTTTATAGCTGTTGATATTATTATCTTTCTAAGCTATAACTGGAATGTAAGATTATGTGCCACTTAGTATGTGTTGGGCTACATTGTGCTGCCAGAGATAGAAAGCATTAGCCAGTCAATTAGCCAAGCAAATGCAAGGGATGAATACAGTAAAGTGCAGATGGACAGCAGCTCAGTAGTACCTGAAAAATGAAAGAAGGGAGAATCCTCGGGTGAGAAAGATTTGAGCATGTCCAGATTCCTTCTAGTGTATGGTGATGACCTCTTCTTTAGGAATATGACTTTAATAAATGGCATAAAGAGAGTGGCATAAAAACAAAAAAAAAACAAAACTGTGTAGATCAAGGTGGGCTAGATAGAGACTGGGTGGGTGGAATATGCCAGAACTAAAACTAGGAATAGCTATTATTTGTTTAGAAGAGATAGAATCCTCTATCAAGTCAATGCCAAATGAAATCTGTCTTAAGAATAAGTCCTAAAATAAACCTACTTATATGGTGCTAAGTTTGAATCATTCTATGTATTTCTGGAGTGCTCAGAGATAAAGATGAATGTTGTTTACGATCTTAGCATGTCATAAGAGATTGTCAAATAATACGCCTACATCAAAACAACAGACTATAATCCCCTCTCCAGATGTGAATTGTATAAAATGCATCGATCATAAGAAGGACAAATTTGGAGGGGTGTACTTTTATCACAAATGTGGGGAAATAATTCATTATCAGCCACAATGAGAAACCAATCCAGAAGCCTTTATTTAAAAGTTTTTCCTTCTTTTCCTTGCTCTTTCTGCTTCCCATTCTATATTCAATAGATATATCCATTTATTTCCTCCACTATTCATCAAGCCTGCTTTCAGGGAAGGATCAATTATCCACAAATTGTTCTCAAAAGATCCAGCCGTTGGGTCAAATACAAAAGATTCCTTAAAAAAATAATTAATTCAGACATAGCCAAAGTGCCATAATCATGAATTACCCTGTCTCTTGAAATGTAGAAGAACCACTGATTCAAACACTCCGTGTAAGTGGAAGCTGTGTGAAAGATGGCTAGCTGTCCATCAAAAATTGGAGCTTCCCCTGTCACTGGGAAGCAGAACCTAAATACAGACTATATTATCAACATCCTTTGCATTGAGATATAGTCACATGAGTAGAATTCACAAACAATGAGCAACAGTGATGTTATGTACCTTTGGGGCCAAGGTTTTTAAGAAAATGGTAGTGAATTCTAAGAAGGTGCCCACCAACTAGAAAACTCTATTTACATTTAACAGATATATAAGTGAGAAATAACGTTTGATTGTGCTAAGCCACAGAAATTTTGTTTTTGATGTTTTTGTTGTTTCAGCAGTATCATGAATATGTTTTTCTAAAGTCATAATGTTATTTGGCTTTGGTTTTTCTTTTTTTATTTTTTTTTAGATGTTGGGGTAGGAGTTTATTAATTAATTTATTTATTTTTGCTGTGTTGGGTCTTCGTTTCTGTGCAAGGGCTTTCTCTAGTTGTGGCAAGCGGGGGCCACTCTTCATCACGGTGCGCGGGCCTCTCACTGTCGCGGCCTCTGTTGTTGCGGAGCACAGGCTCCAGACGCGCAGGCTCAGTAGTTGTGGCTCACGGGCCTAGCTGCTCCGCGGCATATGGGATCTTCCCAGACCGGGGCTCGAACACGTGTCCCCTGCATTAGCAGGCAGATTTTCAACCACTGCGCCACCAGGGAAGCCCTGGTTTTTCTTTTTACGAAAAAGGTTTCAACTGCTATGAGCAGAATTTCTACAAGTATCTCAAGGCAGGAAATTTCTAGATATTATAAACATTTAAATATTCTTGTAGATAAATAAATATTTACCGATTATTATTCATTGCTAAGCCCTGTTCTAAGCCTTTTCCATGTATTATCTCATATCTTCACAGTAATCTACACAGAATGCTATTATTATCACCTTCACCAAAAAATGGGCAAACTGTGACAAAAGACACTAAACAATTTGCTCATGATCACCCAACACTTACCATCAAACTTTAATACCCCTGTATAGAAAAGTTCTAAGACTGTCTACAAAATACTTCCATTCAGTATTGGGCAGCAGCAATAAATTTTTAGACTATTCAATGAAGCAAGCATTTACAATATGAGAATCAGCTCATAGTTGACTTTCAATGAGTACTTCAATTTCTTAGGTGAAAAGTATTTTAAAATGGGAAATATGAAGTATTTTTATTCTCTCTCTTGAGAATTTTTCTAGACCTCAATCTCTGAGAAATAAATAGCCTCTGACAGCATTAATGTGGTTTCCTTTCCCATAGACATTACAGATTAAAGAAACTTTACTTTGAATAAGGCCCTTACATAGTAATATAGCAACAAAGGTCTTTCAGGCTAAGTAGATCAGCAGCCCAAAAAAGTCTCTCTGCAAAGCAATTTAGATGTCTCTTCTGGGAAGTCTGATCTTCATAAGAAGGAGGTTTGAGAATATACCCTAGGAAAATACCACCTTTTTGAGTAGAATTCAGCAAGAAAACACCACATTGCTCCTACTTCTTTGCTTTTTTAATTCTTGCTCCTATTTTATTTCCTGGCTTATTTTTTTTCTTATATGATGCTATTATTTCAATAAATCTGTTTTTTTTTTTAAGGGAACTTTATTACTTTTATTTTTTTGGCTGCATTGGGTCTTCATTGCTGTGTGGGCTTTCTCTAGTTGCAGCGAGCAGGGGCTACTCTTCGTTGAGGTGCACGGGCTCCTCACTGCAGTGGCTTCCCTTGTTGCAGAGCACGGGCTCTAGGCACGCAGGCTTCAGTAATTGTGGCACATGGGCTCAGTAGTTATGGCACACGGGCTTAGTTGCTCCACGGCATGTGGGATCTTCCCAGACCAGGGCTCCAATCCATGTCCGCTGCACTGGCAGGTGGATTCTTAACCACTGTACCACCAGGGAAGCCCTGTTTCTTTTGATAAAAGTCTCCTTTGAGTCCCTGAAGAGTCTTAAATCCCTTGCCCTATGTTTTGTATACCTGTAATCTTATTGCATTTTCAGAGTTATAAACATAAATTGCCTCTAGGGCGCTGATTCTTTAACATGCATAAAAAATCATCTAAGTTTATTAAAATGTATATTGATAGGTTTCATCTGAAATATTCTGATTTTAATTAACAAATTAAGTTAATTTCAATGTAGGTAGTCCAACTCTGAGAAAAGGAGCTTTGTACACTATTCTACCCTAATTTAGTTGCACTAAAGACCACAACTTGAAAGGTACTGTAAATTCTCACACCTAAAAACACTCTATAAATACTTATAGGTAAATCTTTCTTTTTCCTTCAACATTTTCCTATTTTCATTTATAAGTAAAGAAAATTGATTAAATCCCTCCATAATACTTTTGTGCATTCTTGATGAGGTTTGATACAGAAAATGTAATCACTGAAATTGCTGGTTGTCAGTATGATAAAATATTGATGTAAGCTTACCACCTGTTTCTATGGATACAGCCACATATTTTTACATTTCCATCACAGGTCACGTGAACAGCCAACAGAAATATATGGATTTAATTCTGTACGGAACAAGAGAATTATAAATAAGTAAATATTTCTTGTATTAAGAGGGGTTTAAAGCTGAAATGTTTATTAGGGATATAATTCAATACAATCCTGGTCTGGTAGCAAATGTAATTTATACAAAATTACTTTTATAAGCTCATAGTAAACTAGAAAACTATGAGTTTAAAATTATTAACTTGGTGTAGGGAAGCTTAGGCAGACATACAGCCTGAATGCCATTAAACTAGTTTGCAAAGATAGATAGATAGACAGATGTGTGTATCTGTGTGTATATTTTAGTGAAAAATTTACTTTCCATAAAGCTAGATTATTTTTTTCATGTTCATAGTTCTCCAAAAAGTTAATTCGTTTCCAAAGAGTTCTGTCTAGTCAAGATGATTCATTTTATTTCTGATTCAATAATTTAGAATCTATTACTCAGTCTTTGGGGAATGACAGAGCAAGCATAACTGAAGGTTAAAGCATAATAAGTTTTGTATGGGCTGGAATGAAGCATGTGAGCACCTAAAAAAGGCTTCAGAGAGCTTTTTAAAATATGTTTTAAATCTGCGTTCATAAGAAAAGCTGATTGCCACGCTGGGAAAAAGAAGAATTAAGAGAATAACTATTGTTTATTGTTTCAAGAAATCATTTTAAGCTCAGGCCCCAAACGTGCATCCCCAACTAAGGAAAAAAAAATGTCTGCAGTTCATTGGATTGATTCTCCTTTTCAGAATGGCCATCATTTAGTTCACTCAAGCAAAAACACACAAACTCAAAGGGCTTATCAAATATTCCTTCAACCACATACAATATGCTCCCTGAGAGAATTTCTGTTAACTATAACTTTATTTCCATCACCTGACATTTCCAATGGTACCTTGGCATTCCAATGATACATTAATGATACTTACAGATTGACATCTTAGGTAACTTCACCCCTGGGCTAACCATTAATATAGCATTAAGTGTGTTTGCTAGAATATTATTGAAATATGTGGGTTCTAATTTGTGAGGCAAGTGAGAAGGTAACGTACTAGGAAAATAGGAAATATAAACTGCTAAGTGGTATTGTAAGTTAAAAAGGCAAGGTAAGGAAGGTAAGTAAGCGTGAAGACATGATGGTATGCCTTCTCTAATAGCTACAGTTAATCTCTTGAGTTCTTCATTTTTACGTCAATTATGACTGGCATAAGTTATGCCTAGTAATGCTGTTATTTGCATAATTATCTCTTCTTTCTGGTTATAAATTATTTACAAAAAATGGATAACCTCTTATTTATCTTTGCTCTCTCCTCGGTTTTTAAAAAATATATATATTGTAAAGAGCAGTGTTGACTGAGTTTAATTAAACGAACGTAAGACTGAAGGTAGAGAGGGATTTCTGCAGTTCAAGATCTTAAAAGTGTAGACATACCACAAAGTGATCAAAAGGAAAAGACGGTGATGAAAGTGAGTGGCTGATTTTTGAAAATAAGTGTGATTGGGAAGTTTGAGAAATTCTGAGAACAAGGTATTAAAAGATGATTAATATTAAGGATTCTTAATTACTACAATAATGTCCAAGGTTGGAGTAATGTGGAAATATAGAATATCTTACAGAAATGAGTGTTTAATTTTTCTGAAATAAGGATAAAATATAGATGCTGATAGATAACAGTCATAAGGAAATGGAAAAGTGGCATGATCATATGGCATAAACCATAAAGAGAGAGGGACTAGTCAGTGATGGTGTCATATCAATGGTCTGGAAGCAACAACAGAGAGCATGGAATTTACTGACTGCACCTTTTTCATAAGGTTTGAAGGTTCTTTAATGGCAGGACACAACACACTGATACTCAAACAGATGAAATGCAGAACTCTTTGTTACTTATACTCCAGAGAGAAGTCTGCCAATCAGAGCCACAGAGAGCATTGCATCTTGGAAGAGGGCAAGGGCACTCTAGAGCTGGAGGAGGCAGTTTATATAGGACTCCAAGTTATCTAGATTTCTAGGGCTCCCTGTGGATTGGCTAATTTGCATAATGTCAGTTTCCCAACTCAGGGGTATAGGGGCTATCACCAGGTGTTGGTACCTGGACCTGGGGAAATTAGGATGTGGGTATAGTGGGCCTGGAGTATGAAAGCCCAGTAAGAGAAGTGGTTAGGGTGTGGACTTAATCAGCTAATCAAGAAGACTGGATCAGCCTCTAGCCAGGACTTCAAAATTAGGTCAAAACAGCATTATTTAAAACAAAACAAAACAAAACAAAAAAACTGTTTTACAGTCTTGACTGCTGAGTTCACGGCAATGGAGAAGCAGCTTCCTTCCTTTCCAAGATTAAAATTCATAATCAGTTGCTCTTTAGAGATCTTGTCAGAAGATCTGATCTCTTTAGAATTGAGCACCTACCTTAAGGGAGCATCTGGAAGTATTTGATCAAAGTCTATATCATCATGTATAAACCTTTAACAAACACTAGAAACAAAGAATTCAGTTTACCCCTTGAAGCTTTAGAGAAATATTTTTAGAAGATAATAAAGCAATACTATAAAACATGACTATCAAGTATGGGATTCCTAAATCTGGGTCCTCAATTTATCAGTTGCATAACTACTGTCAACAGGTCCCCGCTTAATTTCAAGCATATTGACTGTGAGAGGTATATATCCTTAAGATGTTACATGGTACTCTGAAGAAATGCTCCTCTAATTCTTATTGACCTCTCAGAATGCTTTCTTTGCCCCTATCACATACATCCATACACATACAAACACAGACACACACACACCCCAGACCTCTGTTAACATTTTTACTGGAGAAATTAAATTATCTATTATAATAATTTTGATGATCTCTCTACAAAAGAAGATTAAACATTAATAATTATAGAAATGGTTACAGTATATTCTAAACATATGAGGTTGATAACACCCCTGATGCTATTAGATTTAACGCTGGTCCAAATGACCACCAGTGTGACCTAGTATAGCATATTTTACGTTCCAATATCTATATGATTCTTAAAAATGAAACTAGGGTCAAAGAAGATAGCACTGAACAAGTTAAACAGCAAGGAAGATTTAATTCAAGACTATCGCCATAGGGTAGAGAAATTGAACTCGACTCCACTGAAACAAACGCAAGAAAGTGTTTAAATACTAGTGTGAGCTAGTGGAAAAGTACTGGAGAAAGGACTTTTCAGGGGAGAGTGGTCAGTGTGATCAGGCCACCAGTGTTTGCTAATTGGCACTTATTTAACTTATCTACCCTCCCACAGAGACTGGGAGATAGAGGTACTACCTTCCTCAAAGACTATATTTCAAAGCAATGGCTCCCAGGTCCTAGAGAAAGACCCTGGGTTATAACACTGGCTAGAGGCTGAGAGAAGACTTAGGGAAAGAATTAATAACTGCAAGTTTTTTAAAGTAAATGCTCTAAGAAAAAAAGGCAGGGGCCTACTGTCAGAAAGTAACCTGTGAAAAGTTTAGTAAAGCTGAGGGGAATATTAAGGTCATTTTGGTCATTTGGAAGAGAAATTTTTATCCTTTCAACTACATTATAAATTGCAATCACATGTTTTCTTAGCTGTGTAAACTAATGTCTCTTCATACAATATTTATTCATCAATTTATTTACACATTTATCAGATATCTACTACATGGAACACATCAGATTTAGCCAAGGAGACGTAAACTTTAATAAGGAATTTAAAATATTAACAAAACAAAGAGGGAGTAATAAATAAATTACTTCAGGAGGGTAAGAAAAGTATAGATGCCAATGAATGTGTTCTTGTAAATTAGGTGTATATTTAATTTTAATAGATAATCATATTCCATATGACTTCATATAACTCACTAAAAAAGAAAGTGTAATTAATCATTTTACAAAGCACTTATTTTCTTCCTAAATCATCTACATTTTAATTCTGCATGGTAAAATTAGATGTTTATTCAAGATACATTCATATTCTGATTTTTTTTTAATTTTATGGAATTTACCAATGTAGATGAAAGTAACATTTTTCAGGTATTAATTTTATAAAACAAAATGTACATAGTTTGACTTTTTATTTCCTATTTTGTTCTGCTCTTAATTTGGATTGTTGTTGCTGTTGAAAACCAACCCTAAATATTGGCCTCTTTGCTATTGGCTATATGTCTTTTATTTCTGAAAAAGGAATCACTTTTGCAACGCATACTTTTCAATCTTTTTTTTTTTCCCTCACAGCACAACTAAGCTAAACCACGGATGAATTTAATTTTGGTTTCTGGCATTCTTAGTCATTCTAGAAATGGAAATGTCAGTTTTCAGTCTAATTTTAAAAGCTTCCTGTTGTTGATTAATATATACACATGTCAATAATCCATTGTTTATCAGTGAGAGCCAGGCTCCTGCAAGACCAAGCAGGTGGAAGGAGGGCTATTACCCATCTTTGGAGATGAGATCTTTGAAAGAGATTTTTATAGAAAGTGTTGTCAAACCCATTTATTTCCATTAAATATGCCCATAGTTATAAGCAACATATACACTGAGATGTAGTAATGGAGATGCAAAAAAGCCATTTTTCTGGCTTACTTCACAGCAATAGCATTTCCCTTCACATCTCCCTTACATTTTTAAAACACTTTAAAACTTTTTACATCACCAATCATATTGTAAAGTTTAAAAAGTGTACAATTAACTTACAAAAGCCAAACTGAACCAACTAAACATAAACTAATATTTCACACCGCCCATGTATTTATTGAATTTTGCTTCTTGTTATATGATGTATAAAAAGGCCTTATAAATTATTGAATACCCAACAAAATAACTGAACTTGACAATTTTCTAAAACTACTTATAAAAAATTCAAGTGTCCTGACAGCTAGACTTTTCATTTGAGTGGTAACAGAAAAACTATTTTAAACAGAAAGTGAAATTTTTCATAAATCAAGTAAATATTATTGATTTTTAACTGGGTAGTTCTCATATAATTAGAGTGCCACCTAGTGGGGAAGTACATTAGACCAGGTGTGTTTCAGCAGTTCTAACAAAACAGTTTCCTGATTTTCCATCTTTATAGTAACTAAGTTGCAAGAATTAAAACTAAGATATGAGAAGATAGTTGTAGTTCTGACGAAGGAGCTTCTGTGCAAAATGGAGTGAAAATATAGTCACTCTGAAAGCTAATAGTGTAATCTTACAGTGTGTTTTCTGAGAACTGCAGACTTTCTTGGCATAAAGATTCTCAACACAGATGGACTGTGTCCACTCCCCTTCCACACAAAGACACTTGACCAAACGCTAGCATGGCTTCTATCAGCAGTGTCCAAGGTCAAACATTTTTTCTTATCGGTTGAAACAGTGGCATCTTGGCTTCTGTTAGAAATATTTCCCAATACTGAGTCCTTCTCACTTCCAGGAAATGTATCTGTATTTCTCACTATAACCCCACGTTATAATCTAAATTCCTTTTCTTTTGTTCTTCCCTCAGTGGAACTAGAGAAAGAATCTATGGACCACTGAGTTAAAGCTGAAAGCACTCTTATAGATAAAGTAGGCCATTTTACAGATGACAAAACTGAAGCTCATTTTTTTTTCTTAATAAATTTATGTGTTTATTTATTTTTGGCTGTGCTGGGTCTTTGTTGCTGCACGCGAGCTTTCTCTAGTTGCAGCGAGCAGGGGCTACTCTTCGTTGCAGTGCACGGACTTCCCACTGCGGTGGCTTCTCTTGCTGTGGAGCACCAGTTCTAGGCGCGCGGGCTTCAGTAGTTGTGGCTCGTGGACTCTAGACCGCAGGCGCAGTTGTTGTGGTGCACAGGCTTAGTTGCTCCGCAGCATGTGGGATCTTCCTGGACCAGGGCTTGAACCCGTGTTCCCTGCATTGGCAGGTGGGTTCTTAACCACTGCGTCAAGGGGAAACCCTGAAGCTTATTTTTTAAAAGTCAATTGCTTAAATCAAAAGAGCAAATTAGGAACTTCCCTGGTGGTCCAGTGGTTAAGAATCTGCCTTCCAATGCAGGGGACGCGGGCTCGATCCCTGGCCGGGGAACTAAGATCCCACATGCTGCGGGGCAACTAAGCCCGCGCACCACAACTACTGAGCCTGCATGCCACAACTAGAGAGCCCAAGTGCCACAACTACACAGCCCACAAGCTCTGGAGCCCATACCAAAAGGAAGAGTCTGTGTGCCACAACTAAGATCTGATGCAGCCAAAAATAAATAATAAATGAATAAATATCAACAACAACAAAAAAAAAAGGAGCAGATTAATGCCAGAACAGGATTAGTTTCTAGGCCCTGATTTAAAACCTGGCAGTCTCTACTCCAGAACACAACTTATCTCCCTCCTTTGGGTATGATCATCTTGATAAATGTAATCAAATGCCACAAAATGTGTGATTTGCCCTCAGTCTTCTCTTCCTAAAGTTTCAATATGACTAATCTCCCCTCTGACACTCTTCAAAATTCCCACCTAGTTCTTCTTTCCCAGTACATAGTACCTAGTACAACATGAACACATTACGGTCCCTCAGTACTTACTGAGGGGCCTCACCCTTCCTAGCTACATCTCTAAACTTCTTTTCTACCTTGGTGTGGATCTGAGATATGCTCACCACAAGAAAATAGCCTTTGTATGTTCATGGCTTACAATGATTATTGCTCCATTTAAAATATATTGAGTAAATCATCATTTTTATAGTCCATCAAGTTGGATTTTAGCAAACTATAGCAGTAAATGTGACAAGTAATGGCTGACCCTGTGTAAAAAGTATGAACTTCCTATTCTCTGACGGTTCATATAGATGAAGATAAAACCCTTAGTGACAGAAATTATAAAATCTATTTTGTGGTTTCTCCTACAGAATACTAGCCGTGCTTATACCTGTATCCTATTCCTCACTGACTTCCAATATATATGCCTGTCAAGCAGCAAAATGACTTGGCATCCCACTTTTATTATTGCTATAGTCAATTTATCACGCACAAAGTAAAAAATTATTATTATAGAATCATGGGTTCTGGTTTTTGTTGTTGTTGTTCTTAGGCTCAAATTCCTACTTGTACATAAAAATATTAATTTATTCAGTGGAGAGTTTTCTAAAGATATTGGCTGCTCTCAAATGTTACATAAAAGTCTTCCAAAGAATCAAACTACTGTTGGTTTTTCTGCCCTTGATTCCACTTAGAAACACTGATCTGTAGGATACTTATGTCTGGAGCCAACTGTTCACTTTATGCCACTCAAACACACATGAGATGGCAGGCAAACACCCTGGCATCAACCAGGGACAACAACAAAGAATAAATCACTGTGCTTCTAAGAGATATGTGAAAGAAAGCTTGTGAAATTGAGAGACGTGCAGTGAAAACTTGGAATACGATGACATAAGACAAAAAATATGAATTCAGCCAAAGGAATCCTTATTGATATCCAACAGCATATTCTATTATGATTGCCTTTATTTCTCTTTGACTTAAGAAATACATTTAGTGCCCAATTCACATTATTCCTTAATATTTATAAATCATTTTTAAAGTCTAAAGTTATGTGTAATGTAAACCAAAAAAATGTATATATTCTTGCTCAAACAAAATAAATACAAAAACTAAAAATCTAGAAATCAGAGGTACTTTTCCTTAACAATCAAATAATTCCTTATTGGTTTGAAGAATAACTGCAGCTGTAAGGAAATATCAATATTGGTGAGAACATACTTCTAACAGTACATGCAGAAGGCTGCATTTTAATTATCTACCAATCTGTCTCTCCCACTACTCTAGGTCCCTTGAGGGACTATATCTTATTTATCTTCATGACTCTATAATTGAACATACTTTCTATCACATAGGAGTTCAATAAATGTTTGTTCAAATAAGCTACACTCCAGTGCTTATTGAATTGGTGATTAGAGTCAGAAAAACATTAGGATTTTTTTTCCTCTTATAAATTCAGTAACCTACAGAAGTTTGTATTCAAGTTTTGTTTCTGATATTATCACATTTTACATATGCCCTAGAATATAGGCAAAAGCATAGTCAAGATTTTTTGTTTAATTTTGCCATGTTGAACTAAATCTGACATTAATAAAGGAGGACAAGAATTCCATTTTATTCCTCTAACATGTCCCCCAAGTTCCTACCTTTCAGCCTTTGATGACATTCTATCTTGGTTCTGTGTACATCTCTTCCCATCTCACTGCCCACCTTTGCCTACAACTATTACCCAACACTCACGCCCCAACTCAAATCACACCTCACCAATGAAATATAACATCATGCCCATAAGCACTGAAATCAGATGGAATTGGTATGTCAACTGGTATGATTTTCTGTTATGCTTCTTTCATTCATAAAACATACATCATCATCATAAGGAAAATATTTTCAACACTGAACACTGCACCTGATAACACATATTCCTAGCACTTTTTGTCTTGGGGTCCACCACATCATAACTGACACCTACATAAGTCAGCAAACTAGTATGAATCTCTAGGTATTTACCCCAGGCTCTACTCTATTAACTTTCGATCTTCTGTTCTCATGATTACCTACCTAGTTTCTATGTTTATATCACTATACTCTTGTTTTAATACCTGCTTTGTTATTGTCACTGTTTTTATCTCTCAGCTTTGGTTAGGTTTCTTGAACTCTGTTCCTACATTCTCCTCAGCCCTGTTAATGTGCAGCCATTCTCAGCTTTAGATGAAAAACTCCTCCTCCATTTCTAACACATTGTATTATTCCCTTCAGATCCCATACCATCTGGGAAGGGGGACTTAGGCAGAAAGCACTGATCTTTGGGCAATTACTGGAAGTGAATCTGAGAACTCTCTCCAGCCAAAGACTAGACTCCTCTTATATAAAGGGAAGTGGAATTAGTATCCACTTTGGAATACAACAGAATTCCAAGTGGAAATTACAGAGAGCTAAGACTTCTAACAAGAAGATGGGCCCTGAACTGGAGAAGCAGTATGAAAACACAGAGAGTAAAGAGGTATGTTACTTCAGATAGAGTAATCATAAAAGGCCCCACAGAGGAGATGATATTTGAGCAGAGACTAGAAGAAAGTCAGGATGCAAAACATGTGATTATCTGGGAGACAAGTATTTTATAACAATGGAAGAAAAATGTACAATTTCCTGATGTTGACTCTTTCTTACAATGTTTAAGGAGCAAGGATTAGACCAGTTGCCTGGAGCAGAGTGAGTCAGGATGAAAGAGATCAGAAATAAGGTAAGAAAAGCCAACTGATATAAGACCTTATGGGTGATGGTAAAGACTCTGGATTTAATAGTAAGCATGATGGGAAACTATTAAAATAATGTTGAAAAGAGGAAAATGACATAACCTGATTTACATTTTAAAAAATAACTCTGACTTAAATGTATGTATAGCATTCAAAATCTTACATGTAAAGAAAGCATTCAGGGAGACAGACATGGCAGCCTATAAAAATCAATAACAGGTTGATAAATGTTATACCAAATATACACAAAACAGCTTCTTTTTCTCTAGTATTTTTCTACGATTAACTATTGATATTTCAACTTATGACTCACGAAAGCATAAACTATAAATATATGCATCTATATAAATAGAAATATAAATACACATAAATATTGTTGATGGCTATTTTACTTTTCTTCAACTTACCCTGAATATTCAATAAGCAAAATTGATATGTATAAATTGAAGAAAAACATTTTATCAATCCTATTTTGAGGAAACATTTTTAAATTTTTTTAACCAACTCGTTTAATTAAATATGTTGAATATTTTGAAAAAGTAAGCTTGAGGTATGGAACTCTGAATGCTCTTTCACACTTAAAGAAAGAGCAAAAGTACAAAAATAGCTGATAAAAATGGATTAGCTAGTACCAAGCAGGTATGTGAACAGCAGTAGAAAATGAGCGATGTTAAACATCATTTTTATCAAACACCATATAAATACTCAGCAAGAGATACTAATGTGTAATATGCAAGGTGATAGCAGGAGCTAGTACTTAGGACCAAATCTTTAATTTTCTATCAGCAGTGCTGTTTTCATTATAAGATCACAGGAAAGATATTCCACAGGTGACTTGCTGATTTTATCTCTTCCTACTAGCAAAAAGCAGTAGAACTGAGTGATTAACATCTGACTGCTGGGTGGAATAAACCATGTTAGGACCCTATCTTCACCAACTGCTGGTCATGTCACCTTGAGTAAGTCATGTAACTGTTCTAAGTCTTAATTCTCTTGCCCATAAAATGGCCATAATATTAGTTCCTACATCAAAAGTTTTCTTGTAAAAGAGATTGTTCCTATAAAGCATTTAGACCAGCCTCTGAAATGCAGTAAGCATCTCTTAAATGTTACCTGTGATTATTATATCCAGGCCACCTTGTGCTATTTCTATCAAGATACAGTAATAATCTCAATGAGTCTAAACAAAACACAACTAGGAAGGAGAAAATGTTGATCAAAAAGTGAATTTTTCATATCAGGCAAAAATTACATTTTGTCAGGAAATATATAAAACAGATAGTACATATCTCATAATAAAATTTTGACTATAAAATATTTAAAAAGAAAAGAAAAGCACACAAGCTAAGGATCAGCTTTCCTGGGGATCTTATAAGGTAAAGTAAACTATCTTTATAAATCTAAATGTTAAAGCATATGGATTAGGGTCCTCCTATTACCATTCCTATCAAGCCAAATCCTGTTTATCTTTCAGGGCCAGCTCAAGTGTCACACATCAAGGTCTTTCCCGCCCATCAGCACTCCGCCACAATAATTCTGTTAACACTTTCTTATGTTCATAACAGCTCACTAAAAACTGAGAGCAAGGCAGGATAGTTCACAGAGATCCTCCACAAAGCACTCAGCCTTCACTGTAGAGTGTACTGCAGCAGCCATCTAAAGGCTAAGGGCTGGGCATGAGATCTGAGAGAAATGAGCTTTCAGAGGCTCCCCAAAGGTTGACAGCTGATCAATAAGGCAGCAAGGGAACTCCATGGTGCCAAAAGTTGCCTGGTTAGCAATAAAGCATAAAGTGATCTCTTGATTCAGGTGATTAGATTCCAAGCCCTGCTAAAAAGGAAAATATAGGTAGATGATCAATAAAGACATAGAGTGAAAAATGGAGTTGGATACAGATATCAATGTAGGAATAGATATATCAATAAATATTGACATAGACATAAGATATCTCATCACAAAAACAATAAAAAATTCATTCTGTATAAAATTATTTCACAGATATTATTCATAAATACAAAACTGTCAATATGCTCCCTCAAAAATAAAGTTTAAAGGAAAGAAATAAACACTATTGAACATCGTAAACAAGCTATGTTCTTTTCATATGCTACCTCATGTAATCCCCAACCAACTATGAGGTGGATATATTATTAATCCCACTTTACAGTTGAGAATACAAAAAAAGATTAAAGAAGGAAGTCACTTGTTTAAGGCCATGAAGCTTCCAGCAACAAAGCCAACATGCAAACCAGGTCTGTTTGGGTTTGCTCTGTGAAGTTGACTCCCCAAGAGAAAGATTTTAGGAAATTTAAAGAACCCTTTTTTCAGGACTCTGAGATATAGATTCCCTTAGAATATCATGGTACAATATCAGGAATTAGCTGACAATATATATTTATTTCCTAGACAATATTATTTTTTAGACCTTTATTGGAATATAATTGCTTCACAATGTTTTGTGAGTTTCTGCTGTACAACAAAGTGAATCAGCTATATGTATACATATATCCATAACCCCTCCATCTTGAGCCTCCCTCCCACCCTCCCTATCCCACCCGTCTAGGTCGTCACAAAGCATCAAGCTGATCTCCCTGTGCTATATGGCTGCTTCCAACTAACCATCCAGTTTACATTTGGTAGTGTATATATGTCAGTGCTACTCTCTCATTTCATCCTAGGCAATATTACTGAAAACTTTTAGGGATTTACAATTCCTGTGCTCCTTACTACAGATTCATAACCATTGTAGTGTAATTTCTATATAATGGAGAAAAAATTAAACATTCCAAACAAAGGAACAAAGTTTTAAGTTGCTAAACATTGTAATTTGACTACATTCAGCAGGTAGACACAAGTATTAATATTATATCAAAGTTAAATATTGTATCTTAGGTGCTAGATCAACACTCACAACTGAAAAAAATCTTACCGTTCCAACAGAAGTTTAAATACCATGAAGGAACTAAAGATAACCATCCTCTCTAAAAGACACTGACTTTACAATATTCTGGAGTAAGACAATTCTGAAACTGTGGTGGATTCTCTTCTAAAAAAGATATGCAAACACTCCAGATGAATGAGATAAAAGGAGAAAGACCAGACACTCTCTCCATGCTGACCTATGAACACATAGGACAGTATGTTCACAAGTAGTGCTGCTTTATATTCTATTTTCTTCTGAGATGACTGAAGGAGGGAGGAATATTTAAAATCATTAAATAACACAATGTGTTATTTTTCTTATGAAATGATAGAAAAAATACTGATGTAACCTATGCCTTACTTTATACTCAGAGTCAACGACCAGGTGTCTAATGACACACACTAACAGAGAAACTAGAAGGAATATAAATTCAATTGAACAAAGAAGTAAATAGCGGGAGTTGAGGAAGATGGCGGAAGAGTAAGACGCGGAGATCACCTTCCTCCCCACAGATACATCAGAAATACATCTACACGTGGAACTGCTCCTATAGACCACACACTGAACGCTGGCAGAAGACCTCAGACTTCCCAAAAGGCAAGAAACTCCCCACATACCTGGGTAGGGCAAAAGAAAAAACAGAGACAAAAGAATAGGGACGGAACCTGCACCAGTGGGAGGGAGCTGTGAAGGAGGAAAGGTTTCCCCACACTAGAAGCCCCTTCGCGGGCAGAGACTGCGGGTGGCGGAGGGGGGAGCTTCGGGGCCGCGGAGGAGAGCACAGCAACAGGGGTGCGGAGGGCAAAGCAGTGAGATTCCCGCAGAGAGAATCGGTGCTGATCAGCACTGACAAGCCCAAGAGGCTTGTCTGCTCACCCCCCGGGGCGGGCGGGGGCTGGGAGCTGACTCGGCTTCGGTTGGATCGCAGGGAGAGGACTGGGGTTGGCTGCGTGAACAAGCCTGAAGGGGTTAGTGCACCACAGCTAGCTGGGAGGGAGTCCGGGAAAAAGTCTGGAGCTGCCGAAGAGGCAAGAGACTTTTTCTTCCCTCTTTGTTTCCTGGTGCGTGAGGAGAGGAGATTAAGAGCGCTTCTTAAAGGAGCTCCAGAGACAGGCGCGAGCCACAGCTAACAGCTTAGACCCCAGATACGGGCATGAGATGCTAAGGCTGCTGCTGCCGCCACCAAGAAGCCTGTGTGCGAGCACAGGTCACTATCCACACCTCCCCTCCCGGGAGCTTGTGCAGCCCGCCACTGCCAGGGTCTCGTGATCCAGAAACAACTTCCCCGGGAGAACGCATGGCGCACCTCAGCTGGTGCAGCATCATGCGGCCTCTGCCGCCACAGGCTCGCCCCGCATTCCGTACCCCTCCCTCCCCCGGCCTGAGCGAGCCAGAGCCCCCTAATCAGCTGCTCCTTTAACCCCGTCCTATCTGAAGGAAGAACAGACGTCCTCAGGCGACCTACACGCAGAAGCGGGGCCAAATCCAAAGCTGAACCCTGGGAGCTCTGCGAACAAAGAAGAGAAAGGGAAATTTCTCCCAGCAACCTCAGGAGCAGCTGATTAAATCTCCACAATCAACTTGATGTACCAGCATATGCGGAATACATGAACAGACAACGAATCATCCCAAAATTGAGGAGGTGGACTTTCGGAGCAAGATATATTATTTTTTCCCCTTTTCCTCTTTCTGTGAGGGTGTATGTGTATGCGTCTGTGTGAGATTTTGTCTGTAAAGTTTTGTTTTCACCATTTGTCCTAGGTTTCTATCCGTCCGTTTTTGTTTTTTTTACTTAAAAAAATTTATTTTTCTTAATAATTATTTTTTACTTTAATAACTTCATTTTATCTTACTTTATTTTATTTTGTTTTATCCCCTTCCTCCTTTCCTCCCTTCCTCCCTTTCTCTCTTTCTTTCTACTTTTTCTCCCTTTTATTCTGAGCTGTGTGGATGAAAGGCTCTTGGTGCTCCAGCCAGGAGTCAGTGCTGTGCCTCTGAGGTGGGAGAGCCAACTTCAGGACACTGGTCCACAAGGGACCTCCCAGCTCCACGTAATATCAAATGGCAAAAATCTCCCAGAGATCTCCATCTCAACACCAAGACCCAGCTTCACCCAACGACCAGCAAGCTACAGTGCTGGACACCCTATGGCAAACAATTAGCAAGACAGGAACACAACCCCATCCATTAGCAGAGAGGCTGCCTAAAATCGTAATAAGGACACAGACACCCCAAAACACACCACCAGACGTAGACCTGCCCACCAGAAAGACAAGATCCAGCCTCAACACCAGACCACAGGCACTAGTCTCCTCTACCAGGAAGCCTACACAACCCACTGAACCAACTTTAGCCACTGTGGACAGACACCAAAAACAATGGCAACTACGAACCTGTAGACTCCAAAAAGGAGACCCGAAACACAGTAAGATAAGCAAAATAAGAAGACAAAAAAACACAAGGCAGATGAAGAAGCAAGGTAAAAACCCACCAAACCTAAAAAATGAAGAGGAAATAGGCAGTCTACCTGAAAAAGAATTCAGAATAATGATAGTAAAGATGATCCAAAATCTTGGATATAGAATAGAGAAAATGCAAGAAACATTTAACAAGGGCCTAGAAAAACTAAAGAGGAAACAAGCAACAATGAACAACACAATAAATGAAATTAAAAATACTCTAGAAGGTATCAATAGCAGAATAACTGAGGCAGAAGAACAGATAAGTGACCTGGAAGATAAAATAGTGGAAATAACTACTGCAGAGCAGAATAAAGAAAAAAGAATGAAAAGAACTGAGGACAGTCTCAGAGACCTCTGGGACAACATTAAACGCACCAATATTCGAATTAAAGGGGTCCCAGAAGAAGAAGAGAAAAAGAAAGGGACTGAGAAAATATTTGAAGCAATTATAGTTGAAAACTTCCCTGATATGGGAAAGGAAAAATCAAGTCCAGGAAGCACAGAGAGTCCCATACAGGATAAATCCAAGGAGAAACATGCCAAGACACATATTAATCAAACTATCAAAAATTAAATACAAAGAAAACATATTAAAAGCAGCAAGGAAAAAATAACACACAAGGGAATCCCCATAAGGTTAACAGCTGATCCTTCAGCAGAAACTCTGCAAGCCAGAAGGGAGTGGCAGGACATATTTAAAGTAATCAAGGAGAAAAACCTACAATGAAGATTACTCTACCCAGCAAGGATCTCATTCAGATTTGATGGAGAAATTAAAACCTTTACAGACAAGCAAAAGCTCAGAGAGTACAGAACCACGAACCAGCTTTACAACAAATGCTAAAGGAACCTCTCTAGGCAAGAAACACAAGAGAAGGAAAAGACCTACAATAACAAACACAAAACAATTAAGAAAATGGGAATAGGAACATACAAAGTGATAATTACCTTAAATGTAAATGGATTAAATGCTCCCACCAAAAGACACAGACTGCCTGAATGGATACAAAAACAAAACCCATGTATATGCTGTCTACAAGAGACCCACTTCAGACCTAGGGACACATACAGACTGAAAGTGAGGGGATGGAAAAAGATATTCCATGCAAATGGAAATCAAAAGAAAGCTGGAGTAGCAATTCTCATATCAGACAAAATAGACTTTAAAATAAAGACTATTACAAGAGACAAAGAAAGAAGCTACATAACAATCAAGGGATCAATCCAGGAAGAACATATAAGAATTGTAAATATTTATGCACCCACCATAGGAGCACCTCAATACATAAGGCAAATACAGCTATAAAAGGGGAAATCGACAGTAACACAATACTAGTAGGGGACTTTAACTCCCCACTTTCACCAACGGACACATCATCCAAAATGAAAATAAATAAGGAAACACAAAAGCTTTAAATGATACATTAAACAAGATGGACTTATTTGATATTTATACGACATTCCATCCAAAAACAACAGAATACACATTTTCTCAAGTGCTCATAGAACATTCTCCAGGATAGATCATACCCTGCATCACAAATCAAGCCTTGGTAAATTTAAGAAAACTGATATCGTATCAAGTGTCTTTGCCGACCACAACACTATGAGACTAGTTATCAATTACAGGATATATCTGTATAAAATACAAACACATGGATGCTAAACAATACATTACTTAATAATGCAGTGATCACTGAAGAAATCAAAGAGGAAATCAAAAAATACCTAGAAACAAGTGACATTGGAGACACGAGGACCCAAAACCTATGGGATGCAGCAAAAGCAGTTCTAAGAAGGAAGTCTATAGCAATACAATCTTACCTTAAGAAACAGGAAATATCTCAAATAAACAACCTAAACTTGCACCTAAAGCAATTAGAGAAAGAAGAACAAAAAAAACTCAAAGTTAGCAGAAGGAAAGAAATCATAAAGATCAGATCAGAAATAAATGAAAAAGAAAGGAAGGAAACAATAGCAAAGATCAATAAAACTAAAAGCTGATTCTTTAAGATAAACAAAATTGATAAACCATTAGCCAGACTCACCAAGAAAAAAAGGGAGAAGACTCAAAGCAACAGAATTAGAAATGAAAAAGGAGAAGTAACAACTGACACTGAAGAAATACAAAGGATCATGAGAGATTACTACAAGCAACTCTATGCCTAGAAAAATGGACAACCTGAAAGAATTGGACAAATTCTTAGATATGCACAACCTGCCGAGACTGAACCAGGAAGAAATAGAAAATATGAACAGACCATCACAAGCACTGAAATTGAAACTGTGATTAAAAATCTTCCAACAAACAAAAGCCCAGGACCAGATGGCTTCACAGGCGAATTCTATCAAACACTTAGAGAATAGCTAACCCCTATCCTTCTCAAACTCTTCCAAAATATAGCGGAGGGAGGAACACTCCCAAACTCATTCTACGAAGCCACCATCACCCTGATACCAAAACCAGACAAAGATGTCACAAAGAAAGAAAACTGCAGGCCAATATCACTGATGAACATAGATGCAAATATCCGCAACAAAATACTAGCAAACAGAATCCAACAGCACATTAAAAGGATCATACACCATGATCAAGTGGGGTTTATCCAGGAATGGAAGGATCCCTCAATATATGCAAATCTATCAATGTGATACACCATATTAACAAATTGAAGGAGAAAAACCATATGATTACCTCAACAGATGCAGAGAATGCTTTCGACAAAATTCAACACCCATTTATGATAAAAACCCTCCAGAAAGTAGGCATAGAGGGAACTTTCCTCAACATAATAAAGGCCATATATGACAAACCCACAGCCAACATCATCCTCAATGGTGAAAAACTGAAACCATTTCCACTAAGATCAGGAACAAGACAAGGTTGCCCACACTCACCACTCTTACTCAACATACTTCTGGAAGTTTTAGCCACAGCAATCAGAGAAGAAAAAGAAATAAAAGGAATCCAAATCGGAAAAGAAGAAGTAAAGCTGTCACTGTTTGCAGTTGACATAATCCTATACATAATATATTCTCTCTCTATATATATTCTCTCTATATATATTTATTTTTATATAAATATATATATAGAGATATATATATAATATATATATATTCTCTATAATCCTATAGAGAATCCTAAAGATGCTACCAGAAAACTACTACAGCTAATCAATGAATTTGGTAAAGTAGCAGGATACAAAATTAATGCACAGAAATCTCTGGCATTCTTGTACACTAATGATGAAAAATCTGAAAGTGAAATTAAGAAAACACTCCCATTTACCATTGCAACAAAAACAATAAAATATCTAGGAATAAACCTACCTAAGGAGACAAAAGACCTGTAGGCAGAAAATTATAAAACACTGATGAAAGAAATTAAAGACGATACAAATAGATGGAGAGATATATACCATGTTATTGGATTGGAAGAATCAACATTGTGAAAATGACTCTACTACCCAAAGCAATCTACAGATTCAATGCAATTGCTATCAAACTACCACTGGCATTTTTCACAGAACCAGAACAAAAAATTTCACAATTTGTATGGAAACACAGAAGACCCCGAATAGCCAAAGCAATCTTGTAAACGATAAATGGAGCTGGAGGAATCAGGCTCCCTGACTTCAGACTATACTACAAAGCTACAGTAATCAAGACAATATGGTACTGGCACAAAAACAGAAATATAGATCAATGGAACAGGATAGAAAGCCCAGAGATAATCCCACACACATATGGTCACCTTATCTTTGATAAAGTAGGCAAGAATATACAGTGGAGAAAAAACAGCCTCTTCATTAATGGTGCTGGGACTGGATAACTACATGTAAAAATATGAAATTAGAATACTCCCTAACACCATACACAAAAATAAACTCAAAATGGATTAAAGATCTAAATGTAAGGCCAGACACTATCAAACTCTTACAGGAAAACATAGGCAGAACGCTCTATGACAAAAATCACAGCAACATCCTTTTTGATCCACCTCCTAGAGAAATGGAAATAAAAGCAAAAATGAACAAATGGGACCTAATGAAACTTAAATGGTTTTGCATAGCAAAGGAAACCATAAACAAGAACAAAAGACAACCCTCAGAATGGGAGAAAATATTAGCAAATGAAGCAACTGACAAAGGATTAATCTTCAAAATTTACAAGCAGCTCATGCAGCTCAATAACAAAAAAACAAACAACCCAATCCAAAAATGGGCAGAAGACCTAAACAGACATTTCTCCAAAGAAGATATACAGATTGCCAACAAACACATATAAGAATGTTCAACATCATTAATCTTTAGAGAAATGCAAATCAAAACTACAATGAGATATTATCTCACACCAGTCAGAATGGCCATCAGCAAAAACTCTAGAAACAAATGCTGGAGAGGGTGTGGAGAAAAGGGAACCCTCTTGCACTGCTGGTGGGAATGTAAATTGATACAGCCACTATGGAGAACAGTATGGAGGTTCCTTAAAAAACTACAAACAGAACTACCATACGACTCAGCAATCCCACTACTGGGCATATACCCTGAGAAAACCATAATTCAAAAAGAGTCATGTACCATAATGTTCATTGCAGCTCTATTTACAATAGCCAGGACATGGAAGCAACCTAAGTGTCCATCAACAGATGAATGGATAAGGAAGATGTGGTACATATATACAATGGAATATTATTCAGCCATAAAAAGAAACAAATCTGAGTTATTTGTAGTGAGGTGGATGGACCTAGAGTCTGTCATACAGAGTGAAGTAAGTCAGAAAGAGAAAAACAAATACCGTATGCTAACACATATATATGGAATCTAAGAAAAACAAAAGGTCATGAAGAACCTAGGGTTAAGACGGGAATAAAGACACAGACCTACTAGAGCATAGACTTGAGGATATGGGGAGGGGAAAGGGTAAGCTGTGACAAAGTGAAAGAGTGGCATGGACATATATACACTACCAAACGTAAAATAGATAGCTAGTGGGAAGCAGCTGCGTAGCACAGGGAGATCAGCTAGATGGTTTGTGACCACCTAGAGGGGTGGGATAGGGAGGGTGGGAGGGAGGGAGACGCAAGAGGGAAGAGATATGGGAACACATGTATATGTATAACTGATTCACTTTGTTATAAAGCAGAAACTAACACACCATTGTAAAGCAATTATACTCCAATAAAGGTGTTAAAAAAAAAAGTAAATAGAAATCCTTTTAGAAAAAATAAAAATACTTTTCTCTAAATAATTGGAGACAAGACAAAAGGATCAATTCACTTTGCTTATTAAAGCAAAAGTCATATCGTAAGACCCATCTGTAAGATTTTAAAATCTGTAAGTGGCAGAATTAAGTTCTATTTTCAGTTTTCTTATTGGGTCTTTAGTTCTTTCCTCCTTTCCTCCCTTCCTCCCTTCTTCCCTTCTTTCTTTCCTTCTAATCCAAATCCATGTTTTAAATGCTAATAGCTATATTTTTAATTTTAAAAAACTACCATTGTCATTTCCATTGAGTGGACAAGTGCATATAAAAATTTCCTGAATGTCATTGTGGTTTACAGCAATGCAACTCAAAGTGTGGTTGGTAGATCAATTCTGGCTTTTGAAATGCTACTGATCTGCAATGAAATAACATGGAAATTGGAAGTAAGTGTTTTGAAACTCCTAGAGTAACTTATTGTAATTTCCTATCTGTTGAATAAAAAGAAACATACAAGCTTCCATTTCATTTTTCTACTAATTTGTTTATATTATGCTTTATAAAATCTGCAATGGTCTGGAGAGAGAGGAATGAGTATTTTCCCTCAAGTAAGTCTTAGAACCATTGGTTAATGATGAGCTCTGGCAAAAAACAGAAATCATTTTGAGTCCCAGCTCTGCCAAACTCTTAATTGTATTATGTTGGGCAAATTACTTCATCTCTTTTATTTCAACTTCCTCATCTGAAAAATGTGTACTGACTTTATATGATTATTGTGTGGTCCTTGGACCAGCAACATCAATATCACCCAGGTGCTTGTTTGAAATGCAGATTCTCAGACCTGCCCCAGACTTACCAGACCAGAATCTGCATTTTAACAAGATCCCTCAGGTTATGCATGTGCACAAATACAGTGCTTGGCATTAATCAGGAACTATTAGCAGTTGTTGACTTTATTCATAATAATAATAATATGTAAATATCATTGCTTGAAGTAGAGAGTGATATTTGAGACTCATGTAAATACAGAGACATAAAAATCAAACAATTTCCTTTCTGCTGTTTTACAAGTACCTGAAAAGTACAGAATATAAAGCAGATTCTGTGGATATTAATAACCAAGAACACATGCTTCTCATCCTTAAAGATCCCATCTGATAAAATATAAGCCAAGTACATCTAATAGAAATAACGAAGTGTTCTGACTTATTGGTATAGCCATAAAGAAATTATTTCCAGAGGAAAATGGATAAATTGAGGCAGTGCTACTTTTAGATAGTACTTTTGAACAAAGAGTAAATTTTATTTGACCTGAAAAAAAGACAAAGGGAGAAAATAATCACTCTGTGCTCAGCCAATAACACTTGTGTATACTTGATCTTATGTCAAAAGTAACCTGAACGTACAAGGGCTTAATGTTAACTCCAGCCAAATGTCCTTTAAATTTACCCTGCTGTGGCTAGTCGATACAGAGGTCACATACCATTTCAGCTGTAATAGCAAAGCTCAGTGGGAAGTAAAGATGAAATTGCTTGCTACTTATCTCTAGATCCTCTGTTTAGGTTTCTGAAAAACCATACTCAGGTAGCAAATATAGCTCAGTAATGATTCTGCAGAATCAACACATGAAGGTTAAGACAGGAAACAAAAGTAGCACATTGACATTTGCTACTTTACAGAATAAAGGTGCGTCCCAACAACTTACACAAGGAGTGTGCCTCGGCCTAATATTGCCAGTGATGCCCCAGAGGACAGTTTAATATCTAATACACAACTGATTGTTCCCTTCTGTTAAAGCCACATACAAAGATTGCCCAAGGCAAAGAGATAAACACTGGTAATTCACAATTTCACTTACAATATCTTTATCTTCTTTTCAACTCCATGTAGCTGCCGTTTGTAAAAGCTGAATTTTTACAAACTGGCAACTTCAAATTAGCCATAGAAAAGTATTCTTCTACAATGCCAAATACCAAGATATTTTCCAGATACAAATAGTTACCAGTGTTTTCTCTGTACTGTACACTGTACTAGATATTAAAAGATGGATGTAAAAGAAATAAGAGGAATTTTCTCTAACTGTGATATTTACTAGAAGTGTATAAGGAACACACAAAGAAACACATAATATTTTACAGTGAGTCCAGATACCTGGTTTCCACTCTCAGTTTCCATCCACCCTTCATTTTATGTCATGTTTCAGTACAGCATAAATATAAATGATGTCTACAAAGTCTGGGCTCCATCAAATGTATCCACAGTTTGAAGACTCATATGACATTAAAACAATCGATTTGTAAGTTTAAAAATTTTTTGAAACTAAAATTCACTCACTGTGTTTGTTAAATGTGCAGGAACAAGATAGATGTTTTCATTACTTAAAATTTGTGTATATTCCAAGGGATAAAATCATTTTAAAATACCACAAGACTTTATGAACCAGACCTCAAATATATTATCCTTATTATTAAGAATGTGAAATAGCATCACATGGATGCACTTAAACATTCAAATAATTAGTTTCATATGCCATTCTTATACTAATACAGAGTGTCATTTTAAAAATGGTCTCAAAGTTCAAAATTATATTAGTGTCTAAGACTGTATTACCATTTTGTTTTAGCCCCAAAAAGTTGCAGAAACTTTATTTTTAATTTATTTTTTATACAGCAGGTCCTTATTAGTTATCTATTTTATACATATTAGTGTATACATGTCAATCCCAATCTCCCAGTTCATCCCACCACAACCCCCCAACCCCACTTTCCCCGCTTGGTGTCCATATGACAGAAACTTTATTTTAAATGTCATGGTATTGTCTAATTTTCTTTGTAAGAATCTTCCTAAAGTACATGTGAATAATTGTGTTAAATTACTCATCATGAAAGTTAATTTGACAGTTAATTATAATAAAGGAGAGGGTTTTCTGAACATAAACCAGGGCTTTAATGCCTAAAGGATAAGCTGCACTGACAGAATTTGTCCTTATTGTGGCCTTACTGCTATATGCTAACCCCCAAATTAACATTTTGTACTTTTAAGAGCTAAAAAAGAAGGCCGATGTGTATGCTGATCTTTCTCTTGGAGAGGAGCATGAAATAGTGAATTGAACACGCTTTGGTCTGAATTCTAATTTCACCTTTCCTCAGCTGTGTGATTGGAGCAAATTATTTGACTCTCTGAGACTCATAATTTTTTTCCAGCTATAAAAAGTTGATTAAAATATGCAATTTTTTGGCTTTGTTGGGATAATTAAAAGAAATGAAGAGCAGCTACAACTGCCCCTGAGATACAGAAGGCACTCAGTAATTGTTAGCGTTCCTCCTTTCTTCCTCTTTCTTTGTGTTGGAAGGAGGGAAATATTTGCAATTCCCTCAAGGTCCTCAATAGAATTTTTTTAAATTACATTTTATGACATTTATCAGTTAATAAATTTTTTCACATGCATTAGCTCTTTCAGTGTTTCCATTAACCTTGTGCTGGGGCAAAACAGATAATTATTCCTTTTTTACAGGTAAAGAAACAGCTTCAGGGAAGTTAATTAAATTAACCAAGTTCACACAACTAGAAAATGACAAAATGGGATATAAACCCACGTCTATCTGATTTCAAAACCTATTCCCGACCTCCTGCGTCACTGTCTACCAAGCCAAAGGTTTTTGTACTCAGTGGTACACAACTCTTCTTGACTAAACTGTAGAAAAATTAGGAAAATTGGTATAATCAGGGAGTTTTCCTAAAAGTAGAATATATTCATATTTTTTAATTTAGAGATTATCCTTTATTAGGATGAAATATATTTTTATTTTAAAGCAGTAGTAAGAGTAGATGGGAGAGGTTTCTCATGGTTTTAGCTAAAATTAGACATTGTCAAGCCTACATGTTTCCATTATTTTTTAAAATTTTACTAGACTGTGAAATGCAGAAGTCTAGAAATCATATACTATGGCATGGTACTTTATTACTCTAATAATTTTAAAATGAAATTGCACTGAAACAGCATGAGATTTCCAAATGAAGCTAGCCCCAGAGAATGTAATATAATGATGTGGGTAAATCTTACCCCTATCAAACACAAACTAAAAACTCTAAAAAGGAAATTTAGACTGTTTAATAGATTGCAAAGGTGGTAGTTTCAGAAGAATTATGAAGTTTTCAGTTGTCAAATTATTCACTAGTAACAAGCTATTTGTTGATAGGACAGAAGAGACTCCAGGGACCGTGGCTGACTATTAACAGGTGAAGCAGCCCCCAGTGGAAGCACACCTACCAAGGGGCAGCAGCGTTCATGATGACTTTCTGCAATGAAGAGCCACAGGGCCTTCAGAGTAATCAGACCATATTAGGGTTAGCAGGACACTAACACTGCACTGTGCTGATTTCCCAGGTTTTTTTTCTGTATGTCTATTTTCCATAGCATGAAATTCTCCCTCTTGATTTATTCCTGGACACACTCTTGAAGTGTCTGGCTAGGCAAATGATGTTTAAATGGCCTGAGATTTATTAACCTGGTATTAACAATTTCGTATATGCCCTGTCCTCCCTTTTTCCCCAGAAACAAGGCTGGGTTGCCCTGACACAATGATCCCTGAATACCCTGTGCATACCACTTTCACTGCACTTCCATACTACAGTACAATTCCCTCTTTATCTGATGAT
This sequence comes from Tursiops truncatus, assembly GCF_011762595.2. Classification (NCBI taxonomy): domain Eukaryota; kingdom Metazoa; phylum Chordata; class Mammalia; order Artiodactyla; family Delphinidae; genus Tursiops; species Tursiops truncatus. Next base: position 31,881,078 of record NC_047044.1, on the reverse strand, counting down.
ATACATCAGTGTATATATGGTACTTGGCACATGACTGGCACTCAGGAAGTGGATAGATGGATGGATGGATGGAGTCTCTAACACAGGTACATCTAGAATAACTTTAGTGGCTTCTTTCTATAGAGATGAGATCTAGTAATGCACTCCCTGACAGTGGGTGCAGAAGGCAACGCCAAGACATTTCAACAGAACTTCAGCGTCACTGAAACACCATCAGCATTTGAAGACCCATATTACAAATCTGGCCTACATTTATGAAATTCAAGAAAACTTATACTGATATATGATGTCACTGGTTTAATAATGACATAATCTTGCAATGAAAAAAAGGAAGAAAAATAAAGAAATGTCTCAATTGACATACCTTTGCCAATAGGTCCTTCAGTAGGTTCCCTTGATGATGTAAAGAAGCATGTGTGGTCAATATTTTGACAAAACGGCACTAAACACATTCACAATGCAAGATAAAATGCATGCTATTATTCTGGACAACTTTAAAATCAAACCTAGAGATAGCAAAGTGGTTGAAAGCTCATACAGATATAGTATCTACTTTCAACAGACTGGTTTTTTTTCCCAGAGGGAATTATAAACAGCAAACCTAGAAATGGTTTTGGGGTTCTCTGAAATAAAGGGGAAATTAAAATGACATATAAAAATCCAGGGTATAGGTTAAGACAAAGGGAGTTAAATCATGTAACCTATGCTTTAATGAGTGGACTTAGCAGAAGCCCTTAGGATAATGAAATAAGCTTCAATATACCAAAAGACAGAATTTTAAACTTTGATAACACAAATATTTTGAAAGTGTGAAAAAATTTTTGACATCAATATTTAGAACACTGCAGCTTTCCCCAACTGAAAAAGATATACTAGAAATATTTCCTCAACTAAGCAATGAGTGGAATATGCTTTATTAAATATATGTTCTTGAGAACCATAATTCTACTAAGTAAAATATACAAATGCCTCAGAGCCTCAGGCCCTTTTAAAATCAATAATTTAAAGTCATTTAAAAGATTGCAAAGAAAAAGTCATTTAAGGGATTATAGTTTACAGGGATTGTTTATCTGTAAACTATAAAATTCATTTAATGTCTGATGAACTTTCATACAATAAGAAAATTCAATATTCAGTAGACTTCCTAAGAAGACAGAGAAGGAAGTATACAACCCTGGCTGCAAGACTGCAAAGAAACTGGTGTGATGCCACGGCATGGACATAGAAATGCACAGAAAACTTAACACCTAAACTAACTATAAAAGAACTATTGACAATTTTCCATGTGGGCAATGAGAACAAGAACATTCTAGGCAGAAAGAATAGCAGAAGCAATAGTATGATATATTATTTAATATTCTTTTGGCCATAGGAGACAGGAAAACACAACCCAAATTGGCTAATGAAAAAAAAAAAGATGTTGGCTCATAGACCAGTCGAGGTCCAGACATAAAAACAGAAACAGTGTTACAGATTTCAAACTGAAAGCATTTACCACAGGGAACTGGTTACTCTGATGTTGGAAGCAAAAGGGGATGCTGAGTTGACCCAGATATTAGTAAATTCAGGACAAATTTACCATCCCTGAAGTTGATAGAACAAAAACACACCTAGGATCTTGAAGGAGGGGTTCCAGCATATCTTATGTTCAAACCTCCAGGAGCCTTAGCATATCTGGCCTTAGAAACAAACTGCCCAGGCTAACAATTCTGATACTGCTTTACATCTATACTGGCAAGACGCAGGTTTCTCACTGTAGGGGTGGGAATTTACAGATAAGCAAGGGAAGAAAGCTCGACTGATCAACCTTATGATAATGGATTAGAGTTGGAGACATCAGTAAGAACACATGATTAATATAGACACAGATACACAGAAATCACTAAAGATATGTGCACATGCACAGGTTAGCATACACATATACGTTTCTGTGTTCTGTCATCTGAGAGAGCTTAGAAGCAAGGACACGCCAGTAGCAACAATCCCATCTAGTACTCAGAATTGGTCTTGATCACCATTCTGCAAAAAAAGGAACCAAGTTTCCTTGGAGAAATGGCTGATTCTAGAACTAAGGCAAGAAATATACAAGATGAGCCTGAAGCATCTTGTTATGTCAGAAAGTATGGAAATGTTCAACAAAAAAAAAAAACCAAAAAACCTAACTGATGAGAGTATGTCAAAAGGACACAGGAGTCAACTGAAAAGGCCCCCAGTGGCCAAAGCCAGAACAATCTGAACAACAAATAGAGTAGTATTAGATTATAAACCACAGTATAAGACGAATATCCATGCATCCATAGATGCATGATCTATGAGAAGAAGAGACAGATCTCCCTTTAGAAGATTTCAAATAATTTATGTAGATAATCTCAAGGAGTGAGCAAAAATTCCCACTCCTTATATGTGGCTGCACATAATAACTTCCTTCCAAAGAGGGCAATAAAAAGGGAGGATGGGAAGAAAAGTAACTTTACAGGAGAGAAACCTGACAAAGACTACCTCAGCCAGGTCATCAAAATTAACATTAAGAGTGATAAGTCATATGGATGGTACATACCCTTGATATGAGGGGATGAAAATGGCACTTTACCTCTGTGGTGTTCCTACTAAAAATCTGTAACTCTGGTCTAATCATGTGAAAAATATCAGAGAAATTCCAATAGAGGGGCATCCTACAAAATAATTTCTCAGTACTCCTCAAAACTATCAAGGGCATCAAAAACAAGGAAAATATGAGAAAATGTCACAAACAGAAGCCTCAGGAAACAACATGCCAAGTAAATGTAATGTGGTATCCTGGACAGAATCTTGCAACAGAAAAAGACATTGGTAAAAACTAAAGAAATCAGTAAACTGAATGAACTATGGACTTTAATTACTAATGTGTCAGTATTAGTTCATTAATTGTAACAAATGTAATGTAAGTATGTAATATGTTAATAATAGTGACACCTAGGTGAAGAGTATATACAATCCCTTTGGTACTATCTTCTCCATTTTTCTATAAATCTAAAACCATAGTTTTTTTAAACCTAATGAACAATACAATTAAAAATGGTTAAAATGGTAAATTTTATGTTAAGTATATTTTATAACAATAAAGAGTCCATTATAAAAATAAATGAATAAATAAATTGGAGGCTAGAGCTAGAACTGTCTTCAGTTGCTGGAACAACAGTTGCTGTGTACGGAAGTCCCTCTGCCCTCTTTCCTCCTTCCACTTTTACTCTAACACCTCCAGTGGCAGAACCTAATGAAAAGTTGGCTGTCAAATGAGTCTACGAAGGTATTTCCAAAGTCCCTAAACCTAGAGGTATCGGTGTGTAGCTAAGAGATGATAGGTAAACCACAAGCAGCATAGTTGCCAAGGATTGATACAGGAACTTAGAGGATGTCATCAGGGACCATCTTCTGACTTCTCTCTCCCTCCATGTTGCTTTCATTCTTAGGTAAAAAGCTCACAGAGGCTCAAGGCCCACACTCCAGGCTCAAGAGAATGCCTCTTTTTTTGGTCCATGCTGGCAGTATCCTGGGATTGGCTTTTGGTTAGACCAGAATGATTTGGATCATGTGACATGCCTTTCCAATCATGTTGCCTTGAGAAAGTTATGATTTGTTTGGTTATGCTTAGATCTCAGGGTAGAGCTAATTCCACCCAATTTCCCCCAAAGCACATAGATTGATAGTTGTATCCAGCTGTATATGAGAAAGTATAAGGGTATTGTAATGATTGCAGATGAGAAACTAGCTCCAAAATAGGTTTATATACCATGCAAAAACAATTTTTTTTAACTTTAATATAGAAGATAGGGAACCATTGTCCTGGGCAAAACCAGATGGTTGATCACCCAAAATTTAGAAAAGTGTGTTTAGCTGAGCAAGAACTCCTTGTGGGAAGTAAATACAGATATCTAATAGGCAATTATAAACTTAGAAACTAAGGAAAGAAATATGAGCTGGAAATTCCCATTAAGAAGTCACTATTATACAGGTAGGAATTGAAGTCATATAGGTGATACCAGTCAGGATAAATTGCATAAAACAACAGTAAGGATAAAGAGGAAAAGAAGAGGAACAGTAAGAGGACTAAATATAGAAATTTTAATGAATGTCATTATTTAAGAGAATGTAGAAGAAAAGGAGTCTGCAAAAAAGAGTAAGAAGATACTTTCAAAGACAAAGGAAGACACAGAGTAGAATGCCTGAGACATCAGTGCAAGGGATCACGCCTGCAAAAAGGAGTGATCTGGAATATCAAGTGCTGCAGAGAGGTAGCCATTGATTTTGGTATTTAGGAAATCATAAGTGAGCTTAGTAGGAGCAGTATTACTTGCATGATGGTTTATTTACAGTTTAATCTATGTACAGCTGTACTGTAATGGTTTGAAGAATTAGCAAGAAGAGAGGAAAGTGAGGACAATAAGAATATTCCAGGGCTTCCCTGGTGGCGCAGTGGTTGACAGTCCGCCTGCCGATGCAGGGGACACGGGTTCATGCCCCGGTCCGGGAAGATCCCACGTGCCGCGGAGCGGCTGGGCCTGTGAGCCATGGCCGCTGAGCCTGCGCGTCTGGAGCCTGTGCTCCGCAACGGGAGAGGCCACAACAGTGAGAGGCCCGTGTACCACAAAAAAATATATATATATATATATTCCAAAGACTGCAAACTAGCAAGTGATAAGCTGAATTCAGCCCATAGATATCTTTTAGCAGACCTGCAAAATGTTCTGTTTTAGTTTTGGCTTGGTTTTATTAGTCAGTAGCATTTAGTGTTTAAGGCATTTTAGTTTAAATCCAGATTTCCAGACTCTCTTGGAAAATGAGAAGCTCTGGCATCTGAATCTGCATTTTTGCATGGCAGGAATCAGCCCTGACAGGGACTGATGAGTACCAACTCTGCAATTTCCCATCGTCTCCCCAGGCTTCACATCTCTCATTTCCATCAACAGCTTGGTCCCTGCAGACATTTGAGTGTAAGACCCAGGTATAACATATAGAACTCTGAAAAGAGGAAAAATATCTATAAAGGATGATTGGGTCCAGTGAAAGTTTTGGCTTTATTTTTCTCTTTAAAGATGGGATTAGCTTGAGCCTATTAATATGCTAATATGCTAATAATCAAGGGGATGATTATTGAAACAAAGTCAAAATGTGAGAAGGAATGTGATGTAGAACAATGATGGTCAAATCAAACTTGGAACAGTGGAAGGATTCCTCCAGAGAATATAGCTGTATATATAATGAAGCTATGATTTAAGCATATGACACTGCATATAAGGTAACTAAACTCACTTGAGATGGATAGTCACTAAACCTTCATGGTAACCCTAATAAGACCACAAGTGGGCAATTAAAAAGAAAATAAAAGCTCCAACATTTTGTTATACCAAGCAACTAGTATTCAGTTTTCTATGAGACCCAAAGCATAGCTCATGTTTTTGTGTTTCTGATGAATTATACCCAACAGTCCTTTGCTGCTATAGTGTGCTCCCATCAGAAGGACTGGAGAAAACATGTTTATATAAATCCAGAGAATTTGTACGTCAAGACAGCTACAGCATAAAATGATCCATTTCCCAGCCTTGCCAAGGAGTATTTTTTTACACATACATATCCTTCTTATGAAGTTAAAATTCATTTTTGTTCTGGTTGATGTACTAGGGCTGAGTGAAACCACAAAGTATATTACCTGAGTTGCAGTTTCACGTGAATTAGTTTAAAAAAGTTGTTGACGGTGGCATCATTCCAAAGACTGGGCTAGAAACTGCAAAGGCCATAAACTAGATCTCTGATTGGTTTGGTATATCACCCAGACTCCTCCAAATAAAAGTACACATACTAGATGGTTTGTTACTGCTAGAAAGTTAAGATGAAACTTGTCAATCTAACATCAAGATCATCTACAACATGGCTTGATTTATATAAATGAAATAAGTGAAAGTCCAAGACAATCTATTATGGTATTATCTATTTGGCAGGTCAAATTGTTTTCTGGCCCATTCTGCTTGGTTTGGGGTAGTTGTTCTTTTTCCTCAATAATGATGGGTTAAGTCTTTCATTTGCCTTAATGTCTCTGTTGGATCCACACTATGGCAACACCACATCATTATAGATTCAATCATTGCTATAATTAGGGTTTAGAAGTCTAAAAGCTTTCCCAAAGAAAATAATGTCTAAATATAGGCATGACTAAAATACTATAATTCTTCCAACTTTAGAGAAACTAACCCTTCATATATACTTCCACAAGTACATTTGAAAATGGAAATGCATTATAACCATTTTAATATGGCAATATTAAAAATGACTATATCCACACTGTCAATGTTATGTAGACCTATAGCCCCTTAACTGAAAGATTTTACAGTAGAGAATAAAAATATATATGCTGAAGTATGTGACATGAAAGTGAAAAGGGAGATTTTGAATCAATTATCTACTCATTTAAGTGATTCTCCTCAGTCATACTGAAACCATGCAGTTCAGCCTAATGTAGTCTTATCCAACAATCTGCAAACGACTTAAAATTTCTCCATTTCTCTTGTACATATGCCTCTGAAGTTTCCCTAAAAAGATTTAGTGAAATCTGGGGCACAGCATGCATTTGTTCTTACTCTCTTTCAAACTGATTTACAAAAGAGAATGCCAAACAGTCTTCTATGACCCACTAGGCACAGCAGGTCAGAGGGGCTGAGAAAAAATGTGAGAGTAGACAAAGCCCCTTGCCCTGCTATACACCTTTTAAAAATTTCTCTCGTTTTAATTTAAACAGAATTTTGTTCTTGTGTTCCTTTCTCAACACAATAACATTTCAAAGGCTTTGATTCTTCTCCAAAGATGAGAGAGCAAATGAGAAAGTTACTGAAACTGAGGAAGAGTTATGATTCACTTACACCTTCCGAGCTTAGGTATGTTTTATAATCCCCCAGTCTGATGTCCTAACTTGTAACCTCAAACATGTTATAACTTTCTAGCCTTCTCAGAATTGATGGTATCAGTACATCTAACCATTTCCATCTCATGAGGACTGACTCAAAAAGAACCCACTACTATTTATCTACTTCCTCTTTCTGTTCAAATCTTTTTTGTCTGTATTAGTTTTCTATTGCTTCTGTAAGAAATTACTACAATGGAGTAAGTAAAAACACCATCAATGTATTATCTTACAATCCTGGAGTTTGAAACCTAATGCAGGATTTCCCTAGCTAAAGTCAAGGTGTTAGGAAGGATCCTTCTGAGAGCTCTAGAGGACATTCTGTTTCCTTGTCATATCTAGCTTCTAGAGAACTGTATTCCTTGACTCATTCCTCCCTTCAAACTCTTTAAAGCCAGCAAGTTCTTCTCAACTTGGCCTCACTCTGACCTTGCTTCTATCATCCTATATCTGTCTTTGACTCTGCCTCTTATGTCTCCCATTTCCACTTTTAAGGACCCTTGTTATTTCTTTGAGCCCATCAGGAAAATTCAGGATAATCTCCCTATTTTGGTATCAGTTGATTAGCAATCTTAATCCTGTCTTTAACTTTGATTGCCCTTTGCCATGCAACCTAACATATTCATAAATTCTGGAGATGAGGATGCGATCATCTTTGGGGGCCATTATTCTACCTACTATAGTCTCTAAAAGTTCCTCCAGCATTTCCTTCTGAAAACTCATATAAATGCGATCTTTATTCATCAAAACAAGATTTCACTTCACTCTTTCAAAACTTTCCCAAGATAGTAGCTTCTTGGCAGCATGCTACTGTGAAAAAGCACTGAGTAGGATTCAAAAAGCTTAAATCCAAGTTCTAGATATACCACTAATTAAATCAATATATTTAACATTTGTGAACCTCAACTTCTTTTGCTTGTAAAACAAAGGTAATAAATAGTTGACAACTTGACCAGCTCACAGAATGTTGTGATGACCCAATGAGTGACTTGGAAAGTCCTTTAAAACGATTAAGTTGGACAAATGGCAGGTCAAAGAACAGTAATGTAAACTTTAGAGATACATTGACCTGTACTGAAATCCTGGCTCTTCATATGACTTTGGGCTAGCTTCTTAAATTCTCCAAATAGATTCTGCTATCTATAAAATAAAGCTAACCCCTCAGGGGCATTAGACTTAAATAAGACAAAACATGTAAAAGTGCTTAGAACAGTGCTGAAACTGCATTCTAAGCTCTCATTTCGATAATTAACAAATGATCATACTAATTTGCTTACTGAGTTTTTCAAAATTTTAATTTTAAGGGAAGTAAGATATCTTATTGTTCAACTCTGGTTAGAATGTGGTTAGCAAAATTTATTTATAAAATATCTTAAAATCTTTTTTGACCCCTTTTTAACCAGTAAAAGTACCTGGGGTTTTTAAATCATTTTCCACAATACATTAATGTCATTATTTTTGATATTCTAATTGTCCGAAATTTGACCATGTAACGTCCTTCAAGCCTGCTCCTATTTTAAACAGAATTTTGTTTCCATGTTCTTTTCTCAGCACAATAGTATTGACTTCTAGCTTTCTGGTACATCAAAATGTTCCAGGTTCCCACTACCATTTTCTTGCCACAAACCTAAAATCACCCATTTCTCCATAGAACCTTGGTTTCTTTTAAAGTGAAATATTATTTAGAGACCAAGATCCAGGGCCTAGATGTTCTCATTGTTAATGAGTTATCATTGATTCTGGCCCAGTTCTATGAACACAGCTAGGAAATACACATACAGCTATAGTCCACAATGGACTTTTTTACCTGTGGATTTCATCGCCATTTTTTACACAGTGAGAACCTAATTCTCAACAACATCAATATATTTACATATTTGTTCTATCCTTTAGAACACACGAAGTAATTTCAGAACCGTTAAACCAATATCACTATTAACAACAAATCTATTAAGTGAAACATGGTTTTTGTTTGTTTGTTTCTACTTTTTTTTAACCTAAGTCTGTTACTCTCTAAGGGTGTTCAGAGAACTATGTTCAAAATTCCTTGAATAACTTCTTTTCCTGTGTGACTATGTTATCTGTTTGGTATACATGTAGGTTTGTTTCAGCTATAATTAATTATAGAATTTTTATCTTATTTCATTTCAATTTTTAAAATACGTAAATCATTTACATATTTCAAAAGGCGAGTCAAAATACATAATTACATATTACATATAAAACATATATAAACTACTTAATTACATAAATATATGTTATAAGTAAATATAAAGGTAACTTTCATTTCTACCTACTATACCTTCCAATCAATTCCCACATATTTGCCACAGATAGTTTCTTTATCCTTTCTGTTCTCAGTTGTCTTTTCTAAAAATAAGCGTGCGCGCGCACACACACACACACACGCCTTATTTCCCCTATTGTTTTACAAAACAGGCAAAGCTTATTTGCTACTTTGCACCCTGTTTTTTTACTTTATGTCACTATATATTATAAAAATATATAATAAAAATCATTCCATATCTTTTTTAAAAGCAAATGCTGTATTATTTGCTATGTATTCACTACTGCTGTATCTTCACTGTGAATTTTGGCCCTCAACATTATTAAACAACCTTCTTTATTGGTGTTTTAATCACCAACATGACTGTATTTGGAGATAGGGGTTTTAGGAGCTTATTAAGGTTAAATGAGGTCATAAGGGTAGGGTCCTAATTCAATAGGGATGCTGGTGGCCTTATAAAAAACAAGAAAGAAAGATCTCTCTCTCTTTCTCCATAAACACACACCGAGGAAAGGCCATGTGAGCACACAGTAAGAAGGTGGATGCCTTCAAGCCAGGAAGAGGGCTTTCACCAGAACTCAATTACACTGACACCTTCATCCAAGACTTCCAGCCTCCAGAACTGTGAGAGAAAAATTTCTAAGTCACCAGTCTATAGTATTTTATTATGGCAACCTGACCTAATACACCATTTTTATTTTATTCTTTTATTTTTTTATAGTAGCTTTGTATGGATATTGTATCCAGTTTTCTGTTCCATTCATCTAATATTTCCCTACACAAAAGTATTAGGTTTATCTAGCCAATGTTGGAAATTTGGGTTGCTTACCAGGATTTTTAGTTCAAGATTATCTTGCTCTGCTTTTTTATTTCTATAGGATCTTTAACTTCCACTGCTTGCTTCTTTTTCTCTCATCAATGAGACTCAAAGGATGCTCCCTACTCTAAGTCTCCCCGTTCCACCCCTGAAGCGGTGCTTCTTCAATACTTCCACCACTGGTTCCATGCACTTCCACACCTCCTTTTTTATGCTCCAGTAACCAGAGCTGTGACCAACAAGATATCTGACCTGTTCTCAGCACTTTTTCACTTAGTGTGTTGATTCTTTCTTACTGTGCATGATTTTATCAGTATTTATCACTATTAGGTCCCTATCCACTTTTCCTATTTTCTCTTCAGTCACTGACAGACTCCATATACAGTCATGTGTTCTAGAATGAACCTGCTGAATTTGCATGTTTATTTTGCTACGTACACATAATTTGAAATTGGTAATAATTCTGGTGTTCTAATTATTCCATAGATATCAGCTATAGGTAATTTTATTTGCTCTTCTCATTGACCTGTTTATACAAGTTTTGGGGGAAATGTTCAGACATTTTGATTTAATCAGCTGACATTACCTTTAGGGAGCTGGAAGTCATAATAATAATTTCTTATTTCTTGTAACTACTTGATATGACAAAAGTGATAATATTAAGGAAAATAACTGATTCAGAGTCTAGGGATCCAGTTCTTCCTCAAGAAAGTATCTGTAGCTATGGTTCTCATCTGGTGTGCATTGGTGCAAAGTTCATCCATTACTGATTTCTTGGTCCACTTCTTCAGGCCGTTAATTCCAAGTGTTCCTTTGGTATTCTCTCTTGAATGTATCTTTCCCATCATAATCTTCATTAGGGTGGAGTAATTTCATTTGTTCTTGAAGCTCTGTCACTCAGTTTACCCATCTTATTACCTGGGAGAATCTACATGCTCCTACAACACATTTAACCCTTCTGTACTGCTTGGAAGCTTAAAAATGTGAGTTGACATTATATAAGGGCTATTAAGACAAAGTAAAGGAAAGAGACTAATATTTTTATTATTAACCCCACTTTACCTTAGAAGAAGTATATTTAGGTGTTAATTGGTTAGTTCGAGGTGATACAGCAAATTTATATCAATTTCTAGTCCTTGGTTACTAACTCTTTTCCTTCTATGCTTTACACATAGATATGTCCTTCATCTCAGGTACCTTTAAGCTTCAGCTGAAACAGTGGTTTCAAACTCTAAGACCACCAACTCTCAAATACGTTTTCTCAATTTTTATGTCTAAAAATTTTGAGTATATTTTCAACTTTCCCCACTGGGACTCATCATCACTCCATCTATTCCACTCTCATTTATATTCAATTATTCTTACATCTACTTGTGTCTATTTTAATATCTGGGTTTTTTTCCACAATTTTAGACAAGGATTTTCTTCTCAGGTTTTCCTACCTCACTGATTTTAACTGCCAACCTCAATTAGATATTTATCATATGCTGGAGAGGTTCCTGGAAGCACATTTATAACTGGGAAAATTTCCTTCTCATCCTTGTCTTCCCTGTTCCTACATACTCCCCACACCCCTCATGTCCCTCTTTTTAATTTAACCATAAATTTTTTCAAGCCTTCAATATTCCAATGCTCATTTTTAAACAAAGATTGTAGGAAGAAAAATAACATGAGTAAATAAAGGGGAATAGAAAGTTCTTAGACCAATAAAATTCTGTTCTCTAGTCCCTTCTATGCTCTGAGAATGTATTCAACAGCAAGAAAAAAAATATGGTTCCAACTTTTGGGGGTTTGGGATGAATCCTAACACCAGACTAATTTGCTATAAATAAGTCATTTACGCTAATAGTGAGAAAGATGAGGGTTCCAAGGCTAGCTAATTAGAGAAGACATTAGAAGTACAATTCTACTTGGCACTTCTGATGTTATTAAAAACTGGGGAATGATTATTTGGGGAAATGAAGAAGCATGTCTAGTTGCTGTGATTACATTATTTTACTTAAGCATGTGGTGCCTTAGAGATTCTGGGAAGAGAATGAGAAAAAGCATGAGGAGTTTTCTAGTAGGTATTGGTATGTGGGGACAACTTGTTTCCACTTGACTCAAGCCCAGAATAATTGTGGCCCCGCATAAAAAAGATGATAAATTAACATTCTTCCAGCCTCTAATGGGTAGCTAAAGCATTTAATATTCCCATATTTCCCAATATAATGCACTTTTGGCAGAGTTGCTTAACTATAAAACTAACAGTCATTGTATACTTTCTGCTTGTGTTCACCAATTGTACTAAGAGCTGGAGACACATTAGCTCACTTCAGTTTCAATTATTCTGTCTTCTCTTTAGAGAAAGGATTGATAACTACAGTTTGCTAATAACATATGAAGCTTCTTGTGATCTAGATTTAATTCAGGCCAGCACAGTGTGAGCTACTATACAGTGCATGAAATAAGACAACCTAATTTTTTCATTTCATGCAGTTGGCTACAAAGAGGCTGAGCCATGAGCCACTTGCCATTTCCTTAATGTGTAAATCTTAATTCACTCTCATTTATCAGTTTTGAAAATCAAAATCTGCCTGTTTAGAGAGTCAAGTGTTCAAGTTAGAGGAGAAAATTTTTAATAAATATTTAGTTCAAATATTTTAACTAATGGAGGGCTTCCCTGGTGGTGCAGTGGTTGAGGGTCCGCCTGCCGATGCAGGGGACACGGGTTCATGCCCCGGTCCGGGAGAATCCCACATGCCGCAGAGCAGCTGGGTCCGCAAGCCATGGCCGCTAAGCCTGTGCGTCCGGAGCCTGTGCTCCACAACGGGAGAGGCCACAACAGTGAGAGGCCCGTATAGCGCAAAAAAAAATATTTTTTTTTTTTAACTAATGGGATAAGCATAATTTCGAGTTTCATGTCTTTTTATTTATATCAAGTTTTTCTGTAAGTATTTCATTTAAATTGTGTGACTATACTCCACTACATTGCATGTAAGACGGTCTTTTCCAAAAGGTATTCCAAGGAACACTTGTTCCATAACAGGTATGTGTATGATGAAGTATTATCTTTTACATATGAACTATGATGGGCCTTCAAATTGATTCAAAACGGATATCTAGAAATGAGCCAATATGTGTTATGTGTAAGAAACAAGCAATGCAAAAGGAGGGAGGTTGACACACTATTTAGAAAGGGTAACATATTACTTAGCTAATGTTCTAAGTGGAATTCATTTTTTTGATGAGCACATTATAATCCAGCATTGCCTAATGGAAAGCAAGATTATGAGAGATATGAAACGTGGGTATGTATCACTGGGAATGGGATGATAGCAAATGAACTGAAAAATAAGGGAGAGATGCAAAGCATGGACCACTGTGTTAAGACGCTGAACCTATCATAACAGGCTCAAGGCAAGAACCCCTCTCAAGCCTCGGTTGCAGGGGTATAGCAAGGAACAGCAACCAACAGAAGAAAATCCAAAGCAATCTGTGAACTTCATAGTTTTGCTTATGAGTAGTCTTAAGAAACAGAAACACAGAATTGGTTTTTTCTTTATAAGTGCTTTTAAAAAGCTAGGGGCTTATTCAACATAGTCTCCGAAGTCCTAACTATGGCAATCAGAGAATAAAAAAAATAAAAGGAATACAAATTGGAAAAGAAGAAGTAAAACTGTCACTGTTTGCAGGGGATGTGATACTATACATAGAAAATCCTAAAGATGCTACCAGAAAACTACTAGAGCTCATCAATGAATCTGGTAAAGTTGCAGGATACAAAATTAATACACAGAAATCTCCTTCATTGTTATATACTAACAATGAACGATCAAAGAGAGAAATTAAGGAAATAATCCCATTACCACTACACCAAAAAGAATAAAATGCCTAGGAATAAACCTACCTAAGGAAGGAAAAGACCTGTACTCAGAAAACTATAAGATACTGATGAAAGAAATCAATGATGACACAAAAAGATGAAGGGATATACCATGTTCTTGGATTGGAAGAACCAGTATTATCAAAACGACTATACCACCCAAAGCAATCTACAGATTCAGTGCAATCCTATCAAACTACCAAGGGCATTTTTCACAGAATTAGAGAAAAAAACTTTTACAATTTGTATGGAAACATAAAAGACCCCAAATAGCCAAAGCAATCGTGAGAAGGAAAAACAGAGCTGGAGGAATCAGGCTCCCTGACTTCAAACTATATTACAAAGCTACAGTAATCAAAACAGTATGGTACTTTGGCACAAAAATATAGTTTAATGGAACAGGATAGAAAGTCCAGAGATAAACCCATGTGCCTATGGACACCTAATCTGTGACAGTGGAGGCAAGAACATTCAATGGAGAAAGGACAGTCTCTTCAATAAGTGGTGCTGGGAAAGTTGGACAGCTATTCAACACATGTAAAAGAAAGAAATTAGAACACTCCCTAATACCATACACAAAAATAAACTCAAAATGGATTAAAGACCTAAATGTAAGTCCAGATACTATAAAACTCTAAGAGGAAAACATAGGCGAACACTCTGACATAAATCAGAGCAAGATCTTTTTTGATCCACCTCCTAGAGTAATGGAAATAAAAACAAAAATAAACAAATGGGACTTAATTAAACTTAAAAACTTTTGCACAGCAAAGGAAACCATAAACAAAACAAGAAGACAACCCAATAGGAGAAAATAATAGGAGAATAGGAGAAAATATTTGCAAACGAAGCGACCAACAAAGGCTTAATCTCCAAAATATACAAACAGCTCATGCAGCTCAATAACAAAAAACCCCAAACAACCCAATCAAAAAACGGGCAGATCTAGACATTTCTCCAAAAAAGACATACAGATGGCCAAAAAGCACATGAAAAGATGCTCAACATCACTAATTATTAGAGAAATGCAAATCAAAACTACAATGAGGTATCACCTTACACTGGTCAGAATGGACATCATCAAAAAATCTACAAATGCTGGGGAGGGTGTGGAGAAAAGGGAAACCTTCTACACTGTTGGTGGGAATGTAAATTGGTACAGCCACTATGGAGAATGGTATGGAGGTTCCTTAAAAAACTACAAATAGAGTTACCATATGATCCATCTATCACACTTCTGGGCATATACCCACAGAAAACCATAATTCGAAAAGATACATGCACCCCAATGTTCACTGCAGCACTGTTTACAATAGCCAGGACATGGAAGCAACCTTAATGTCCATCAACAGAGGACTGGATATGAAGATGTAGTACATATATACAGTGGAATATTACTCAGCCATAAAAAAAGAATGAAATAATGCCATTTGCAGAAAGGTGGATGGACCTAGATATTGTCCTACTGAGTGAAGTAAATCAGAAGGACAAATATCATACATCACTTATATGTGGAATCTAAAAAAATGGTACAAATGAACTTATCTACAAAACAGAAATAGAGTTACAGATGTAGAAAACAATCTTATAGTTACTGGGGGGAAAGGAGGCGAGGGATAAATTGGGAGATTGGGATTGACATATACACACTATTATACATAAAATACATAATGATCTATGTGGGAAAAGAACCTAAAAAAGAGGTGATATATGTATAACTGACTCACTTTGCTGTACAGCAGAAAGTAGCACACTGTAAATCAACTACACTCCAATAAAAGTTAAATAAATAAATAAAGTAAAAAGCTAGGGGCACCCACTGTTGCTCACTCTCCATTCCATCTCAACTCTCTGGATATACACAATTGTATATCATAGCTCTAGAAATTCAGAAAGAGATTTATAGAATATGATAATAATAGAGTATGGCTAATGAAACAGATGGCTGTATAGTAGCAGGGGTTACAGGTTACAAGAAACACCTAGGAAGGGAACAATAAAACAAATAATAATATAATAATAATTATCATATTAGAGCTAGCACAAATAAAATTTATTACATGGCATGAACTACTGTTCTAAAATATATATTAACTAATTTAACTCTTAAGACAACTGTATGAGGTAAGTACTTCCATTATTCTCATTAAAGACAGAGAAACTGAGGCCCAGATAGGTGAAGTATATTGTCCAAAGTTGGATATAGTATATGTATATATAGAATTCAAGGACAACTGTCTAATTCCAGATCCTGTGCTCTTAACAACAATAATCATCTCAAATTTTTCTGAAATTTGAGTTTTAATTGCCAGTAGTTGATATATATAATAAAAGTAATTAATTTTCAAACTCTTAAATGAATTAGCATGCATCTTTTTCATACAGTCAGTGCATTATTTTCCCATTTTTGAAAAACTATTCCAAATCAAAAGGCAATGCCCAAATGCTGTATGGGGATATTTGCAAATCTCTCTTAGAGAGCGAAGAAGCGCATATATATATATAGTTTTTTTTCCTGTCAAGATGAACCTTAAATGGAAAGACAGGGAGAAGGAAGTTTGATTTGGTTTTTGTTTATCTCAGGAACTCTCTGACAATCTGCTGAGCTGCTGTTTTATGCAGTGAGACTTTGCAGACCGTGTCAAGACAGCTTGCAGACAACTCATTTTTTATTTAGGAAATGTGTGCTTAATGGCTTCAGTGTCTGAGGTTTCCTTTAAATCAAATTTTTTGGCATACTAGCTTTGGTTTCATTTCATTTGGAATTTGGCAGAAGAGGAGGTGTGAATGAAAACTCCTCTGTTTATGTACTTTTCTCTGTACACAGAAGAGACGGAACATGAATTAATTATGACTCCATGGGAAACCAATACTTTGAAGACCAAAATCTTGATATACTTTAATATATTTTATTATGATACTATATATTTTGACTGTATTTCCCTGCCTTTCTCCATTTATAGAGCTACTAAATATAATTTATAGTGGTGTAGTTTAATATTTGTACAGATGGTGATATAAGTTCCTTATGCCAATGGTATGTTTTTTTAATATTAGCACTGAAAATACATAGTTTACAAACCCAGTATGTTTCATATTCTTAAGATTAGGCTCTTCTTTGATTCTTATCACTATATATGTGCAGTATTCATTAAATGAATAATCATGAATTATCGATATTATCTATTCAGTGTCGGCAAATTAAATACATACACATAATGCAAATTCTATATGATTATATTTACGTATAAATTACGTATAAATGTCCTGGAGATAAAATGCCCTGGAGATATAAGTAAGTCTATCTCTTGTTTCTTCCCAAGACCCTCAAATCTGCTTTTGAAGTGAGTGAATTCTGAACTGCAAATCGGTTTTCAGGAATATAGCATGAGAATCAAATCTCTAATAAGTCTAATATAGGGAAAGTGTAAACATGAAATTAAGAATGAAAAAATATAAAACTGATAATGAGAAAGGAAGAAACATTAAATAAGATCCATTCGGACACATGACAGTTGAAGTACAGATCTTCCTCAGCCTCCTATGGAGGTACATCCCAATAAACACATCCAAAAATGAAAGTATCATGTTGAAAATGTATATTTAATACACTAACCTACGAAACATCATAGCTTAGCCTAGCCTAACTTAAACACACTCAGGATGCTTACATTAGTCTACAGTTGGGCAAAATCATCTAACACAAAGCCTATTTTATAATAAAGTGTTGAATATCTCATGGAATTTTTTGAATACTGTACTGAAAAGGAAAAACAGAATGGTTGCTGGGGTACAGAATGGTTTTAAGTGTATCGGTTGTTTACCCTCATGATCGTATGGCTGACCGAGAGCTGCAGCTTACTGCCGCTGCTCAGCCTCATGGGAATATTGAGAGAGTGTCTACCACATAACACTAGCCCAGAAAAAGATCAAGATTCAAGTAGGGTTTCTACCTTATCACTTCCGCATCATAGTAAAGTCAAAAAATTGTAAAGTTGAACCATCATAAGAATCTGTCTGTATTAAAAAAAAAAGATTCCAAAACAAGAAAAAAGCATATTAGAAAAGTTCTAAAATTATTTTCGTAAAATGAAATCAACCTGCAATGTCATAATTAACAATAAAACGTTAGAGAAATGCCTATTAAAATCAGAAATAGTAGAAGTTTAGCCAGTATCATCACTATTATATGACATTATTCTGGAACGCTTGCCCAATGAATAGTATTAAAAAAAATGAAAATCCAATTCAATTATTTCTTGATAATAGTTATCTTCCCAGTAAATGCAAAAAAATTCTAGAAAAAAATAGTTAATAAACAATATACACTAAGCAAACATCATTAGTACTATATAACTCAGGAAGAACAAAATATAAATTTTAATTAGGAAAAATATATATCTAATTCACAACTGCTAACAAAATATATAAAATTCATAAAAAATAAAAATACATGAGACATAAATGAAAAAAATCTACTAAATTTCACTGAGAATCCTAAAACAAGACTGCAATCATTGGAAAACTACACTAAGCACCCAGCTGAGAAGAAAAGATGTTGAATGTCTTCTCTAATTATTATGTAGGCTTAATGTGATTTAACTAATATCCCATAAAGAAGATGTGGTACATGTATACAATGGAATATTACTCAGCCATTAAAAAGAACGAAATAATGCCATTTGCAGCAACATGGATGGACCTGGAGATTATCATACTAAGTGAAGTAAGTCACACAGAGAAAGACAAATATCATTGTGATATTGCTCATATGCAGAATCTTAAAAAAAAAAGATGCAAATGAACTTATTTACAAAACAGAAACAGACTCACAGACTCAGAGGACGAACTTATGATTAACAGGGGGACAAGTCAGGGTGGGGAGATAGATTGGGAGTTTAGGACTGACATGTACATACTGCTATATTTAAAATAAAATGCCATTCCATGAAAAAAAAAAGGATGTAAACTGTTTATCATACTGTGAAAAATAGGAGTAAATAATAGTATTTAAAAATTGTGCTTTCAACATATACCTTCATAAATATTATATCATTATATGCTAAATTTTATACTAAATAGTATTCCTAAGTGAAAATAAATAAATAATATCTCAGCGATTGTTTTTAGAAACTGAGAATGGTCCCAAAGTTTATCAAGAAGAGTGACGATTAAAAGATACAAGAAAACTTTTAAAAAGAAAAATAATGACAGAGATTTGCCATGACCAATACTAAAATTAATTAAAAGCACAAAAGCTGTAAATAGATTATTATATGAGAATGGACAAACAGATAATTTGTCCAGAAATAGACTTGCACAGTGATGTTAGACAATGATGAAGTCTGTCTGGGGAGGGAGGACAGAGAGAGAGGAAAGTTTGTTCAATCAATAGTGCTGGGATAATTGATTACCTCTTTGAAGGGGGAAATATCATATGCTCACCAAACATGATACAAAAAATTCTAAATTAATGAAAGAAATAACTGAAAGTGAAATCATAAAAAGAAAAAATATTTCGTAAATGTTTGTCAGATCTGAAACTAAAGAAATATCTTTTTCTTCTTAATGCCCTTAATCTTTTTAATTTTGAAAATTTATACACATACAAAAAGCAGTGATAATAGCATGAATTCCTATGTTTTTGTTACCCAGCTTCAACAATTACTCACATTCTGCAACCTTCTATGATAATCCTGAACCAAGTTACAAAGAAAAATTCTACATATTTGACTATGTAAATTTATGTAAAAAAATTAAAATCCAAATGTTTTTCAAAACGTCTTTAAAAAGCTAATGAAGACTTCCTGTGATAATTAGGTAGGTAAAAGTAATTATTCTGTGTGAAACTTAAAAACAACAAAAATACAGCATCTTCATTACTTAAGAAAAACAGCTACAAACTTAAGACACAGGGCTTCCCTGGTGGCGCAGTGGTTGAGAGTCTGCCTGCCGATGCAGGGGACGCGGGTTCGTGCCCCGGTCCGGGAAGATCCCACGTGCCGCAGAGCGGCTGGGCCCGTGAGCCGTGGCCGCTGAGCCTGAGCGACTGGAGCCTGTGCTCCACAATGGGAGTGGCCACAACAGTGAGAGGCCCGCATACCGTTAGAAAAAAAGAAAAAAAAAGAAAAAAAAACAAATTTAAGACACAAATTAAGAAAAAGATTTGCCAAACACTGTGTGCTGTGGAGCAAATGGGGGAGGATATAACCTTCCACACTTTGGGGAAGAATATTCAATAAGTATATGGTGCAGCTCTGTAAGGCCCCAGCATCACTTCCTTAGACTGGTAAGAGTTGCAGCCATGGGCCAGCAACAGGAGGAATATATAAGATCCCCACGGGGACCCAGTTCCACACTGCACAACAGCAGAGTGCCATTCTCAGAGACAGCGCACTTGGAAAGAGAAACCAGAAATAGAAATTGTGAGAAGTAAAATACAAAATAATTACTGTTTGCAGTAGATATGACTACATATTTAGAAAACACAAGAGAACAAACTGAAAACAACATTATCAGAAGATTTTTAAAAAGTGAATCAGGAGACCTTTAAGATGGCAGAGGGAAAGACGTGGAGATCAACTTCCTCCCCACAAATATATCAGAAATACATCTACATGTGGAACAACACCTAGAGAACACCTACTGAACGCTGGCAGACCTCAGACTTCCCAAAAGGCAAGAAACTCCCCACGTACCTGGGTAGGGCAAAAGAAAAAAGAAAAAACAGAGACAAAAGAATAGGGACCAGACCTGCACCAGTGGGACGGAGCTGTAAAGGAGGAAAGGTTTCCACACACTAGGAAGTCCCTTCACTGGCAGAGACGGGGGGTCGTGGGGTGAGGGGGAAGCTTCAGAGCCACAAAGGAGAACGCAGCAACAGGGGTGAAGAAAGCAAAGCGGAGAGATTCCCACATAGAGGATCACTGCAGACCAACACTCAGCAGCCTGAGAGGCTTGTCTGCTCACCCGCCAGGGCGGGTGGGGGCTGGGAGCTGAGGCTCTGGCTTCGGAGGTCAGATCCCAGAGAGAGGACTGGGGTTGGCTGCGTAAACACAGCCTGAAGGGGGCTAGTGCACCACGGCTAGAAGGGAGGAAGTCTGGGAAAATGTCTGGAACTGCCCAAAAGGCAAGAGACCATGGTTTTAGGGTGCGCAAGGAGACGGGATTCAGAGCAAACCTAAACGAGCTCCATAGATGGGTGCGAGCTGTGGCTATCAGCGCAGACACCAGAGAGAGGCAAGAGACACTAAGGCTGCCACTGCAGCCACCAAGAAGCCTGTGTGCTAGCACAGGTCACTACCCACACCTCCCCTCCCACAGGCCTGTGCAGCCTGCCACTGCCAGGGTCCCTTGATACAGGGACAAGATCCCCAAGAGATCTCATGGTGCTCCTCACGCTGTTGCACCTCTGCCACCAAAGGCTTGCCCCGCGTTCCATACCCCTCCCTCCGCCCAGCCTGAGTGAGCCAGAGTACCCTAATCAGCTTCTCCTTTAACCTCATCCAATCTGGGAGGGAACAGATGCCCTCATGCGATCTACATGCAGAGGCAGGGCCAAATCCAAAGCTGAACTTCAGGAGCTGTGCAGACAAAGAAGAGAAAGGGAAATTTCTCCCAGCAGCCTCAGAAGCAGAGGATTAAATCTCCACAAACAACTTGATGTACCCTGCATCTGTGGAACACCTGAATAGACAACAAATCATCCCAAAATTGAGGCGGTTGACTTTGGGAGCAACTGTAGACTTGGGGTTTGCTTTCTGCATCTAACTTGTTTCTGGTTTCATGTTTATCTTAGTTTAGTACTTACAGTTTATTATCACTGGTAGATTTGCTTACTGATTTGGCTGCTCTCTTCTTTTTATATATATACAGAAAATATATTTTTTTCCTTTTTCTCCTTTTGTGCATGTATATGTGTATGCTTCTTTGTGTGATTTTGTCTGTATAGATTTACTTTTACCATTTGTCCTAGGGTTCTGTCTGTCCGTTTTTTTTTTTCTTTTTTTTAGTATAGTTTTCTCGAAGAAAAGATCTATAAAACAAAAAGCTGGATTTTTGAGAAGTTAAACAAAATTTATAAACCATTGGCCAGACTCATCAAGAAAAACAGAGGGAAGACTCAAATCAATAGAATTAGAAATGAAAAGGGAGAAGTAACAACTGACACTGCAGAAATATAAAGGATCATGAGAGATTATGACAAGCAACTCTATGCCAATAAAATGGACAACCTGGAAGAAATGGACAAATTCTTAGAAAAGCACAACCTTCTGAGATGGAACCAGGAAGAAACAGAAAATATAACTAGACCAATCACAAGCACTGAAATGGAAACTGTGATTAAATATCTTCCAACAAACAAAAGCCCAGGACCAGATGCCTTCACAGGCGAATTCTATTAAACACTTAGAGAATAGCTAACATCTATCCTTCTCAAACTCTTCCAAAATGTAGCAGAGGGAGGAACACCCCCAAACTCATTCTATGAGGCCACCATCCCCCCTACCAAAACCAGACAAAGATGTCACAAAGAAACAAAACGGCAGGCCAATATCACTGATGAACATAGATGCAAAAATCCTCAACAAAATACTAGCAAACAGAATCCAACAGCACATTAAAAGGATCATACACCATGATCAAGTGGGGTTTATCCCAGGAATGGAAGGATTCTTCAATATATGCAAATCAATCAATGTGATGAACCATATTAACAAACTGAAGGAGAAAAAACAGATGACGATCTCAATAGGGGTAGAGAAAGCTTTCGACAAAATTCAACACCCATTTATGATAAAAATCCTCCAGAAAGTAGGCATAGAGGGAGCTTATGTCAACATAATAAAGGCCATATGTGACAAACCCACAGCCAACATCGTTTTCAATGGTGAAAAACTGAAACCATTTCCTCTAAGATCAGGAGCAAGACAAGGTAGTCCATGTTCACCACTATTATTCAACACAGCGTTGGAAATTTTAGCAACAGCAATTAGAGAAGAAAAAGAAATAAAAGGAATCCAAATCATTAAAGAAGTAAAGCTGTCACTGTTTGCAGTTTACATGATACTATACATAGAGAATCCTAAAGATGCTACCAGAAAACTACTAGAGCTAAGCAATGAATTTGGTAAAGTAACAGGATACAAAATAATGCACAGAAATCTCTTGTATTCCTATACACTAATGATGAAAAATCTGAAACAGAAATTAAGGAAACACTCCCATTTATCACTGCAACAAAAAGAATAAAATACCTAGTAATAAACCTACCTAAGGAGACAAAAGACCTGTATGCAGAAAACTATAAAACACTGATGAAAGAAATTAAATATGCTACAAACAGATGGAGAGATATACCATGTTTTGGATTAGAAGAATCAACACTGTTGAAAATGACTATACTACCCAAAGTAATCTACAGATTCAATACAATCCCTATCAAACTACCAATGGCATTTTTCACAGAACTAGAACAAAAAATTTCACAATTTATATGGAAACACAAAAGACCCCAAATAGCCAAAGCAAGCCTGAGAAAGAAAAATGGAGATGGAGGAATCAGGCTCCCAGACTACAGACTATACTACAAAGCTACAGTAATCAAGACAGTATGGTACAGGTACAATAACAGAAATATAGATCAATGAACAGGATAGAAAGCCCAGAGATAAACCCACACACATATGGTCACCTAATCTTTGATAAAGGAGACAAGAATATACAGTGGAGAAAAGACAGCATCTTCAATAAGTGGTGCTGGGAAAACTGGACAGCTACATGGAAAAGATGAAATTAGAACATTCCCTAACACCATACACACAAAAATACTCAAAATGGATTACAGACCTAAATGTAAGACTGGACACTATAAAATTCTTTGAGGAAAACATAGGCAGAACACTCTATGACATATATCACAGCCAGATCCTTTTTGACCCACCTCCTAGAGTAATGGAAATAAAAACAAAAATAAACAAATGGTACCTAATGAAACTTAAAAGCGTTTGCACAGCAAAGGAAACCATAAACGACAACGAAAAGACAACCCTCAGAATGGGAGAAAATATTTGCAAATGAAGCAACTGACAAAAGGTTTAATCTCCAAAATTTACAAGCAGTTCATACAGCTCAATATCACAAAAACAAACAACCCAAACCAAAGATGGGCAGAAGACCTAAACAGACGTTTCTCCAAAGAAGACATACAAATTGCCAACAAACACATGAAAGGATGCTCAACATCACTAACCATTAGAGAAATG
Source organism: Tursiops truncatus (assembly GCF_011762595.2). Classification (NCBI taxonomy): domain Eukaryota; kingdom Metazoa; phylum Chordata; class Mammalia; order Artiodactyla; family Delphinidae; genus Tursiops; species Tursiops truncatus. The sequence goes on along the minus strand of NC_047044.1, from coordinate 31,856,913 downwards.
CAAATCAAAACCACAGTGAGGTTTCACCTCATACCAGTTAGAATGACCATCATCAAAAAATCTACAAACAATAAATGCTGGAGAGAGTGTGGAGAAAAGGGAACTCTCTTGCACTGTTGGTGGGAATGTAAACTTATACAGCCACTATGAAGAACAGTATGGAGGTTCCTTAAAAAACTAAAAATAGAACTACCATATGACCCAGCAATCCCACTACTGGGCATATACCCTGAGAAAACCATAATTCAAATAGAGACATATACCACAATGTTCATTGCAGCTCTATTTACAATAGCCAGGACATGGAAACAACCTAGGTGTCCATCGACAGATAAATGGATAAGGAAGATGTGGCACATATATACAATTGAGTATTACTCTGCCACAAAAAGAAACGAAATGGAGTTATTTGTAGTGAGGTGATGGACCTAGAGACTGTCATACAGAGTGAAGTAAGTCAGAAAGAGAAAAACAAATACCGTATGCTAACACACATATATGGAATCTAAAAAAGAAATAAAGAAAAAGGTTCTGAAGAACCTAGGGGCAGGACAGGAATAAGGACGCAGACGTAGAGAATGGGCTTGAGGACACAGGGAGGGGGAACGGTAAGATGGGACGAAGTGAGAGAGTGGCATGGACATATATACACTACCAAATGTAAAATAGATAGCTAGTGGGAAGCAGCCGCATAGCAAAGGGAGATCAGCTCAGTGCTTTGTGACCACCTAGAGGGGTGTGACAGGGAGGGTGGGAGGGAGATGCAGGAGGGAGGAGATATGGGGTTATATGTATATGTATATATAGCTGATTCACTTTGTTATAAAGCAGAAAGTAACACACCATTTTAAAGCAATTATACTCCAATAAATATGTTTAAAAAAAGAGTGAATCAGTAGACATTACAAAATCAAAATATAAAAGCAATAGCTTTTCAGTATATAAACCAAAGTGAGTTAGAACAGTTAAAGTTCAATCGACCTTTTTTTCTATAGGAATAACAAAAGAAGTTAAAACATTTAGGAAGAAATTTAACAAGAATTGTGTAGGGCTTACACAAAGAAAACCTTAAAACCCTAGTGAGGCAGGTTAAAAAGCCTTGAATAAATGGAAACACATAACTTGCTTGTGGAAATCAAAATGTCACACTGTAAAGATGTTAATTCTCTCTAAATTAATCTATTGAATCAATATAACCTGAAATGAAATAATCTGAAAATAAAACTTTAACTTTGATCTGTTAAAATATACATGCAGAACTAGCCAAGAAAAATAAGAAGACTGAGGGCGAAGCCCTACAGAATACTAAAATATAATAGAGTGACATAAATTAGGGTAGCTTGATAAGTGAAGTTATGTACCCATGGCTCTCAAATAATGCAGAAGAATTACCTAGGATGCATGTTAACTCTGAAATTTCCCTGTGGGTCAAACATTAAAAATTCTGACTTTCTATGTCAGGGCTAGAGTGTGAAAATATGCATTTCTTAAAATGAGATTCCCAGATGATAATAACACAAGTATAACTATCCTTCCCTTAACTAATCTACCAATTTAACTAATGAACTCTATTTTCACTATGAAACATATCATCTGATGCTCTCTGCATACTGAAAACCCAGCCAGTGGACCACACTGTTGCATTCACACTCTGTTCCCACAGGTGAGTCCATTGTTTTCTTTCTTAGAAGCAAAATAAAAACTCAGAACTGTTTATGCCTATTTACACCAAATAATTACCTAATTTAATTAAATATTGTGGAGCCCTACATCAAGGGCACAGGACAAAACTTCCGGAATTAACCAAGCCCCCATAGCAACTGTTGCCATGGGCTCTCCTAATCTAAACCGGACAGCCCCCCACCCCTGGACTCCATATTAGGCAAAATAATCACCATGTAGTAACCTTGTAGCATCCTGACCAGTCACCTAATGCCATCCTGCCAGCAGGAATTTTCTTTGTCTTGAGGCTGTAAAAGTTGGCTAGTAGCCCACAAAGGGGGTTGGCTCTCCCTGGTCTGTCAGGAAGTAGGCCCGCTGTATTGGCAGTGCCCCTCACTAACTCTGCTCTGCTCTTTGCTCTCAATAAATTCACTCTTTTCTAAAATACTTCGTGTTTGGAAACTCTTCTTCCAACCCGCACTCGGACCACGACATTTTGGTGGCCTGTACGGGGACATCTCTTGGAGGGATCTCCTCCCCGGCCTCCTCTCATTTCTTGGGACCCTCTGTGAACAGGCAAGCTGCCATGGAAGCAACAGAGGAACTATGGCCAGGGCCACACCCTGGTGTGTTCCAAAGGCTGCATGGCTCACTTCGCCCCTGTAACTGCCACCCAGAACGGGTGAGGGTCCCTCTGTCTTCCTTCTGACTGAGGACTAGGCCAACTGATATTGTGCGGGCACGGGTCAGGCATTTAAAAGCCATTAGGGCGCCTGGCGCTTGAAGCTCCCGTCAAAGTATAAGGGGGTCACAGAACAGACCAGGCTGTTAGAGCATCTGCCCTCAGCAAGACAATTTCCATGCACCGTGAGGCACATATTGGTTCAAGCAAAACACTGAGCCCTCTCCCCTTGGCCGCCACCTTCCCAGCAGGACTGTGAGGGTGATTCCTCAGCCCGTCTTCTCTGTTACTTTCACCTTTTTCTCAGTTGGTACTGACTTACAGGAGCCTAGGGTTGCCTCTGAGCCATCCCAGGAGTGCTTTTTCACATTTCAGGGAATCGCCAAACGGTGAGTCACCCGGGGGGTCCCAGGAATCTCTCTCTCTTTTCTTTCATTCCCTTCCCGAGTCTTATGGTGCTTAGTTGCACAGTTTGTGCCTCAGTCGCATGCTCAGGGATCACTTCTCACAGTCGGACATGACTGTTGGGACGGTTGGCCCATTTTGTGCCTTTGTCTCATGGAGAGATCACTGGGACAAAGGGGACACCTTTCTGTCAGCCGGTGACTCTCAGGACCCCCATTTTATGGCACACAGGCTAAGAATGGGTTCTGGAACGTCTCGGGAGCCTCCCTCAGACTCACCCCTTGGCTGTATCCTCAGGAACTGGAAAAATTTGACCCTGAAAATCTCAAAAAGAAGAGGCTCATTTTCTTTTGTAACACGGCTTGGCCGCAGTATAAACTGGGGAACCAAGAACAATGGCCTCTTAACGGCACACTAAATTATAACACGATCCTCCAACTTGATCTCTTTTGCCGGAAACAAGGAAATGATTCAGAGGTTCCTTAGGTCCAGACCTTCATGGCCCTTAGTCAGAATCCAGATCTGAGGGACTCATGTTACATGCGTCTTTCTGTTGCCGCCTTATCCCCCAGTCCCCCTCTGTCTCCCTCTCCGTCAGATCTCCTAGACGACCCTCTACTTGACCTTTCCTGTCCCCCACTTCATCAACCCCCTTCACTTCAGCCCCCGCCCCCTCCTCAATCCACCGGTCCCCAACAGCCAACCCCTTATCAGGGCGAAAGCCCTCTCTCTCCTCCCCACACAAGATCGAGGACTGCCCAACGCCAGGAAACAGATTCTAACATGCTTCCCTTAAGAGAAGTAGCTAATGGAGACATGGGCACTATTAGAGTCCATTATCCCTTTCCCATGTCTGACATTTCCCAAATTCAAAAGTTAGGTTCCTTCAGTCAGGATGCCCACAATATTCTTTAGACTCTGGAGAAAACTGGTTAAAATAAAACTTTTTTTGAAATTGCAAAAGGGGTTCTTTTTGCATGTGCAATTAGAAGAGCTAGCCTGTTGAAATATTTTTTTCAGAATCCTGTCCCAGAGAGAACAAAAAGATGCCTAGGAAAAACTTTGAAGTTTATTCTTATCCTGTCTTTGAGCTACAAACACAGTCCACTTTGCCTGAGACTTCAGCCTTAGGTTAATTAGTAGAACTTCAAGCCAAGAAAAAAAAAAAGAGGCAAAGAGACATTTTAAATCTCAAGTGGAAACTATGAGATCTCTGACTGTCTGGATATACGTGTATGTCTCAGTATGTGTCTTTGTCTTTGGATAATATTGCTGAGGTTAATTTGTAAATGAGCTCTATTTAATTGGCTTAAAAGAAAAGTAAGTGATCACAAATCAAACAATTCTAAATACAAGAAAAAATAAGCTAAATAAATTTCAGATTCATGTGAACTGAGAAATATTAAATTAATACCTGGTGTTAATGGTTACATTTGTTGATCTAATTAATATAGACATGTCTTTTGAGCCATCAACATTAAGTATAATACTTTTATTGTGCCTAGATATAATATAAACTAAATATGCTCTTATTATATCTGTTGCAAATTTGTCAGCAATGAAAATAACTCAATGTGAAGAAACTTTTAAGAAAAGAAAATACAAATGAGATAAGAGCTTTGGGTGAACTTTTTAGGAATAATTATGTTTTAGGAATGTCTACTTAAGAATAATCTCTCCAGATATTCAACAACTTAAAACATTTAGAGTTATGCTAAATTAAGTTAAAGGATGGAAGCTTATTAAATAACTAGTCCATTTCCAAATAAAATAAGATACTGAAACATTAACTACTGAACACTGGCTTCCTTTTAGATAGAAACAAAAGGTTTGGAATTATTTTAAAAATGTGTTTGGTGCCACACTGAGATATTTTCTATAAGAAAGCACATTCTTCAAAAATTATTATTTGGATGTATGTTTACTAATCTACAGAGAGCTGATATAAAGGAGAGTTCATGGTTGCTTAAGGAAAGTAGGATGTATGTTTTCAGTAAAAAAGGTATGAGGAAATGGAATTACATTTTATTAAGGAAAAAGGAAGTAGGACTGACTTACAGGTGACTGTTTCTGAATGGGAAAATAAAGTGATGGATACAGAAAGTGATAAAAAATGTTTGTGGAAAATGGACCCTGAGAAAAGAGTTTTATACATGGTACAAGTTTTCTTAAGATGTTGAACTGCCTTTGCAAAAATACTACCTCTTCAAGATTTATAGAAAGGACTTTCTAAGATTGAATTAAAATTAATTAGGTAAATAAATTTTGTGATTAACATAAGCTGGTACCAGACTGGAATTTGGTTCTCTCTCTCTGTTAAGAGAACAAAGTTTTCTTGGAATGCTGCTTTTGGTAACAGACTGTGTGAATTACCTTGCATTTAAGTGATTTACATTTGCTTTTAAAATCCTTTTGTTACTCTGCTTGAGTAAATAAGTAGTATTTCACAATGATCTATGAAGATTATGTCGCATGTAAAGTTCATTCTGCTTCTACAAAAATTAACCCCTCATTGCCAGACTTTTGCCATCCTGATATCCTTAAAATATGGCAGCAGTCTACTCCTAAATCAGGGAATTTAAGATGGGTAAACAATAGCTGTCAATCAAACAGTCAGGGCTATGGGAAATCCAAGACGGCCGCCTGGCTTTTTCTGCCTCCCTGACAATCCTCATTTTTTTATTTGACGGGATAAGTCTTCCCTGGCGGCAGGGTTAATGCCCTCACAATGGGAAAAAAAAAAAAAAAATTACGTTTCACTGAATATTAAATTCTAGTTTTTTTCATTAAGGTCTGTGTTACCAAGACTCACTTCCCAGACAGTACCTTGCTGTTATATTATATTGCTAAAAAGTTTAACTGAATTATTAAAGGACACTCTAAGTTTGTTTCTGAAGCTTATCTCAGTAATCTATTTTTGGATGAAAATCAGATGCCCCATGACCCACAATCAGGGGATTATACACTGGAAAAGACATAATTTAAAGGACTATTTCCAACCTGGATGGATGGGGACCCACTTGGAGCTGGCTAAATGACTCTCTTTGTAACTACACCCTCAATTTTAATCAGACAAGCCTGGAGTGGGATCTCTGGTCAGAGGAGGATGAATATGATGTACATGAACATAATTTCACTTTGTGTTCGGGAAATTCAAGGAAAAATGCAACTAAGAAATATACTAATGAAGACCATAATCCCCCAAAAAAGTTCGGCCCTGGGAACTAAATATGTAGGGATTGGTGTGACCACCAGACACTTACTTAGTTAAACCTCCCGACAAGACTCTCCTCCAAAATATAACATAATTCAGCTAATATTCAGAAATTTGTTTGCCAATCTCCCCGTCACACTCATAATCAGTCAGAGCCCGGATTCTCTCCTTTATGTGTAGATGATTATTTCCTTGGAGTTTGGCCTTCCCAATATAAGCCTAGGCCATGGGACCTCAGTCTATTTCCAGAGGAAAACTCCCAAAAGGTCAGGGCCTGGCTCTGGGGACCCACAATGGGGGAATCCTTGAGGGACACCAGATTTTCATTTCTATCCGGTAATGGGGTCTATCTGGATCTTCCCACACTTTGGAGGGGCTTCTGTACTATTACTGCTGCAGTCCCAGAGGTGACCATTATGACTATAAAGGATTTAGCTTCCTCAGGAGGCATTCCCAACCTTGGGTCCTTCCTCGAGGAGGCCTTAAGACCTGTCCGGGAGAGACAAAAATGAACCACCGATTGGCGGGGACATGCTTATGATAACCCAATTCTTGATCGGCCCGAAATAATACACAGTGTCTTTAGAGGGCTCTCTTGGTTTGCAGGCATACCCCTCTTAGAGAGGAGCGTCCTCAATCTCACCATCATAATCCAGGAATCTTGGAAGGCTACGGTAGCAGCCACTGAGGAACAGCAGTCAGCCCTAGGCTCTCTGACCAAGGTAGTTTTACAAAATAGGAGGGCCCTTAATGTTATAACAGATGAGGCAGGGGGTGTCTGTGCCCTACTATGCAGCTTCTATACTAATACCTCTGGCCAGGTTGAAGAAGACCTTCAGATTCTAAAGAAAAACATCAAATTAATAGAATATTTAAAAGAGAGAACAGGACAGCGCCCCAGCTTGCTTTCCAACCTCCTCTCCTCTATGGGGATCTGGTTATGGACATGGCTATTGCCCCTGCTGGGACCATTAATCTTGATAGCCTTTGTTTTGTTGTTTAGTCCCTACATTATTAACACATTATCTAAGTTCATCTCCCGACAGGTTCAAAAGATTCAATTCCAGATGGTGCTACAACAAGGATACCAGCCAGTTGGCACACGGACTACATCGGAACAAGCCACCTTATCATTCCACAGGTTCTTATCTCCCTCTGTAAATACACCCTGAGAGAGAGCAGGCATTGGGACTCAGGGCCCCGCAACGCCCCTGTCCAGCAGGAAGAAGCTAGGAATGGTCATCACCCCTTTCACCAGTAACCTGGGTTCCTATGGCCTGAGACGGGGATAGGCAGATAGTTAGTCATGAGCGGTGTGTTAAGGGGCCAAAGATTTGGCCCATAAATAAAAAGAGGGGGAAACATGGAGCCCTACATCAAGGACACTCTGCATCAAGGACACAGGACAAAACTTCCGAAATTAACCAAGCCCCCATAGCAACTGTTGCCATGGGTCTCCTAATCTAAATCGGACAGCCCCCCAACTCCATATTAGGCAAAATAATCACCATGTAGTAACCTTGTAGCATCCTGACCAATCACCTAATGCCATCCTGCCAGCAGAAATTTTCTTTGTCTTGAGGCTATAAAAGTTGACTACTAGGGGCTTCCCTGGTCGCGCAGTGGTTGAGAGTCCGCCTGCCGATGCAGGGGACACGGGTTCGTGCCCCGGTCCAGGAGGATCCCACGTGCCGCGGAGCGGCTGGGCCCGTGGGCCATGGCCGCTGAGCCTGCGCGTCCGGAGCCTGTGCTCCACAACGGGAGAGGCCACAGCAGTGAGAGGCCCGCGTACCGCAAAAAAAAAAAAAAGTTGACTACTAGCCCACAAAGGGGGTCAGCTCTCCCTGGTCTATCAGGAGGTCGGCCCAGTGTATTTGCAGAGCCCCTCACTAACTCTGCTCTTTGTTCTCAATAAACTCACTCTTTTCTAAAATACTTAGTGTCTGGAAATTCTTCTTCCATCCCGCGCTTGGACCATGACAAATATTATGTAAACCCATAAAATGTAAGTTCCAAAAGAAGACTGTTTCTATGAAATCTAAGTTAAATGTTTTAGAAAAATACAATAAAAGTAAATTGCCGAAAAAATATTTTGAACTAGTGTGGATGAGAAAACTCCAACAGATTAGAATAAAATCATAAAAAGCTAGAAGGATTCTCACTTGGATTACTCCTAAAGGTCTTCCTCTAAGACTTGTCCACTTTAAAGAAAGGTATAAGAGCATCATTAACGCAAAATTGATGACACAAAAATTAACAGTAGAACCACAGTCAAAGAAAATGCCTAAGATCTAATTCAACAGACTGGCAAATGTGCATTCATATGTTTTAAATTAAAATATTTAGGGTGTTATGTATTTTTTAATGATTTTCTGCTTTAACCAGTTTTTTTTATTATTAAATGAGGAAATAGTAATTCCAATCATATTGGCTAAGGGGACATCTTCTCTAATGAAAAAATACACAATTTGAGAAACACTATAATAGACAAATAGATCACTGAAATAGTCTTCAGAGATGGATTAAACAGGAAATTTGGAGAATATATATTCCAAATAGAAGATAGATAAATCAACTAACGATGCTGAGAATATCAACTAGTCATTTGGAAAAAAATACTATACAGCTGGATCTTTTTTGTATTCTTACCAAAAAAATTAGAAAAGAAAAATATATGATATATTAAGGTCAAAATATTCAAGAAAGCACTAATTATTTAATTAAGTTACAATTATGAGGAAGACCTTTTAAGCATAACATTACATATAAGCCATAAAGTATTAAAAACAAGACAACCAGCCCAAAATGGAGTTGTTTATTTTAAGTCCCACATCACCAAACTGAGACAATCACAGTTTCGGCTCTCCTAGAAGGAAAACTAAACTAATCAATCAGACACCACCTGATCAGCACTAGTGGGGTCACCTGCCTGACAGACCCCTGCTATCCCCTGAAGGAAGGTAACTATGCATTAACCTACCGCTTCTCTCCCTACTTTATTTTTCCTCGTTCCTGCTCCCTTCTGCCTACGAAAGTCTTTCATTTTGAACAACTGCCCGAAACTCCTTTCTATCTGCTAGACGAGATGCTGCCCGATTCAAATTGATTTTTGCTCAAACTCTTAAAATGTTTTCTAGGGGGCTTCCCTGGTGGCGCAGTGGTTGAGAGTCCGCCTGCCGATGCAGGGGACACGGGTTCGTGACCCGGTCTGGGAAGATCCCACATGCCGCAGAGCGGCTGTGCCCGTGAGCCATGGCCGCTGAGCCTGCGCGTCCGGAGCCTGTTGCTCCGCAACGGGAGAGGCCACAACAGTGAGAGGCCCGCGTACCGCAAAAAAAAAAAAAAAAAAAAAAATGTTTTCTAGGGCTTCCCTGGTGGCGCAGTGGTTGAGAATCCGCCTGCCCGTGCGGGGGACGCGGATTCGTGCCCCGGTCCGGGAGGATCCCACGTGCAGTGGAGCGGCTGGGCCCGTGGGCCATGGCCGCTGGGCCTGCGCGTCCGGAGCCTGTGCTCCGCAACGGGAGAGGCCACAACAGTGAGAGGCCCGCGTACCGCAAAAAAAAAAAAAATGTTTTCTAGGGCTTCCCTGGTGGCGCAGTGGTTGAGAGTCCGCCTGCCGGTGCGGGGGACGCGGGTTCGTGCCACGGTCCGGGAGGATCCCACGTGCAGTGGAGTGGCTGGGCCCGTGGGCCATGGCCGCTGGTCCTGCGCGTCCGGAGCCTGTGCTCCGCAGAGGGAGATGCCACAGCGGTGAGAAGCCCGCGTACCGCAAAAAAAAAAAAAAAAAAAAAGTTTTCTATGACTCAGTTTATCTTTTAACAGTTCTGTTAGTAACAGTAAGAAGCGGGGAGCGAAGGAGACCCCCGACGGCCCCAGGAGCAACGAGCAACCAGACGTGGTACCTGCTGAGCCCTGAGCTCGCTGCCTCTTCCGCCTCAGGAGGTGCTGGGTCCGCCCCTCTTGGAGTCTCGAAGTCTTTTGTCTCAGAAGCTTTTAGACTTCATTTAAACATTTCTTTCTCTAGACTCGGTCTGGAAGCCAGTCGGAGGCCAACTGGGTCCGACTTAGAAACGCGACCGGGTAGGGAGGTGGGACCACGGAACTAGTTCCGGGTCAGACTTGGTCTGACTTAAGCAGGATTGGGCCCAGCGAGAGGAGTGACGTGAATAAAATTTTAAGTCCAAACAAGCAGGTTATCCTTACCCAGGGTAATCTTGCATTATAGTGGCCACAGCTGAGGATAATCTTGCACTATAGTGGCCACAGCTGAGAACTTTTAACCTGATAAGCTTATCCATTTACAAGTTGCCTTAGAGAAAAAGGGATCTCAGGCTAGCACTCACTATAAGGCGTAGAGGGAAAACTATTCTTCCTCCTCTTCAGTTTGTCGTGACCAGGATGAGGCTTGCTGGGACACCCCACTTTCTCCAAAGCCTACAGAATCCTGGGGAAACTGGCAGAAGCAAAAAAAGGGTAAGAATTCTTAACAAAGTCAGCTCTCCTAGATCTCTATCTGTGGTGCCTCGTCGAGAGAGCAAGGGAAAACTTCTCGTTGTTCCTTTCTTTCCAGATTCAGATTGGCAGGCAAAAACATTTGTAAGATTTATTCTGAATCGAATCGTGACTTGTGAATTTGCTTTCGGGCACCCACTGGTTGTCGACATATTCCTAGGGCCAGCTATCGCCTTCTTGTTTGTCTCGTTTTGTGTCCTGAGAACTTAACTTGGCTTTCTGTCTGACTGGGGCATGTGGGTTCTTGTGTGTGCAGGAAGCTCCACTGTTAGTTTGGGGGCCCCAAAATATGGCTGGACATAAATGTGGATTGCAGTCCATTGGCGGCCACAGTCATACTGTTGCCATCTCAAAGATCCCAGCATGATGCATACAAGTAGACAGTTCTCTAGTGCCAATTCATGGGCCCAGAATCAAAGCAAAACCACGTCTTTCTTTTTTTGATCTCCCTGTATCCAGTTGTCTTTTGGAATTAAGGGTTCCTGATTGATGTTCTATCCATTAATCTTAGACAACAATATGGGTTCATATATCTATTAATGTTTACGAAACAACATCACCACGGACACGACTGACCTAAAAGCCTGAGTTTCAGAGTCACCTATAGATAAATTAAGGATTATAACAAGCAGCAAAAATCAGTTGCCTTTTGGAAAAGATGACTTGATGAGAAGTCAGAAGGATATCTAATGATTCTGGGGTGGCCACTGCATAATTGAACAGCTTAAGTGAATATTGTGCATCCTTATTAAGTATGAACTCAATAACCAAGACTTTATTGATTAAAAATTATTCTCAAGTGTTTTGAAAAAGTATTATTACATTTTCATTTTTATTTTATATTTTCTACTTTAATTTTTGCAGTAACATGAGAAAATTGAAACTTTTTAGTGATATTTAACTCATCAATATTAATATTTAACAACTTAGAAGCAATTTAACAGGTTATTAATGAAAAACTATATATTATAAACATGAATTATATCTTTCACTTAATATTATCATGGCTAACAGTAAAATCTGCATCTATGCTTACATAGTGGCTTTTAGGAAATTTCAAAATATGGTAGATAATAAGTTGACCAGTGTCTGCTATTTAAAGAAAATTGCTTGCATTTTCTAAAAATGATTGGCAGCTGAGTTTGGCACATTGGAAATCCCTGGTTGGTGAGGCTCTGGGGATGAAGACAGGCATATTTCATTTGTACACCCAAAAAGTATGGTAGTTCTAGAACTTTGCAACACATTGGGCAGGGACTAGAAACAGTTACTTGGTGGAAGTTGACAGGACTATTTAATGACTTGGGCCCCAGGGGTATATCCCAAAACCATGGAAAGAATTTCCAAGATCACTGTGAAATATGATTTACTGGACAGAAAATGGTGAAAGTCAACTGAAGAGAATCAGAAGTTTCCGTGAGAACTGGGAGTTTTCCTAAGAGTTGTTTTTCTGTCTTCCATGAAATTAGCCATTTTCTATGTTTTCAACAGATTTTTTTCCTTTCCTAAAGTCTCGAAAAGAGGATGAATGGGGCAACATCACTGAAAGCCTCTTTGGGGATTTTTCTAATGATAATTCACTCTGAGAAGGAGCTCTGCATTCGTTTTATGTAAAATTTCCTATGACATAGCTTTGCACCTGAACTGTAGTATAGTTTTATGCTTTCAGAAAACCAGTGGGAAACTGGTTTCTCCCGTGATATGAGGGCTTCAGTGTCTTAATATATATGAGAAATACCTGGGGTAAAATTTAGTGCTATATTTAGCAAAAATGAATGCTTCTTCATACTAAAACAAAAGGTATACTTCTTTCTGCATTTTTTTGCAAATATAATCACCATTTATTCAGGAAACAATGGCTACATCTCATCACATACATATACATAAATGCTACACCTACCCTACACACACACACACACACACACACACACACACACACACACATTTTCAGGGCTTATCCTATGACAAACATGATATTCTGTACCCTGAAGGCACAGAACTGACAAGGGGTAATATACTACTGCACCAGAGAGTCATAAGTGTGGCCAAATCATGAAGTTTTAGTGGTGTAAGAGGAGAGGACTTTCTCAATACACAGTGACAGTTGTCACTTAGATGCGTCTCCAGCCCTACCCCCTCATTTCATGGAGGGATGAAGTTGCAAACATAAGTAAACAATAAAAAGAAAGAAAACCTTTTTACAAAAAAAAAAAAAATCTGCAATATATTGGAGCCCAAACCTCACAGCTTTAATATACTGAGGGAAACATAGTTTTCAGGGCTTATGGAAAGGCCTTCTCTTCCCTCCTGCCCAGAGAATAGAAGGATGTTCATGCTTTAGGAGTTCCACAGAAAACAGCTCTGCTGGGGCCCCATGGAGGAGGGCGGAGGGTTTGTTGTAGGCTTGCAGTGCAGTATGCAATAACGATATCTAGAAGTGACAACATGAAAAGGCTGCTAGAGCTCAGAAAAGGAAGCAAGCTGTGTATACCATGTGGTACACTACAGGACTTATGTCTGAGTAGGCAAGAGAATCTGGCTAGAGTGCAGCTGCGGAGAAAAAACAACATATGCCTTGGAATATATACAATGTGTGATGCTGTGTTGAAAGTAAACAGTGTGTGTCTATAACATAAATAGAGAAGTGCAGATAGAATCCATGTGTAGACAAATACAGTAAGTGGGTTTTTTTTTTATAAATGTGAACACTTATTTTTTTTAATGAATTTATTTATTTTTGGCTGTGTTGGGTCTTCATTGCTGCGAGCAGGCTTTCTCTAGTTGTGGTGAGCAGGGCCTACTCTTCGTTGCGGCAGCTTTTCTTGTTACGGAGCACAGGCTCTAGGAGCACGGGCTTCAGTAGTTGTGGCATGCAGGCCCAGTAGTTGTGGCTTGCAGGCTCTAGAGCGCAGGCTCAGTAGTTGTGGCGCATGGGCTTAGTTGCTCCACAGCATGTGGGATCTTCCCAGACCAGGGCTCGAACCCATGTCCCCTGCATTAGCAGGTGGATTCTTAACCACCGTGCCACCAGGGAAGTCCTCAGTGTTAAGAGTGGTTAAAAATGGGTGGTTGGATATCTGCAACTTTAACATTCTTTATATAATTTTCTATTTTTCCAGTTTTCCTGTGATTAAGTATGCTTTATAATATACAGTGCTTTATAATAAGAAAAGTTAACAATGTTAAGATGATTTTCATCTTTACTCTTATTTGGTCGACAAAAATCCTGAAAAGCAATTGGTACATTATCAAAATCCTCTGGATAGACATCCAGGAACAACAGCTTTAGAAATTCCAAAACTACTGAATTTTTCTATTTGAATTAGCACTTTAATGTATAAGGTTCATTGTATGTCCAGCATTATCTCAAAGTTATAGAATAACAGTCCATAAAATCTTTTATTACTTTTGTTTCAGCACATATCTACCTACCAAATGAGCTTATTATTTTTTAAAAAGAAACAGCTGCTTATTCTTTCAAGAATGAAATTGTAAAAGTTTGCTTTTAAATCATATTATTGTATAAAATTATATAAATAACTACTTCTCTAGTTGAATTTTATCTTTTATTTACCACCCAGATGCAATGGAGAAAAAAATTAAAAAATAAAATTCTAGGCTATATAAAAATATTGCTAACATAACATTTATTCTCCATTTAAACAGCAATGCAGGCACACTGCAGAGGAAATATTTCCATATGGCATGCATAAACACCCTGGTTAGTGATCCCTTAAGAGTTTCTGTGCTGTAATATGTTTGAAGACTGGGGGAATATTTCTATAGCATTTTCCACATTTTTGCATTTTTTCTTATTATAATTTTTTCATATTTACTTTAAATCATATGCCTCTATTACTACTTTTTTGTGTATAGACTACTCTTAACTACTATCAAAATTGTTGAATATCTTTGGTTAGTGTGTACTATTTACCTTTGAAGCTAGAAAACTGATTTCTAAGGAGAACCAAAGGTATATAAATATAATGTATGCATGTATACCTATGTATATAGGTGTGTATATACATACGTACATATATGCATATGTATACACACAGATATACATACATACAGGACATCATGGGATTTTTGCTTGAAAAATAAATTATGGCAGACCAAACACTGGTAGGAAGAGATGTGACTGAGACAGGAAGAGGTTTGCCCAAGGAGAATTGATATTATAATTCAGGAAAAACAAGTAAGGTTGCTTTATTCCCCATCTCCCTTCCATTTTTTAAATATATCTCTGTTCATATATTTCCCATGGTGTTTCTCAGAAGCTTAATCTCTGGAAATAGTACTAGTAGAAAAAAAAAATCATGGTCAAGAAATATGGGGAAAAGCTACACAGTAATATTGCTTTCTGTAAGAACTTTAGAATATTAAAGGCTCTGAGAAGTTCTGTAATAATAAATCTGTCCAATTTTTCCCGAATCTCTTAACTGCAATGAAGATATTTTTTAAATAATATTAAATAGCACTCATACAACACATTATCCAATCCTTGTCTGTCATTATCACACTTACCTTTTAGACATTAAATTCATAAATGTTCTAATTTTTAATATTTTTCTGAGTTTTCTTCCTATTCTTTTTTTATTCTCTGTATCTTTCCCCCATTTCTTATTCCTCCACTTGCTCACACACCTTTAACTGTTTCATTTGTTTACTTAGTCATTAATGTTTATTTAAAACACCTGCACTGTTTGTTCCATTCCGTTCATTTAACGTTTTTCTCATTCCCCTTCATTCCTCTCTTTGTTACTAACTACCTTTTTCAAAACCGAAGCATTTGCATGGACCCTTCCTTCTGTTTCAACTATTTTCCCCCAACTTCACTTCCCAAATTCCTATTTATCCCCTTCCACCACACATACACACATATGCACAGGGTTAGGTATATTCACTATGTGCTACCTTAGTTCTGGGTGTTTTCATTATCACAGCACATTTACGGTAATTGGCCTTGTATTTATCTCTCACACTATGCACTCTGAGAGGTAGAAACCATGTCTGTCCTTTCCATTGTTAAATCCTCAGAATCTACCATGATGTACAGAGTATATACACATGTTTAATTGTTAAATTAATGAATGGATAATACTGCTAACACAGCTGTATTCTTCAAAGACTCCTGAATATGTTTACACAAAGAGTATATTATTATAAGTATTTCATTGTTTGAGTGCAGTTGCTGATGCAAAAGCTTATGTTGTTGAGTAGGTTGGTATTTTTCATGATTGAATAGCAATTTGTTTATGGACCATTGATTCCATGGAGACAGGTAACAGCACTTTGTCTTTTGAGCTTAACAATTCTTTACAAATACTAATCTGAACCAATCAATTTTTGAAAAGTGACTTTGTATTGATAGACATACCTAGTCAAAACAGTGAAAACATCCAAAGCTGTTTGGTGAAAAATATATATTTTTTGCTTGTTAATAAAGAATGTCAGACCCGCAAAAATCCCAAACAAAGATACATTTAAAGTCATCTACATTTGAATGAAAAATGTATGGTTATTAACTATATTATATGCTTGGTTTATTTAAAATAACATTAACATGTTGTAAGGACCAAAAAATTCTATTTACTAAAAGTGGGTTATAGCTCATTGCAATACAGCACACTAGAAATTTAAACACGGAAGAATAATATAATGAAAAAGACTTCATGAAATGCATCACTAAATATTT
This sequence comes from Tursiops truncatus, assembly GCF_011762595.2. NCBI lineage: Eukaryota > Metazoa > Chordata > Mammalia > Artiodactyla > Delphinidae > Tursiops > Tursiops truncatus. Next base: position 31,840,740 of record NC_047044.1, on the reverse strand, counting down.
ATTATGGCCTGATAGGTTGAATCATTTAGATTATCAATAATTAATCACTGAAAACTTCAGATACTTTATAAATATCAAAGACTTAATAATTACTTTACAAATCCTAAGTAGCATAAAATCTACAGACTTCATATATCAATGGAAATGAATACAAGTTAAAAAGATGGGTGCTTTAAAATGAATAAACTAAATCTAAAATATTCATATTTTGAAATGTTTGCTCTTATAAAGAAATGAGTGTGATGACAGGAAGGTAAAAATAATACCATCTCTAGACATAAATAGAGCATATGTGTGAGCAAAAATGCCAGCAGAGCAAACTTGCTGCCAGTTCCTCTTCTGAAAATATTAAATATGCATCCAACTCACAATTAGTCTGGATAGAGGAGGAAGAAATAATTTACACGAATGAAATTCACAGATTATCACTTCAGCCATTTGTATTAACGCTCTTCTCCAAATATATAAGAAATGTTAGAATTAACCATGTTGAATTTCAACTCCTTTATGTGTTTCCCTTTCAATTGTAATAACCATAATTTTGAGGATTATAATAATAATGATTGATATTGGTTTCACACTTATTGGGTAGACAATGCCCCATACCAAGAACTTTACATATATAATCTCATTTAATTCTCTTAATAATTTATTGGTAGATTTTATTATAGAAAAACCCCACGATAATGTAATAGGTGAAGTATAAAACTTTCAACTGCATAATATAAACTAATGTTATTGCAAGTGTAATTAAATGACTAGGTTGAGACTGAACAAGATTTTTTTGCTGGGGGGAAGGGGTGAGATGCAGAATGCAGCCATCCTGGTCCCAGCTGTAGCTTGGTATCACATTATAACAGTTGTCAGCTCTGGCTTACATATCTCTGTGTGTCTGACAATGATGGTTTGGACTCCTAGGTCATACACAGCAGTTCCAGGAATCTTTCAATGCCCATTTGGTCATATAGATATGAGGCGATTGGGCTGAGAAAATGCTAGGGACTTGGGGACTCACTCTCCTTCTTCCTCTCACAAAAATAGGCTAGCCTGTCATTCATTCACCTGTCCTTTTGCTCCCATTCGAATCCCATCATGGCTACTCTCCACATGTAGTATGATTAATAGAAGCTAGACAGAGAATAACTCAATGCTAATTGCATTATCTGAATTTGTATTATCCTCAAGTATTACAATTTTGTCAAACGTGTTTTAAGGAAATAGGAAACTAAAACTTAAAGAAGTTACATAACTTGCCTAAAATCATTCAGTAAGTAAATAAAAATTGAGAATTAATCCTAGGACTCTTTTCTTTGAAAGTAACAGAGGTCAATGCCAGTTAACGAAACACAAAAAGACGAAAACTAGTTTATAATAAGGATTGGGGTATTGTCTCTTGACCCTGTAATTCAGAATACAAACAGGAAGAAACTGGAACTAGCTGAGCTGTACCACAGGTGACAAAGAAACGTCTCGATCTTTGCTTCTCTCTACATGTCTGCTTCATTCTACTGTTGTTACAAACCAGCTTTCTTTGCTTCTATTCTTTGTGGCAGAAATAGACATCATCAGCTTCCAAATATTATTTCTTCCCTTTAAGGGATCAGACAGAATAAAGTTAAAATCTTAAGAGAGACCCTTGGACAAAAACGGAGACTCATGTATTGAATAAGAAAGAATTTATTGAGTATCTCTTGCGTTTCAGATATTTTTCTGGGTGTTGGACATTCAAAAATAGACAAGATATGATTCTTGTTCTTGAGGAAGCTATAGTTTAGAGGAAAATGAATTTATATAAGCAAATAAGATCTACATAACATGGAAAATGCTAAAACTGAAGTGCTTTAAGTGTTTCCTTTCTTCCATACTTCCCCCTACAATCAATATACCTCACAGAGCCTCATAGTTTACAAATCTGACCATGGAATTTCCCACTTTAAACCTCCCATAAACTTCTCATGCACTTTGAATAAAATTCAAACTCATTATCACAGTCTAAACTTTCTACAAGAAATAGCCCTGTTTATCTTTCCAATTTCATCTCCTCCCATTCTATCCTTTGCTCCTTCCACAAGCCAAGCTCATTCCTACAACAGAAGACCTTTGCCCTTACTAATCCCTCTGCAAGGAAAATGCCAATCCTAGATCTGGGCTGATATCTTCCTGTAGTTCATTTCATGTCAAATGTCATCTCCTCAGAGAGGTCTTCATTAACCAAGATATAAAAAAGTACCCCCTCTTTAGTTACTCTTTATTGTCATGCCCTGTTTTACGTTCTCACAGCACTTATCACTAATGTGTGCACTTGTTTAATGTCTGTGACGCCCACAGAGTCAATTCTATGAGCAGGAATCTTGTCTGTTTTCTTCACTACTGTGTGCCCCACAGTGTAGAACATCTCCTGGCACATAGCAGGCATCCCACACAATTCTTAGTGGAATGAGGTAATGAATGTATAGTATGTGGGACAGGCAAAGAAGAGGGGCCTTTGGACAAACACAGAGATTCATGTAAGACTTCCTAGAAGAGCAATTGCCTTCAGTCTTTCATTCTTTATACTCAAAATTTCAGATACTTCTAATACTTCTTCCAATAATATGGTTTCTAGACCTCACCAGTTTCACAATCCAAATGGCTGTCTCTTTGACAAATCCCAGTTTTAAGTCTCTTAAAATATGATTCAAAACTGAATACAGTAATGCCAAAAGAGTCTGTCTAGCACAGAGAATAGTCGGGTATGTACTTTGTATGATTTATTCCTTGCATTTCTATTAGTCCAAACTAAGAACGGGCTAATTTTTAAATAGCATAAACCAACAAAATATCATTAGCTCAAATTCAGGTTATAGTAAATTAAAACTTGCAGTTATCTGGGCTTCCCTGGTGGCGCAGTGGTTGAGAGTCCGCCTGCCAATGCAGGGGACACGGGTTCGTGTCCCAGTCCGGGAAGATCCCACATGCCGCGGAGCGGCTAGGCCTGTGAGCCATGGCTACTGAGCCTGTGCATCCGGAGCCTGTGCTCCGCAACAGGAGAGGCCACAACAGTGAGAGGCCCTCATACCGCAAAAAAAAAAAAAAAAAAAAAAAAACTTGCAGTTATCCTGTCACTAGTGGAACAGCAATTCCCTTGGCTCTTGCCCTCTCAAGGGAGAGAACTCAGTCAAGAGGCATAGAGCAGTTTTAAGTAGCAGGAGTTTTATTAAGCAAAGCAAAATTATGCTCCCAAGAAAGGATGAGAGTGAGCTCTCCAGAAACCAGAAGCAACCCCGCAATGGGGCAGGGTTGTATTTTTTGTTTTTTGTTTTACAATTACAATTACAATTAAGGAATGCTTAAAGAAACAACTTTAAGAACCCACTAAGAAATTAGAAACAACTGTAGGTATTTCAAGCATAAAGGGAATTAATACAGAAAAAAAAGGAAGTTTACAAAATAATTGGAAGGGCTCAAAGAAAAAAAATCAGGAATAAACAGCTACTAGTTCTTTAGATCACAAAGCAGCAAACTGTAATCAAGAGGTCAGGAAACCACCATACAAGTTCAAAAAGCCACAGTTGCTCTCAACCCCCAACCCAATGACTGGCAGTGGAACATGGAGTCCAGCTGGATGCTGCAGAAGCACACATCTGCTCAAGCTTTATGCAACTGCCAGAGGAAGAATGGTTTCTGCTTCTCTTTTTCTTTCCAAGTCTCCATGAGTGCATCTTATTAGAACATAAATTGCATCAAAACTGTTGAACCCACGTATTCTAGAAATGTAGTTCCCATACTTTCAGCCCCTTGAGAAAGAGTAGAAAGCATAGAAAAAGAGTGGAAATGAATAACACAACTAACAAAGAGATTGAGAGAGTGTTCAACATCAAGAAATTGCAACATATTTATAGAAGACGTAAATCAGATGGAAGGGTTCTGATAAAGAAACAAAGTGGAAACTACTGAAGCCCACCCACCTAGAGCCCATGCTCCACAAGAGAAGCAACTGCAGTGAGAAGCCCGTGCACCACAGCCAAGAGTAGCCCCCGCTTGCTGCAACTAGAGAAAGCCTGTGTGCAGCAACGAAGACCCAATGCAGCCAAAAGTAAATAAAATAAATTTATATTAGAAAAAAAAGAAAGTGGAAAAGGCAACAGTCTAGAATATGCAAATAATTGGGCTGCAGTGAATGAGGCAGCCTATTCTTGCAGTGTAATTATGACCAGGCATAGCCTCAGGGTGTACAGGTATAAAAGATAAAGAAAAGGTAAAGGTACAGAAAGAGATTAACTGAAGATCTTTTTATTAACCACTATGCCAGTTGCTCCCATCTCTACACTCTCATGCATAGAATCAATTAAAAGCAGTTTAAATTGGCCAAAAATTAATTTGTTTTCTCTTAATACTTGTGTGAAAGTAAAGTAGGGGAACTCGCATGAGAGTTAATACCCAGCGCATATCCCTCATCATATTATTTGTGAGGCAACTGACCTTTAGTACCTCGAAAGCAACATAGCTATAATATTTTGCAGCTCCTCCTACTGAGAAGTAGAATCTCTTTTCCCATCCCTGGACTGCTCCTTGTGACTTATTTTGACCAACAGAATGTCACAAAAGTGACCCTGTGCAAGCTCTTGAAGCTCCTGTCTTCATCCACTTGGAATCCTCCTACTTCTGTCATCATGAGAAGAAGCCCAGCATGGAAGACCACATGAAGAAGACTGCCCAGGCTTCCTGACTGTCCAGCCCTGACTTCTGAGCCTCAGAACTTGAGATCATCAATCCCAGCTGAACTTCCAACCTAATGAACCCACATGAGTGAGCCCAGGTGAGACGAGCAGAAGAGGATGAGAAGTACTTTATGGCCATGGAATTTAGGGGTGTTTTGTCTATAACAAAGGCTAAATTTAACATTACTCAGACAATCCTCCACTCCCTGCACACTCAATACAATTAAAGTTTATCCTATCCACAAACTCACTACTCCTTCCCTCACCTCCTTTATAACTTGTTCAAATACCTGATACTCAAGGAGGTCTTTTCTAACTACCTTATTTTAAATTATAACCACCCTCTTATACTCCATCTCTACTTCTAGGAGACAGATTTCTACTTGTGTCACTCCCTACTGTTTACTCACTGCCTGCCTTGTACCTGCCACATAGTGGGCACTCAGTAAATATGTGTTAAGCAAATTAATGAATGAATTGATAGGGTATGAGTAGTAACATATCAATTCTAGGAACACTCTCTTTTGAGTGAAAGAAGGATCATTACTTTGGCCCTCTAAAGATGAAAATGCAAATCTAGCATACCCTAAGGGAACAACAGGGAATAAGCTTTGCTTTATGACCATAATGTGAATGCTATTTACTGGTTTTCATATTTTAAAATTAATCTATAGATAAGTTATACAAGACAATTATAAAATAAAATGTAAGTGTTATTAACCTCAACAACAAAACAATAAAAGCCTCCATAATAGTTATTAGAAAAAGAAGTGGGGAAGGAATAAGGTTATAATAACCCTGTTGTGTATAATGGGAAAAGAAAAATAAAAGCATTGTCTAAAGCCAGTGGAACAAGAGTTGGGTGCTTAATCTAGTATTAAATTGCAAAGGTGACTTGTGGGAAAAGTGAAAATAATGACTATCAAAACATGGGAGGATAGCAAAGGCTAGGTTGGAATAGAAGAGGCAAATGCCTGAGTACAGATTAAGTTTCCTTATTTTCCCGAGAGAAGTTAAGTTGCTAGTAAGATAGTGTAAACATATTGTTTAGATTTTCAAATGTAGCCGCCAGAAGAACCAAAACAGGGACAGTTAAAAGAATTTACCTCTGGGGTATGGGCCTGGAATAGGGGAGGGTACCTGTTGTTTGTCTTATAAGCTCGATAGTAAAATTTAATTTTTCACCATATTCACAATTTTTCTATTTTTAGAAACAGTAATGATAAAATGAATGAATAAAAGTTACTTAAGTATAAAACAAAAATGAAATGTTCATCTTGAGGAAAGTGAAAATCATTGAACTTCTCTAGACATTCTTTATAGACCATAAATAAATCTCCATAGTTTAAAATAAAAGAGAACTCATCTATGAGATACTAAAATTATTTAACATACAGGGGAGTTTGGAAAAATAAGAGTGACAGTGTCACTCATCGTCTTGTTCATCTTTATGGTGCTCACAGATGTCAGAAGAGTAAAGCAGTGCAAGGAATCCTGTATAAGTTTCCAGTGTTCTTGCTGACCTGTTTTACCAAGACCTCTCTGTAACTTTGATCTTATAACTCTTTAAGTTATTTCAGTTTGATTTTCTACAAACAGGAATTCAATCTCTGTGAACACAATGAATTTGTAGGTCAGGCAGCAATCAGATCAATTTTTACTTCTAACTTAGAAGTACAAAATGTTTTTTCTGGAATTGTAGGGGAAAAGTAAATGTTTCTACTGGGTCTTATGATATTCAAATTGTCTTACGAACTTTAGAAGAGTTCATCATATTCTCCCCTCCTAAAGTTTTCTTTCTGACTTTGCATTTAAAACTACATCCTGAAACTTGGCAGAGCTGTAAATTTATTGGGTGGTTCCATAGACATAAAGAATCTTTTTAAAATCACAGTAATTTTTGAAGTAAATCAGAAGAGAGAAAAGCAGCAAAATTGTATACTCTCTAGTCAAAACATGATTTAAAATTAAGAAAAATCACAAAATTGATGCACCACTAAATGCAATGTAGTATCCTGAATTGAATTATAGAACAGGGAAAGAACGTGAGTGGAAAAACTTGTGAAATCCTAATAAATTCAGAAGTTTAGTTAGTAGTAAGGTACCAGCGTCAACCTCTTAGTTTTGACTAATGAACCATATTTATATGAAATGTTAACATCAGGAGAAACCGGGTAAAGCAGAAACTGTCTACTATCATTGTCAGTACCTGGGATGAGGAGAGTGAGGCAGGAACTAAGTATTAGTGTGACTTTGTAAAGAAAATATTTGACACAAGAGCAAAATGATTAACCTGTTCCATCCAATAGAAGCAAGGAACAAAGAATGTATTGACTTAGCTAGACATTTACACCTGCCCCACTTAGTGTCCATTCAGGTTGCTATAACAGATACATACCATAGACTGGGTAGATTATAAAAAACATAAACTTATTTTTTTTTTTTTTTTTTTTTTTTTGGGGTACGCGGGCCTCTCACCGCTGTGGCCTCTCCCGTCGCGGAGCACAGGCTCCGGACGCGCAGGCCCAGCGGCCATGGCTCACAGGCGCAGCCGCTCCGCGGCATGTGGGATCCTCCCGGACCGGGGCACGAACCCGCGTCCCCCGCATTGGCAGGCGGACTCTCAACCACTGCGCCACCAGGGAAGCCCCATAAACTTATTTTTCATAGCTCTGGAGGCTGGGAAGTCCAACATCAAGACCCCTTTAGATTCAGTGTCTGGTGAGAAGCCATCTCCTGGTTCACAGATGGCTGTCTTCTTACTGTGTCCTCACATGGTAAAAGGGATGAGGGAGCTCTCTAGGGTTTCTTTTTCAAGGCCACTAATCCCACTCATGAGGGCTCCATCTTCATGTCCTAATCACCAAGTAAATGCACTACCTCCAAATACTATTACATTGGGAATTAAGTTTCAACACATGAATTTGACAGGTACACAAACATTCAATCTATAGCACCCATTTATTATATACAGTAAAAACTTGAGAAAACAAAAGCTCTTATGTAGAAACATTCATTATTTTTCCATACATGATAAGCTTCATAAAGCTCTAGGTCATTGGGAACATAGTAGGAGTTCAGTTAAATTTTGATAAATAAAGGATAAATAATTTCTCATTAAATATTGCCTTTTGTGTTCATGGCATTTTAAAGTTCTAACATATCACAGAGTGAATTGACTAAATGGAATTAGACTGGTTCTGATTCATACAGTCATACTGTGGAGACTGACTTGTTACGCATTATAATTATCAGTAAATTCATATCTAGGTAGGGTGGTATTATTAGGGTTGTTAATGATAACAATGACTATATGCAGAAAAATATTTTGCTATAGTTGTGCAGTTGCTGCTTCCAACATAGAAAGTCAGTAGCAAAAAGAGTCCAGGTAGCTTAAAAACAAACTCTCCCTATGATAATAAAGAAATATTAATAGTTTTTAAATATAAAAGGATTTAGCTTTGTACCATACCAATAATTCATTACTTGTGACTGAATATTAACACATCTCTGAAAAGTAACTGTACATGTTATTACCAAAGATAATATATCTATGATTTGATAACTTGTTAAGAAAGCTGATTCTGGATTCTGGGAAAGTTATTTCCCTGTTCGAGTTAGACATTCATACACCTAAAGCTACCACATTTAATTTATTATATCTACTTAGACAAATAACAAAATATCTAACTTTGTAATCATTAGAACAGTTTAATTATTCATAAGATTTTTAACAGTGGAATTTACTTCAATGAGATGGAGATTATGAAATGTTTTAATGGGGTCATTCATTTGAAAGAAAGACTTTCATCTTACAATTAATTTTCTGGTTACCAAAATGTTAAATTAATAAAATGTTCATATTTTTTTCATGTAATTACAATGTAACTTTCACAAAGCTCAATGCCTAACGCATTTTCTTTTGCATGGCTTATTTTCTGATTGGACCAAAAATATACAGTTACGTAAGAGAAATTCAAGAAATACATTGCTCTCTGGAGAGTGAGGATCATTCTATGGTTCTTATTTTCTTGACTTAGAGCAAGTCATCTGTCACAATATTTATATTCACTCTTTATCTTATTGCTGTCTTTACATGTGATACTACAATCTAGTTTAAAGTGTTGCTACTACCTGGTATTTCCAAAGTTTGGAACCAAAATTTAATTAACACATAAAGGTTTTGATAAACATTTTTAAAATATCTCTTTTCATTTGTTTCTTCTAAGTAGAACAGTATCCTTTTTCTAATATAAATTCTACATTTGGTAAATTACCCCTAGACAACACTACAATTGTTGATTTTTATGAAATAACTCATTTTGTTGGTCTACATCTTCATCCACTAAAAATAACACTTAAATAAGGTTCTTCCTAGTTTTTTCTAAATGTACTAACAGAATGAAGCTCTACTTTAATCACTGGATGGCATAATCGTCATTATACACTTAATGGTCCAAAAGTTAAAGAACACATCAGAGTAACTCATTTATTTAGGAATCTATAAATATCAATATATTATATAGATCCTAAAGACATGTATAGACTTTATTGGAGAAAATTGAGTATAGATTGCCTAGGGAGTTTAAATTACTTCAGCATTGATAAAAGGCAATAAGAATAATTCAAATGCAGGATCCTTATTTAATCCTGAAAATCAAAACTCTTTCAAATAAGAAGATAAAGGTAAAGTATGAATATGAATGTCAAGAGTTTTCAAAGGTTCTTAGGGAAAAAATAATGAAGAAAATTTTAGAAGTATGGGCCCTGTATTAGTTTCCTAGGGCTGTTGTAACAAATTACTGCAAATTGGGTGGCTTAAAAAACAGAAATTTATTTTCTCACAGTTCTGGAGAATAGAAGTCCAAAAGCAATGTGTCATTAGGCCATCCTCCCTCCTAAGGCTATAGAAAGAGTCCTTCCTCAGCTCTTCCTACTTTCTGGTGATTGCCATCAATCCTTGGCTGCATCTCTCTAATCTCTGCCTCAGACATGGTCTTCTTCTCCTTGAGTGTATTTGTGCCTGTTTCTCTGTGTCTCTGTCTCTTCTTATAAAAACATCAATGATTGGATTGAGATCCCCCCCCACCCCGATCCAGTATGATTTTATCTTGATTTGTATGGTAATTATGTCTGCAAAGACCCTGTTTGCAAATGAGATCACATTCACAGGTACTGACAATTAGGACTTGAATATACCTTTTTGGATGATAGGATTGAACCCCTGAAGGAAGGAATGTACAGGCCCTGAAGGAAAATTACATTGAAGAGCTTTTTCTTAAGAAAAATGTGGCATAACAAATAGAATAAATTTAGGTATGAGAACCAGTCTGTTAGGAGTGTTCTTCAGTTGTTTACCTCAATGTGGACATCAAGAAAGGAAGTGCAAATATTTGTCAGGCCAAGGATTTCCAATGGACACAACTCCAGGGGTGCCATTCACAGAAGCTACAATGGTGCTTCCAGGAGTTGCACAGTGCAAAGCCTGTGTCTCAGTTTCAAATCCGTTACAGGAGCAAACTATTGGAATAAATCAAGCCAATTGTAAGATAATAATGGGGAGTGTTAGGGACTAGAGAACACTGGAGTGCCCTGTCCAAAGGCTCAGTGTTACTCAACTCCATCCTACTCTTGCCATGCACGAATGCAGGCCCAGTGCAACTAGGAAATCCATTTTTCTAAGAAGAGATATGAAATTTGGTTTAAATATAAAATCCCCTCATATTTAAATAATGAAAACTAAGTTTTAAAATGTTGTGACTGTGTAAAGGCTTAAAAAAAAAAATCCATCTACAGGACTACTCCAGGTGGTGAGTCACCAATTTGCAATTTCTCTGATTTGGGCCCACCTGATTCAAGTGCATCTCCCTCACATACATGGTTTCTTATGTTAAGAATTCTGACCTTGAAAGGAAAAAATTGTGAAGACTTTAACCCAAATGATCTCATAAACTATACACCTTCAACCTAAGCATAAGTATACTCTAGTGACTTGCTTTTCATTTCCCTGCAAAAATGGAAACAATCAGTAGAGAATTCTCCTAGTGTTGCCAAAAAAACTGCCAACATCTGTCCCTATTTCCCTATTTCCTCTGCCTTCCCTCCTGTTACAATGGATAAATGATTCATGCTCCTCTCTAAGGCCAACACATACATTCACTTGTGTCATCACTCTTTTCAATCACATTCGTTTTTAACTACTCAAAGCATTGCCTTTGCAATGCAATGATGTTTCTGTCTCTTTTTCTCTCTCTCCTGTGATTCTCACACAGCACAGTTCCTTAGTATTGTTCACATTCAACAGTCTCCACTTCCACTCCTCATGTTCTCACTTGGACACACTCCATGATGATTTTTTCCCCCAAATTCACTGAAAATATCAAAATCCAAGGTCAGCAATGACCTCTACTTTCCCAAGCTTTATCAATTCTCAGGCCTCATTTTACTCAGTCTATCAATACATATAACATAGCTCACATTCCCTTTTTAAACACATTTTCACTTGACTTCTGAAATAAATGTTCAGCCACATCCTTGACTTGCCTGGGGCCCAGGAGTCCTATGGGTAAGAAATTTGAACACAGCCCATAAATGAGGTATAGGTAGGCAAACAACTATCTAATGGACTGGGGGCCCCAATGGAAGCTGATTTGGAAAGAGATTAAAAAGGGGGGAGCTTCAAAAAGATAAAAAGTACCTGAGTGAAGAAGTCTGGCAAAATGGGTGAGACTGGGCAACAAGGATTGGAATGCAGAGGGAAGAGTGATTCCAGGTCCACTATGAGGTGCTACTTAGCTGGCCTGACCCAGCCCCTCCTGAAACACTCTCTCCACCCTGCAACCTCAAGAAGGAAGAAGAGAGAGCTCACATGTAAGGGGGGATTAAGGTGTACCTAGAGGCTCAACAGTTCTCCCACAGGGAAACCCTCTAAGTAAACTGAGCAGGTCTCAAGAAGCTGAAGGAGCTTTATTGTCAAAAGGTCATGGAAGTCAGGGGTTTAGAGGAGGTTGGCAACACAAGGGTACCAATACAGGCAGCCACCATAGGAGAGAAGGCAGCAGCTGTCATGGAGTAGAAGAAGAGTAGAGCAATAGACACTAGACAGGAATGACAGCAAAAAGGACCAGCTGTGACTCTCATGCACAACTTTTCCAAGGACTCTCAGAGGGAAGAATTGGGGAGAACAATGTTAGTCAGCCTTTCTGTAAGTCTCAAATTATGTCAAAATATTTTTTAAAATTCAAAGATCCCCATAATGCACCTGGTTTTTAACCTCATAAATGTTTTTGATTCCTTTTAAAATTTTTTATGAAAAATAGACTTTCATTTAGAGCGATCGTAATAAAGAGCCTCCCTCCATTTTGGATGTTTGAACACAAAGCTTTCCGGCCTCACCCCTGCCCCTTCCCTCTTGCCCTCATTTGAGAAAGTCAATAAAAAGGCCCAGGTGCTCCTTCTCTTGATGTCAGTGGGAAAGTTCAAAGCTCACAAGCTTGGAGCCCTTCCAGGAACACTCACTGTGACCCTACCCCCTAACCCAAGCCATCATCCATCCCTTTGCTCAGGCCATCCCAGACTTGCTTGGGTGCCTGCCCTGTTCTCCCCACAAAGTCTCATTATATGAGTAATAAACCTTTCCATACTGTCTTTGTGCATGCATGGTGTCCTCAGTCTCCATATCAAAACCAGTTTTGGTTTTGCAGGGATTGATAGCATGCCCTCCACAGGCTACAACAAAATAGCAGTATTATGATACAGGATAATAAAAAGTCCTGTAAGACATAATATCTAGAAAGAACAGGGAAAATACAAAAAAAAAAAAAGTTGAAAGAAAATTTTTAAATGAATGGCAGAAAGTGAAATATGAGGGTTAATTTCATCACTTCTCAAGGATAACTTTTTAAGTTGTACCTCATTTATTAGTATTAGTTATAAATAAACCCTTAGAAGTGTTTCCGGGAGCCATTACAAAGGCAGAAGTCACCCCTCAGAATTCACAGAATATTTTTCAGTCAGATGCCATCAAAGTTCATGATATACATATTTTAAAATATATAATGAAATGAACACTTTGCAAAGATGTTTTGTTGCCTTAAGAAGCATTTCCGGGCTTTCCTGGTGGCGCAGTTGTTGAGAGTCCGCCTGCCGATGCAGGGGACACGGGTTCGTGCGCCGGTCCGGGAGGATCCCGCATGCCACGGAGCGGCTGGGCCCGTGAGCCATGGCCGTTGAGCCTGCGCGTCCGGAGCCTGTGCTCCGCAACGGGAGAGGCCACATCAGCGAGAGGCCCGCGTACCACAGAAAAAAAAAAAAAAAAGAAGCATTTCCCTCTCATCTCCAGCATCTAATTATGTTTAAGGTGCTGTTAAACACAAAACACTCCAATTTCTGCAAGTGTTCACAGGCTTTTTGTAGATGATCACAATCTATTCATACCAGCTGACAATTGTTGCAAAAATCTTGCTATCCCTCTGAAGGGTAGAGTAAGCCTGAAAAAACAGCAAGTCTGATTAAAGGCTCCTTGCCTAAGGAAAAAAAATTCATTGACAAATCCTTAGGGATCATTGATTTTTAGGTGAAAAACAAAAAAAGAAGAAAGAAAATAAGAAGGCAAAAGAAAATTAAAGCCTGAAAACAGATGTTGGACATTGTTTGCAAGTAGAAAATACTTGTTCCTATTCAGAAAATCAACCTCATGGGGCTAAAATGTCACTGGTTTTGGATGAATTCTTAGACCAAAAATCCAGCATTCTGCTTGCCATGAGCTACTTTCTGAATTTTATTGACTATTTTAAAATTCTGACATGGTTTTCAACTTTAATTATTTAAATGTTAAAATAGATGTCTGAATAAATAGGATAAAATTCACTTTTTAACCTTTGCAACTGAGTTCAGATTTGGTAAAATATCAATTCTAGGGCAAACCAGTTTTAAAAGTCCTTTAACAATAGTCCATTAGTTAAAAGCATCTTTAAGGCTGTGGCAAGATATTACACTGTCTTGCAGACAGAAAGTAAGAGACATAATTCACCTTCCACAGAATTTTCATTTTGCACAACTGGAGAATTCTAAGAACTAGTGGGCTTGTATAAGGTGGCATTTCACTAATACTAAAGCACTAAAAGTATTTATGCTACCTTACTTTGGTCATGACTTGGGCACTTAAGTACCTTATATTTAATTAGGGTAATTTATACTAATATTGTATCCCTCTCACACACGATGCCTTTATTGATAAGAAATCTCTCTACTTCCCAGAAGTTCTCAGAGAATAGCAATGAGCAGATGCTTTACCCATGATGGGCAAGTGCCTAGTTTAGTGTTTTGAATGCAAACAGTAATAACACATAATAGATAATAGATAAGATGCTAACAAGTGAAAAATAAGACGGTGAATTGGTTAAAGGCTGCACTCCATTAATACCCTTGAATAACCAGTTCACTTTATGGTATTTTGATAAATGCAGCTGTTGGAACATCCTCTATAAAGCTTCCCTCTGGATTTTTTCTCACTTGAAGAGGAATACATAAAGGCTTCTGGGGATTAGGCAAAAAGCTATTTCAGCTCTCTCTTTTCCCTGCCTCAGTAAATCACTCTCCGTAATTGTGTTGGCAAGACAAAATTGTAGTTGTGGGAATTAAGAAAAGGGAGTATAGGGATTTACAAAGGACTAAGACTAAGACTTTTCTGTCTCTGGACAACCTTTGATAGAAGCAGAAGTTTGCTTGCCATCTCCATCAGACAGACACGGCAAAGAAGAAAGGATTAAAGAGAAAATCGGGAAGCTACTACAGAAAAGATCTGTTGTTTCAGAGTTTAATTCTTCTTGACCACACAGAAGCATTTCTGGGTTTTTTTGTTTGTTTGTTTTTCACTTCAACCACAGAAGCAAGATTAATACGCTTTTCTAGGATTCTGAAAGAGAATAGCAGACTAAAGAGAATGATAGTACTATCTATGGGATGGGGTCATACCCAAAAGAGGTCAGGGTGTGGTCGTTACTGGCTATAAAGCTTGACTGGTGATATGGACATTTGTTGGTAGTCTTACCAGAAATCTTTCCTTCCTGCCACTTCCCAAATTATTAAAAGAAGTGAAGGAAACCCAGGAAAAGGGACTCCAAACCTAGTACCAGGTTGAAAAAGAAGCTCATTTCCTCCTATTAGGCAAAGGATTTAGTCCAGGGGTAAGCATATGACCAAACCAGTGTATCAAGGAGTTATTCTCTTCAACTCTGATCCAGGAATTCTGGATCCAAATCTGTCTCTTGTCTGATGGACATTAAAAAAAAAAAAAGACATTTGTAGCTCTGGTAGCTGTTGGCAACCATTTCAAGATGGTGAGGGAACAATTACTGAGGAAATGTTGACCATGCCCAGGGCTAGGCTGAGAGAAAGAAATTGGTTTTTCGTGATACCCAAAACCTACTCTAACTCTGATCTTTTCACTTATATGACTCAATAAATTTGCATTATTGGTTAAGTATATTTGAGGTAGGTTTTCTGCTGTTGCCACAGAAGTATAGTGAGACTGGCAACACAAAACTTTAGTCAAATTTGTTAAAAATATTTTTTAATTTATTCAGCATTTATTTAAAATACATACCAAACCCTGTGTTAAGTCCAGAAGGTGCATGCTGTGGTAAACAAGACAAGCATGGTCTTCGCCCTCCCAGAATTTAGAACCCAGTGAGGTATTTAGAGAATAGGCAAGATAACATGGTAAGTGTCATGAGGAGGGAAGCATAGAGTACTGTGGGAATGATCATAAGCCACAACATAGTGGACATTTGTATTTTTGAGGACCCTTGCTTTATTCTCCCTTCCTAGAGCTCCTGGATTTCCTTTTGGAGAATTACCTTTCCATTGAGTATTGATAGAATCGTAAATTCATATGCCTGACATCATACAGAAATGAAAATGTTCAAGTTCTTTTTTTTCACAGCCCAGTTAATTCAGGGCACAGGTATATTAGCTTAACTCAGTAATCGGTTGCTTTTTTCCAGAGCACACACCTTGAGTGAGTATTACAAATATAGAAGAAACTATTGGAATTCATTATTCATCCCCACTGAAGCAGCCAAAGCAAATGGTTGCTGTTATAAGATAGTTGCTGAGCTTCCTGCTTCTATATCCAGCACTTTCCCCCTAATTATCAATTCTGAGAGCCTTCATCGTCATCCTATAAATTCTGTTTTGCTTCTATTAGCTGAAAGTTGTTGTTGCTTGTGATTGAGCAACCCTAACCTGTACTTTGGGTGTCAAGGAAGACTCCTGGTGGAAGTGACAACTAGGTTGATATCTTTTTCTTGTATGTCCATAAATGCAGTTTATTAAAGGAGGGGTTGGCCCAAGATTAGTTTCAGAGGAAGATAGGTAGCAAAATGTGAAACTGTAACTTTGAGAACTTAAGGAAAAAGAAAGAAGCAAAGAGAAACAAGGCTATGCACAGAGCAAAGTAGTACAATATATACAGAAAGCAGAGACAACAGGAATAGTAAAATTGTTATGGCATGGTCTTGAGATAATAAACTGTGAGAAAATGCAAAGGAATGTAGAGAGCTCCTGAGTTCAACCAAGGGGAAACAGCATATTCCATAAGTAAGAGGCAGAGCAAATGGTGCAGAATAAAAGGGAAGTGTAAACTGTGTCATTGGCTATAGCCATCCATGGTAAGAAGAGTTTTCTAATCCATTTGTAAAGGATTCATGATTAATTAAGAGCACTCTTGTTAGTCAACTGGCACAAGTAGTATATGTACATGGGGATATCTTACCTATGGTTAATTTGTAATAAATGGATATTGATGAATATTTAAATAAATCTGCAAATAGCTAACCCATAGTTCGTTTGGCAGTCTTCTCAAGAAGTGTATTCTCTTATGTTTCAGAAATAACACTGTGGTATTGGGGCTGAATATATCTGAAATTTGGATCCAAATGACCAGCTGGTTATGATTTAGTGCCAGTGTTAAAATAATTATATTTTATTGATTTCTCCAGGTCACCTGTCACGGTTGACATGCAACTGGCACACGTAACCTAACAGTAGCTCCACCTCTTGTCTCTCACCACCTCCAGTAAATTCTATACAATGAAGTCAAAGCTACCTGACTTTTATACTATAATAAATAGAATCATAACTGTTCATCTGAGGAACTGAAATTTCCCTGGCACTGAATTGTAGGAGCAATTTGTATTAAGAACTCTTATGTAAGAGCCATGGACTATGTCCTCAAATAAAATTTTGTTATTAAAAAACCTTAGGAAAGGAACCTTTTTCTTTTTTTTTTTAAACATCTTTATTGGAGTATAATTGCTTTACAATGGTGTGTTAGCTTCTGCATTATAACAAAGTCAATCAGTTATACATATACATATGTCCCCATATCTCTTCCCTCTTGCGTCTCCCTCCCTCCCACCCTCCATATCCCACCCCTCTAGGTGGTCACAAAGCACCGAGCTGATCTCCCTGTGCTGTGTGGCTGCTTCCCACTAGCTATCTATTTTATGTTTGGTAGTGTATATATGTCCATGCCACTCTCTCCCTTTGACCCAGCTTACCCTTCCCCCTTCCCGTATCCTCAAGTCCATTCTCTACTAGGTCTGTGTCATTGTTCCCACCTTGCGCCTAGGTTCTTCATGACCTTTTTTTTTTTTTAGATTCCATATATATGTGTTAGCATACGGTATTTGTTTTTCTCTTTCTGACTTACTTCACTCTGTATGACAGACTCTAGGTCCATCCACCTCACTACAAATAACTCAATTTCGTTTCTTTTTATGGCTGAGTAATATTCCATTGTATATATGTGCCACATCTTCTTTATCCATTCACCTGTTGAGGGACACTTAGGTTGCTTCCATGTCGTGGCTATTGTAAATAGAGCTGCAATGAACATTATGGTACATGACTCTTTTTGAATTATGTTTTTCTCAGGGTATATACCCAGTAGTGGGATTGCTGGGTCGTATGGTAGTCCTATTTTTAGTTTTTTAAGGAACCTCCATACTGTTCTCCATAGTGGCTGTATCAATTTACATTCCCACCAACAGTGCAAGAGGGTTCCCTTTTCTCCACACCCTCTCCAGCAATTATTGTTTGTACATTTTTTGATGATGGCCATTCTGACCAGTGTGAGATGATATCTCATTGTAGTTTTGATTTGCATTTCTCTAATGATTAATGATGTTGAGCATTCTTTCATGTGTTTGTTGGCAATCTGTATATCTTCTTTGGAGAAATGTCTGTTTAGGTCTTCTGCCCATTTTTTGATTGGGTTTTTGTTTATCTGATATTGAGCTGCATGAGCTGCTTATAATTTTGGAGATTAATCCTTTGTCAGTTGCTTCCTTTGCAAATATTTTCTCCCATTCTGAGGGTTGTCTTCTCGTCTTGTTTATGGTTTCCTTTGCTGTGCAAAAGCTTTGAAGTTTCATTAGGTCCCATTTGCTTATTTTTGTTTTTATTTCCATTTCTCTAGGAGTTGGGTCAAAAAGGATCTGGCTATGATTTATGTCATAGAATGTTCTGCCTATGTTTTCCTCTAAGAGTTTGTTAGTGTCTGGCCTTACATTTAGGTCTTTAATCCATTTTGCGTTTATTTTTGTGTATGGTGTTAGGGAGTGTTCTAATTTCATTCTTTTACATGTAGCTGTCCAGTTTTCCCAGCACCACTTATGGAAGACGCTGTCTTTTCTCCACTATATATTCTTGTCTCCTTTATCAAAGATTAGGTGACCATATGTGCGTGGGTTTATCTCTGGGCTTTCTAGCCTATTCCATTGATCAATATTTCTGTTTTTGTGCCAGTACCATACTGTCTTGATTACAGTCGCTTGGTAGTATAGTGTGAAGTCAGGGAGCCTGATTCCTCCAGCTCCGTTTTTCTTTCTCAAGATTGCTTTTGCTATTCGGGGTCTTTTGTGTTTGCATACAAATTGTGAAATTTTTTGTTCTAGTTCTGTGAAAAATTCCATGGGTAGTTTGATAAGGATTGCATTGAATCTGTAGATTGCTTTGGGTAGTAGAGTCATTTTCACAATGTTGATTCTTCCAATCCAATAATATGGTATATCTCTCCATCTATTTGTATCATCGTTAATTTCTTTCATCAGTGTCTTATAATTTTCTTCATACAGGTCTTTTGTCTCCTTAGGTAGGTTTATTCTTAGATATTTTATTCTTTTTGTTGCCGTGGTAAATTGGAGTGTTTTCTTAATTTCTGTTTCAGATTTTTCATCATTAGTGTATAGAAATGCAAGAGATTTCTATACATTAATTTTGTATCCTGCTACTTTACCAAATTAATTGATTAGCTCTAATAGTTTTCTGGTAGCATCTTTAGGATTCTCTATGTATAGCATCATGTCATCTGCAAACAGTGACAGTTTTACTTCTTCTTTTCCACATTGATTCCTTTTATCTTTTTCTTCTCTGATTGCTGTGGCTAGAACTTCCAAAACTATGTTGAATAAGAGTGGTGAGAGTGGGCAACCTTGTCTTGTTCCTGATCTTACTTGAAATGGTTTCAGTTTTTCACCATTGAGGATGATGTTGGCTGTGGGTTTGTCATATATGGCCTTTATTATATTGAGGAAAGTTCCCTCTATGCCTACTTTCTGGAGAATTTTTATCATAAATGGGTGTTGAATTTTGTTGAAAGCTTTCTCTGCATCTATTGAGATGATCATATGGTTTTTCTCCTTCAATTTCTTAATATGGTGTATCACATTGATTGACTTGTGTATATTGAAAAATCCTTCCATTCCTGGGATAAACCCCACTTGATCATGGTGTATGATCCTTTTAATGTGCTGTTGGATTCTGTTTGCTAGTATTTTGTTGAGGATTTTTGCGTCTATATTCATCAGTGATATTGGCCTGTAGTTTTCTTTCTTTGTGACATCTTTGTCTGGTTTTGGTATAAGGGTGATGGTGGCCTCAAGAATGAGTTTGGGAGTATTCCTCCCTCTGCTATATTTTGGAAGAGTTTGAGAAGGATAGGTGTTAGCTCTTCTCTAAATGTTTGATAGAATTCACCTGTGAAGCCATCTGGTCCTGGGCTTTTGTTCCTTGGAAGATATTTAATCACAGTGTCAATTTCAGTGCTTGTGATTGGTCTGTTCATATTTTCTATTTCTTCCTGGTTCAGTCTCGGAAGGTTGTGCATTTTTAAGAATTTGTCCATTTCTTCCAGGTTGTCCGTTTGATTGGCATAGAGTTGCTTGTAGTAACCTCTCATGATCCTTTGTATTTCTGCTGTGTCAGTTCTTACTTCTCCTTTTTCATTTCAATCAATTCTATTGATTTGAGTCTTCTCCCTTTTTCTCTTGATGAGTCTATCAATTTTGTTTATCTTCTCAAAGAACCAGCTTTTTGTTTTATTGATCTTTGCTATTGTTTCCTTCCTTTCTTTTTCATTTATTTCTGATCTGATCTTTATGATTTCTTTCCTTCTGCTAACTATGGGGCTTTTTTGTTCTTCTTTCTCTAATTGCTTTAGGTGTAAGTTTAGAGTGTTTATTTGAGATGTTTCTTGTTTCTTAAGGTAGGATTGTATTGCTCTAAACTTCACTCTTAGAACTGCTTTTGCTGCATCCCATTGGTTTTGGGTCGTCGTGTTTTCATTGTCATTTGTGTCTAGGTATTTTTTGATTTCCTCTTTGATTTCTTCAGTGATCTCTTGGTTATTAAGTAGTGTATTGTTTAGCCTCCATGTGTTTGTATTTTTTACAGATTTTTTTCTGTAATGGATATCTAGTCTCATAGTTTTGTGGTCATAAAAGATACTTGATATGATTTCAATTTTCTTAAATTTATAAAGGCTTGATTTGTGACCCAAGATATGATATATCCTGGAGAATGTTCCATGATCACTTGAGAAGGATGTGTATTCTGTTGTTTTTAGATGGAATGTCCTATAAATATCAATTAAGTCCATCTTGTTTAACGTATCTTTTAAACCTTGTGTTTCTTTATTTATTTTCATTTTGGATGATGTGTCCACTGGTGAAAGTGGGGTGTCAAAGTCCCCTACTATGATTGTGTTGTCGATTTCCCCTTTTATGGCTGTTAGTATTTGCCTTAGGTATTGAGGTGCTCCTATGTTGGGTGCATAAATATTTACAATTGTTATATCTTCTTCTTGGATTGATCCCTTGATCATTATGTGGTATTATTCTTTGTCTCTTGTAATAGTCTTTGTTTTAAAGTCTGTTTTGTCTGATATGAGAATTGCTACTCTAGCTTTCTTTTGATTTCCATTTGCATGGAATATCTTTTTCCATCCTCTTACTTTCAGTCTGTATGTGTCCCTAGGTCTGAAGTGGGTCTCTTGTAGACAACATGTATACGGGTCTTGTTTTTGTATCCATTCAGCCAGTCTATCTCTTTTGGTTGGAGCATTTAATCCATTCACATTTAAGGTAATTATCGATATGTATGTTCCTATTACCACTTTCCTTTGTTATTGTAGGTTTTTTCCTTCTCTTGTGTTTCCTACCTAGAGAAGTTCCTTTAGCATTTGTTGTAAAGCTGGTTTGGTGGTGCTGAATTCTCTTAACTTTTGCTTGTCTGTATAAGTTTTAATTTCTCTGTCAAAACTGAATGAGATCCTTGCTGGATAGAATAATCTTGGTTGTAGGTTTTTCCTTTTCATAGCTTTATATATGTCCTGCCACTCTCTTCTGGCTTGCAGAGTTTATGCTCAAAGATCAGCTGTTAACCTTATGAAGATTCCCTTGTGTGTTATTTTTCCCTTGCTGCTTTTAATATTTGTTCTTTGAATTTAATTTTTGATAGTTTGATCAATATGTGTCTTGGCGTGTTTCTCCTTGAATTTATCCTGTATGGGGCTCTCTGTGCTTCCTGGACTTGATTAACTATTTCCTTTCCCATATTAGGGAAGTTTTCAACTATAATCTCTTCAAATATTTTCTCAGTCCCTTTCTTTTTCTCTTCTTCTTCTGGGACCCCTATAGTTCCAGTGTTGGTACGTTTAATGTTGTCCCAGAGGTCTCTGAGACCGTCCTCAATTCTTTTCATTCTTTTTTCTTTATTCTGTACTGCAGTAGTTATTTCCAATATTTTATCTTCCAGGTCTTCCATTCTTCTACCTCAGTTATTCTGCTATTGGTCTCTTCTAGAGAATTTTTAATTTCATTTATTGTGTTGTTCATCACAGTTTGTTTGCTCTTTAGTTCTTCTAGGTGCTTGTTAAACGTTTCTTGTATTTTCTCCATTCTATTTCCAAGATTTTGGATCATCTTTAGTATCATTCTGAATTCTTTTTCAGGTAGACTGCCTATTTCCTCTTCATTTGTTAGGTCTGGTGGGTTTTTACCTTGCTCCTTCATCTGCTGTGTGTTTTTCTGTCTTCTCATTTTGCTTAACTTACTGTGTTTGGGGTCTCCTTTTCACAGGCTGCATGTTCATAGTTCACATTGTTTTTGGTGTCTGCCCCCAGTGGCTAAGGTTGGTTCAGTGGGTTGTGTAGGCTTCCTGGTGGAGGGGACTAGTGCCTGTGTTCTTGTGGATGAGGCTGGATCTTGTCTTTCTGGTGGGCAGGTCCACGTCTGGTGGTGTGTTTTGGGGTGTCTGTGGCCTCATTATGATTTTAGGCAGCCTCTATACTAATGGATGGGATTGTGTTCCTGTCTTGCTAGTTGTTTGGCATAGGGTGTCCAGCACTGTAGCTTGCTGGTCGTTGAGTGGAGCTGGGTCTTGGAGATCTCTGAGAGGTTTTTGCCATTTCATATTACGTGGAGCTGGGAGGTCTCTTGTGGACCAGTGTCCTGAACTTTTCTCTCCCACCTCAGTGGCGCAGACCTGATACCTGGCTGGGTCACAAAGAGCCTGTCCTCCACACGGCTCAGAATAAAAGGGAGAAAAAAAAGAAAGAAAGGAAGAAGAAGATATAATAAAATAAAATAAAATACAATAAAGTTATTAAAATAAAAAATAATTATTAAAAAATGTTTTTAAGTAATAAAAAAATAGAAAGAAAGAAGAGAGCAACCAAACCAAAAAATAAGTCCACCAATGATAACAAGTGTTAAAAACTATAGTTTAAAAAAATACAAAAAAAACGGACAGACAGAACCCTAGGACAAATGGTAAAAGCAAAGCTATACAGGTAAAATCACACACAGAAGCATACACATACACACTCACAAAAAGAGAAAAAGGGAAGAAAATATACATATCATTGCTCCCAAAGTCCACCTCCTCAATTTGGGATGATTCGTTGTCTATTCAGGTATTCCACAGACGCAGGGTACAAGTTGATTGTGGAGATTTAATCCGCTGTTCCTGAGGCTGCTGAGAGAGATTTACCTTTCTCTTCTTTGTCGCACATCTCCTTGGGTTCAGCTTTGGATTTGGACCCGCCTCTGCGTGTAGGTCTCTTGGGGGCGTCTGTTCTTCGCTCAGAGAGGACGGGGTTAAAGGAGCAGCTGATTTGGGGGCTCTGGCTCACTCAGGCCTGGGGTAGGGAGGGTACGGATGCAGGGTGAGCCTACGGAAGCAGAGGCCAGTATGACGTTGCACCAGCCTGAGGCACACGTGTGTTCTCCCGGGGAAGTTGTCCCTGGATCCCGGGAGCCTGTCAGTGGCGGGCTGCACAGGCTCCTGGGAGGGGAGGTGTGGATAGTGACCTGTCCTCGCACACAGGCTTCTTGGTGGTGGCAGCAGCAGCCTTAGCGTCTCATGCCCTTCTCTGGGGTCCGTGCTGATAGCCGCGGCTCGCGCCAGTCTCTGGAGCTCCTTTAAGCGGTGCTTTTAATCCCCTCTCCTCACGCACCAGGAAACAACGAGGCAAGAAAAAGTCTCTTGCCTCTTCGGCAGCTCCAGACTTTTTCCCGGCCTCCCTCCCGGCTAGCCATGGCGCACTAGCCTGCTTCAGGCTGTGTTCACGCAGCCAACCCCAGTCCCCTCCCTGAGATCTAAACTCCGAAGCCTGAGCCTCAGCTCCCAGCCCCCGCCCGCCCCAGCGGGGGAGCAGACAAGCCTCTCGGGTTGGTGAGTGCCCGTCGGCACCGATCCTCTGTGCGGGAATCTCTCCGCTTTGCCCTCCGCACCCCTGTTGCTGCGCTCTCCTCTGTGGCTCCCAGGCTTTCCCCCTCCACCACCCGCAGTCTCTGCCCGCGAAGGGGCTTCTAGTGTGTGGAAACCTTTCCTCCTTCACAGCTCCTTCCCACTGGTGCAGGTCCCGTCCCTATTCTTTTGTCTCTGTTTATTCTTTTTTCTTTTGCCCTACCCAGGTACTTGGGGAGTTTCTTGCCTTTTGGGAGGTCTGAGGTCTTCTGCCAGCGTTCAGTAGTTGTTCTGTAGGAGTTGTTCTGCATGTAGATGTATTTCTGATGTATTTGTGGGGAGGAAGGTGATCTCCACTTCTTACTCTTCCACCATCTTGAAGCCCCCCTGAACCTTTTTCTTGTGGACATTTATATGTCATTTTTGAGTGAGAGGGGTTTTTTGGTGATGTTTTGTAATGTAAACTCCTTTTATATGTTCTAGTTTCTCTCATTCAAATCCCTAATCATTTATTGAGGATGTAATTTGTGCAAAGGCATTATGCCAGGTGTTAAATCACAGTAGTTCTCTTATGTCAATCATCAACATGGTGAAAGCTAACTTTTTTCCCAAAGTAATCTTGGAAGGCTTTAGAAATGCAGATTCCCAGGTTCCTTGAAGACATTGTGATTCAGAGGGTCTACTGTAGGTGGGGAGCATCTGTAGTTTTTTTAAATCTCCCAAAGTGATTTTACTGAAGACTCAGTTTTAAGAATAGTGCTATAAGTAAATCAAAGATATAGATGATATAGCTCTTACCTTTAAGCAGCTCAGAATATAGTTATGAAAATATACCACATACTCTCATAATCAGATTATGGGGAAATTGTGGTAAATGTTATAACAGAATTACAACTGAACCCCCAAGCTTGTGATCCTTCATATTATGGATTTTTATTGACTTCCTGAAACAGTGTTCTATGACAGGGGTTCTTGATCTGGGGTCCATTAAATTCAAAGAGGTCATGGATAGAAGGAACTTGGTAGACTAAGGTGGGAAAAATAATTATATCTTTGTTTTCATTAACTTCTAACTGAATTTTGTAATTTTCTGCATTTATTAATGTATTAATAAATCCACAGTAGTATTAGCAATGTCTGAAATCATGAGAGATCTTAAAATATTGTTTTATCACTACTTCAAAGTTACAGTAATTATTATTATATAATGTGCTACTAAAAAACAAAAATATTATACATAATAGTTTTGTGTTTTACTAACTATATGCCAATATAGACTTTTTATTTTGCAATTATTCTGAGGTGTCAAAAAATGGTCGAGGGCTTCCCTGGTGGCGCAGTGGTTGAGAGTCCGCCTGCCGATGCAGGGGACACGGGTTCGTGACCCGGTCCGGGAAGATCCCACATGCCGCAGAGCCGCTAGGCCCGTGAGCCATATCCGCTGAGCCTGAGCGTCCGGAGCCTGTGCTCCACAATGGGAGAGGCCACAACAGTGAGAGGCCCGCGTACCGCAAAAAAAAAAAAAAATGGTTGAGAACCTCTAACCTCTGCTCTCTGACGGAAAGCTACAGAGATAAAAAGGATGTTACTAATCATTTAACCCATCTTCTTAATTTTATAATTGAAAAATAAAATGTAGTGAATACCGTAGTTGACTCACTAATATTCTCCTCCCAATAAGAAGTAAAAGTGCAGTTTTTACAATTGACCTTAAATCAAGGGTAAAGTCTGATTACTTAAAGGAAGACTATCCCTCCTATAAGTGATTCCTCTGTAATGGGCTAGTATCCACTTCAGTGGAGAGGAATGCTAGAGTTTTCTGGGAAAATTCTACTTTATTCCTTAAATAAGAAAGCTGGGATTCTATTCTCTCTCTTTTACTTAAGTGAGTGTGGAGAAAAGTCACCTTGTTTTGGCTGGCAACTGTCTTTCAGTTAAGATAGGAGCCATCCTTAAGACAAACATACATACAAAAAGGGGTAGAACCAATAGAAAAGAGAAAAAAGGAATCTGATTCCTGAACAAACTGAGGCTGGTGCTGACCCTACTCCACTTTATAATTCCCAGCTATGAGTGAACAGATTCTATATTGTTTTTAATCTAGTATGAGCTGTTTTTAAATTTATGACAAAATTGATTTAGCATTTTTCCACCTGCATTTTTAAATTCAGTATTAGCGTAGCACTTACTGTATGCCAGATACTTCCCTAAGCAACTTACTTATACTGAATTCTATCTTCTTCACAAAAACCCTATTAATAGCCCCATTTCTACAGATGAAGAAATCAAGGTAGAGAGCAATCAAGTCACTTGCCCAAAGTGGTCCAGTCAGTAGGGAATGGAATTCATCTCTGAAACTTCCAAAGACTTGGTATTCCCAATGGATATGGCAGCTCCCTGCTGCCCATCCAAGACAACCCTATAGCTGGAATAAGACAGTATTATAGTATGTATGAAATAAGAATAATAAGATTAATATGAATTTTCTCTCAAGGACCTTATTATTATGTTCTATAGAACCATGGGGGATATTTAGTTATATCTGTTTTACTTATGCATTTAAATCCCCTGAGAGTAGATGTAATTCAAAGTAACAAAAAAAATTCAAAAACTTAAAACTACACTAACTTAAAATGTGATAAATGGTTTTACATAGTTACAACATCAACATTCCTACAGGAATTGCTATTTTGTGACTCAGGAACACATGGGTATGAAGTAAACTAGGAAACTCCATTTTGGGAAGTGAGGGGCTTCACTGAATTAGGTTTAATTTTGGTGTAAATTAGTAGCAAAGGAGAAAGAATGAGTCAACACCAAGCAGTGGCCACCTCCAAAATAATAACGTGGTGGGCCCCAGAGGTTGTCAGCACAGGCGAATGCATGAAACGATTCTGAGAAGTGAGCTGTGGGAAAACAGAAAATCAACTGCTGAGCCAGGGACAAGCCAGCAGAGCTCAGTTCTGCATAAATTCTAGCAACAGAAAGTAATTAATGAAGCCGGTAGGTACATATATACAATGGAATATTACTCAGCCATAAGAAGGAACAAAATTGGGTCATTTGTAGAGACATGGATGGACCGAGAGTCTGAGTGAAGTAAGTCAGAAAGAGAAAAACCGATATCGTGTATTAACGCATTATGTGAAATCTAGAAAAATGGTACAGATGAACCTATTTGCAGGGCAAGAATAGAGATTCAGACATAGAGAATGGAGGTGTGGACACAGGGGAGTAAAGGGGAGGGTGGGATGAATTGGGAGATTGGGATTGACATATATACACTACCGTATGTAAAATAGCTGGCTAGTGGGAACCTGCTATCTAGTGCAGGAAGCTCAGCTCAGTGCTCTGTGGGGACCTAGATGGGTGGGATGGGGTGGGGGGTGGGAGGGAGGTCCAAGAGGGAGGGGATATAGGTACACATATAGCTGATTCACTTAGTTGTATGGCAGAAACTAACACAACATTTTAAAGCAACTGTACCCCAATTGAAAAAGAAAAAGCCAGTAGGTGTGCAATAGTGAATAGTATGTAACCATTTTAAGCCAGTGTTTCCAAACGTGTTAAATCACAAGCGTTCCAAACAGTATTGGTTAAAGTAATAGATTCATGGATCTTCCTCTGTAGAGGTTCACAGTGGGTATCAGATAGAAACAAATATTTGCATTTTACACAAATATCCATAATCATGAGTTTTGAAATCTGGAAGATTTAGGAACCACTGACTTTAGACTAATTAAACCAAAGTTTATGGTCATAACTATAAAACAGGGATGCAATACAAGTCAGTTTAGTAGAGATTTGTGCACATTCTTTTTAGTTTAGAAATGTGTACTGTGTACATTCATGAGCTATTTGTTGACTATGTACTACATTGCTAGCCATGGTGCTGTAAGTGGAAATTTGTGATGAACAAGTTGCGGTGGCTTTTGTTGACTAAGCACTTCCAGAAGAAGAGATACACAGTCAGTAGGCAATTATAATACACTTTGATAAATTCAATGTTAGAGTTAAGTATACAGTTTTACAGTAGCAAATAGAAGCTTGTGACCTAAATTTAGGAAGCCATACCTAAATTGAAAGTTGAAAGGCAAATGGAGAATAAATGGAACATGTGCAAAGACTGAAGGTCTTCCATGGTTGACATGAGGTGGAGGCAAAGTACTCAGAAGTAGGCAGGAGAGGTACATAGGAAATAGATAATGAAGGGTCTTCAGAAGATATGTAGAGTCACTGGAGAGATTTAAGCAAGGCAGTGACATAATCAGATTTGTGTCTTGGAACAGTGACTGCAGAGTAAACAATGAATTAGAATAGGACCAACCTCACAGAGGTTAATTAGGAATCTGGGGCACTAATTCAGCCTTTGATGATAGTCACCTATTGTATTAATTTTCTTTTGCTACATAATAACATCACAAACTTTGTGGCTTAAAATAATACGTGTCTGTTTCTGTGGATTAGGAGTTCCATGGCTTCCCTGGCTCAAGGTTTTATAGGTTTATGATGTGTCAGTCAGGGCTGTGTTCTCATTTGGAGACTAGGGAAGGATCTGCTTCCCGACTTTCATGGTTTTTGGCAATCTTAAGTTCCTTGTGGTTGTAGAACTAAGATCTTCAGTTTTTACTGACTCTTGCCAGGGGCCATCCTCATTCTCAGAAGCTACCAGCAGTTCTTTGCCATGTGGAGTTCCCCAACATGGTTTGGGTGGTAGAGGCATCTTAAGATCTGTCCACCACATTTGAATTTTTTAAAAGTCATTAGGATTGGAAAGAAGTAGTTAAATTTGAGCTATGTTAGATTATTTTAAATAAGAGATTACATTGTTTACATCAATTACAATTGAGCCGCTTATGAACTTGTATTACATTCATTAAATGTAAAAACAAAAATATCTGAAACTTCTCTTTTGGAAGGATAATTTACCCTATTAGATGCAAGTGCTGGGTTTATAGAATAATTGTTTTCACTACCATGCAATGATTATAAATTGTTTGCTCTAAGTAGAGAAATAGACTGGGGAGGAAAATTCTCCCCTAAGGACAGTGAGTTTGAAGACATTCTTTAATAACCAAGAAAAGGTGCCCAAGAATGACGTGCTTTTCCAGCAACACTAACAGCAGGCATTAGTCATAGTCTTGGCACACGAGCAGATGCTAGAGTCCTGGAACTTCACTTGCAAGTAGTTAAAACCAAGCACATCATTTCGACATGTCACAGTTATTTGACATTTCAGGAAAGAGATTACCAATTAGTTTAAGTAATCTAGCCAAAACCTTAGGAAATTTTTCCAAATTATTTCCACCTTGTAGCCTTGCCATATGTGTGTCTAAATTCTACTTCTCCTATATATGTCCCAGGTGTGTTATTATTCAGAGAGATAGAAACCTGTTCAAATCATTCACAGAAATCCCATAAGCTCTAGCAGTATCCTGGGCAGTTAATAAGACTAAATTAGGAATCTTTCATTTATCTTCCATGCTAAAAGTTCAAATTCTTGTGTGTTGATCTAGCAATAAATTATGAAGTGTTGCTCAACAGTTATACAGATCAAGTATTATTTTTCACTGATTTTCCCATAGCATTGTTAGCATATAGGAATAAAAATGGTTATTTCATTGGTATTGACACCGCTAGATGATATCAATTTGAATTTTAAATGCCTTCTTGATCACCAAGGTGTTATATCAGACATGAAAACTGGATATGCCCACAGTGAGCACTCCAGCAGGTAAACTGAAGCTGGAAACTGAATGTTGCCCATGGATGTGTTGGATTATACAGAGCAGCTGCAGAATAGCCTCGTGCTCACTTCCCTTAATAGAGTTTTATTTTCTCCAGTTTGCTGCTCCTTCA
Source organism: Tursiops truncatus (assembly GCF_011762595.2). Lineage (NCBI taxonomy): Eukaryota > Metazoa > Chordata > Mammalia > Artiodactyla > Delphinidae > Tursiops > Tursiops truncatus. The sequence goes on along the minus strand of NC_047044.1, from coordinate 31,811,146 downwards.
GGCAAGACACATGGGTAAGGAAAGCAAGCGCTGCTTTTAGTCTACAAATATGTTAGACTTTAGAGACATAGATACAGCTAACAAAATAATGATAACAATGCTTTATATTATTAATTGTAATACTAATAGTGACAAATAATATAATTATATAATAATGCTAGCTAAGAATAATAGCAGCTAATATTTTGGTGGTATATGTAGCTAAGGTGTTGAGGTACGTAACTACCCTAAGCCTATTCTTAGTCCCCATTTTAGAAAAGAAACTGAACTTTGGACCTATTCATATGTTTTATCCAAGATGTCTCACTCATAAGTGCCAGAGGCAAGATTCACACTCAGGTGTATCTTCCATGAAGTTTTTGAAGTCCTTAAAGATATACAGTATGGCCAGTTTCACTCCAACGATGTGAAAAAAATAAAATAAAACAAAACACACAACAATCTAAATAAACTGCAGGTTGAAATAGAAGAAACTTTTACAGCACGTACGGTCTCTTCATTATCATGTGTAGCAGAGAACACTTGCCAGTAAACCATTACCTCCTAACTCACTAAAGTTCAAGCCTGTATCACTCTGCTTATGACTTTTTTTCCTTTTCTTCTTAACTTGAATTCTGGACACATAATTATGCCATTATAAATACTGCCTGTGGGAAATGAGGAAGTAGAGCCATTTGTGTACTACACCAACTGATATACCAGATGACAGCCAAATGCATAGCATTTAGCCAGTAAAACAAACAGAAACCACATCGAGCCTTCCACACATGGAGGAGAATTGCAAGCATATGCTCACCATGACTTTCTTAATGGAAGCCGCTCAGCTTATTCTAGATATAGATTTTTTTTTTTCTTTTTTTTTGCGGTACGCAGGCCTCTCACTGGTGTGGCCTCTCCCGTTGCAGAGCACAGGCTCCGGATGCGCAGGTTCAGCGGCCATGGCTCACGGGCCCAGCCCCTCCGCGGCATGTGGGATCCTCCCGGACCGGGGCACGAACCCGTGTCCCCTGCATCGGCAGGCGGACTCTCAACCACTGCGCCACCAGGGAAGCCCTATTCTAGATATTTTATGTATCATGTTCCACCCAGAGCATTACAGAGGGTGTGAGGAATAGGATAAATAGTACAGAGAAACAGTATAATGTTTGGGAATGGAGACAACTTTCCAGTGAAACAATTGCCTCTCTTTCTACTTGCTTTTTCTCATTTTCTTCCATTCCCTACATATTAAGAACATGTCTAACTAACCAGTAATAAACTGAGAGTGAAGTCAATGCCTAGCACATTATCTACAGCTCCCTCCTCAAAGTCTTTGTCTTCTTTCCCTTTCTCTTCTTCACTCCTGGAGAGTCTAATGAATAGTCCACAGCACAGCTGAGAAATATTGTACTTCTTAGTACCCATCATCATTTCAATACAATCAGTGAACACAGAACACAGCTTTGTGGGGAAAGTAATTCTGCCACATATTAAGCCACTGTCTCTCAGCTCCAAACCCACCTTCTCCTACTCGTTGTGATGGGACTCTGCAAACCAGTTTTCTTGTTCACAAACTGCTTCCTGTTAAGCTCTGACAGTGAGAAGAGCTAGAAGGAGCCTTCTAGTTTGGAGGAGGAGAAGGGCCTTGCTTTTTCCTGTTCTCTATTGGTTTCTGGTTGGTTTCCCGACTGCCATGGTTCCTGTAAGCATCATATCAGCAAGGCTTCTTCACCCGGGCAGTGGCAGTTTCTTCTCTTAGAACGATAGAGGAAGAATGGGAAGCCAGACCCAAAAAAGGAAAGCTTATTTCCATGTGTTCCCTGTGTGCTTCTTCTGGGATTCCTCTTTGCCTTAGTTTGCTGAGAGCATCACACCAGCAGCACACTGTCACCCTGACAGAGGCAGTTCCTTCCCATCGAAGCAAGTGAATCCAGTTTTCAGTCTCCCCAGCAATTGCAGAACCAGCTCCACCGATACCAGCTCCATCTCACTGGCATCACCTCCTCAGAAGTCTGGCTTACAGCCCTGTGGGACCCCTCTTCCGAGCTCAGAGATGGCCGTACCAGCTGAGCAGCACCCTCTCTTCAGAGAATTGTGGCTGCTAGAGCCTGGCTTGCCCCAGGCCAGGATAAAGATGGCTGAATGACAAAGCATCAGACTCTGTCTGTGAACTTTAAAGAACTTCACACTTTTGCAGAGTGTGTTAACAGATTAAACGGGAGATAGAGATCATGATTTAAAGCTGAAGAATTAATTTTTCAGATGCTGTTAAACATTTTTTACTCTGTTTTTAGAGCTTGTTAATATCACTGCCTTCACTAATTTTAACTGCTCCATTTGCCCTAAGAGCTTATATATCTTCGAAGACCAATATTGTAAGCATGTAGAGGGTAGGAACCTTCTGTTTTGTACACTCAGTACATTGACAGTGCTCAATATATCTGAAATGACAACAACAAAAGAATTGCTTGGCTTCTGCTGTAGTTCCTGATTTGTGAACAGCAGTTTGCTGGAAAGGCTGTCTACCTGCAGTGTATGGAGATAGGGTTGTCCCAAAGGAATGGAATGGTAACAATAACAACCTTAATTCAAAGTGTCAGCAGGGGAGAAAATGTAAGCAGCAGCAAGAAATGGCAAATTGCAGCTTCTCCACGGCAAAGGGAAAAAAGAGCCAAAGCAAATACAAAACCCAAGAAACTCAGGAAAGTTATATTAAGATTGCTCCAGTAAAGCTTTCTTAAAAGAGCAGTCTCTGGCGCCTGCCTGTTGCCATCATTAATATCATCGGCTCAGAATAGATGCTGTGAAACGCTATGAAGCTTCCAAAGAGTGAAGAGAAACTGAAGGGGTGAATAATACACTGAAAGCACAGTACTGCTAGGCTTATAAGGCTATTTATTCTGCAGCAATTTCATCCAGAGCAAGCTGATCGCTTTTCTAATGCCTTGAACAGCAGGTATCTACAGCCTCAAGGTAAGAGGCATTAAGGTAAGAGGTAAGAAGCATTAAGCATTGGCCAACTTTCAGACTTGAAACATTGCAGAGGTGGAGTTGGAAGACTTCTCAGGGTGGTTTTTCTCCCAATTTTTTTTTTCCTTTTTTTGCCTTCATATCCTAAAAACTGATAAGAATACAATTCCACTTCCCTATCCCTATGTTGTTGTGAATTTTGTCATCTTCCCTGTACAAAGATGAACACTTTTTATATGATTCATGGCCTAAATTTCAGTCAAAACCCGTGTAAGTGTTTTGGAAATGTTTATACTCAAAACACTTCTGTTCCTTTTTTTTTTTTTTTTTTTAAATAGAAGCCTATAAGGTGGAAATTCAAGATGAAGATAAAATGGGCTGTGGTCCTCTTACTTTCTCTCTACAAATGATAAATCTTAAGAGATATTGGCATCAGTTCTGGAGAAGTTTCCATAGGAAAATGTCCTGGACTCAAGAATCATACAGCCAAAATCTCGGTATTAGAAGGGACCCAAAAGGTCATCTAGATCAAGAAGCAGCACACTTTTCCTGTAAAAGGCCAGATACTGAATACTTTAGGCTTTGTGAGCCATAGAGTCTCTATTATAATGTTCAGTTCTTCTGTTGCAGCATGAAAGCAGTGTCTACAATACATAAACAAATAAGCATGGCTGTGTTCTAATAAATTGTTATCTACAAATACAGGAGGAAGTGGGCTGTATTTTGCCCATGGGTCAAAGTCTGTGACCCTTGATCTAGACTATTCAGCCATGAGATGGAAAAAGAAAACAGAAAGAAGAAACTCCTTTAAGTAGGAAAACAAAAGAGGTCCTAAATATCTGACCTCTATTGATTATTCAACTTTTTATTTTTTTAAGGTATAATATTCCAGCAGTTAAGGACATAAATCTTATATGTACAGCTTGATATAGTTATTTAAATATATATATATATATACACACACCCCTGTAGAATCACCCAGATCATCATGATATAGAACATTTTCAACATCCTCAGACGTTTCTCTTGTCTCCCTTCTGAATTCGTTACCCACAGAAGTAACCCCCATTCTTACTTTATCAATATAAATTAATGTTACCTATTCTTGAATGTCATATAAAAGGAATCAGGTAATTTATAATTTGTTGTGTGAGGTTTCTGTTGCTCAACGCTATGACTGAGGACTTACTATTTTATAAAATTCTTGCTCTAAAATGTGAAATTTCGAACATGTTTATTACAGCATTACTTATGTCAGTAAACTTTATATTCAATGATAGAGCAATGGTTACATAAATGTGGTAGATCTTTTTGTGCCCACTGTATTTGTTTATAACTTAAATTATATTAGAATTGACTTGAGCCTCCACCTAACATACTGGCAAAAGTTTTATCACACTCTTGGGACTCCTTCTCTCCCCATCAGCTCATGCCCCTTACCCATCATCCAAGAGCCATAAGGGCTTATGCAGTACAAAAGAGGGGTGGGCCAGGCTTCCTGTCCCAGGCTAGGGAGAGATCCACTGTATACCAGTCTGCAGCTGCCATCACTGTAGTTGATCCTCCCAACCTCACAGGTGTGCTGTGCAGAAGGGTTTACCCCAGCCCTGCTGGCCCATGCCACAGTGAAGTCTCTCCCCAAGTCTTTCCAAGTCTTTGAAAGAGAACAATCTACCAGCAACTCCACTCTCTCCAATTTGGGCTAGGCCACAGACAACCCACATTTAAGGTCCCAGAGTTTTGTAGTGCGAAGTTTTTAAGGAATTCACACAGCTAGTTACTTCCTAGAGGAGAGTCAGGACCCTGAGAGGCAGTTTGAGTGTAGTAGTTAAGAACATGAACTCTGGATTCAAACAGCTCAGATTCAGTTTCTGGCCCCTTTACTTACTAGCTGTGTGAACCTCAGTAAAACACTTAACTAATCTGTGCCTGTGTTTTCCTGTGCCAAATGGGGATGATAACAGTACCTACCTTATAGGGTTGATGTAGGATTCAATTAATTAATGCACATAAAGCACTTGGAATAATAGAATAATGCCTAACACATAGTAAGCTACACTACAGAGCAACAACAATTAACTTTGAAATGCAAAGTCTTCCTGCTTACCTCTTTTGTAAAATAATCTAGGTATTATTATTCTAGGCCCCATAGTAATAAAACTTAATTGCCCAGATAGATTTAGTCAAAGGTTCCAAACTGGGCTGATACAGAAATGAAAAGAATAAATACAAAACTGAATATATTGGAAGTAATTAGGGGGATGCTAAAGATGGCAGACGAGTAAGACGTGGGGATCACCTTCCTCCCCACAAATACATCTAAAATACATCTACATGTGGAACAATTCCTACAGAATACCTACTGACGCTGGCAGAAGACCTCAGACTTTCCCAAAGGCAAGAAACTCCCCTTGTACATGGATAGAGCAAAAGAAAAAAGAAAAACCAGAGACAAAAGAATAGGGATGGGACCTGCACCTCTGGGAGGGAGCTGTGAAGGAGGAAAAGTTTCCACACACTAGGAAGCCCCTTCACTGGTGGAGACAGGGGATTGGGCGGTGGGGAAGCTTCGGAGCCATGGAGGAGAGCACAGCAACAGGGGTGCAGAGGGCAAAGCAGAAAGATTCCCGCACAGAGGATTGTTGCCAACCAGCACTCACCAGCCTGAGAGGCTTGTCTGCTCACCCCCTGGGGCAGGTGGGGGCTGGGAGCTAAGGCTCCAGCTACGGAGGTCAGATCCCAGGGAGAGGACTGGGTTGGCTGCGTGAAGACAGCCTGAGGGGGCTAGTGCGCTACAGCTAGCTGGGAGGGAGTCCGGGCAAAAGTCTGGACCTGCCTAAGAGGCAAGAGACGATTGTTTCGGGGTGCACGAGGAGAGGGGATTCCTTCCACATGTGCCCACAGAAGGCAGAACACTGCCTAAGTGAGTTCCAAAGATGGGCGTGAGCCATGGCTATCAGCTCAGACCCCAGAGACGGGCATGAAACACTAACACTGCTGCTGCAGCCACCAAGAATCCTGTGTGCAAGCACAGGTCACTATCCACACCCCCCAGGAGCCTGTGCAACCCGCCACTGCCAGGGTCGCGTGATCCAGGGACAACTTCCCCAGGAGAACACACGGTGCAACTCAGGCAGTTGCAACATCACGCTGGCCTTTGCTGCTGCAGGCTTGCCCCTGCATTCCAATTATGACTACCCTACCCCTCCCTCCCTGTACCCCGGCCAGAGTGAGCAAGAGGCCCCTAATCAGCTGCTGCTTTAACCCCGTCCTGTCTAGGAGGGGAACAGATGCCTGAGGGTGACCTACACGCAGAGGTGGGGCCAAAACCAAGGCTGAACCCCAGGAGCTGTGAGAACAAAGAAGACAAAGGGAAATTTCTCCCAGCAGCCTCAGGAGCAGAGGATTAAATCCCTGCAATCAACTTGATATACACCCTGCATCTGTGGAATACCTGAATAGACAACAAATTGTCCCAAAACTGAGGCAGTGGACTTTGGGAGCAACTGTAGACTTGGGGTTTGCTGTCGGCAACTGATTTATTTCAGATTTTTATGTTTATCTTAGTTTTTAGAGTTTGTTATCATTGATGGATTTGTTTATTGGTTTGGTTGCTCTCTTTTTTTAATTATTTTTTTAATTTTAATTATTTTATTTTCTTTTATTATTTTCTTTTATTTCTTTTTTTCCTCCCTTTTCTTCTGAGCCATGTGGCTGACAGAGTCTTGGCACTCTGGCCTAGTGTCAGGCCTGAGCCTCCGAGGTGGGAGAACTGGGTTCAGAGCATTGAACCACCAGAGACCTCCCAGCCCTAGGTAATATCAATTGGTGAGAGCTCTCCCAGAGATCTCTGTCTCAACATTAAGACCCAGCTCCACCCAATGGCCAGAAAACTCCAGTGCTGGCCACCCTATGCCAAACAACTAGCAAGACAGGAACACAACCCCACCCATTACCAGAGAGGCTGCCTAAAATCATACTAAGTTCATAGGCACCCCAAAACACAACACTGGATGTGGCCCTCCCCACCAGAAAGACAAGATCCAGCCCCACCAATCAGAACACAGGCACCAGTCCCCTCCACTAGGAAGCCTACACAAGCCATGGAACCAACCTCAACCACTGAGGGCAAACGCCAAAAACAACAGGAACTATGAACCTACAGCCTGAGAAAAGGAGACCACAAACACAGTAAGTTAAGCAAAATGAGAAGACAGAGAAATATGCAGCAGATGAAGGAGCAAAGTAAAAACCCACCAGACCAAACAAATAAAGAGGAAATAGGCAGTCTACCTGAGAAAACATTCAGAGTAACAATAGTAAAGATGATCCAGGGCTTCCCTGGTGGCGCAGTGGTTGAGAGCCCACCTGCCGATGCAGGGGACACGGGTTTGTGCCCCGGTCCAGGAGGATCCCACATGCTGCGGAGCGGCTGGGCCCGTGAGCCATGGCCGCTGAGCCTGCGCGTCCAGAGCCTGTGCTCTGCAACGGGAGAGGCCACGACAGTGAGAGGCCCGTGTACCTCAAAAAAATAATAAATAAATAAAAAATAAATGCTAGAGATCAAAAACACTGTAACAGAAATAAAGCCATTGATGGGCTCAATAGTAGACTTGAAATGACTGAAGAAAGACTCTCTGCATGACAGAAAACGATAAATGCTTCATGATCTCATTTATATGTGGATTCTTTAAAAAAAAAAAAACTGAGCTCATAGATACAGAAAACAGATTGGTTGATGCCTGAGGAGGGGTGAAGGGGGTCAAAAGGTACAAATTTCCACTTATAGAATGAATATATTGAGTTGGCCAAGAAGTTCATTCAGGTTTTCTGTAAGATGTTATGGAAAAACCCAGACAAACTTTTTGGCCAACCCAATATTATGAAGGTGTACAGCATGATGAGTATAGTTAGTAATACTATATTGAGTATTTAGAAGTAGCTAGGAAAGTGGATCTTGAAAGTTCTCATCACCAGAAAAAACATTTTTGTAACTCTATGGTGATAGATGTTAACTGGATTTATCATGGTGATTGTTTTGCAATGAGAATCATTATGTTGTACACCTGAAGCTAATATAATGTTATCTTAATTATACCTCAATAAAAGAATAAAAGAATCTCTGCACTTAAGGATATGACAATAGAAACTTCCAAAACTGAAAAGCAAAAGGGAAAAAGAGTGAAACAAAAAAACAGAATATGCTAGAACTGTAGGACAACTAAAAATGTGTAAAAATGTGCATAATGAGAACACCAAAAAGGGAGATGGGGGGAGGAAAGGAGGTGGGGAGGAAGGGAAGGAGGGTGGAAGGAAGGAAGGAAGGAAGGAAGGAAGGAAGGAAGGATTTGAAGCGATAATAACTGAGAATTTCCCCAAAATTAACGTCAGACACCAAACCACTGATCCAGGAAGCTCATCAAGCAGGGTAAATGCAAAAAAAAAAAGACCTCACCTACTCATATCATATTCAAACTTCAGAAAATAAAAAATCTTGAAAGAAGCCAGAGGAGAAAAACACCTTACCTGCAGAGGAGCAAAGATGAAAATTACACCTGACTTCTCCTCTGAAACCATGCAAGGAAGAAGAGAATGGGTGGGATGTTTAAAGTGTTGAGAAATAAATCACCAACCTAGAATTCTGTATCCCAAAAAATATCCTTCAAAAAAGAAGGAGAAATAAAGACTTTCTCAGAGAAAGAAAAATTGAGGGAATTTGTTGCCAGTAGACTACCTTATAAGAAATGTTAAAAGAAGTTCTTCAGAGAGAGGGAAAATAATATAGGTCAGAAACTTGGATCTACATAAAGAAAGAAAGAGCATAGAAGAATGAATAAATGAAGATAAAGACTTTTTCTTAATTTAACAGCAGTTTTTTTCATAATAATAATAGCAACAAATGTACTCGGTTATGTATGCTTATGTATATATGCGTGTGTGTTTATGTAAGCTTATGCATAAGTAAAATGAGTGACAGCAGTGATACAAGGGACAATAAGAAGGAATTAGGATTCTTTTGTTTTTGTAAGGTACTTGCACTACCCATGTAGTAGTATAGTGTTATTTGAAAGTGAGCTTAGATTCATTGCAAATGTATATTGCAAACTCTAGAGCAACCACTGAAAATATAGTTTTAAAAGGAGCATAATTGATGTGCTAAGAAAGGAAAGAACTTGCTAAAACTTTGAAGCAACCAAGATGTTCAGTAAGTGAGCAGATAAACTGTGGTACATCCAGACAATGGGATATTATTCAGCATAAAAAAGAACTATCAGTCCATGAAAAGACATGGAGGAACTTTAAATGCATATTACTAAATAAAAGAAACCAAACTGAAAGGCTACGTACTGTATGACTCCAACTATGTGACACTCTGAAAAATCAAAAAACTATGGGGACAGTAAAGGTTTTGAAGGGAGGGAATAGGCAGAGCACAGAGCTTTTTTAGGGCAGTGAAACTATTCCGTATGATATTGCAATAGTGGATACATGTCATTATACATTTGTCAAAACTCAGGATGTACAATGCCAAGACAGTCCTAATGTAAACAGTAGACTTCGGGTGATAGCAGTGTTTCAGTATAGGTTCATCTTTTATAACAAATGAACCACTATAGAGTGGGATGTGTGGCAGGGGACAGGTAATATATGGGAACTCTGTACCTTCTGTTCAATTTTGCCCTGAACCTAAAACTGCCCTAAAAATAAAATTTAATTTAAAAAAATATTATAAACCATACCTCATCCTTCAAGAGCTAGGGTCTCTCTAGATTTTAACAGGATGCAAACTAATAAACCAATTCGTAACACTGAAAGCATTCTCTATTGTATTGAACAGTTGGAAAATAGGCAGGGGAAGACAGTCACTCAATTCTTCATTGCAAAAAAATTATTCTATATTAGCTACAGAGGTAGTTGAGAAAGAGATCTAACAATGAAGGAACTAGAAGTGAAATAAGAATCACAAAGAAAAGAAGTAATGTAAGTGTTCTATAGAAACATGAAAAAGGATATAATGAAGAGTGAAACTGGAGTGGCAGCACGGTAGTTTTGAAAACAGCAACATAAATACTTCATGCAACCTACTCCCTATTTGATGATTATGAATTTTCATGTGTGTCATTTGACTTCTCTAATCCTTTCATCGTATGTATAAAGTGAAAATAATGAATATTCCACTGGCTTAGGAGCTTTAAAATAGAGAAAATGTGAACTCCTTTGATACAGCATTTATTGAGCAGCAATTTATTTGTGCTCATATCTGTCTATCTAACTGATCCTGAGTTTCTTGGGAGCAGGGATGATTTGTCCTCTTCAGCTCTCTAATCTTGCCATCTAGCATAGTGTCTGCCGTATAGTGAGCTTAATACATGCTCATTAAATACAAGAAGACAGGAGGAAGGGTGGGAGAGAGGGAGGGAGGGGCTAGAGGAGGGAAGGAGCCAAGAAGAGAGAGAACAAGGGATGTTACAAGGAAGAAAGAAGGGAGACAAGGAGGAATTAAGGAAGGATGGAAGGAAAGGAGGAAGTCTGGCTTTAATGATCCAAGCAAGAAAGAGAAAGTGGAACAAAATGTATCAATACCTAAAGTCCTAGTCAAAGTTTTTCATATATAGGAGATAGGGGGACTGTGGTTGAAAGGAGCAAAGATATATAATTGATCTCACAGGTGAATGAAGTAAAGACAAAACGAGAACTTCATGTGGATGCAAATAATGAGTTATATTTATAGAACTTTGTAATCATGTGTGCCTGATTGGCTTTAATAGTTTTTTAGTCCATTTACCTCTTCAGGGTTTGGGGGCAATAAATTACAATGCATTTGTCCTGTATCCCTGTAAAAAATATAAACATTTATATATTTCTCTATTCCACAGAAAAAATGAGGCAGCAGTTTTGACACATAATAATGTAATTCTGTGGCATCATATTTTTAAATACCATTGTGAAGAAACATATCCTGACTGAATGTATTTTTAGCATTATAAATAGCAGTTTAACAGAAGGTAAAGCAGTACCTGGAAAAACAGATATTCTGTGTCTCTGCCTCTGTATTTCTCACACAGACACACACACACACACACACACACACACACACACACACACACACCCCTTTTCAATTTGTTTATCAAAATAACTAAATTTCTCCAATAGATAATCACCCTCCCTCAAATTTAAATCTAGTATGTTACCTCTTGGTCGTTTACTTATCTGTATCAGTACCTATTCTATTTTCTAACAAAAATAGATATACCACCTATTTTACACAAGTCTGTGTGTTCCTTTCACTCATTTTCAAATAAATAAATATTTCTTTTTTCTCATTCTTTCCAGCAGACTCTAAAGTTTTATTAGTTTTGCTGTGACTCTGCACTTTCTTCCTTTATGCACTATTTCTTTTCATTTTATTTCTTACATCTTCCTCTATTCCCTGTTGGAAGGAAGATTACAATCCCTGACTCAAGCACTCATGACCTACTGTACCCAACTGCTACAGCCGATTTAAGTAGGGCCTCAGGCCGTACTGTCACCTTTCTTAGGAGGCACGTATACCAAAGCTGCAGCCTGGCCCTTGAGAGGAATACCAGATCTGAACTGGGACAAGCTGGGCTGCTCTGTTCTCTATCCTAATGTGATTAATTGCTGCCAGCATGATTTCAGCAAGGGCATCCAGAGAAAAATATGCCCCAGAGTGTCCTTTGCTCCATCTGTCTTTATGCTTTTATTTTCAAATACTATAGAAGCCCCCAAGCTACGTTATAGCTTCTATGGATCCTTACAAACTGAAATAAATTATTTTTTCTTTATATAAAATGTCTTCGATGAAAAGGTTATGCTTTGTTTTTATTCCTGAAGACTCCTACTGCTAGCATCAGTGAGTTAGAAATAAATGTTCTCAAACTGTCTTATTGTGGTTTCTACCTAGATGCATTTTCTAGGTAGTTTGTGTGATACTGCTGACCTCTAGTGTTCAGAACACCAATATTTTCTTTAACTTCACTTGTGTTTAGTATTTTCGAACTTCATGGGTTTGGCTCTCCTTTTAGTGGAATCTGATAAAAATTCTAAGTTTAGTAATAAGTAAATGACTGTCTTTTTAATATAAGTACTGAATCTTAGAATTAAGATGTGGGGTCTTTTTAAAATATGAATTGTTAGAAGAGATGTAAACATTTTCAGTTGTCATCACAGGCATTCCCTTTGAAGCATCTCAAACTGAACATAATCCAAAACCAAACTCCTCATTCCTCTTACAGTCGCCAGCCTGCCATTTGTAAGTCTTGGAGTTAACCTTGAATTCTTTACTTCCCTCACCCTGCAAATCCATGAGAAATCCTATGGGTTCTACTGCTGAACACATCAGCATCCAGCCACTATTCACCCTCTTGCCACCACCCTGTCCCAAGCCACAGGCTCCCTCACTGGGATTATGGTGATAACCTTCTAACTGGTCTCTCCCAGGCTCTAGCTCTCCTCCTACACGGAGTCTGTTAGCTTTAGCAGCCACCGTGCTCCTTCAGAATAATGGAAGGCAGATCGTGGCATTCCTCTGCTCAGAACCTTCAGATGGCTTCCTGGGATCTCAGAGAAAAGGCTGAAGTCTAGAGATGACAGCAAATGCCCATCTGACTTGCCTCCACAGCCCACCTCTCTAACCCCATCGTTCACAACACTCCCTTTCTCTCTCTTTCCCTTCCATCCAGCCGCACTGGCTTTTTGGCTATTTCTTAAACAAAGACACTGACCAAGATGACCTGAAAGTTCTCCTCAGCTTGGCTAAAGTTTAGACAGTGTTCTTCCTGCCTCTAGGACTTTGACTTCCCTTTCCTAGTATTATTCACTTTGCAAAGCATCCAAATGAAAATGTGAACCCTCCATGACCGTTTTGTAACAACAAAGAAGAAAATTAGTGTTTACAAGACTGAACACAGAGGTTGAGAACATAGATTCTAGAATCAGGAAGACTTAGGTACAAAAAGGAGCGTTACACTTATTGGCTATTGACTCGAGTTACTGAGAAATTTGGAATCACAGCATTCTCATTTATAAGGTGGAAAGGTAAAATTAATGCATATTTGAAAGAATATTATGAGAATTAATAATATAGTTATTAAGAATTAATAATAATAATACATGTAATTCACTTAGCATATGCCTACCATGGAGTAAGCACTCTATAAAGTTTTGCTATTACTGTTGGTGTTATTGCTGTTTTTATTTGCAGAATCACAATCAACATATAACACTTCAATAAAATATAACTTTTGCTAGAGATAAAAGTTATTAATTATAGTATTATGGATTTTATTATAATTTAATATTCAACTTTAGAAAAATACTAAGGCTTGTTAATTATTACATGCTCTAATCTGTTTTTCTCCTTAAAAAACATTTTGTTTCATTTTCTGATAGACTGTAATCTTGTTAAAGACAGAGATTGAGTCTCCTTCATTTGATTCAGCATCCTTATCGCCTACTGTGTGTCAGCCATCATTCTAGGCTCAGAGAAATCAATAATAAACTAAAAAGAAAAAGTCCTTACCTTCATGATGCTTTATTCTTAAGGATAAAAACTGGCAATAAACAAATAAACATACAATATGTATATTATATAGTTAGTGGGATATCACCAATACCTTGAATAGGAACTGGTTCAGAATAGGCACTCAATTAATATGAATTAAATTTAATTTGATTATGTTAAATTATTTTATTATTACATAGAGAATATGCAGAGGTGTGCTGGAGTGAGTGCTTTCCAGCTCAGGAGAGCCAGTTGTGTGCATTCCTTCCTAATTCTGTGTTCAGTGACTTCAATTTGGTAGCTTTAAATCAACCATGGTGAGAGTTTTTACACTACAGAAATCACCAGTGCTACAGACTGAAGCTGTTTTTCCTGAGAATCAGTTGTCAAACATTTATCAGCACATCACTGGATAAAGAATGACAAAGTGTGGAATCTGAATTTTATGCACTTCTGAAAATAAGTAACCCTTAATACATCACATTAATACATTAACATATATTAATATAATAGCACGTTAATATGTTAATGTTTCAGAGAGTCAAATTTACAAATTATATAACACAATGCTAGTCTGAAGATGATTCAAAAATATATACTTAGTTAAATGGAGCTATTTTCTCCCAATAATGAGTAACCATCTCTTGATTATTCAGGCCCATGCAAGAAGCAATAATGTGGATAACCCATAAAATCAACCAACTAACAAATGTTCTCTCTATAATTTTAAATATAGCTTTTTGGTAAAACAATTTGCAATTTGAATAAGAATTTATTTAGTATGATGAAAGAAATTTTATATCCTTTAAACATAACCCACTAGCTATGGAGGGAAAAAAGAAGCTTCTGGATGTCAGGAGGGAGCAAATTTGAAATTATTTCCCTGTGGAATGCAGAGCTATAGTGCCCTGGGCTAGAAATGTCCCGGGGCCGCATGCCTGGGGAGTATAAATTATTAAATCATAATTTAAAAAAAACTAAAAAGGAATCTTTTAAAAATTCTCCTACAACTTATGACTTGGTATTTAATTTTTAATGGTATAATGTATCAAATTTATTTCATTCTTATTGTGTTTTATATATATATATTCCTATTAAAATTGGATATAGATTTGGTTTTGAATCAAAAATATAAGAAAGGGAAACATTTCTGCATCCTTAGTTACCAGATCTCATAGGAAAGGAGCAAGTGAGTCTGAGAATTACCATTCTGTTCTCAAAAACAACTTCAAACTGTATTTCTAGCCTATGCTCCAGCAGAAATATACAGATTTTATTATACTAAGTTGCTGTTTAATATCAGGCAAAGTAAATATCACATTAAGTCCTAAGAGTATGGTCACATTATTTCTATTATATTGATCAACAAGTAGTGGTAACCTGTCAGATAATTTCCAGTAATAATAAATGAGTATCATTTATTGAAAACCACCTCTATCCCAGACACAACTCTTAGCACTTCATATATTATCTCTAATGCCCATAACAACTCTATCAGGAAGGTGTTATTACAAATGAGGACATTTATGCCCAGAGAGACTAAGTATTTCCTCCTAGGCCAAATGACTAGCAAAAGGCAAAGCCAGGAGCCTAAAAATGTCCTCTGGCTCCAAAGCTCATGTAAGTTTATTGAACTCCTTGGCAATTACCTACTCTTCTTGATAATCACCCTTAATTTGTTCTGTGGCAGTTTTTCCCTGGGGGAAAGAACATAAATATCAACTTGGCAATAGGGACAATTATCTTCACAAACACTACCATCCAAAGCCAACCCAAAGCCGATTGAATTGGAACCAGAAGTTCTCCCAGCCTACTGTGGATGATCTGTTCTGATTAGCTTGCAAATGGTACAAATTGTCCTGAGTTTATGCCAGGAGCAAAGTAGAAGTTGTGGCTTTTATTTTTTCAGGCAGTTTAAACTCCAATTTGTGACAAAATAATTGTAAGTAGAAAGAAACTGATTTCCAGGTCAAATGGCAGCCTCTGGTAAAAGGAGCCAAAATTCATTTTCAAAGGAAATGCTGTCTATAGAAAACTTTTCTTAAAGATAGCATAGATATGTCCTAAGATTAGAAGTGAAAACAAGCTATTTGGATCCCTCAAGTAAATCTAAGAGGATTTAGGTAAAAATGTATAATAGTCCTATTGTAAGATAAGAAGTTATTTACATCAAAGGAATAAAGGCTTTTAAATAAGAGAAATAAAACACAGCCCCTTAAGTGATAAATGCAAGAGGACTAGTGCCTAATTTTTATAAATGTGCCCTTGTTTATTTGGAAAGTATATTTAGGGGGTTCTTGTGACTTTAGGAGTGGAACATGCTTGCCTGTCCCTCTTCCAGCCTTCCTTCCTTTACCCAAATATTGGCAAGCATAGCAGTAAAGAGAGGTTTATCAAACTTTTCATTCAGTGGTACATTTCTAAATATTCTATGACTCATGTATACATTCAGCAAGCAGTTTTTGTAGAGTTTAAGTTTTGCCTGTGCCATTGTGTTTGACTCATTTGAAATTTACTTGTGTAATATTAGGGATCCATTGTCATTTTTTTCTTTAGGGATACTCAATTTCCCAAAACATTTATTTAATAACCTCTTCTTTCTCTACTGATCTACAATACCATTTCTACCATATGTCAGATTTACATAGATAGGTAGGTTGGTTTTCTAGGCTCTCTGTTCTCTTCGATTTTGCCTCAGATATCATAATAATGTCAATATTATGCTGTAGCAGATATAAAATATAGTTTTATAATATTAGATAGCTTTAGATCAAATCGTGACTATATGACAGGCAAAGCCCCACACTTTATTCTTCTCTGTTGGTAGCATCTTGGTTATTCTTAAGGCTTCGGAATTTCATATTAGTTTCAGAATAAGCTTGTCAAGTTTCATGAAAAAAGCCTGTTAGGATTTTGATTGACATGATATCATGACTAGGTCAATTTGCAGACAATTGACATTTTTTTAACATATTGTGTTTGTCTATCCATTATTATGGTATAGCATTTCATTTACTTTTTTTAGGTGTTGTTAGAAACTTTCATTAAAGTTTTATAGATTTATGCACAAAATTCTTGCCCATTCACGAGTCAGTTACTTAAAATAAATTTCTCTACACACACACACAGACACACACACACACACACACACACACACACACACACACACACACACCCTATTGGTCATGTTTCTCTGGAGAACCCTAATAAAAATTTTGGTACTGAGAGTGGCTCTATGGGAACATAACCTAAGGATATGTTTTCTGAATTGGTTCTAGGGTTTCTGTCCTTGGATCTCTAATCTAATTAGTTTTAAAGGCACTAATTACTCTATTTCTAGCAGTAGAGAATTGATAATTAATGGTGTGATGTGGCAACAGAAATATGCAAAAATATCACCATTGGATACTCATAATCAAACACTTCTACGGGGCAAGGATCTAGGTAACCATGTATATGATACTTCTGAGCATTTTTGTCAAACTAACAAATATAATGAGATGGGCTGGTTGCTCCTAATGTCACTGAACAAAATGAAAAAAGAAAAAAAAATGAACTCAGGAAATTGGATATTTAAAAACAAACAAACAAAAAGGAACAAAGAGTACCACTCACCGTCCAGTTATACTAAGGGTTAAGTCTCAACCCACCGCAGTCACCCACTGACAGAGCATGCCCTGAGAGGAATTCAGGATGGAAGAAACAGGATGAGACATTCTGAGCTTTGGAATAAACAGACCCCTAGATAGTTAAATATATATCTCAGGAAGAATTTCAATAATCCCAGATTCTTGCATCTTCCCATACATAGAAAAGCAGTAAAATCATTTGTTCTTTGTGATTAGCAGTAATCTTTTACTAAGGTATATGCATGATTGATTACATTTTTTCTAGCCAAAAAATTCATATATATATACTGGCTTCTCCCCTACTTCTTCAGAGCTGGTTACTCAGAGGTACTAAGAAGCTATCTCCCAGGTGGTAGTCCTCAGTAAGACCCTGAATAAAACTTAAACTCACAACAGTCATGTGCATTTTTCTTTACATTGACAAATTCCTAGCTCATACATCACATAGAAAGTGAAACCTGAAAGTTTCTATGTCTGCCCCGAAAGAAGGCTCTTTATTTGTCATAGGCACAGGGTTGAGAATGCTGGAAAACAAACCTAAAATCTCATCCTGGAGTGACTGAATTACAATGCAAATTGAATTCACAGGCTCACAGGGTATTTACTGTTACAATTATGGCATTGATTGCGAAGGAACATAATCCTGAAAGTTGAAATAGGAACATATAGGAAGACTTTGATGAAACTGGGAACCATGAGGAAGTATGCTACACTCCAAAGCAACTGCTTGAGTTTTCTAATTTATACAGACAAAAGTCCAAGGAATGTGTGTGGGAATGAATTTTAAAGATGTGGAATAATCACGGAAGGAACATAGAATTGGATCGAGCCAAATTTGTTGATATGGGCCCACTAAGCAGAGATTCTGCACTTAGGTGCAGCTTGGGAAATTAGAAAGTGTTCTAATTGGTTGGTTGGTTGGTTGGTTTAAATATGGACTAAAAGGTAGTCCAGAGTGAGCAAATCCAGAGTGAGTCCAGACCTGCCTTGATTTATTGTAGAGGAAGGGATTTAAATGTTTAGAGAGATTGGAGTGTTAGAGTACATTTGTCACTTAAAATCTACTCACCCACCCTGGAAGGGTCCCAGAGCCACCTTTGTGTCCTCCCAAAATTCATATGTTTTTGAAGGCCTAACCCCCAATGCCTCAGAATGTGACCTTATTTGGATATAAGGTCTATACAGAGGTAATCCAGTTAAAATGAGGTCATTTGAATGGGCCCTAATCCAACATGACTGTGTTCTTATAAAAGAATAAATATGAACACAGAAACACACATTAAGGGAAGATGATACGAAGAGACACAAGGAGAAAACAGTGATCTATAAGCCAAGAAGACAGTCCTGCAATAGATCCTTCAGAAAAAACCAACCCACTGACACCTTGATTTCAGACTTCTAGCCTCCAGATTTGTGAGACAATAAATTTCTGTTGAGTCACTCAGTTTGTGGTACTTTATTATAGCAGCCCTAGCTAACTAACATACTAAACACCCAATAAATGCTATTTTTATTATTACTTTTATTACTGTTGTATTTTGAAAAGAGTAGAATCATTGAACACCAGTGAAATTCATTGAAAGCTTTTGTATGTGCCAGATACGCAACTGCCCAACAGTGGCACTGTGGAATTGAAGCTTAAATGCACTACTTGTATGTTTAGGAGTCAGTAAGCATTGCATCTTGCTGGCTTCCAAATGTTTGGTTGTCCACTTACCTTTGTCATCCCCTATCTTTTCTTATTTTGGGGTTTGTTATCTTCTTCCTTCCTGGTTACTGGTTTACCCCCATTTAAACCAAGTGCCCTT
The DNA here is from genome assembly GCF_011762595.2 of Tursiops truncatus. Lineage (NCBI taxonomy): Eukaryota > Metazoa > Chordata > Mammalia > Artiodactyla > Delphinidae > Tursiops > Tursiops truncatus. The sequence goes on along the minus strand of NC_047044.1, from coordinate 31,792,235 downwards.
TCTCTAAATCACAAACATTAAAACAAGGTTGATTAATGCCACTGTCTGACTTGGTCCTTTAGACAAAGTTTATCATAATAAAAATGTACATTTGTTCAGGAATTGTACATGTACACTTTCAGAAGAATCACATTCAAGCCTTCCTTTATATTTTCCTCTTTCCTCATTGATTCTTCAGCATTTGGCATGCAATGCAGATACACACTGAGAATCTGTACTTCAAGAAAGAGATCTTGAATTTCCTTCTTTGAACCCCTCCTTCTTCATCACTAGTTGAAGTTTTAGAAGGACACAGATCTGTCTGTTAAATGGAATTATAGGCTGTTTCCTATCACCTTCCATCTAGACATCTTTTCATCTCAGCTCTTTTCTTACATCCCTCTCAAACTATCTTACCAAGATACTTTGCTGACACAGTTTTCATTTCTATCTGCTCTATCTGTAAAAAAAAAACAAAGTGACTATAACCTCAAGTTTTTGCAGGTGTGGAGACAGAGCACCATTAGAAGCCAGAAACTAGGGTTTATTATTCCACAAGCTGGAATCATACCATATAAAATGTTTTAAAATAAAATATTTCTAAGAACCCTGATTGCCTCCCTTCCCCAATAAATATTGAACAAGAAGCTACCAATAACCGCAAGATGCATGCAAATATAAATACAGGGTGTTCTAAACTCTTAGTGAAGTTCTGAGCCTTCATAAACTCAGAAGTATAAGTGTTACAAACTTAGAGAAACATCATTTGAAAGGTTAATTACTTATATTGCTCTCATCCTTTTTTTTTAAATTGAGGTATCGTTGTTATATTTGTAAACATTTATACTTCTGGAGTTTACTGAAGCCTTAAAAGCTCACTCTAGACTTTGTGGATACCATGTTATTAATTCACTTTTTTTTTTCCTTTTACAAGTTCTTTTCTCCAGTATGATCATATAATTTTTATTTTCATGGTAGGAAAATGTTCATTTTTCAGTTTTGAATGTAGCACATTTCAGCAGATAGATTTTGTAGTTGTCAATTAAAAGACATTGTTCAGCAACTTCCCTGAATAATAAACCAATCTTTGTCTCTTTCTACAACACACTGAAGTGTATTTCTATTAGAATTCCTCTCATACTCACCACCAAACTGTAATCCTGGGACTTCACTGAATTTGTTTACATTTTATCTGTAACTATCACGGACGCCCAGCTTAAAATCTAGGTAAAGAAAGAAAATGTGAGGTTTCTTCCTTAAAGAATATTGCAAAATAGAAATCAAAGGCACAGTTTTACTCCTCAGTCTGTGCAATCTTAGTTTACAATTAAAGAATGATTTTAATTGTCAAACTTTTAAATTTTATTAAATGTTTGTGGCAATGCATTGAATGAGTTCCAGACCTATATAAATACACAGGCAGCTGTTTGTAATTTGCATTTTTATCAGTTTTGAAAGAGCACAATGTACTTCCTGCATCTTATTTTCAGAATTTGCAATTATCATATTTGGCTATCCAGTATACAGTATGGACTACTTGAGTATCTCATTCTTGGAATTTTCATTTTGATTGTAAACCAGATGATCTCTGGCACTTTTCTCTTTTCTCATTTTTCAACCTCCAGGTTTACTTCCTCCCATTTCTTCTTGGCTCTAATAATAAAGTAGAAAAAATATTTCAGTTATTTTCTTCTTCAGCGTTTTTCAGGGTACCAAAAATTTGCATTTCTTTTGCTAATCAGTTACCATAAATCTAAAGACAAAACAAAAGCTTATTGTTCTAATTCATAATTCATAAATTTTCAGAATGCCATTCAAACTAATTCCACTTCTTTCTGAAGCTCGCTCGCTGTGATTTGAATTTAGATGGAGGGGTGGAGAGGAATGGAAATAATACTACAGTATGTAGAAGGCTGCACCATGGGGCACCCAGAATGAACAGAATCAATGTCCCCTCCTCTGGAGAAAGGCACCTCCAGTCACACCAGCTGTATGTCTATCAGAAAGGACAAGTGGCCTCAAGGAAAGGCTGACAATGACATCTCTAACTGCCTTTATCTCCTTTCCTTGATTCCTGCAGACACATTTTCCTCTTCTATTGCATTAGCCTTATAGCAGCCAACATTGTCCCAAAGACTCCTCTCACCCAGTTACACTTCTGAGGCCTTGGCTCCAGATATTCCTTAGAGGAGTAGACTAGTGGCTCTCTCTAGCAGTCCACCTGTCCCCTGGGAAACACTGAAATCTCTCCTTTGTGCCCTAGCAGGAAGTGCAGGGGAGGAAACACAAGCTACTCTTTCTCTCCCTATTCTGGTGATGACAACAACAACTGGAAAGGATAAGAGTTTAGGGGTGGGCTTCCCTGGTGGCGCAGTGGTTGAGAGTTCGCCTGCCGGTGCAGGGGACACGGGTTCGTGCCCCGGTCCGGGAGGATCCCACATGCTGCGGAGCAGCTGGGCCCGTGAGCCATGGCCGCTGAGCCTGTGCGTCCGGAGCCTGTGCTCCGCAACGGGAGAGGCCACAACAGTGAGAGGCCCGCGTACCGCAAAAAAAAAAAAAAAAGAAAGAAAATTTGCATATAAACTTATTCCCATTCAGTGCTTTCTTAGCTACTTCACATGTATGTCAATCACATTCAGATTTGAAATTCTGAGGGTTTTTCTCCCTCCCCTACCTTCCTGCTGCTTATCCTAATTTCTAGGGTTGGGACTGGGGAGGATGGTTGCTGCTGTGTGACAGGTAGGAAAAGAATGTCCTCTCAACAATCTTGGGTTTCAACAAGGTCTGGGTCCTGTGCTGGTGAACAGTGGCCCAGATAACATAGTCTAAGGTTTCTCAGGCTTTAATGTGTATCCTAATCACCTGCGGATCTTGTTAAAATGCAGATAATGATTCAGTAGGTCTGAGATGGAGATTCCACACTCCTAACAAGCTCCCAGGTGATATCACTGCTGGTGGCCCCCAGACCATACTTCACATAACAGGGGTTTGATCAGTGGATGATGGCTTGGTTTCTAGTCGACTTCCTGGCACAGCAAACAGTTGAGTTTCCAGCTGAGTCCTCCCCGGAATAGCACCCAACCACAAAGGCATCTTTTTGATGCTATCCCTTTAGTCCTAGCCAGAAGACTTTGTGTAGACCTGCTGGTCCTCTCTCCCAGAAACTCACTCTCACTTGAAACTCACAGGGTTATGTGATGCCCTCCCAATCAACCCTGGAGCTTGGCAATCTCAAGAGGCTCTGTCTCCAGCCCTCTTGCGTTAGACGTGCCTCGTCCTCCCCACAACCCCACCACCAGATGGCGTTGAGAAACTCTCTCCAAAGCTTCCCCCCTAGATTGCATCTGGGAAGTACAATGCAGAGCCTCTTTATACTCAGATTCTTAAAAGTTCCAGAGGAATTCTATCATAGACCTTTCTATCCCTGGGCCCTGGCATAGCTGGAGGTGGTGGGAGAAGGGGAGGAGGGAACTAGTACTGTGTAAGTGGCTTCACAGTTTCTGCTCTCCTGCTGTCTCACCATACCCTCCTCCTTACTCTTCAGATTGAAAGAAAAGGGCAGTTTCGTTGGCTCACATCCCCTGTCACATCCCTTTTCCTGTGGCATATGTGGATGGTACATGCTTCATACTCTCAAGTGACCCCTCCTTCCTCCAAATCCTGTAGTGATTCATGTTTCACTGTGTGGGAGGGGAGGGGAGAAGGCTGCTGCAATACAAGAGTAGTCACTGGGACAGGGGCAGGGGGGTGAGAAGCACATCCTTTAATACTTCAAATAACATTCCACCCACAAGGAAACCGTGGGAGAAAAGGATGTGACTTGACAATTGGTAGTTTTATCTAGGATTTCCATTGCCTTTTCACCTCCTTCCCCCCAAAATTAAGTGCAACCCACATGAAGTGAAGAGGAAATATAATCAATTAAGTAGTGCCACAGCAGAGTTTTCTTGCAGTACAATATGATTTGGGAAGAGATGGGAAAAAAGAAAACAACTGACTCCGGTATAAATATATATACAGGTCTGAATACTGCATCACAGTTATAGTCAAGAGTTTATAGGGAAATACTGCTTTAGAAGATCTTAGCTGTTTATTTTGGAAAGTGTACAGTTTCTAGTCTGGATGTGTTCTGATTCATTCTGGGAACCTCTCATATAAGAGTTTATGGATTTCAGATGATTCTGAAAGTTCTAGGCTACTGATTTAGGTAGGAACTCCCTATCTAGGTCTTTTTCTGAGAGGTTCAGTTTTCCAAGAAATAACTGAAACCATTTTATCCTGTATGGTTTTCCAAACCCACTGAGCCAGCCCCAGAATAAGCTGGGAGAAGACAACAAGCTTTTTATTAGAAGAACCAGATCCCAAACCTGAGGCCGGATCTGCTACAAACCTTTACACTGAGGAGGTTCCTGGAATGCCTACACCCTCCCAGAGCACAGAGCACAAGGGGGAGACCATAGTCACTTTGAACCTCCCAGCCTGGAAACTACGTCTTAGATGCCTTGTCAGCCAGCACCAGCCAATATGTGTCCATGGTGGATATAGTAGGGCTTTAATATTTTGCGTCAAAATATGCATTTATATATTGCTTTGTAGTTCAACAAAGAATGCATCTTATATTACATAACTGCTGAAACTGCTATGCTTCTAAGGAGAGAAATATATCAAAAGATTTCTGATAAAATAAAAATAGGCAAAGGAAAACACAATAAAAAAGTAAAATTAAATTGCTAGTAGAGAAGATATCTACTAAACTCCAAGTAATTATGTTCAGGTATATGGTGAAAACTTTCTAAATTTTCTAAAATATGTTCCTTGAGCTTAAAAACTTGTCATTTATTTTCAGAATTGTATGATACATTAAAATCACTAGTAAATACTTACCTGAATATATCTTTTCAGTTTTTGAATATGTTTTTGAAAAAGGAATTCTTTTTTGCCAGGCTGAACCATTATATGATGTTGACATATATTTATCTGAGAGAAAAAGGAAACAGGAATTAAATATTTTACAATGTTAAAATCATATTCCAGGAGCATTTCAAAGTTATAATTATCTCAGAGGTGAAGCTATTCTCTAATAATTCATTTTACCATTTCAAGGCTAAGCCATCAGGGATACAAGTGAGCTTATTAAAACCTTTTAAGTTATCAATGAACACGGTTATACATCTCTTAATTGACTGTTCAGTTCCTCAAATAAGGCTTGCTCCCACGAGGCTAAGCTAGAGAAGAGTATGATATGTGTATGTAATCAAAATGTTTCATTGCCTGGCTTTACCATGATTTTACATAAAATTCTGTTAACATTTGCAGAGCTAAAGAAAGGAAGGAAGAAAGGTAGGTAGGTAGGTAGGTGAGGCCACCTTAACACAAATCTAGACTGTGGCATCAAACTGTTCTGGTAGTTACTGTATTCTTCACAGCTAACCACTCACAGTAAAATTATAATAAAATTAATAATAAAATGTAGTAAATAAAATTAAAAGTCTGTTTCACTTAAGAATATCCTTATTTTTATATATAAATCCATACATCATTCCATTCTAAAACAAATAGAAGAAAATAATTTAAAAGCTAACTTCTATTTAAATTGTAAAAGGAGGACCTAAGAGAGACATAGAGTTTTCACTTATGTTTCAGAAAGTACACAACATTCAGAACTCTACTAACTAGACTGTGCACACAGGAAAATACAAACATGAAATTACAGGGAACTGAGTGACCTTTTGTTAAGTTGAGAAGACAAACCCAACTTTAAAAGAGCCAAATTCATCTGAGGGGAAAAAAAAAAGAGAGATTTGGTTCCCTCCTCCCTTGTGTCCTTGTACTTCCTGAGAAATACTATGACTTTGCCTATTACATGATGAAATGATTTAGAAGCAATCTGGGCATGGGTGGGAGAGATGAGAGGTTGTCAAAAATATTGCATTTAACCCCCAAACTAACCCTTTCAGAAAGTAATCATGAAGCCCTAAAGAAAAACCACAGCACTAGACAGAAAGTGATAATTGAACAATGCAGTCAGTGGAACAAGAACACGTCAACCATTCAAAAACAATCCTCAAGAGTGAAATAAAGTTATCCAGGGGGAACAAAGTGCAGTGCTCTGAGACAAAATTCTAGAGAGGGTCATGTCAAGGCATCTGCATCCAACATGTTTTCTCCAATATCCTTTAAATCACGTGCACTCCTGCACATGGACAAAAATCCTCTTACTAGTTTTCTAAGATGTTATGGTGGTGATGGCCTGGAAAAAGAAGGGGGTGGATAGCAATTAAGATTAGTTGGACCATCAGGAAATTCCATGGGAATGCAAACCACAGACATGAGTAAAGAGCCTATATAAGTGTAGAACTCCACCTGAACAGAGGTTGAATTTGGGTTCCTTGTTAACATCAACTTTATTGTAGGACCCGTTTGTGGGCCTGCTGCGGGGAGGTGCATTCATTGAGACAGTTCTGACAGCATCTCTCTGACCATGGATATAGGAGGCATTCTCAGAGTTTCTGTTTTTATTATTGCGATGGTAACTCATTTTATTTTTGGGATTTGGAGACTGTACTGCTATAAAAGAAAGAGGGAAGAGAGTGAGGGATAAAACAAGCTGGTTTCACACCCGTAAATAACACATTGCACTTTAAATGTTTGATAGCACAATGGAAGATAATGTAAGCTAAAAGAACTAAGTTTATAAGAATTGGGCTGACATCTAAAATAACATGTTGCATGACAATGACTTGTTTTTCTGCTAGAAAATATTATTTAATCTCTTTTCAAATTACAATTTAGGAATATCAAATACATAGACACTTTACCTCTCTGCATTTCTGGGCCAGGAAAGTTCTTTGGTTCATCATAAATCCATTTTCTTTTTTTCAGGCCTTTAAAATGAGGCTTCCTCACTGGCTGGACATCATTTACTTAAAGAAGATACAAAGTTTTACAGTTTTTAAAGAGACACTTTCATCTGAAAATTACTGTAGGTGATAATTACATATCTGTGCATTCACATGTCAAGCAAGAGAAAAAAATAAATGTACCACCCCAATACATTACTTTCTAGAACAAAGGGTGATTTAATTTTAAGTACCAAAAAAATCTATCTTGGAAATTGATTGATGAGAAAACTTTCAATAAGTAACATTCCTTTGGAGAAAAATGCTTTTCTCCAAAGGAATGTGTGGATCTTTTTAGGTTTAAAAGAACATAAAATTACAATCCAAATATAATTATATATCTCATTATAATGTTATTTTTAAGTAGTTTTAGAATAGTTATTTTGAACATAAATCTTTTTGTACTTTTTAAGCCTAAACTACTTCTCCTTAAGAAGTTGCATTAGTGTAAAATACTTTAATGACTATTACCTTACTGTTTTAAGATCTTAAGAAGTTGGGGGTATAGATAGTTTGGTGAAACAAGCCTCAATAATCAGAATTTGTAAGTGCTAATATCACTAAGTTATTCACTTCTTGCTTGCATGTTTTTACATGGAAAATTTTATGTGCATGCTCAATTTTCCAGGAATTTCTAAGGTACATTTCTCCAGAGTATCTTAAAACGATCTAGGAAAGAGGAGCATTCTTTATTATTTCTCTGTGTGGAGATCCTAAACATTCGCAAGTAACTACTACACAGAGAAAATGAACATCAAGTTCACTATGTAGATTACATTAGCTCTCTACAGTGGGCTGATAAATCTCTCTTTGCCCTAGCTCTCATCTTCAGCTTCAGCAGTAAACCTTCAGTGAAGCTCTGATTCACCACCTCCTCTCCAAACATCATGCTCCACCCTTACTCTCGTGCTCCCACTCCTAGAACTTGGAAACCATATTTTTCACAAGTGTCACTGAACTAAGCTGCTCTGAGGTAAACCATCACGGTTCCCTTTGTTTCCCAGCTGCGGCTGAAGAATATTATAGGGGTTCAATAAATGAAATAAGGAAAAGGAAGGAAGGAGGGAGGGAAACAGGAAGTTTCATGAGTCTTAATTGTATCAAGAGAAGAAGCTCCAAGTACTAAATAGCAAGGAGAAGCCCAATCAAGAAAAGTAATCTGAAACATAATAAAAATTTGTCAACGTATCCCAGCACGGGTTAAATTTAAAATGTACTAATGAAGCTTCAGAGAACAGAGTATATTATTAACTTTAATATCTAAATTAAACTAGTGGGAAAGTGTATAATTTACTAGGATCTACATCACAATTCATTGTCAATTAGAAGAATATTGTGTCTTTAATTCTTAATCCTGAATAGTTTTCAAACCATCCTTTTTTCTTTCCTTTTTAAAATTCTACTGCAAATAAGCAAAATAAATCCACGATAAGGCAAATATATCTAAGGCCAAAAAGTGATAGAGCTGATGTCTCACTTGAAGAAGGGTCCTCTCTGCACTTCACACTGATATTCTCAGTAGCATTTAATACATGCATTGTAGGTACTAGTCGGGTAGTTAGGGAACGCTTTGGATGAGGACTGTCCTTGTTATCTTTTAAAGCAAATTAAGAAAATAGAATGTCACTATTAGTAAAAAGAAGTGTTTCCATTGGTATTTCACTTTGCAAGCATTATATGATGGGCATACCTATTTAAAATATATATACGTATATTAATTTTTAGAACCCACCACTGAAATTCCCTAATTACCACATTGAGTCCCCCAAATTTGTCACTAACAAAACATTAAAAATTCAGAAATAACAGCCATTATCTTCAATATGTAAATTATATATTTGTGGCAATATTTTTAATACCTCTGTATAAAAAAATAAAATACAAAAAAAGAAAAGGTTATCAATTTTACATCAAGTGTGCCAATTTAAACCAAGGATGAAGAAATATCTGTAACAGTCGTCATTTGTTCTAAGCTTTGGAGCAGGGCCATCCAATAGAGTTTTCTACAATGATGGAAACATTCTAAATCTGTGCTGTCTGAAATGATAGCCACTGGTCACATGTGGATATTGAGCACTTGTAATATGGCTGGTGCAACTGATGAGCTGAATTTTAAAATTTTATTTAATTTTAATTAATTTAAACAGCCACATGTGAATGGTGGCTATGGTTATTAGTGTAGTTAGAGGTGTGTGTTTTTTGATGGATTGAGCAAAAGAGAGGAAACAAGATTTACATATAATTTTCCATAAGGAGAATTTGATCACAAGTGTCTTCCTGTTCTTGAGAATATTTATTTAATGGTGGGGAAAACAGTAGATGTAATTGGTTAATATTTAGATGGAGAACATGTGAAGTTCTCTAATTACAGGACAGCTGTACTGTCTGTGACTGAGAGAGCTGCCCAGCAGAGGTCCCAGCTGGGGGATTCTAAGCACAATAAAGGCAGCATAACGCTATAGAGGGTGTATTTTATTATCATATCTCTGGATTATTCACAGACTATAATTAGTAATAATCATAAAGTGGGGAAGTCAGCGTGAGAATTGATACTCTTCTCAGTATATATATCTTCACAAAGCTTTCTAAGAAAATTCAATCACACTGAATATTGGAAGATAAAAAAAAAAAAAACAACTAAAGAGGACTGGGTATTACCATTTAAGAGGACCAATAACTTTAGAGCTAGCAAGACTCCTAGAAATTATGTAGTCCAACAGGCTAATTTTTCAGATAAGGAAACTGAAGCTAAAAAAAAGATGAAGCCCCAAAGGCAAATAATTAGGGATAGAGCCAGGACTGGAAACTTAGGGCTTCTGACTCCTCTCTAGTGTATTTTGTGTATATTTTTATTTATAACCTTGCCTCTACAAAAATAATGCTTTATATTTAACTTGTCTATACAAATTACAAATGGATCAAAATATAGACTGGCTCATTACCTTTAGCATTTGAACATTTCGACATCGTGATTTCTTTCTCTTCAGTTAAAGCTTCATTTTCATCTACTCCAGGAAATATGATCCTCTGTGGAATGTAGCAGTCACCTCCTATGACAATAACTTACTGTCAGTGGCAATGATGGCAGAAAATTGTACAAAACTATCTTTTAATACAGGATAATCCCCCCCTAAAATACCCCTTTTGCACAGTTTTATGTAAATACTTCAGTGATACCATCACCATCTCTATACATATCATATATGTTTCGATTAATACATGTGTGTATATATATATATATATATATATATATATACGTGTGTGTGAAAATACAGTATGTACACTTACAGATAATTGGAAGAAAATTCACACAGTCAACACAATTTTCCATATAACAATCTTTACCACACTTTAGAGATACTCAGAGTAAATATAATTTATCTTCCACACAATATCTTCAGATATATGAAAGCAGTTTTTATGTTCCTTAAAGATCTTCTATATTCCAGGATAAATATCCATAATTGCTTTAAATATTACTTAAATACTTAATTTCAGATCCTTCACCATACAAGTTACCCTTTCTTAACATAAAATATTTGTTTCAAGTAACCTTGTTTAAAAATGATGCCCAACTTCCCTGGTGGCGCAGTGGTTGAGAGTCCGCCTGCCAATGCAGGGGACACGGGCTCGTGCCCCGGTCTGGGAAGATCCCACATGCCGCAGAACGGCTGGGCCCGTGAGCCATGGCCGCTGAGCCTGTGCATCCGGAGCCTGTGCTCCGCAACGGGAGAGGCCACAACAGTGAGAGGCCCTCATACCGCAAAAAAAAAAAAAAAATGATGCCCAAATGTGAACTACCCTGTGAAGAAATCAGTGGAACTAGTATAATAATAGATGACATTTATGGAGCATCATTCTATAAGTTATACCATTCTATAAGTTATACACTGAGTATTTTAAATGACTTATCACATTTAATTATTTTCCTATACTACTCCTAATAATTCAATGTAAGTTTACCTTAGCTATTCGGTAGCTGACACATGTTACTGAATTATATTGAAACCTTGTGGCCAACAAAAACATTTTTTTTTCCCTCACAATATATATCATGTCAGGTCTTTCCCAACTTGAAGAGAGCCTACCGGTAATGTCTTGGACTTAAATACAAGAGATTTTGTTTATCACAGTTTGAGTTTACCTTGTTAGATCTGGCTCATTGTTCCAGCATACTAACTTCCAGTCATCTGTAAATTTTATAAACACGTCTCTATACATCTAGTCATTCAATTGTTTAAACGTAAAATCATTTATTCTACAAATATTTACGGAGTGCACATCATGTGCCAGACATTCTACTAGAGATTCGTCCAGAGCAATTTATTATACACAATTCCTGACCTCAAGGAGTTTATCCAAAGCCAATGAATAAAATGCTAAAAAGATGTTGATGAAACAAATCAGTTATGAGAGAGAAAATTCAGACTCATTTATTATATGGTGACATACTCAGAATCAATCAGTAATAAACTAATTCACCTCCATTTTCAAAAGCAGCAGTGTCAGTCCTTGCTTTCCTATCCAGTGATGCTTTTATCTCACCTTGCCTTTCAAATAGGCTGAATTTTGTTGGAACTGTCAGACTGTCCCCTAGGAAAAAAAAAAAATCACTCCAGGAACCATTAGGCGTTTACCTAAGTTTATTATAGAATTTATGATGACAGTAAAAAGCCTAAAAGTTAATGGAAATATTGTTTGCACAGTGATTTGATGAACAATAAATTTATAATTATACAAATTTTAAGCCAATTTATAATTAGGAGGAAAGCAGAAGGCAAGTTTATTTTCCTATGTGGATAATGTATCAAGTGGCGGTTAAAAAAGTTAAGCAATCTGACTCTATAGTGTATGTATATTTAGTTTATTTGATGTGCTTTTCATATAATGAATTTTGTAATATTTGTTTTGTTTTCATCTACTAACCATGAACAAAGTAAAAAGTATTAGGGTCAACTACTGATTAAAAAAATGCTAATTATACTGATAATTAATTCTCACCATTTCCTTATACATCTCTAGCTAATTTTCTCTGAAAATAAAATATTAAAAGGAGAATAAAAGAGCTATGACAATCTGATACAACTTGTGATTCTGGACTGGATTCTAAACCAGGGAAAAAACTTCATTTTGTTATAAAGGACATTGATGGCACAATTGGTGAAATTTTTTTTAAAAAGTCTTTAAATAATATTGAATCAGTAGTAATTTCCTGATATTGATATTTATACTGCATTTGGGTGAGAGTTATGTAGGGGCATCATGCCTGCAACTAACTCTCAAACAATTTGAAAAAAATAACAACAATGTGTGTGTTGAGAGAGAGAGGGAGAGAGAGTGAAAAATCAAATGTGTAAAATGCTAACATTTGGGGAAATCTGGGTAAAGGATATTCATTAGTTAACTGAAATTATTTAAAAATAAAAAGCTTTTTAAAACCATAATATAAAGCAAAAATGCATATAATTGTCTTTAAAATCTGCCATTTTTAATAGTCATTGCTAATGTGTATGTTGTTGTTTTGTTATTGTCTTAATTTTTCTTGTCTCCATAATTCAAGAAATCTGTCCTTTACTAGATGGCTCCCATTTATCAGCTAGGTCTCTTCGATTGTTCTACCATCTGATGGCATGTTGCTGCCACCTACTGCCATATGTTTAAATAGTTTGCCACACATATGTACTTGCAAGACAGGCACTCTACTTTTTATCCTATACTCATATTGATCCTGGGAGACTTTGCCAACTATCTCTTTTTTTTTTTTTTTTTTAAAGAGGAGAAAAGAATTCAGATCTCTCCTACTCCTGCAAAACTTGTTTTTCAGCTCATCCCAAGGGCAAGAAATCTACTTAAACTCATGGAATCCATGGATTTTTTTCTCAGAGTTCCTTTTTTTTTTTTTTGAATTTTATTTAATTTATTTTTTTATACAGCAGATACTTATTAGTCATCAATTTTATACACATTAGTGTATACATGTCAATCCCAATCGCCCGATTCAGCACACCACCACACACACCCATCCGCGGCTTCCCTCCCTTGGTGTCCATACGTTTGTTCTCTACATCTGTGTCTCAATTTCTGCCCTGCAAACTGGTTCATCTGTACTATTTTTCTAGGTTCCACATATATGCGTTAATATATGATTTTTGTTTTTCTCTTTCTGACTTACTTCACTCTGTATGACAGTCTCTAGATCCATCCACATCTCAACAAATGACCCAATATCATTCCTATTTATGGCTGAGTCATATTCCATTGTATATATGTACCACATCTTCTTTATCCATTTGTCTGTCAATGGGCATATAGGTTGCTTCCATGACCTGGCTATTGTAAAGAGTGCTGCAATGAACATTGTGGTGCATGTGTCTTTTTGAATTATGGTTTTCTCTGGGTATATGCCCAGTAGTGGGATTGCTGGATCATATGGTGATTCTATTTTTAGTGTTTTAAGGAACCTCCATACTGTTCTCCATAGTGGCTGTATCAATTTACATTCCCACCAACAGTGCAAGAGGGTTCCCTTTTCTCCACACCCTCTCCAGCATTTGTCGTTTGTAGATTTTCTGATGATGCCCATTCTAACGGGTGTGAGGTGATACCTCACTGTAGTTTTGATTTGCATTTCTCTAATAATTAGTGATGTTGAGCAGCTTTCATGTGCTTCTTGGCCATCTGTATGTCTTCTTTGGAGAAATGTCTACTTAGGTCTTCTGCCCATTTTTGGATTGGGTTGTTTGCTTTTTTAATATTGAGCTGCATGAGCTGTTTATATATTTTGGAGATTAATCCTTTGTTGATTCGTTTGCAAATATTTTCTCCCATTCTGAGGGTTGTCTTTGTGTCTTGTTTATGGTTTCCTTTTCTGTGCAAAAGCTTTGAAGTTTCACTAGGTCTCATTTGTTTAGTTTTGTTTTTATTTCCATTACTCTAGGAGGTGGATCAAAAAAGATCTTGCTGTGATTTATGTCAGAGAGTGTTCTTCCTATGTTTTCCTCTAAGAGTTTTATAGTGTCCGGTCTAAGATTTAGGTCTCTAATCCATTTTGAGTTTATTTTTCTGTATGGTGTTAGGGAGTGTTCTAATTTCACTCTTTTACATGTAGCTGTCCAGTTTTCCCAGCACCACTTATTAAAGGGGCTGTCTTTTCTACATTGTATATTCTTGCCTCCTTTGTCATAGATTAGTTGACCGTAGGTGCGTGAGTTTATCTCTGTGCTTTCTATTTGTTCCATTGATCTATGTTTCTGTTTTTGTGCCAGTACCATATTGTCTTGATTACTATAGCTTTGTAGTACAGTCTGAAGTCAGGGAGTCTGATTCCTCCAGCTCCGTTTTTTTCCCTCAAGACTGCTTTGGCTATTTGGGGTCTTTTGTGTCTCCATACAAATTTTAAGATATTTTGGTTCTAGTTCTGTAAAAAATATCATTGGTAATTTGATAGGGATTGTACTGAATCTGTAGGTTGCTTTCGGTAGTATAGTCATTTTCACAATATTGATTCTTCCAGTCCAAGAACATGGTACATCTCTATATCTGTTTGTATCATCTTTAATTTCTTTCATCACTGTCTCATAGTTTTCTGCATACAGGTCTTTTGTCTCCCTAGGTAGGTTTATTCCTAGGTATTTTATTCTATTTGTTTCAGTGGTAAATGAGAGTGTTTCCTTAATTTCTCTGTCAGATTTTTCATCATTACTGTATAGGAATGCAAGAGATTTCTGTGCATTAATTTTGTATCCTGCTAATTTACTAAATTCATTGATTAGCTCTAGTAGTTTTCTGGTGGCGTTTTTAGGGCTCTATATGTATAGTATCATGTCATCTGCAAACAGTAACAGTTTTACTTCTTTTCCAATTCATATTCCTTTTATTTCTTTTTCTTCTCTGAATGCTGTGGCTAGGACTTCCAAAACTATGTTGAATAACAGTGGTGAGAGTGGACATCCTTGTCTTGTTCCTGATCTTAGAGGAAAGACTTTCAGTTTTTCACCATTGAGAATGATGTTTGCTGTGGGTTTGTCATGTATGGCCTTTATTATGTTGAGGTAGGTTCCCTCTATGCCCACTTTCTGGAGAGTTTTTATCATAAAAGGGTGTGGAATTTTGTCCAAAGCTTTTTCTGCATCTATTGAGATGATCATATGGTTTTTATTCTTCAGTTTGTTAATATGGTGTATCACATTGATTGATTTGCATATATTGAAGAATCCTTGCATCCCTGGGATAAATCCCACTTGATCATGGTGTATGATCCTTTTAATGTGTTGTTGGATTCTGTTTGCTAGTATTTTGTTGAGAATTTTTGCAGCTATATTCATCAGTGATACTGGTCTGTAATTTTCTTTTTTATAGTATCTTTGTCTGGTTCCGGTGTAAGGGTGATGGTGGCCTCATAGAATGAGTTTGAGAGTGTTCCTTCCTCTGCAATTTTTGGGAAGAGTTTGAGAAGGATGGGTGTTAGCTCTTCTCTAAATGTTTGATAGAATTCCCCTGTGAAGCCATCTGGTCCTGGACTTCTGTTTGTTGGAAGATTTTTAATCACAGTTTCAATATCATTACTTGTGATTGGTCTGTTCATGTTTTCTATTTCTTCCTGGTTCAGTCTTGGAAGGTTATAACTTTCTAAGAATTTGTCCATTTCTTCCAGGTTGTCCATTTTATTGGCATAGAGTTGCTTATAGTCGTCTCTTGGGATGCTTTGTATTTCTGTGGTGTCTGTTGTAACTTCTCTTTTTTCATTTCTAATTTTATTGATTTGAGTCCTCTCCCTCTTTTTCTTGATGAGTCTGGCTAATGGTTTATCAATTTTGTTTATCTTCTCAAAGCACCAGCTTTTAGTTTTATTGATCTTTGCTATTGTTTTCTTTGTGTCTATTTCATTGATTTCTGCTCTGATCTTTATGATTTCCTTACTTCTGCTAACTTTGAGTTTTGTTTGCTCTACTTTCTCTACTTCCTTTAAGTGTAAAGGTTAGATTGTTTACTTGAGATTTTTCTTGTTTCTTGAGGTAGGCTTGCATACCTATAACCGTCCCTCTTAGAACTGCTTTTGCTGCATCCCATAGGTGTTGGATAGTCCTGTTTTCATTGTCATTTGTTTCTAGATATTTTTTGATTTCCTCTTTGATTTCTTCAGTGATATCTTGGTTATTTAGTAATGTATTGTTTGGCCTCCATGTGTTTGTGTTTTTTACATTTTTTTCCCTGTAATTCATTTCTAATCTCATAGCGTGTGGTCAGAAAAGACACTTGATATGATTTCAATTTTCTTAAATTTACTGAGGCTTGATTTGTGACCCAAGATGTGATCCATCCTGGAGAATGTTCTGTGCGCACATGAGAAGAAAGTGTAATCTGCTGTTTTTGGATGGAATGTCCTATAAATATCATTAAGTCTATCTGGTGTATTGTGTCATTTAAAGCTTGTGTTTCCTTATTAATTTTCTGTCTGGATGATCTGTCCATTGGTGAAATGAGGTGTTTAAGTCCCCCACTATTATTGTGTTACTCTCGATTTCCTCTTTTATAGCTGTTAGCAGTTGCCGTATGTATTGAGGTGCTCCTATGTTGGGTGCATATATGTTTCTAATTGTTATATCTTCTTCTTGAATTGATCCCTTGATCATTATGTAGTGTCCTTCCTTGTCTCTTGTAACATTCTTTATTTTAAAGTCTATTTTATCTGATATGAGTATTGCTACTCCAGCTTTCTTTTGGTTTCCATTTGCATGGCATATCTTTTTCCATCCCCTCACTTTCAGTCTGTATGTGTCCCTAGGTCTGAAGTGGGTCTCTTTTAGACAGCATATATATGGGTCTTGTTTTTGTATCCATTCAGCAAGCCTGTGTCTTTTGGTTGGAACATTAAATGTGAATTGAATCCATTCACATTTAAGGTAATTATCGATATGTATGTTCCTATTACCATTTTCTTAATTTGGGGGGGGGTTGTTTTTGTAGGTCCTTTTCTTCTCTTGTGTTTCCCACTTAGAGAAGTTCCTTTAGCATTTGTTGTAGAGCTGGTTTGGTGGTGCTGAATTCTCTTAGCTTTTGCTTGTGTGTAAATCTTTTGATTTCTCCATGGAATCTGAATGAGATCCTTGCTGGGTAGAGTAATCGTGGTTGGAGGTTCTTCCCTTTCATCACTTTCAGTATATCAAGCCACTCTCTTCTGGCTTGTAGAGTTTCTGCTGAGAAATCAGCTGTTAACCTTATGGGAGTTTCCTTATATGTTATTTGTTGTTTTTCCGTTGCTACTTTCAATAATTTTTCTTTGTCTTTAATTTTTGCCAGTTTGATTACTATGTGTCTCAGCGTGTTTCTCCTTGGGTTTATCCTGTATGGGACTCTCTGCACTTCCTGGTCTTGGGTGGCTATTTCCTTTCCCATGTTAGGGAAGTTTTCGACTATAATCTCTTCAAATATTTTTTCTGGTTCTTTCTCTCTCTCTTCTCCTCCTGGGACCCCTATAATGTGAATGTTGTTGCGTTTAATGCTGTCCCAGAGGTCTCTTAGACTGTCTTCATTTCTTTTCATTCTTTTTTCTTTACTCTGTTGCGCAGCATTGAATTCCACCATTCTGTCTTCCAGGTCACTTATCCGTTCTTCTGCCTCAGTTATTCTGCTATTGATTCCTTCTAATGTAGTTTTCATTTCAGTTATTGCACTGTTCATCTCTGTTTGTTTGTTTTTTAATTCTTCTAAGTCTTTGTTAAACATTTCTTGCATCTTCTCGATCTTTGCCTTCATTCTTTTTCCGAGGTCCTGGATCATCTTCACTATCATTATTCTGAATTATTTTTCTGGAAGGTTACCTATCTCTACTTCATTTAGTTGTTTTTCTGGGGTTTTATCTTGTTCCTTCATCTGGTACATAGCCATCTGCCTTTTCATCTTGTCTACCTTTCTGTGAATGTGGTTTTGTTCCACAGGCTGCAGGATTGTAATTCTTCTGGCTTCTCATGAGTTCCTTGTTTTATATGCAGAAAATAACGTTCTTCTTATCTTGCCTTCAAGGGCAAGATGTTCACCAACAGAAAAGTCAGATTCACCAGAACATAAGATCCATAAGATGCACAGCTTTGGAATTATTCCCCTGCTTTGCCCTTGAAATTGGCTGGTACACAGGAGGCACTCATTCAATGAACAAACACCCTTGTTCTGCTGCTAACGTTGTTCTATGATCTCCCTTTTGTCCTTCTAGGGCTAAGTTGTCCCTTCTACTTATAAAGAAAAATCTACACCTGTTTCACAGGGAGATTTATTTTCATAGCCAAATAAAATGGTAAAACCAAATTATTTACAGAATTATTGCATGGGGTGTGTAGTGCTACCATGTGTTTATTAAGTCTATTCATTCTGTGGTTCCTCTGGAAACACAATTACATTAATAGCAGCTTTTCATATTAAATTTAGGTCATCCAATAAAATCACTTCCTTCTCACTCTCAATTCTGATGTATTATCATTTGCCTTCAGTGCATACTTTACTAAATAATTCACAGCCTATCATACCAAGTACCTCTTATTCATCACCTTGAAATGCTTCCTTTTCATTCCTTACCTTCCTGCAATTCACTTCCATTTTCCAAAGGCTTTTCTAACTCTTTTTCCACTGTAGAGGCTATGCTTTTAGATGATAAAATATCTGGAGGAGTATGAAATCTGTAGTATTCACCTAATCTCCCACAAGAAAATTAACAGTTAGTGTACGTCTCACATCAAATATTAGAAAATCCACAAATGTTTGATTCCTTACCAGATTTATAACACATCTCCTTTATTGCTCTTTTTTCTTCAATTTCTTCAGGTGTCTTTGTCCATAAACTAGAAGCATCTATAGGATATATATTTTTTAAGTTAAATTGTCCCAAAACCAAATAATCTGAAAATGTATAAACCACAATGAAACATCCCATACATTGTTCTCATGAATGGATTACTGTTTTAAAAAACATTTAAAATCAATAATTTGCACATTGTCAAATGTTTCTCATTGCTATATTTTACATTTTAGAAATAATCAGTCAAGAGGAAGGAAATGACTATACATTATGTGTCTTGAGATGAGAAGCTGCAGGTACAGATTCACATTTGAGATCATCTTTGTTTGCTTGCTTGCTTGCTTGTTTGTTTGGAGAAGGAAGATGTAAGTATGGGAGACCCAGAGCTACAGAAGAAAAGGACACATCTCCTTCCTCCTCTTCTTCCTCAAAGTTAGTTTTTAAAATTAAAGGATGGTGAATGGGTTGCAATATATCCTCCTGAGGTTTCAGGGGCTCCCAACTCTGGGACAGAGGTGCAATTCCCTCCTGAGTTTGTTTCTGTAGTAAAATACCTACAGAAAATATGTCACATTTCAATTTTTCAATGTGCCCACATCCTGTGTCTCCATGGAAAGACATATTCCAGGGTAGAGACAGACTGAGAGTTTATTTTTCCACATGCCTATCTTGTTTGTACATACTTATTGGCACTGCAGGGCTGTGATGATATGGGAGGAATAGCATGGGCTACACTGCAAAAGACCTGGGTTCTAACCTTGTTTATACTTCGGCAAGGATTACCTGGGATAATGCAGATGATAGTGCTTTATAAATTATAAACTACTCTATTGATCTCTATAACTTGAAGGATTAAATGTGAGACAGATGGATATAATCATGTAATAGATTGACACTCATGTATATCAATGTTAAGTTATATATAAATAATAAAGGTTATATAAATCAATGTTATCAATATTAAGTTATATAAAAGTAAAACAGGTTATTAGTATACCTACAAGCAACTGTGCATATTTAAACATGAGATCTGTCTTCTAGCCATCATACAACAAAAAACTTCCAATCCAAATGATAAGCATATGTGTACCCATAGAACAAATTAGAACATAATGAATTTAATATACTTAATAAAATGAAAGCTATTTTCTCACCCAAATCTGCCTTATATATTATATTATACACTTCTAATAGTTAAACAAATATGTAGAAAATACCATGAGGTTTTTGAATGTGCACTGTAAATCTGAGAAAAGGCTTACTAACCATTTTGTTCATCTTCTTCCTCCTCTTCTTCCTCAAAGTTTGTTTTTAAAACTAAGGGATGGTGAATGGGTCGTGATATATTCTCCTGAGGTTTCAGAGGTTCCTGACTCTGGGTTGGGGGTGGAATGCCTTCCTGAGTTTCTTTCTGCGGTGTGATATCTATAGAGGAAATGCAACATTTCAGTCTTTTCAAGATACACGTTTTGGTGCATGTTCAATGATCAACTGTTGTCCTCCTGATTAACTGCATATTTGTTAAAAGGTGTCTCTTCTTATTTCTGGAAAGGTTATTGAACTAACTTGCAAAAAAATATCAACATTTTGCTGGTAAGGTGTGGAAAATATGCTAATTCATAGACTTTAGATAGTAATTATAACCATGACTTGGTATATATCATACTTTGATATAAATACAAAGTGATCATAAGCATTACTGTATTCTTACATTACATCCGTGGGATAAGAATAACTTAACTAATCACATTACAATAATTTAACAAAGGCAAACTCATATAAGACATAGCTTATAATGGCAGAGTATACGTGTTCAAAAGAGGAAAAAATCCAATGGCTGGGGCTTCCCTGGTGGCGCAGTGGTTGGGGGTCCGCCTGCCGATGCGGGGGACACGGGTTCGTGCCCCGGTCCGGGAGGATCCCGCATGCCGCGGGGTGGCTGGGCCCGTGAGCCATGGCCGCTGGGTCTGCGCGTCCGGAGCCTGTGCTCCGCAACGGGAGAGGCCGCAGCGGTGGGAGGCCCGCGTACCGCAAAAAAAAAAAAAAAAATCCAATGGCTGGGGGTTGATAACTTCAAAATGAGAATAATACTTTCAGATTCCTTTATTGACTCACATGGGTCAGATTGACCAAAGCTCTAGGTCATATTTAAATGTTCTGTAACCTTCAAAACTAACCAGCAAATAATAGAAAAAGCCAGTGAACACATGTATCTTCTATCATTACTTATTCAATTCTCTTGGTTTTTCAAACCAATAGTTATCAAATTTGGCTAATTATCAGAATCAAATTAAAAAATTATTCAAATCATCTTTTGGGTCTCTGTTTTTCAAATTTCTGATTCAGCAGGTCTAAATTAAAGCCTAGAAATATGATACTATTTTTAAATGCCTCAGATAATTACAAAATCAGTCAAGTTTGGAAACCATGGCCCCGAATCAATGATCATCTAGGTGGGGTCCTGGGTCATGGGAAGGCTTTCAGTGGGTTTGCCATCCCAATAATTTGAAAGCAATCTATCGTATTCCAGATCCTTAATTTCCACATCCATTTTCACCCTAAAATTAGTTTGCCTGAGAGCAAGCCTCAGTTCACAGTAGCGTTTTCTCCACTTTACAAAATAAAGCTCTACTTTACCCATGCCAAAATTTTCTATAACACATTGCCCGAAAAAGAAATCCTCCTTTACTGATTAATCAAACCACCATGAACTCATAGGGCTTTTTCCATTACCTTGACTTATACACATTTCTACCAGCAGAAAATCATTTTGTGATAGGCAGAATAATGTTCTCCCAAAGATGTCCAAGTCTTAATCGCTGAAGCCTGTGTATACATTAGGTTATACAGGAAAGAGGAATTAAGACTGCTAATCAGCTGACCTCACAATTGGCAGATTATCCTTTATAATTCAGGTGGGCCTTTGAAAGTAAAAGAGAGATGCAGAGGAAAAGAGCCAGGAAAAGAAGTGTGACAGTGGAAGCTAAGTCAGAGTGATACAGTGTCAGAATGGATACATTGCTGACTCCGAGGTGGAGGAAGGGGGACATGAACAAAGGAATACTGAAGACCTCTAGAAACTTGAAAAGGCAAGGCAACAGATTCTCTCCCAGAAATCTCCGAAGGAATGCAGCCCTGGAGACCACCTTAATTTTAATTCAGAGAGATCTCATCAAATTCCTAAACTAGAACTACAAGACAATAAACTTGAGTTGTTGAAGTCACTTAGTTAAGGGTAAATTGTTACAACAGTAACAGAAAATGAATACACGGGGTATTAGAAAAAAGTCCTATCTGGTTGGAATGTTCTGAATTCAAATGCTTAATAGAGTATGTTGCTAGTTAAGAATTTTTGTTGAAAAATTTTGCTTGCTCCATTTCTAGACTATTGTGAAAGAATATGTCACTCTTAAAAAAAAGTCTTGTGGTGTCAATGAAAAGAGAGCACTAGTAAGAAACTGTGAAGGAAAAACATGGCTTTAAACAGAACTTTTTAGCTATTCTCAATACATATTCCCAAGACTTGTCATTAGCTTCAAAGAAAAGCTTCACTGAACATTCAAAACAATACAAGTTAAAATCACATTTTATAAAAGCTTTATTGAGATATAATTCACATACTATACGATTCCTCATTTAAATGTATAATTCAATGTTTTTTAGTATATTCAGGGAGATGTGCAACCATCACCATGATCAGTTTTAGGATATTTGATCACCCCAAAAAAGGAAACCCATACCAGTTAGCAGTTACTCTTCATGTCCACCCAATGTCCCCAGTCTTACACAAGCACTAGTGTACTTTCTGTTTCTATGGATTTACCTATTCTGGATATTTCATATAAATGGAATTATACAATATGTGGTTCTTATACATGACTTACCGCAGTGTTTTTTATAGCCAAATTATATTTCACTGTATGCATATACCACAATTTATCCATTCATCACATGATGGACACTTCTGTTATTTCCACTTTTTTTGGTTGTTATAAATAATGTTGATATGAATATTGTTGTGCAAGTTTTTGAGAGGACATATCTCTTAGGTATATACTTAGGAGTGAATAAGTAGGACATATAGTGACTCTATGTTTGATCTTTTGAGGAACTGCCAGACTGTTTTCCAAAGCAATTGCACCATTTACATTCCTACCTGAAATGTATGAAGATTCCAATTTCTCTACATCCTCGTCAACTCTTATTATCTTTTTGATTAAACTATTCTAGTAGATGTGAGTGGCATCTCACTGTAGTTTTGATTTACATTTATCTAATGGTTAATGATGATGAGCATCTTTTCATGAGCTTATTAGCCATTTGTATATCTTTGAGAAATGTCTATTCAGAGTCTTTGTCCATTTTGTAATGGGATTGTCTTTATATTATTGAGTTATAAGAGCTCTTTATATATTCTAGATGTGTCTCTTATCAGATGAAAGATTTGCAAATATTTTCTCCCATTCTGTAGGTTGTCTTTTCATTTTCTTGATGGTATTCTTGAAACACAAAAGTTTATAATTTTGATGAAATCCAATTCATTTTTTTCATTGATTGCTTGTTTTTCTGGTGTCATAACTGAGAGGGGTTTGAGTAACCTACAGTTTCTTATAAGAATTTTATAATTTTAGCTCATATTTAGGTCTTTAGTCTATTTTGAGTTAATTTTTATAGAGTATAAAGAAGTCTAATTTTTTTTTTATGGCTATCCAGTTTTCTTAGCACCATTTGTTGAGAATACTGTTCTTTCCCCCATTGAATGGTCTATGCACCCTTTTCAAAAATCAATTGACCAGAAATTGATTTATGGAAAGGTTTAGTTCTGGTCTCTCAATTTTATCTCATTGATCTACATATTGATTTTTATGCCAGTACCAGATGGTCTTGATTACTAGTTTTGTAGTAATTTTTACATTTCAAAATCAGTAAGTATGAGTTCTACACTTTTCTACATGTTTCTACAACATTAAAAAGGTGAGATGATTTATTTTCCCGGTTTTGGTTAATATGAACCTTGGTAGGTAAATGTCCCTGGAAATATTTTAGGAAATATTAGGTCTACAAAAGATCAAATTATACCTTCTGAGGTACTGAAATATTTTTAGAATGAACAGATGATGCAGTAGGTTCAACACATAATTCAAATGAGCTTTGTAGTTTCCGCCAGTCTGGAAATTGAATCCTATTTCCTAGAGCTCAGACATCTGTCTGGGCAGAGAAAAAATATTTACCTTCTTAACATGAATAAATACTTTTCTGGACTTCCTGGGATAGAATTAGCCACTATGTGAAAGGTAGTACTATGTACCTATGTTTCGTGGTTGGGATTCATCAGTAAACAAAATAAAGATTCCTACTCTTACGGAATGTTCATTCTATAGGGAGGAATCAGACAACAAACAATAGATGTAGTGAAGAAATAAATTATATTTTATCTGAGAAAATAAGGGAAATGGCAAAAGAAAGCAGAGCAAGGCCAGGAAGAATGTGTAGGGAGGAAGTGGGAAGGCTGCCACATTTCAAACAGAGTATTCAGGGTAGACCTCATTAACAGATGATATTTGAGTAAGGCCTTGAAGAGGTAAAGGAGTTTACCATAAAGCTGTTGAGAGAAGGGCGTTTCATGCAAAGCCCTTGAAGCAGTAGCCTACTAGCAAGGAGAAGCAGGGAAACTGGTATGGTTGGAGCAGAGTGAGCAAGTAGAACAGCTGCAGGAGATAAATTCAGAGAGGAAACGGGGCACCACATCAAGTACAGTCATTTAGGCCTTTGTCAGGACTCTGATTTTACTCTGAATGAAATGAAAACCAATTGGAGGGGTGATGTCTGATTTATGCATAAGATTATCACTGACTGTGCTTTGAACAGACATAGAGAGGGACAAGAGTTGAAATAGGAAAACCATTTAAGCTATTGCAGTAATCCAGTCCAGAAATGATGTCGGTGTTTTGGCCCAAGGTGGGAATAGTAGAAATAGTGAGAAAAGTCAGATTTTGGATATATTAAATACAGTAGAGTTAACAGGATTTCTGTATGGATTGGATGTGGGATATGAGAGAAACAGAGTTTGAGGATGATTCAGTTGACCTGAAGGATAGAAGGATAGAACTGCCATTAAACCAAGATAGAAAGCCCATGGATATAGCAGGTTTGGGGATATAGGAGTAAAATTGTGAGTTGAGTTTTGAATGTGTTAAGTGGGAAATATCTACTCAAGTTAAGAGCCCAAGTGAAAAGTTGAATATAAGGATCTTTGAAGTTCAAGAGAGAGGGCTGGAATAGATATGTAAATTTAGGAGTAATTTACATGTGGCTCATAATCAAAGGCATGAGACTGGATGAGATTACCAAGGGAGTAGGCAGAGAAGAAAAGAGAACCAAGAACTAACTCCTAGAACATACCACATGTAAGAGGATGGGGAAAAGAGGAAAAACCAGTGAGGGAGAGCAAAAACAGAATACTAGGTAGATAGGAGTAAAACAAAGAGGTACAGGGTCTTGGAAGCTAGATAAGGAAATTATATCAATGAGGGAGGAGTGATCAAGTCTGTCAAATGCTGCTAATGGTTCCAGTTATGGAAGGACTGAAAATTGACCACTGGATTTAATAATTTGTATATCAATGGTGAAAGAGGCTGAAAAGGATGATTTACATGGGATTAAGAGAGAATGGGTGGGGAGGATTTGATAATACCAAGTCAAGGATAACTATTTTGAGAACTGCTACAAAGAGAAAGAAAAAAATGGGGTGGTAGCTTGTAAGAGGATGGATTAAGACAAAGGAGACATTTTTTCCTCAGTTCAAGTTTAATAGAAACTACAAAAGATCAAAAGTGACACCCTACCACTGTACACATCAGTTGGCCTGTCCCATAATACAGCCCAGGCCATTTCCTCCAGAGGAAGAAAGGCTGGCAATTAGGATTTAGACTATAACTGAGAGAATGACTGAGATGGGGAAGGGTAAGCTCAGTGGAGGAATTGAGTTCGAGGAACTGAGAGGCTGGGGTGGTAGATCATATACTTACATATTGGAATCACCAAGAATTGACACAGGAGTACAGTTAGACTGACTATGAGCCAGGAGTTCATACTTCTGAAAAATGGGGAGGAAGGATGTGGACAGATGTAGACAAAAGCAAAAAGAACAGCAATGCCGAAGGGGGATAATGGCATGAGATACAAACTGGATGGTTTTAAGGAGAAGTGAGAGAGAACAATCTGAAATTGGCAATAGGACCCAAGGAAACCTTCTACCTCATCTCCAGATCAAGTGGTACTTGAGAACTGGGGATAAAAACAGCCACCATTTGGAGAGGGCTGCTGGAGAAGGAGTGGGGAGTGACGCTTACATTCGACTATGAAGACGAAGGGAAAGTTCAGGGAAGAAGTTGAAAAAGAATTCTGCTGATAATGAAGTTTGGGGAGGAGTGGATGAAAGGGGCCAGATAGGGAGAGGAGTGAGTCATTTGAAAGATGGGGGTTCTGATATTGACTGATGTGAAATAATAGAAAATACATTGGTCTCTGCCCCCAGTTCCTGGCACAGAGTTCCTAAAACCTTCGTGATTTCCTAAGTAAAAAGAGCACTGGGAACATCTTTTGTTCTAATATTTGGCCTTTGACCCTGGTTCCTGACACAGAACTCCAAAATCCCTTAGAGTTTCCTCAGTGATGGGAGTGTCCTTTGTTCTAATGAGGTGACTCTGGGTGGGTTCCTGGTAGCTTCATGAGTAGGGTTTGTCACCAGAAAGACCAAGCCAGCATTAGAAGCTTGGAACTCTCAGCCCTGCCCCCATGTCCAGGAAGGGGAGAGGGGCTAGAGGTTGGTTTAATAATCAATCATGCTTACCTGATGAAGCCTCCATAAACATCCCAAAAGTATAGAATTCAGAGAGCTTCCAGCTTGAACACATCCACGTACTGGACGGTGGCACACCCCAACTCCACAGGGACAGAAGTTCCTGTGCTCAGGCCCTTCCAGACCTCACCTTATGTGCCTCTTCATCTGGTTGTTCATCTGTGTGATGAACATCTTCTATTACAGTAGAGGATGCCATCCTCTATGGCATCGTCTGTTACAATAAACTGGTAAAGATAAGGAAGCGTTTCCCTGAGTTCTTTGAGCTGTCTAGCAAATTATTTAATCCAGGGAGAGAGATCATGGAAACCTCCAATTTGTACCCAAGTTAGACAGAGGCTGTGGGTAACCTAGGGACCTTCTACTTGCAATTAATATGAAAAGTGTAAGATAATCTTTGGGGATACAGCCATTAATCTGTGGGGTGTGTGCTAACTCTGGTTAGTGTCAGAATTGAATTAAATTATAGGACACCCAGCTAATGTCACAAAGAATTGATTGGTGTGGGAAAAAACCCACTTGTATGGTGTCAGAAGTGTTGTGAGTATGGTACTAGTGTGCAAATAAAGGAGAAACACACAGGAGTATTTTTTTTCCCCTGAAACTGACATAAACAGGAATAAAGGGCAGAATAAAATTAGTCCTGGTGAATTCAAAACACATAAGTGGATTTGTTCCCTGTAGACAGACGAAAGGAGGTTTGAGGAAGTAGGGTATTAGCAGCCTATGAAGCCTGCTTATCCCCTCTCATGATGGAAGTAGAATGGCTAGGGGAAGGATTTGGTCCCAGTGCATGGATCTGGTTTTGACCCTATTGAGAGAGGGGAAACCTTATTCCAAAGTCAGGAGCAGTTTTGACACATGTTGAAGAAATTGAGACTTCCAGAAAAGCTAGAATTTATTTTTGACGTCCAGATTCTATGCCTAATAAATGAGAATAATAAAATGTATCCCTACAGAACTTAGCCCAGGGCATGTCTTATAGTGGGGAGCCCAATAACTGTTACACAGACACTCTACCTTTCCTTTGCCCAGAGATGGAGTCTTTGTTTTCCTCTAGTCCTAAAAGAATTAGTTTGAAAGATAGCAATTTTATCCATAGAACTTTAGGAAGCAAACTATTACACTAGATATAGGGAATTTAGTACAATGTCCTCATGAAATAAAATCACACTAGATGTAAAACAATGGGATCAAGTTAACCACTTAGTAAGTGTAATAACTTTCATCCCAGTAGGTTACCTTCAGTAGTTATCTATCTATCCCCATCCATCTATCCATACATCCAATTTTATTGAGCATCTGTGCTCCAGACATTGTGCAAAGCATTGGTAAGGAAACTAGTTATGGTCCCCATCCTTGTGATGTTTACAGTCTAGTGAAGAAAAACATTGATCAAGGTACCACATGTATAATGAATGCTATGAGATCGGAGTTTTCCAGAAGACTATAACAAAGAAACATAATTTTTAGTCATTCATTTGCCAAGGATTATCTGAAGCCACATTTTCAAATCCAAAGTTCTGATATTCTGTAAACTCATTCCTAGAATAATTCCATCGTAAGAAATATGGTGGCCACAGCAGGAGAGTGGCATAGCTATAGCATCAGGGAAACCTGACAATCCCAACTTCTTAAGCAAGGTTCTTGCCATTCACTGTTACAGGGCATGGTGTCTTCCCTATCCCCTTCCCAGAACCTAGTTTAAGGTTCATCACATAGTAGAACCTCAGTGTCATTTAGCTGGATTGAAGTATGCCACTTACTCTGCAACAATGGGATTGCATTTTATCCACAAATGAAGTCTTAGGAAGAACCACGCATCTAGCTGTTCTTCTAGAAGCAGAAGTGTGCAAACCAGAGCATGCCCTTGCTCTCCCCACCTATGAGGTAAGGGCACAATGGTGAGGCCAGTTGTGCGATGATTTGCTGAGACAGTTCCTCTCTACCTAGTGAGGTCAGTAGTCCTCTCACTTTTCAGATGAATAAATCCACTTTAGAAACACAGAGAAAGTTTGACTTGCTCTTTGTTCACTACATTTTTGTTGGCTACTTGATGGCTCATTCTAAGCTTCATCTCATGATTCTTGATAGAATCATCCCAAATCATTCAGTGGCTGTTAAACTGCATTACTCACCTTTCATACTTTATTTAACGTGTCATTCTATGCTGCTACTCCAAAACCAGATTATAATATGGTATATCCATGTTATTCAAAAAAAATACTCACTGCTACTTGGTGGCAAAAATAATCCATTGATATTTCGAGGTTTGCTGTGATAAAAGATACAACTGATCTTCACACAACCAAGAGGCTGAGTTTCCCAGAAGCATGAAATGCTGCAGTTTTGCTAGACAAAGGAGGTGGGGGAAATGTAATGATCAGATGCCATATTCACAATAAATACAATGTGCTACAACACAACACAATGTGACAAAAACTACTGCAATTGCCGATTTAAGATCTCGTGTGTTTCTAGGCTTTGAGTGTTTCTAAGCTTTGCTATTTAAAAGATGCAATGGATTTCCTAAAATATACTTGCCCATTTCTTTAAGAATTTAAATTGAGCAAAGGGCAAAATGCCTAAAATTAAGTAATGGAAGGAAAAATCATTTCTTCTCAATTGTGTTGTAAGAGTATAGTTCAGTATTATCGAAGGGAGATGCTTTTAACAAACATGATGATGCTGAGTAATTCTACCTGCATTTCCATGTGTCTAAATCTGCAAAGTGGATCTAAACATTTTCCTTCTCTCCATAATGAGCACACAGTGTCACTGCCAAGGGCCTCTTCACAGTGTCGGAATCGGCACTGGGAACCCTAAAAGGAAAAAGTAAACAGTGTAGAAAACTCAATATATGAATGTTAGTGTTTAACAACAGATTACTAATCAACTAAAGAAAATATGAGGAGATCAAATTAAAATTTAAAAAAAGACTACAAATACAATGCCATAAAGTCTAAATTCTAGCAAAGCAGTCTAATTTTAATGAAAGACACAAGATAATCTAATGATTAAATAGTACAACACGCCATGAGTCACTGATAAAATTCTCCTTGTTATCAGTTAATCCATATGGCTCACTAAGGATAAACATACAAAAGATCAGTGACACTCTTAATCACAATCCAATGACAGAAGGATCTAATTTTTCTTTGTTAAGAAAGCCAGAATTTTTTTTTAAGAATCATCATCCATATTCTAATTGTAGAGATGATCTCTATTAATCATATATTTCATTAGATAATTGTTTTCTTACTTTATGGAGATACTAAGTGTATTTATATAGGGAAAGTGAATGGAGCTTAAACTTTATATTATTGTGGAATTTTAAATAATTGGTACAATGTGCTATGTTACATGTATATGCTATATGCCCTTGGTCTACAATTGTGTCTATACATTTACACATTTACATCATTATATCCCAACAAAAGCAGGTATGGATTATTTTAAAGGGCTGTTGTTTTTTTATTTTATATCTTTTACACATAGATCCACAATTGGGAAAACTTCAGGTCATTGGCTTTTGGGGCAGAGGGTGGGTAACATAGAATAAAAATATCCTATTAAACTCATCCCTTTTTTAGACATGTGTTTCAGGGTTGTTCCTTATTTTTTTTCCCACCCTCTTACTCTCTGTCTTCAGTCTCTCTCCCTTTTAAGGTGGATCTGTAGGTCTCGTAGTCCAGGATAGTAGGCAGGAACCAGATAAACTAGTATTTGAACTCTATTTTGCCCATAATCACAAAGTCAATCTGTTACTCACCCTCTCTGTGCCTCAGTTTCCTCACCTGTAAAAAGGGAATAAAGTGCCCTCCTCACAGATTGTTGTAAAAATTATGGGAGATAAAGTATTGTGATTGCTATTATTATTTTTATTTTTTCATTTATTTATTGAGAACTTACTAAGTATTTGAGGATACAGCAGTGAAATAGACAAAACTCTCTGCCCACATGGAACATAAGTTCTATTATTTCTTATCATCCTAGGGTTTAATCTTAAAGTAACAGGTAAGAGAAGTAGATCTCGTTCTTACAGTCAAGTTGACTCCATTCAGTTGTCCTAGCAGAGATGAAATGCTTTAAACCAGACAACAGCATGTCTTTCACTGGGTTCATTCTGATATGAACATGAAGCTCCAAACTCTGAATTTCTACATTTTTTATTTGGTTTCATTGAGATCCATTAATCCTAATCACTTAGATTAAATATTTTTTCCCATTTTAACTTTATAAACTTCGATTCATGTTTGGCCAATTTGTTTGTATTACTTTCTTTTCCTTTTTCCATGATATTATTTGCTGTTACTTTGACAGGGGAAAATTCAGTAATTTCGTTAATAAATTTCAAAATGGGGGTAAATTAGATTTATTTAACTGTTTGATAGTGACCTGAATTTAACTATTCTAATTTATATGACTGGAATCACATTAACCAAAACAGTACGATGTATCATATAATGTTTCAATATTAGGAATTTGATGTTTCAAGGAGCCATAATATAGGCAAAAGTGCCACACTGAGGACTAAAAAGCCAGGGGCATATAACTGGCATATAGAAGGGTAGTTTCAAACAATTTTAAGTTATCCCAGATTTTATCAGAGAAATTCAATATATCAAAAATACATGATAAGGGGCTTCCCTGGTGGCGCAGTGGTTGAGAGTCCGCCTGCCGATGCAGGGGACACGGGTTTGTGCCCCGGTCCGGGAGGATCCCACATGCCACGGAGCGGCTGGGCCCGTGAGCCGTGGCCACTGAGCCTGCGCGTCCGGAGCCTGTGCTCCGCAGCGGGAGAGGCCACAACGGTGAGAGGCCCGCGTACCGCAAAAAAAAAAAAAAAAAAAAAACTACACGATAAGGATTTACTTCAGATTTTAAATACATAAAGTATTTTGTGGGAAAATAGTAAATTTTGATTCAGCAATGCAAATTATTGCCATATCTTCCTTCATTCTACTAAAAAGCTTAAGCATGTGAAGTACTGTAAATTGTACAATATTTACCTTTATGCATATGGAATTAAAAAAGAAATAGCAGTCATTCCCAACTTCTGCCATTTTCAACTCTCTTGCTACTAATCCTATGTTTTTTAATATAAAAATTGCAGGAATGCAAATATAAGAACTATGAGTGTGTACGGGGAAAAATAATTTCTCTTCCACACTCTTTCAGGCTATCAGTATTTTTAAAACTGATCTCCTGTTGACAGTATATTACACAATAGATAATTCTTAAATAAATTTAAATTAGAAGATACCTTCTCTAGCTTGGCAGAAATGTTGAAAGTGGTTGCTAGTAAGCACACAAACTCAAACTTCCAGAATTTTGCTCACTGTTACCTAATCCATTATTTGCTCATCATAAATGACCTCACATCTAACTGTAGGCTAGGTTACCTTAGTGAATACTGTACAGTAATTTCTCTTACTCAATTCTAGTATATTGACCAGAAAAAGCTAATAAAAATAAAATAGTATGTTTTATCCTTCAATGCTCTGATTGAAATTGGAACAAACTAGCTCATACTTTCATAATTAAGAAGTATTAAGTATTTCACAAGTAAATATTTTCTAAACTCTTATTTCTATACATGATTTGGAAACAAAACTAAAAATTTTAAATAGGTAAATATACTAATCTATATTTCAAGATAAAAGTAAAATTATTTAATTATGTACTCACCGCTATCCACTGATTTGAAAAAAATCATTCAGATTGTGATATTTAATAGATGCCTGAAAATAAATTGGACTACTTATTCATCTTGTAGCTATATTCCATTCACTCTTCATCCATCATTAAAAGGGGAATAGCTTCTTCCTATAGCAGAAAGATTCCAGAATGCTTGCAAATTTTGAGAATTTGTTGAAAGCAAAATGAAGTACTCTGATTCCCAGAATGAGACATTTCAATCAGTAGTTACTGAGGTCTTCATCTTAGTATCTTTACTAAAAGAACTAGAACCTAGCAGAAATTAATAAAAATATCCATAGAAGGTAACTTAGAAAATGCCATAGAGAAGACAAATTACAGTAGGTCAAAATATATTTTTAAATTGCAGTGTACTTTTAATTGTAAATTTAAAAGATCAAGACATATAGATTTTCATTTTGGTTAAGTAAAAGAGACTAAGTTGGTATGAACTTTTTGAATACACTGCTTTAGGATAAAAATCTAGGAAATAAGCTAAAATTTAGAAAAGAGTTATTCACCTATAACTGTAAATAAAAGAAAATAATAAAAAGAACTGTGCATTAGAAGTAAATCAAGTAGAGAATAAAGACTTGACTAAAACCTTGGAAATAATAGCAATGATATATAGAAAATCTAATATCTCAACTTTTGTTTTGCCCTACCTTCTAACTCTAGAATAACAATGTACCCATCTTAAGCACATAGGTTACTGGGAGAAACACCCCTAAGAAATAGCTTTAAGTGGTCTTTGCCTCCAGATAAACTTCCTCTCCACCTATGAACTTTTAGCTGCATTGGACTATTTTCAAATACTGTTACCAAACACCATTGTTGCATGATTACATTAACATCATGATTAAAGCCATTGTGAGAACCCATGTTTTACACAGGGGAAAGCCTGAAGAAATGCTTTTACCTCTTGAAGTTAGTTTTGAACAATTATGTTCCATTAGAAACAGCAAAAACACATCAAACCCAGAAGGGAATTTTTTTTTTTTTTTGCCATTGTAAATAGATCTGTGCATTTTGGTAGTGTCTAGAATGCCTGGAACCCTAATTTCTTCTTTTTTTCCAACTCTCTTTTCCTTTCCTTTCTTTCTACCCTTCCTCTCCCCCGCCACACACACCTTTTCCTTATTCTCTTCACTCCTTTCCTGTTGTGAAATTCATTCTAGTTTTTCAGGGAAAGCTATGACTATACCCAGGATGATTTTTTCTCCCTGTAATGAGTAAAGAAGAGTTATGAGAAATTTGCCTGGACAGTTCATGGTAGGCCTGAAAATTCTGTGTTTTTGTGTTGGCCAGAGTACACTCTGCACTGAATCTTTCATTTTGGGTTCATGTCAGAACACTAACACATGAGAGAAAAAAGGCTTTCTTCCAGTTTGTGTTAACACCACTTTAAGTACTGGGGCTGGTAGTCACTCCTTGCTGACTCTTCAGACTTACGAGAATTGGGCAAAGGGGTTGGCTGCTACCCATCAGAGAGAGTAGGAGTCCAGATTGTAACTGTAAATGGGTTCTGTGGCTGTCCCCTGTGTTGGACTCCCCTGTTTCTGCCAGAAGCCAGAAGCTTTGCTCCAGGCACTGATGAAATCACTCTATTTCTAGAAATAGAGTGCTTCCTAAAAAATGGTTAGCTTTGCTGCTACTTTCAAACAGCAAGTGGAATGTTTTGCAAGATGATCTTTTCTCAGAAATGACAGAATGTTGGAACTAAAAGACTGTGGCAGTTTGGGAAATGACAGTTGAGAGTTGTGACGGTTATTTAATTGTTGTCTCGTTGAGACCAATGAAACAAGCTGCTTTTTAGGATTCTTCTGGAGGAACAAAGTCACTGGTTTTTGACTACAAAATGCTAAGACGTTTCTGGTCCCAGGATCTCACATCAGGTGTTTTCGCCCCCAACTCCCTTATTTATTTATTTAATTTATTTTTCCTATGAGAAAATCAAAGACAGCAGAAGAGAAAGTAAATACTTTTATACAGCAAATCTCTTCCATCCCTCCCCTCTGAATCCAGCAATCAAAAACCAGTGAATTTTTCGGAGGGTTATTTTATTCTTTGGGAATTTCCTTATACATGGAAAACTCCAAGTGAGATATAGTCGTTTAATTTCATGAGGGCTAAATCGGGAAACTGCTGGGCAGTCTGATACCTGCAGATAAGACAATTATAGGAATGAGACCTGGGCATTGTCCAGACACATAAAAGATGGCAGTAATCAAAACTCTCCTACTACGGACTACTAGCTTCAATGAGATAGAAAGGCTACTATTACTAAATATTGAATATTTATTAATTTTTATTCAGTCATTGACTGTCATTACTTACCCTCCAAAGTTCTTTTGAGCAATAAGTCAAAGCTGTTTTTACCTCTGCAGGTGATTGACGACAAGTACTCAAGCCATTCGGACTCTGTTGGAGCTCATACTTAACTAAGGTAAATGAGGTTCCTATGAAAGATGGAGATTGAAAGCTGAATGTTGGTATTCGTGTGGTTTTGGATTGGTCTAAGGCTACACTTTGCATTCACTCTGGAAAAGACACCAGAACCAATTATGACCATATTATGCCGCACAATGAGGCGTAATACAAACGATAATTTTTCTTTTTTGGGAGGGTCCTAGATGTTTTAATTGTAGCGTTTTCTAACATTTTTCCAGGGGAATTACTTTTCATTTCGCCTTGAGATGTCTCCGGATATTTCTAAGCTTCTACAGTGCTTCTCCCAGGAACATATTAAAGGGAACAGGCAAATCGGTTTCATCAAAATGGTGTTAAATCGCCACCTAAAATCACTCATTACTTATCACTTCATACATTTAATTTTCATAAATATCATCGGCTACTAATACACACACACCAGAAACGGATCTTTGTGTTTTCAATGTCATCACAACCCTGAGGGACGCTCGCGAGAGCACACACGGAGGTACCTTTTGTTTCCGCACTACAACTTCCAGAAGGCTCCGCGGCCAGGAGGCCGCTTCCGGGCGTGCGTCCCGGCCCCCCTCGCTGCCGGGGGACGCGGGAGCGCGGCCGTTGGGCCAGCGCGCGGAACGTGCGTGGCTTGAGCAACTCGGCTGACTGCTGTGGATGTTGTCCTGGTACGGACCCGGCGCTGTTCGTAAGCGCGCTTTCCACTCGCACTGCCTGTGGACCCACCATGAGGCGCCTGGGCTCGGTGCAGCGGAAAATGCCGTGTGTGTTTGTGACGGAGGTGAAAGAGGAGCCTTCCACCAAAAGGGAGCATCAGGTACCGAGGAGCGCGGGGCCTGCGGGGCGGCCATGGGTGGGCTGCTCCCCGCGGCGCGGGCTGCGTTTGAATTCGGAGAGGGCTCCCAGGCGCGGTGGAGCCGCCCTGTAGACTGGGGGCGGGGGCGGGGGCGGTTTGCAGGTTTCGCTGGGGCGGTCTAGGGTACGGGTCTTCTACGCCCCGAGCTCCAGGTTCTTGTACCTTCTTAGTTGCAAGGGAGGGAATCTGCGGGAGAATTTTTCTGATCCGGCGATTCAAACTTGCCATCGCATGGAAATTGAAAACCCGCATCTTCAATAATGTTCCTTTCTTCTTGGGTTACCACCTTTTGAGGAAAGTCCCTTAAGTAGTCGTATAGTCACCGCAAAACAAGCTTTCCTACTTTTCACGAGTGTGGTGTCAAAGTGGAGATTTTAGAAGACTTGCTTCACCTGTTCAAACCTGGGAACCGATGACAGTGTTGACAACTAACCTAAATAGGTCACTAAAGATCAGACCTCGTGTATTGTTACCAGTAATTAACTACTTGATTCTAATTTTGGTGTTTCTATCTCAAGGTTTTCTATTCTCGCAGCAACGTGTTTTACACATGGAGAGGGCCCTTAATAAATACTGGTGAATGGTCCTGTATCAGGATAACTCTTTAATACATAGTAAAGTCCTTGATAGCAAAATCACCACTTATCGGTTGGGTGCATTTGACTCCACCTCCACGTCCCGTTAACATCGTTCACACTGGCCTTCTTGTCTCCCAGGCTAAAAGACTTTTAAGGCCAAGACTGCTGTGTTATTTCTAGTCCCAGTTTTTAGGACCTGACACATGGTAGGCACTGGATAAACCCTGGTGTCATTTCATGCCAGCTTTCCATTTACCTTGATGCTTTTTACCTTATAACATCTCACTGCCACCGCTATTATAGTTCTTAATATTTTACGCCCTTCTTGCACTAAATTGTTCTTTCTTGCCACTGAGAATGATCATCATTATTCTTTCCTAGTCAAAACCCTGCAGTTACTACTAAATGTCTGTAGCAGTAGTTGTCAAGATTTTATTTTTTAAGCCCTAACAAACTTAATTCATACGAAACAATGGCATCCTGAATAGTGGTTCGCTCTAGCTGTGATCCTCAACTTTGTATGTTGTGGGTGGGAGGCGAGTAGTTTGTAAAAGCACTCTCCACCAGGAAAATAAGCCCCTTCTCTTGTCCCTCTGCAGTCAAGTATAGCTTATAGTGTTGTTTATAGCATAGCATTCAAATTCTTAACTGCAATTCAAGGATTCTCATTAATCAGGCCCAGTTGTAAAGTGCCTGTTAGGCCCACAGTGAGGTGCCTGAGCTCAGTGT
This sequence comes from Tursiops truncatus, assembly GCF_011762595.2. Taxonomy (NCBI): domain Eukaryota; kingdom Metazoa; phylum Chordata; class Mammalia; order Artiodactyla; family Delphinidae; genus Tursiops; species Tursiops truncatus. The sequence continues at coordinate 31,755,400 of NC_047044.1, read as the reverse complement.
AGTGAAAAATGCCATGTGTGTTTGTGACAGAGGTGCCTACTTAAAGTGACATATCTGTTCTAGCAAAGTCTGTTTCATCCTGTGAACATAGCAAGCACAATCCTGTCTCTATGCTCAGGCTACGCACCCTGCCTGGATCACTTCCAGGATTTTAAAAATTTAGAATCAGAAGTTCTCTATGAAATCTTTCATCAGCTTACTTATTCTAGTGATTTCCCCTACCAAGAAATTGTAGAGGATCACTCAGTTGATACTAGCTATTACTTTTTATACACACATGCCTTCTGTTTCCAGTCAGAGTTTAAAGATTTAAGTGACAGAGAAGGAGAACTTTGCGTACCCCTTGGTATCTTATGCTGTCCTTTGGACATGTCAGTAGCATGGAGTGGTAGGTAATTCATTCTTATGGAAGGGATATTTGTCCTTATCAAGAACTCCATAAAGTCATCTCCCTAGAATCTTTGATAAATTTAAACACACACACACACGCGGAGAGCTATTGGGCCAAACCTTGGTCCTACTGCCACAGGTTAAATTGATATCCTCTGAACCAGTGTTATAAGTTACTGATAAATCCCTAACCATTCAGCTTTATCTTAAAAATACTGAATCAGTACCAGAGTGGGGCTAATTTCCTAAGTTTGCCAGACTCTGAAACAGTACTTCATTTTTTAGTCTTAAGCCTATCACACCAGTATGTTTATATTGTACAATGTTTTTTCACATTATGTAAGGTGAGTATTACTTCAGATAATTTAGACTGTAAAACAGTGGCATAGTCTTTTCTCATAAATGAAAATAAATTACAGATAAAAAGTTGGTAGGAATCCTAGAAAATGTCTTTTCCTCCATTCTTGATACTCTTGGCTTGTCTTCCTGACAGTAGAAAAACTGTAAGTTAAATATGCAAACAGTTCACTACTGATAAAGCTGAAAGGGTCCCCATTTGTTTTTCTCCTCAGCACTTATCATAGCTAACATTGTACTATATACATTTTGTTGCTGTTATCATCTCCCTCCTTAAAATGAACCTTCCACCAAAGGCAGGTCCTTTTTTGTTCACCTCTATCCCAGTGCTGAGGACAATACTTAACCCATAGGAGGCATTTAGCAAATAATTGTCAAGTAAATGACTGAACACACTTAACACCTGTGCTAGGGATGCAGCTCTGCATAGGACATGGTTCCTGTTGTCAAGCTTATTATGGTGGTTAAAGAAACATGTGAATACAGTTGACCCATGAGCAATGCCAGGGTTAGGGGCTTGGATCATACAGCAGTGGAAAATCCGAGTATAACTTGTGGTTGGCCCTCATATTCGAGTTTCCTCCATAACCAGGGCTCTGCATCCAGGATTCAACCAACCTTGAATGTGTAGTACTGCAGTATTTACTATTGAAAAAAAAATCTGCATATAAGTGGTCTCATGCAGTTCAAACCTGTGTTGTTCAAGTCGACTCTGATTACAAATCTGTGTGGAAAAACATGTATTGCTATGATAGCACAGAAGGGGAGTGGGTGATTTGTAGCAACTTCACAGGAGAAATATTTTGAAGGATAAACTGGTGATCATCCCTTAGAGCTAGTGAAATTAAGAACTTCCAGGTAAGAGTGTGTGTGAAGGTATAGAGGCTATTTATCTTAAACCAGTTTTCTCTTTCTCTTTTTTAAGCCATTTAAAGTTTTGGCAACTGAAACTATAAGTCACAAGGCATTAGATGCAGATATACACAGTGCAATTCCAACAGAAAAAGTGGATGGAACATGTTGTTATGTTACTACTTACAAAGGTAATATAAAACTGTACTACAAATATTACTTATTTTTCTTAGTCACTTAAACTATATATATCTGAAATGGGGCATTGCTCTTCATAAACCCTTGGAAACCTAAGTATAATAGGAAAATAATAAAATCACGATTGGTACATTATACTTATTTATTATATCATTGTATCTTTCTCTTGGGGGAAGAAGGAACGATAACTAATATTTACTTAATACCCATTAAGGGCCAGACAGTATGATAAATGCTTTATATGTGTTATCTCTAATTTGCACAATAAGCCTCTCCATTTCACAGAAACGGAAACTGAAGCTCAGAGAATGTAAATAATTTGTTCGAGACCATATAATTAATGAAGGCTCAACTGGTAATAGGGTTTATCTGACCCTAAAGCTTGTTCTTATTCCACTGGTCCCAGTGCTGATTCCATTGTTTTTATTACTATTGGCAATGTCTCTAATTTATTTCATTTTAATATACTTTAAACTCAAATAGAAATTGTCAACTATGTTAAGGAAAAAAATGCATTGAAAAGAGAGAAATAATCTTTGTGATTTTTTTTCTGGATAGTGAAATTACCTCTCAATTCCAGCAAGAGAAATAGAACAGTTAAATGCATATTGAACACATTCTTTATATCAGGAAATCTCTTCTGAAGTGCATCTTTTTTCATGTTTAATTGTGATAAAATACATATGACATAAAATTTACCATGTTAACCATTTTTAAGTGTACAGTTCAGTGGTGTGTACCGTTCTCATCGTTGTGCTGCTATCGACACATTCATCTCCAGAACTCTTTTCATCTTGCAAGACTGAAACTTCCTACCCATTAAACAGCTCAGCATCCCCACCTTCTTCCAGACACCATTCTACTTTGTCTGTAGGGTTTTGACTACTCTAGGTAACTCATATAAGTGGAGTCTTAACAGTAGTTGTCTTTTTGTGGCTGGCTTATTTCACTTAGCATATTGTCCTCAAGAGTCATCCATGTTGTAGTACATGTCAGAATTTCCGTCCTTTATAAAAGGATGAATAATATTTCATTGTATGTATATACCACAAGTTTGTATATACTACATAATTGTGTGTATATACCATTCATCCATCAGTGTGTACTTGGGATGCTTCCATCTGTTGGCTGTTGGGAACAGTGGTGCTATGAACATGGTGTACAAATATCTGAGTCCCTGCTTTCAATTCTTTGGGGTATGTATCAAAAAATGGAACTCCTGGATCATATACTAATTCTTTTTAAAATTTTTTGAGGAACTGTCATACTGTTTTCTGTAGCAGCTGCAGTATTTACATTCCTAGCAGGGCTTCAGAAGGGTTCCAGCTTCTCCATATCCTCACCAACACTTGTTTCTTTCTATTTTTTTGATAGTAGCCATCTTAATGGGTGTGAGTGCAGTGCGTTCTTTTATGTTTATTGTGAAAAGAACAAAAGGTCCATTCAACAGAAATGACAATGTAGTTTTAATCTGGTTCTTCATATTATTTATTGGTATAGCTAATGAGTAATATATAGTGCCTAAACCAAACTTTAATCAGTAATTTTTAAGATAAGTCTCTGATTTATATGTTTGAAGAAACTAAAAGATTTTTTTAGACTTATATTAAGAAACTTCAGTGTGCATCATATGTGTAATCATGTATAATGGTAGCAGTTAAACAAGATTGGATTGCTAAAGAGAACTTACAGAACCCAGAGTGAAAGTGCTTGCAGATTCACAGTTTATTACAGGTAAAGGATAGGCAGTGCAGCAAAGGCATTAAAAGGATGCGCGTCACAACTAAAGACTCTGACAGCAAAGCATCTGGTGAGACCAGGTGAAAGCTTCTATGGTCCCCCACCCCGACTCCTCCCCCACCTTCCTGACAAATCCAGGCAGGACACACTTTCTTAAAGCAGGGACCACCACTGATATAGACAGGGAACACCTCAGAAACCGGAGTCTGAAATGGAGTCTCAGCTGGGGATTTTTATATTTTGCTGGCCCTGAAGGTATCTTCCTGCTAAGTAACCAGCCTCAACATCAGCCCTCCAGGAGTCTCACTGAGACCAGGTGCAACTCATTAGCCTCACTGTTGTCAATAAAGAGTGCTGGCACCCTCCCTGAAACTTCTCAGATCCCTGACTGTAAAGCATTGCTATTAATCAATGTTTCTTGCCTTGACCCCAGGGGTCAGAGCCATGCAAAACAGTTTAGCCTCACTCCACATTTTTGGGAATTAACCCTCATAGCACATAGTTCGGTTTCAGGGGAAGTGTGAATACAATTTTCTGGTTATGTTTCCATTTAGTATAGAGGTAGCTTCGGTTTCTCACAGTTGCTAGTTTCTAATAAAATATGGCTGTGGAATGTCCTTATGAAAGAGTCACATTTGCTTTTCATCTCATCCCCATCACTCGCTAACCAAAGACTTAAGTCTTATACATCAGGTACTGTTAGGTAGGATGTCTGTTATACTGCTTATCTCCCTTTGTCTTCTGGGTTGCTTCTCTTAGAGGAGATGACTCCTACCGTTTATTCAAAAATTTTATACGGAAATGTCTTTCAAGATAAATTTTATTGTTTGCCTCTTAAACTTTTTTTTTTCCTTTCATTATTTTTTAGGTCAGCCATACCTTTGGGCTCGGCTAGATAGAAAACCTAACAAACTAGCTGAGAAAAGGTTTAAAAATTTTCTACATTCAAAACAAAACTCTAAAGGTTAGTGGGTCCTTTTTTTTCTTTTTTTAAAGCTTTTCATGATTTAAGTTGAAATTTTTGGCTTATTTCTTGCTATGGTGTTCTTTATATTATATGCTTCTTTACAATTTAAGCACTTTGGGAAAAGAAAAAATTACAATTGAATATCTTTATATGTAAAAGCATATTCTTGAAAAATATTTCAAAATATTTTCCTAACACTTCTGTGACTCTTCATTGTAGCATGTCCATTTTATTAAAACATACAAATTATTGTGTGTGTGTATACATACATATACACACACACATATATATATATATAATGAGTGACACATTTTGGTTTTGTCTACCTAAGAGACAAATGGGTAATTTTATAAATCAGGCACAAATCTCAAAGGAGTATTAATATTTTTAATTATTACAGTAGATACTTCTAAATATTATATAAGTAGATACATACATTTATTGTTATATATCCACTCATTCATACATATAATCTTTATATATTTATATTCATAGTGCATTAAAAATTTACCATAAATTACACATGCTGGAACATTGGTTGCTTTAGTTAGACTGTTACTACTGTTACAGATAGTGGTGGGTTCAAAATTGAAAATTTAAAGTGTTAGTACCTTAACCCTGAGAAGTAGTCACATTGTGGTGGTAGTGAATGGAGACTAATTATATGATACCTGGCATTATGGGGTTCATTAGCTGTTCCCACTTTGAATTTGTTCAGTGTTATATGTATTTTTTTAAAGTATCGCCACACATAAGATTATTTAACTCTTTTAGAATTTTTTTGGAATGTTGAGGAGGACTTCAAACCTGTTCCAGAGTGCTGGATACCAGCGAAGGAAATAGAACAATTAAATGGGAATCCAATGCCTGATGAAAATGGACACATTCCTGGTATTATTATACATTCAATTGGAAATTACAGAACTTAATTTTAATATGGTTCTTCATGGTATTTATCTGTATAGCACAAATTTTCTAAGTCTAATTTAAGTTTAACGATACCAAAGATGTTTCATATCAAGAACTTCCTCTCAAGTTTAGAATCTTTTCTCAGGTGGACAGTTTACTACCTGTAGTCTGTGAAGATTAATAAAGCATTGAGTGTGGGAATAGCCTTGAAGTGTTGTCACGATGACGGTATGTTCTAATCTGAAATGGGATATTAAGCTTTTTACTTTTTAGACTGGGGATAAAAATATGTATATATTTTTTGCAAAGATCCTAGAAGACTGTCTCGAAGGGAAGTGAAAATAGGTGTCTCACAGTAGTTTTTCTGGAGATGAGAAAATTTTGCAGAAGTGTGCTGAGTAGAAGGATAACTCCAGATTAAAAGAACCTATAATGTGCAAAGTACTCTTTGATTTTGGTAATGCAAAAGTGAGGAGGATCAGAACCTTTATCCTTGATGATCTTTGATGATCTTTTAGACAATAGGAAGAATCTACCAATAATAGTATGATTTAAGAACTAAAAGGAAATAATACACAGGGTACAATTGGAGAAAAGAGGAAGAACTCCTAGTTCAACCTGTGGTGGTTAGAGGAGGCTTCTAAGGAGAGTGGACATTGAAACTGAAGCTTAAGAAACAGGAAGTTAGTTGGCGAAGGAAGGGAGAAGGTCAGCTTAGGCAAACTCCCACGAAGGGGAGAGATCATGGAGTCTTTGAGAAATTTTTAATAACACCTTATTGTGGCTGGAATGTTTAGAGTGTATGACACTTGAAGCTATAAAAGTAGAGGCTGGAGATGTGGAATGGGCTCAGATCTTAAAGGGGTTTATATTCCATCTGAAGAAGTTTGAAATTTATCCTGAAGATGATTATTAAGTAGAGCTACAGCATAACTAAATTTAAATTCTTGAAATAGAATTACAAGGGAGATAGTAGATCAGCAAAGAGGTTATTATAGTAATCTGGGTGAATAATGAATGCCAAAGATGTGACGGTCATAGTAGTGTTTATGCCCTAGTTTGTCTTTTTTTTTTTTTTTTTTTCGGTAAGGAATTCTCCACAACAAAGAAGCCTAATCTGCCATCAGTAGTTAGGAAGGGAATAGCAGTAACATTCAATAAATGTAGAATCAATAAATTGTTCAATAAATACTGGAACAATACAGTAAATTGCAGAACACTTGCATCTGTCTATCGTCCCTGAAACTGGAGAGAAGGTAGAGAGAAAACTTAATTTAAAAAAAGGTTTTGGTGCTGTGTCTTAGAATGGTGCTCAATTCTTATTGAAAATGTGAATTTTCTATTAAAATAATGCTGAGTGCTCCGAAGTGACTAATCAAACAGGTTAATTCCTCAGCAGAATCAAGAATGAGACCTTATGATTAAAGAAAAAGATTATGATTTACAAAGTAGTAAAACTGCTAACATTTCCACTGATGTTAAAAGTGATACCTATGTGTGATAGAACACCCAGAAAATACAGAGAATTTGCAACAAAAATTAAAATTACCTTAGGTCTTAATCCAAAGAAAAACAGTGCAATAAAAAACACTTCTTTCTTTAAATGATAGGTTGGGTACCAGTGGAGAAAAACAACAAACAGTATTGCTGGCATTCCTCTGTAGTAAATTATGAATTTGAAATCGCCCTGGTACTGAGGCATCATTCTGATGATCCTGGTCTTTTGGAAATTAGTGCAGTGCCACTCTCAGATCTGTTAGAACAAACACTGGAGCTTATAGGAACCAATATTAATGGAAACCCATATGGTGAGTAAAGCCTTTTTCTTGTTTAGTTACAGTAGTCATTTTTAAAGAAAACTTCCTAGGTTCAACTGGAAAAAAATACACACTAAAGAAATGACTAATAAACTTGAGTTATTTGTTTTGGTTTTTAGATTCCATATATAAGTGAAATCATACAGTATTTGTCTTTTCTTCTTTCATTTAGCATAATATCCTTTAGGTCTATCCATGTTGTTGCAATTGGCAGGATTTCATTCTGTTTTTATGGCTGAGTTTTATTCCATTTTCTGTGTGTGTGTGTGTGTGTGTGTGTGTGTGTGTGTGTGTGTGTGTGTGTGTGTGTGTGTGTGTGTGTGTGTGTGTGTGTGTGTGTGTGTGTGTGTGTGTGTGTGTGTGTGTGTGTGTGTGTGTACACACACCCCATATCTTTATCCATTCATCTGTTGATGGCCACTTAGGTTCCTTTTCATGGCTAGGTAATTAGTTAGCATTAATTAACAGCTAGGAGTAAAGTAAATAAAAGAATTAGCAATGAATAGCATATCAAGCATTAGAATATACACCATGATGATTTGAGTACAAGTCCTGAGGGCACTATGGAGTATTGTTAACCCAGGGATGAAGACAGACCCAAGGTCATTAAAGCTGGAATAGCAAAATCCTATATAGAGATCAGAAGCAGACTGATTGGCAGGTGAAAAGAATCTAAGACAGTAATTATACAAGTTATCAGATACAGCGTGGCTGTTTGGTAAATACTGAATGATAGTTGAATTGTGGCTAATGGTGTAGAGCAGCAGTTGGTGGACTTTTCTATAAAAGGCTAGACAGTAAATATTTAGGATTTTGGGGCCATATCTCTGAAACAGGCCATAGAGAGTACTTAAATGAATGGGTTGGCTGTGTTCCATTGAAACAATTTACAAAAACAGGCACCTGGCTGGGTTTAGTCGAAGGTCATAGTTTGCCAATTCCTGGTATAGAGCACACAAAGGTGGAATTTAGATTTAATGGGATAAGGTGCCGACTTTTGAGTGAGGGCACTTGTCTCTGTTCAAGGAATTAAACTTTTTGGTAAATTTATTCCTCAATGTTTTAGAGGCTTTTTTTAATTTGGCGGGAGAAATTTCCTCATTCTTTTTGAAACTTCTGTATGGCTAATGGCAAAGTTTTACAATTTTAGGGTTAGGAAGCAAGAAGCATCCGTTACATCTTCTTATACCGCATGGAGCATTTCAAATAAGAAATCTACCTACTTTGAAGCACAATGATCTGTTGTCCTGGTTTGAAGGTTGCAGAGAGGGTAAAATTGAAGGAATAGTGTGGCACTGCAGTGATGGCTGTTTAATCAAGGTAATGGCAGAAAATAATTAGTGGGATTATGTCATTTTATGTTCTTAAAGTAGAAGTGGCACTAAAATGCTCTACAAATTGCAGTAATTCTGATATGCAGTAATTTAATTTCTTCATCTCACATGCCACCATCTTTATATGATAAAGTTGTGTTTCCCAATATGTATTTATTCTGTGGGGCGTTGGTTCTTCTAGATGTGCTTCAGAATTAAAGTGATGAAAATGTCCGGAAAACCCTGCATACTATGTATTGCCTTCTTGGAAATTCATGTTGAACATTAGTGTTCTCTAAGACATCTGTACTAATAACTTAGTTTAACGCAGCATTTCTCAAAGGTACCTGATTATAGAATTCGTTGAGTTAAAAGAGTGCCAAGGTGACAGTTAATATATACAGAATGAATTCTTTTACCCTTTGCACCCTTTCTGTCTCCTGGACTTGTCTGTTGGATTTCACATAGGTTCTAGTTTGTAATGTTCAAAACTGGACCCTAGTCCAGTTTGGACCAACCCCAACTCCAAACAATTCACTGAAGCCAAAAACTTAGATATCATTTTTAACCCCTCTCTCCATCACTTCCTATATCCAATTATCAGTTCTAAAAGAGTCTCATCTCTTGCATCTGTGTACTTCTTACCAACCAGTTGGCTGTTGATTTTAATTTAAAACAAGATTCATGCCTGAATTATTTTGTCACCCTCCTCAGCGTTATCTTTCAGTCTTATCCCTGTCCTGTCCATGCTTCACAAATGAATGAGAATACTACTTCCCTGAGTAAAAGTGTTCAGTGACATTAAGATTTTTCATGATCTGGCCCCAGCTCAGACTTCCAGAACTCTTTACCCCCATCTCCCAAACACACCCACGCTGTGTATGTTCTTAACTAAATGCAACCAGGGCAAAAACACGATTCTATCACATGGTATTTCTTTTGGTTAGAATGCCTTCCGCCCACATTTTTCAACTGGCTAACTTCTGCACTCAGCAATAGACTCTATTATTCATTACATTTTTATGGAGCCCCTGATTATGTTCCTGGCATGTTTCCAGGTGCTGGAAATAGAGTCAACAAAACAATGTCTCTGCCTTCATGAAGCTTACATTCTAATGGGGAAGATAGACAATAAGCAAGTAAATATGTAATATGTCAGGAGAACAGCTATGAAAAAAAAAAAGGGTAAGATGACATGGAGCCTTAAATAGTGCCTGGGAGATAGTAGGCACTCAAAAGATTTGTAAGTGAATGAAGATAATACAGGCTAAAAGCTAATGCCCTTTTTTGTTTTTCTTTTCAGGTCCATCGCCATCATCTTGGTTTATGCTGGCCAATCCCAGATACCTATATGAATTCAAAACCAGTTATTATCAACATGAATCTGAACAATTATGTGTATGCCTTTGATGCTAAGTGTTTATTTAATCACTTTTCAAAAATAGATAATCAGAAATTTGGTAGGCTCAAAGATATAATACTCAATGTATAAACTGGAAATGCAATTAAAAACCAGCTTCTTTGTTATTATATTTCAATATTGAATACTCTGCCATGTTTAGAAGGTAAAAATATCTGAGTTTCTATTTATTGTTCACTGTCTAATATAGCATCATGTCTTCTAGCATTTGAAGAAATGAATTTCCCACCTGCAAATATCTATTCAAAATTTTATTGAGAAACAGCAAGTGAGTTTTTAACCTCTGGAATTTAAAATATAATAGTAAGCTGCCCAGCTTGTACAAAGGTTAGATTCAGTCCATTATACATGGGTAGTAGCATAAAAGACAAACCAACAGTTCTGGACCGTTTACTTTAAAAATTAAATAGTTTAAGCTGAATTTAATACTGCTAGACATTTAAGAAAACTTATGGCTCAACTTCATAATGTATTTTTATCTATATATACACACACACACATATATAATTTGAGAATATGTAAGTATATATAAAACCCCCGTTTTAAATGTTTAAGAAACTTAAAACATTATGAATGTATAGGAATTCACCATAGATCATTGCCTATTTGACAAATATAACTTATCCTAAAAGTCTTCAAAAATACACTTTTCTAATACGTTGAAATTTTCGTATAATTTTATTTACTAAAAATTCCAATTTAGGTAAAGGTACAAGGTATTGGGAAGGAAATCATGTAGGTCAGAGACTTGCCTGATTTCCCGATGGAACTTCCAGATGGAATTTTAACTTATAAAGTTAATAAACAGTTAAATAAAACTATAGTTAGAGGTGGCCCTTAGTATGTGGGAAATTAACAGGATTTTCCTCCTCTTCATCTTCAGACTCTTCAGAAGCAGCAACAGGACTAGTTAATTCAACTCCAAATTGTTCAGAAAGCTTTTTTAACTTCTCTTCTAAGAGAATATTTTTTTTCACTTCTTCTTTGTAATTATACTTCAGATCTTCGATTTCTTCAAAAAATGAAGGATCAAAATTTTCCAGTTCTTTTTTCAGCTTTTTTATTTCCTCCTAATAAGAACATATTATCTTTAAAAGGTATATATAGGAAAAAATACATTCCTTAGGTGTGAACTAAAGAGATTAATTACAAACATGAAAGCCAAAGTAACCTGAATAGTCAAATTCATGGCAGAAGTATTTTCTTAAGATTTTATTAATAAGGTTTCATTGTACAGTGTAAGTAACTAACTTGTTAACTGTCAAATTATTTGTTCTCTAAGTTATGTCCTGGTCTTGGACTAAAATTTATCAGCTCTTAAATCAGAGGGATTTAATCTTTCTCCAAAAGAATATTAAGATACTCTCAATGAGGCAATCAAAAAACTTGGCTATTCACAACATTGAAGTTATTTTGGTTAAGATTCTTTGGTTAGGCTTTACTTGTATTTTCTTTACAAATATCTGATTTTCAATGAATAATGGTCACTTGTTATAAATATATTTATGATCAGGTAAACTGTTGGGCTTCTGCCTGGCTAAAAGTTAGGCATCTGGTAAAGGAACAATTTGAGCTTTAATGACCATGTAGAATAGCCAGTGATCACTAGTTAATTTTCATATTTATGCTCTTTCGTTCTGTTTACAGATTCTTAAAGAGATAAAGCATATCAAATATCTTTCTTTAAGGAAACTATTCCTGAAAAGAATTTCTGAAGGAAATAAAAGACATTTCCCAATGTGACCCAAAACTTAGAAAAATATTAAAATAATGAGCTATATTTGTGACAATTAAAAATAATTTACTCTTTAATCCTATTTGTCTCAATTTTTTGATGGTTCTGTTTTAATAAATATTTTTAATACAGTCAGATGAATATATCAACTTTGTAATATCAAGGTTAAATGTAAGTATAAAATGTGATCCCAGGAATATTTAGGATACATACTTAAAACTCAGAGATGGTGAGCATAAAAACAGTTTTCAACAGCTGTTTTCACAAAACATTTATAATACTATAATTAAAATAGTTACCTTCAAATGCTGCTTTTCTAGATCTGAGGTTTTGAGCTGTGTCTCTAGATCTTTGACCTTTTCCTTTAGTTGATCAGGATCTGTCTCCAAAAAAGTGAAAATTAGACTAAGCTTTTCCCACTCTGAATGAGTTCAAGATAAAGGACTTCTTTTAGAGGATAAGGAGGAAATTTATGAAACTAGAGCCTGGAAAATGTTGTCTTTTATTGTTGAAACACTTTTCAGGCTGTGAATTCTGTATGCTACCTCTATATCAGGTATTATAATTCCATAAGCAGACAAAGAGAAGAGGCATACGTTAGATGTTTGTTAGAAGTATAGATCCGGGTTGATTTTTTACATGGAAGAAACCATTATTTTCAGAGAAAAATTCTAGAACCGAGAAAATCTGTTAGGTGCTAATAGTACAACATTAGAATAAGTAGACTGTTAGGGAAGGGGCTACAACCATAAGGTGGCCAAATGCTCCTGTTACCCAACAGCTTTGACTATTCCGTGTACTTCAGTGCGTATTTACTGTAATTATTGGGTTGGCCAAAAAGTTCATTTGGGTTTTTCCGTAAGAGGTTATAGAAAAACCTGAACGAACTTTTTGGCCAACCCAATACTATGTGAAAAATGTGCTGGGCAGGATGGATAACACAAAGATGAATAAGTCCTGATATTTTGGTAGGAAAACATAAAAAGCACAAGGGCTTTAATTTATTGATTTCCCCCAGAGTTAACATATCTCTAATTTTATAATGAGAATCAATGGGCAATAGTATTTTTGCTTTAATTGCCATCTTTGCTAGAAACATACTTTCTTTAAACTGCATATAATGTGTCATGTGGTCATATTTTACATCCATTGAGGGGTAAAATTTTTAAAATAATGCTGAATTTTGAGAAAATAATGGTCAGCAAATACATTTTCATGAATGGGACAGGAAGCATATTCTATTAAGGTGACCTTGGAATGGTCCTCCAATTACTGTAAGTTGGAGACAAATATTTTCCTCATACTTTTCAAAGCTTCCCTCACCTCTGCAGAAAGTACTAATGATTTTTTTAGAGTTGATTTTTGATCACTGGAGTGCTATATTGAGTTGTCTTAATCAGTGGGATGCTATACATTACATAGCTTGGTAATGAAATTATGCAGTAAAAGTGATTATTATGTATAGCACTTTCCAAAAGTTAGCTTAATGATCACGTATACTTAAATAGTGCTTTAAAATTTCCAAAAAAGTTTTGGTTTGATTTTGAGCCTTAACAGTCTTTGGTAGATATCCTTATTTTTAAATAGAAGATGAGGAAATGAGGGTTCAGAAATTCCTTCTCGGGAAACTGAGGTTTAGAAAGAGAACTTGCCTAACATCAACAGCATTAACTGCTCTTTGGTGCTGTGTCTGGTTTAGTACACCAAGCTGGCTGCTGGAAGAGATGTTATCAAGAGAGGTTTACGTATGTACTTATAGTCACCAAGAGAGGAGGCAGTCTAATGGTCAATAGCAGGAAATGGCAAGGAGCTTTGGAGTTTCACAGATTTAGGCTTCATCCTGCCTCTGCCACTTCCTAGCTGCTTTGAATCTGTTTAACACAGGTAGAATGGAGACAGAGGTACTCAAAATTCAGAGCTATAAGAATTAAATTATACAACGCTTGTAAAGCATTTAGCACAGTGTCTGGAATGACTCATACATGACAGCCTTAATACAAAGTAGCAACAAGACTACTTGGTAGGATATTGAAAAGCTATGTGAAATAGTCAAAAACTGTTTAGATATAAATTAGTATAACCCTTTGGAACAGAATTTGGCATTTTCATAAAAGCTATCAAATACAATATGCATACAAACAATCGATTCTTATTATTTGCAGTAGTTATGTTCTATAAAGTCAACATGAACAATGAATTAGTGAATACTGAACCACTGCTCTTAGGGAAAATAAACCTACATACACATACATCTCACATAGATTTCATAATCTTAAATCCTGGAAACAACTCATCCTGGTAGGTCCTATTTTCTTTGTTATACAGGAGAGAACAAGGTTGGGAAGTATCAAGTGACTCCTGAGGCTGCCCTAATGACAGGCATCAGAGCTGAAATTTAAACCCAGTCCAGCTGGTCCCAGAACCAGAGGTTCCTGCCCTGTGCAGCAGTGCCGCCTGTTGTCTCTTCCTCTGGTCATCCTTGTATGAGAGCTGAAACAATGCAGAGCATCACCTTGCTGAATCTCATCTAGGAAAGTGTGGATCATAGAACTTAAATTTTTCACTGCTCTGTGTGTATGTCTGCAAAAGTACCACACAGTACTGATTTGGGGTTACAAGTAAATTTACTGAGTAGGTGAATATGCAAATACAGAATCTGCAAATAATGAGGATCAACTATTCACTGTATGTGTGTTCACGCATATACATATACATTACATACCTATGTGTATATGTGCATACCTATGCACACAGGAACAGGGGAATGATTAGTAATCACTTTTGAATGCAAATGGAAGAGGGTAGGATAGACTTTTTTACTTTGTAAAAGGAAAAAAGAAAGGATATAGGCAATGTTTACTTATATACATTTAGTTTTTAAATTAATAACAAGATGAAAGTAACATTTAGAAGAAAATGTTCAAAGGGCTTAAAAGGGCCTATACTGAGAAACTGGAAGCAACAGACCCAATATTTATTACTTAGCATTGTAACAGACCCAATATTTATTACTTAGCATTGTATCATGGTTAAATCCGTAACATCCAGATGGAATACAAGGAGAAAGACACTTGAATACTTGCTACTCAATATTACAGACAACTCAAAGGGCTCAGTGGGAATATTGTTTTGTGGAAGACAGAGACAGCTTTAAAAACTTAAATCAAGGATTTGATTTTATAAAAGGAAGACAGTTATCAGAAATGTGTGAACAAACAAGAAAGGCAAACCCTAATTCAAAAACTTGGGTTATCTAACATGCTATGAGTGTGTTAAAAAATATACTACCGGGTATGGTGCTTTGAGGTCCATTCTGGTCTTTGTTAACTTCTATCTGATGGATTAATTCTTCTTTTTCTTTTTCCAGCTGTCTGTTAGCTAATCTAGAACACAATGATAATGTGTTAAAAAAAGACAGACATTGCTCCACAAAATACATGAGCATTTCTTTAATTGTGTGATGTACAGTGCTTAGAACTTGCTGATATTTATAAAGGTAAACATTTGTCCATTTACTCTCCCTGCTGCAATGCTACCATTCTCAGAGATCAGAGAATCAAAATCCTTCATGTTCTTAAAATCTGATCTGATGTCATTTTCAAGAGTAGTTTTTCTCTTGCAGGGAGGAGCCTCACAAAAGTACGCTACACAGAGCCTTGGAAGAATTTTTTTCCTCATTTCAATTAACATTTGCCTTTGGAAGCTAAGGTTTAATATATTCTATGCGATTAAGAAAGTTTAAATTACAAACTTGACACCTATATTAAGATCTGGTTTACCCTTTTTTTAGCATCCATTATATAAAAGAGTGATTGGCATTAGAAGGATGAAATAAGGCTGAAAAACCTATTAGGCAGCAAGGTTGAAAAATCTTAACTGTCTAGATATAGCAAATGTGGTTATATTAAAAAATAATTTTTAAAAAGTAGTCATATGAACAAATAATATACCTAAGAACTTGAAGCTCCCATTGAAGGCCTTGCTCTGTTTCATCACCTTCAGGAACATGTTTGAGAATCTCAATCTTTGGGCACAATGAAAAGTTAGAAGACAAAGTTTGACACGGAAATATGAGGTTTTATAAAGATACTTTCAATGAAGCATAATTTTAAAAGTTGAGTTTTCAAAAGTTCATATGATTGTACATCTATGGTGATCTATCCACTATTTATTCAACAATTATTTATTGAGGAACTACTGCATGCCAGGCATTGTCCTAGGCACACTGGATACAGCAGTGAATAAGCAAAATCCCTTCCTTCATGATCCTGTGGTCCTTACATTTTTAGTGGGGGAAGACAAACAGTGAGCATGTGATGTGACTTGATAACACTTCAAGATGGTGGGAAGGGCTATTAAGAAAAATAACCTAGGGTAAGAGGACAGAGTGATGGAAAGTAGTATAGGTTTGGGAGGGTCTGAGGAGCTTGCATTTAAGCAGAGACATGAAGTGCAGGGGTGAGCTATGAGAATATTTGGGTAAACAGTATTCTAAACAAGGGAAACAAAAGCAAGGCCCAGAAGTTTGGATGAGTTTGGTTTTCCCGAGGATTGAAAGAATGTCAGCGTGGCTAGAGCACTATGAGTGCTGGAGAAAGTAAAGGTGAGGCTAGAGAGGAAACCAGATGCCATACCATGTAGGTCTTTGCAGGCTATGAAAAGAACTTTAGGATTTTGTTCTGGGGTAATGGGAACCACTGGAAGATTCTAAGGATGAGACTGCTATGATTTGCTTTATACCTTTAAAAGGATTACTTGGCAACTATGTGGAAAATAGGTCAGGGATAAGGAGAAGGTGAAACAAGGCAAGAGCGGAAGCAGGGAGACCAGTTAGGAAATTACTGCTATTCAGGTGTGAGAGAATAGCTTAGACTAGACTGGCAGTGTTGGAGGTGCTGAGACATCATCAGATTTGGGATACATCTGAAATAGAGCTGACAGGATTTAATGAAAAAGACATGGGGTATGAGTGAAAAGAAAGGAATCTATGATCCAAGGTTTTTGACTTAAATAGGTGAATGGTGGGGCCATTCACTTAGATGGAACTTGTAGGAGAGGAATTAGTCCAGAGTTCATTTTTACCTACATAACACAATGAATGCCGAGGGGTGGTTTGAAATACGATGCATTATTTTATCACATAAAGAAAAATGACATTACTTGCCTGTTGCTCAAGATCTTCCGTGTATTTCTTAACTTTTTGTTCCCTCTCTGTTGCTTGTCTTACAAGCTGTTTAAGATCAGTAAGGCTTTTAGTTTTGTTGGCAATATCAGTTTCCAATTCTTTCAACTTGGTTTCATACATTCTAAAAGTATAAAGAAAAAAAAATGGTGTAGACGTGGAAAATAATTTCTCTAATTCATTTAAAAGCTAGTTCAAGTTACTGCGCTAAAAATAAAGAATATCTTATTATACTGTGTCTTCTAGTCAAATCTTTTCCTACATATTTACTTAGCATTAGGTGACAGCAAGGGATAAGTACCCCTAATTAACAGGCCAATTAAATAGAGGATTTAGATGTTTCCCAAAGTTATAACAAGGATGGAACCTGAATTTTACCACTGTCAAAGATTAAAATCAATACCTTTTTCAATCACAAATAGAAATTAAATTCATAAGAATATAAAATTCTGTATTATTGAATATTCTTAGGAATATACTTAGAGATAACAAACTAAAGCATTTAATACACACACACACACACACACACACACACACACACACACACACACACACACACACACACACACACGTAGGAGGTATCCAGGTAGAGCAAAACCAAAAGAACACTGCTGGGAGAGGGAAAAGAATGTGTAAAAGCAGGGGTAAGAAAAATGGCATAAGATGTGGGAGGGATGAAGCTTGTAAAAATCTAAATAGATTTGTAAATTTTCAAGAAATGATCAATAGTTCAAAAAAAAAATCCAGACTCCAAAAGAAACTTCTAAAACACTGAGCCAAAATGGCTTTACAAACCCATCATACCACCTTAAAGGAGACAATGCTTATAACATTCAAATTTTTCCAGAGAAAAGGAAAGAAGGAACACTTTGGCAACAAAATCAGGTAAGGACAGGATAAAGAAGGAAAATTATTATCTCAGTATTACAACAAAATAATACAATTATTATCAAAGAGCTTGTGATAAACCTTAGGAACCTAGATTAGAAGGCAACGTTCTTAACCTGACAAAAGCCATCGAAGTGGTGAAATATCTTGAAGCTCACTCTGTCATTCAATTCCCAGCTCTAAATGCCACCCAGTCAGAGAGGCCTTCTCTGACCACCCTATCTAAAACAGCTCCTGCATCACCCCGGCCTGTCTCAGCAGTCAGTACTATAAAGCTGGATGTGGAATAGATGTTATCAGTTTGTTGAATAAATAACAGAGCAACTATAAAGATTTCAGTGTGAACATAATGGTTAATGGGTACCAAAAGGTTATCTCCAAACCACTTTACCGAACTGGGTGTCTAATCCCATCTGCAGACTTTAGCAATTTTTTTGGTGGATTTAGAGAGGCTTGAGGCCAAAGATCGGAATTAGCCTTCTGTCAAGTGGATTCTACTAGGACTTAGTTTTTTTAAAAAATGCTTACTGAAGGCCTACTCTATACTCAGTTATCTGTACAGTTCTCAGATGAAAAACACATAAATGATCTAAAGGGCAAAGTCATTTTCAGTTATGGTTAAATCTCATCACCCCTTCAAATATTTATAAACTTTATAAACCCTTTTCACATTAATAATCTTTTCTGCAGCCCCAAAGAGCCCTTTTTTAGAAAAGAAGAGGACAGGGATTATCATTTCCACAGCTTTAAAAAACCTTAAATTCACAGAAGAACTGTAATTTACTTAAGGGCATAGTGAGAAATAGGTATTTCTAAGCCCTGGAAGCTACCTGGCTCTCTGAAGGAACCTAGTCAAAGCAGGCCTTTTAGAAATACATCTAGGGCTTCCCTGGTGGCGCAGTGGTTGAGAGTCTGCCTGCCGATGCAGGGGACACGGGTTTGTGCCCCGGTCTGGGAAGATCCCATATGCCGCGGAGCAGCTGGGCTCGTGAGCCATGGCCGCTGAGCCTGCACGTCCAGAGCCTGTGCTCCGCAACAGGAAAGACCACAACAGTGAGAGGCCCACATACCGCAAAAAAAAAAAAAAAAAAAAAAGAAATACATCTAACATAAAGCAGAGTCTGGCATGCAGCAGGTACTGAGTAAATACCTGCTGGATAAATACATCTCGAAGCAACTCAAAATTCTTTGAGTCCACGTGTGATTGTAGAAGGAAATAAAGGGCCAACCAGGAAATCAACTGATAGGGTTGCTGGTTGAGAGCCTCTGCTGGAGTCCAAGCAGGCAAAAGAAGACCCCTTCTCCCCTTTACACTATCACACATATTATTTCATTTAGCCCTCACACCAGCCCTCTGACAGAATTAAGAAACAGTTATGGGGGAAGAGTAGATTCTGAGTACTCTCAGTATGATGTTGGGACAGGAACCAAGGACCCTTCTCCAAGACTGCCTGGCCACCTGGGCCTTCTAATCCACCTGCAAAACCTTTCTCTTTTCTCCTTAGACTTGTCTGACAGGGTCAAGTGAGTGCAACAGGCCCACTGTGGGGCCTGCTGTAGCCTCACAGTGCTAAGATTGCCATCCCAGCTGTAGTGATGGTGGCTGCCAATCCACGTCAAGTCCATTCTCAACAGCAGGTAGATATCCAAGGGGATGCTGAGATGCACAGACAGAAGCAACTCTAGGAATATGGTAAAATAAAGATATGTTTGCCTTCTGAAATGGGGCCAGTAGATGTCAAGAACACCCCTTCATACAGGATGACTTTATTGGGACAGGACATGGGCAGGATGTCACTGGTCTCTGGCTTCTACATATACTCCTTGAAGCAGCTGCTTAACGTTGGAAGTGAGAATGACACCAAAGCCTTTTACTGACTCATCGGAGTTATGATGAACCACCTCTGGGGACAGTGACAATGAACATATGAATGTTTACTACTGAATTCCTATCACCTCTTTCATAGCCACAAAGTTGATTTGACAGGCAGGAATTGCACATACTTTCAGAAAAGGCTCAAGGGATGGGAGAAAATCAAGTGCCAGAAAGCAGAGGCCAGTAAGACATTAAAACTGTTTGCTGAATTCATCTGTTGAGGCTATTTGAAGAGCAAGATGCCCAGAACATAACTCCAAAATTGCAGTTGTAGCTGGAGAAAAGCAGCACCCGGGAGAAGCTGGGCACCATCAGTCCAGGCTCATGGCTGACAGCAGCTTCACGATGCCTACCCAGCTCCAACACCCTTAGCCCAGCCCCAGCTCTTCTCTGTCCCATGCCGACACCCCAATTAGTTAAATATTTTAAGGAAGAAAAAGTGAGGATCATGTTAAAACAAACAACCAAACAGTTCTTTATGAAAGAACTAAGTGAATCACTGTCATATTCTTTAAAAACAATAATGGCAGAATTAGAGCTCATTAAACTGTGCAAATTTTAAACTGTTTGTTCCTACCTTGTAACAACAATTGATTTCCATCTCTTGCTGTCAGCACCTTCAAGCTGTGGACCTCTACTTTCTGCCAACTGTAATCTCTTACCAGTCTCTTCTAGTTGAACTGTCATCTTCTCATTTAATATCTCCAAATTATTCTTAGCTATCCGTAATTTTTCTGCAGCTTCAGTTTCCTATCATTAAAAGCTAATTAGTATATTATGCCAAAATGTAATATTGTTCTCATGGATATAGTATATTCAAAATTATCAATCACTACAAACTAGAAAGAAAATAACCTGGAGTTCTAAATGCTGATTAAAATTCCAACAAAAATCCAATGTTTCTTTTACTCTAAAACAGCAATATGGCCATAATAATTAGAACAGATCATGTAAATGAGGTTAGAAAAATACATTTACAATATTTTACTCTAGTGGTTACTTTAAATTTGTCATATTTGTAATAGTTAGAGAAAATGGGATAGTTTATGTCTTTAGATTTTTTTTCATCATTCACTGAGTATTTTAATTTCAATACCATTACCCAAACACAATTTTTCTAAGTATTTAAATAAATTCATAAGGTACATATATCCAGTTAATTAGTTAATGGGATTAGATTTCAAGTTGTTTTAAAATGCCGTGGGGGAAATGTCTTTAGATTTTTAAAAGATGTTTTGACTTTTTAGTACCTGAGAGACATAACTGTAAGTATAAACTATGTGTAATTACCACAGATTATTTCCACTATTAAACATCCACATTCACAGCACAGTACCACTCTGGCCTCACAATACATTCATATACCACTGTAACTAGTTTAAAAATATAATTGCAATTTATTCACTGGATCATCCATATAAATAACAACACCTATTTTTCTGGGGCAAGGAATATATTTTGCCACTTAAATAGAAAGGAATCTTACTGTTTAACAAAATAGTTTCATATACTCTTTTTTTTTTTTTTTTTTTTGCGGTACGCTGGCCTCTCACTGCTGTGGCCTCTCCCGTTGCGGAGCACAGGCTCCGGACGCGCAGGCTCAGCGGCCATGGCTCACGGGCCCAGGCACTGCGCGGCATGTGGGATCTTCCCGGACCGGGGCATGTACCCACATCCCCTGCATCGGCAGGTGGACTCTCAACCACTGCGCCACCAGGGAAGCCCCATATACTCTTTACTGTACATCAAGCATTATTCTAAGACATGTGCATAAATATTAACTCATTTAAACCCTGTAGCAGCTCTGTGAAATAGATATACTCAATATTCCCAGTTTTACAGACGAGGAAATTGAGAGGAGAGGGAATAGTAGATTCCCCTAGCTCCCACAGTTAAGAAGTAATAAAGCAGGCTTCCCTGGTGGCGCAGTGGTTAAGAATCCACCTGCCTATGCAGGGGACACGGGTTGAAGCCCTGGTCCAGGAAGATCCCACATGCCGCGGAGCAACTAAGCCCGTGAGCCACAACTACTGAGCCCACGCGCCACATCTACTGAAGCCCACGCACTCTAGAGCCTGTGCTCTGCAACAAGAGAAACCACTGCAATGAAAAGCCCGTGCACCACAACAAAGAGTAGCCCCCGCTCGCTGCAACTAGAGAAAGCCCGCGCACAGCAACAAAGACCGAACACAGCCAAAAATAAGTAAATTTATTAAAAAAAAAAAGAAGTAATAAAGCTAGGATTTGAATACTGGCTACATTATACTGCCTCTGAATTTATTAATTTTTTATTTTCAATGTTCCTCATAGTGAAAGGATGGTGGGCATAAAAACACAATTCCTGGATGAATTGGGAGATTGGGATTGACATATATACACTAATATGTATAAAATAGATAACTAATGAGAACCTGCTGTATAGCACAGGGAACTCTACTCAGTGCTCTGTGGTGACCTAAATGGGAAGGAAATCCAAAAAAGAGGGGATATATGTACACATATAGCTGCTTCACTTCGCTGTACAGCAGAAATTAACATGACATTGTAAAGCAACTATACCCCAATTAAAAAATAAATAAATAAAAACAAAACAAAACAGCACAATTCCTAAATCTCTTAATACCTACTCTGAGTAGGTACTCTCATCAACTTTTTCATTGTTTTCCCAAAATGTAGCAGTTAATTAACATAAAAATAAGTATAGTCAATAATGAAAGCCATACTTTTTTAAGTTCTTTACGAAGCCTTTCATTTTCAGCAACAATTTTCTCTGTGCCTTTGGTCTTGGATTCATAGTGCATGCTCAACTGACGTCCAAGATGAACTCTGAGTTTTTCTAATTCAGCCTAGTAATTAAAAAAACCCTACATTATCAAAACAAGGAAATAAACGATGATCTTGTAAACTCATAAAACTTAGTTTAATGTGGTTTTAGAGACCATATTTGATATAATTAGAATTAAATTCTTCCCTTTAATACTGGTCATCTAGAGTAGAGGTTCCCAATCTTGGCTTAGAATGAGCTGATGACTTTAAAAAAGAATCACAATACCAATGGTAGGACCAATCCCAAAATAATCTGATCAATCTCAAAATTGGGGGCTTAGGCAGATGTATTTTTGAAAATAGATACAGTTAATAATTTTATGGTGCCAGATTGAGAAGCAATGGTCTGGAAATAATAAAATGACCAAGTGGTGCTACTCTAACTACTCTTAGCCTTGTCTCCAACATTTTTTTTTCTGTATGTGTAAAATATCTACTGCATCCATTAAAGCCACTTTATACACTATATTTTAAATTGTCTTTAAAAATTATATCAGTAAAACATTCTGTACAAATGACCGCATTAAGAATATTACCTTCAGTTTTCCGTTTTCCATTTCAATATTAGCCATTTTTTCACTGGTTAACATTCCTGATGCTTTTTTCAGCTGTTCATTTTCCCTTTGGACTTTTTCAACTACTTTTTTCATTAAACCAATGGTTTTTTCTAGTTCTGGGATTGTCTTTCCACTTCTACCAGACTAGGAAAAAATGTTAACTTTTTATTTAATCAAATATTTTAGAGAGTATAACATAAAGTACCAAGAATATAAGAGGTTTATTATTAAACTCATTGTTGATTCCTAACATTTGAAGCCAAGGCTTGTACGACTTCAACTCGTTATAATAACCCTGTGAAAGAGGAATTACCCTTACTTTGCATATAAGAAAATCAAGACTCAGAGAATTTGATATTCCTAAAGTCATGCAGCTAATAAGTAACACCTTAAACCCTAGTATACTGGAAAGAACATTAGTATAGTAGCATTATAACTAGGAAGCTGCCATGGATATCATAAAAAAATAATTATAAAATGTTAGAACCAGACCAAGGAGCAGTTAGCAGTTACCTCAATGAACAGATGGAAGATTCCTGGAAGTTAAATGTTTTCAAGGTGTAGAGGGATATGCAATGAAAAAAGAGATGGTATAGAGTCCAAGTGGGATAAAAAGCATGTAAGATGAGACAGATGATAAAATACATTAACTTGAAACAGAGAAAGCTTAATGATGTTTTACATTATAGATGCAGCAGAATAAAATTGAAACTAGAGGCACTAGTAAAGGCATATCAATACTGTTATGACATATCCAAACTTGTTTTTTCATTTCCAGCTTATCACTTCTGAAGCCAAAACAAACATATGGCGTATTCTCACATACTCACCCCTCTAACGTGGCCAAGTTTCCTCTCTACTTCTGCTTTTTCTTTCTTAAGAAATTCACACATTTCCTTCAAATCCCTTACCTGATTCTAAAAGATTAAAGAAAACATGTAACAATTTAACATAGCTATAGCCATTGAAAAGGAAAGGCAAACAATTCATCTGAACTACCAGTCTCTTCAACTGTATAGCTGAATTAAACAAGTGGGTCTTTACACCAATGAGGAGGATTTTGAACCATGACATATGCTGAGTTAATACAACAGCATTTTGTATATGAATTTCAAGAAATATTTCCTGCATTATTGCCTTAGTATACAATAGAAATTTGAGTTTAGAAGTCCTGATTTCAACTCTCCCAGAGACTACATATGTAGAACCTTACCCACATAGTACAGAGAAAGAGACAACTGATCTTCTGACACTGGTTCTAAGTGTAAAAATCAGAATGAGAGAAGCAGGATATAGCTTAATTATACTGTTACCAGTGGAATTAACAGATTGCTGATATTCTAAGTTAAAAAACACAAATGAAACAGTCAGTCAAGAGAAAAGGACTCCCTTAAATAGGATAAGATTTGGAAAACCAAAAATAAACTTATTATAAACATCAAAATAAATTTCTAAAAGAGGCAATTATCCTAAAATATTTTAATTTAAAGACTATATTTTTAGAGCTATCCTAATATTTTAAAGTGTGACAACTATTAATTAAATACACCAACCATCATCTTGCCACACACATGACATTTGAACTTGCTATTTCTGTTGCCTGGAACTCTTTTTCTAGTAACTGTATGACCTACTTCCTTACCTGTCCCCTAGCTCTCTGCTAAAATATCACTTTATTAAGGAAGCCTCCCCTTACTATCCTATTTTAAAGAGCAATCCCATATTCAGTTGACCCTTGAACAATGTGGAGGTATAACTTATAGTTGGTCCTCTATATCTGCAGTTCCTTTGCATCCGTGGGTTCAACCAACCATGGAAAAGGCAGTACAGCAGTATCTACTACTGAAAAATATCCCCATATAAGTGGACCCTTGCAGTTCAAGGGTCAGCTATACCCCTATGCAACACACACACACACACACACACACCCTTCACACTAACTGTGCTTTTTCTTCTTAGCACTTTAACCTCAGCTGACATACTACATATTGACTTGCTTACCTATTATGAGCCTTCCCTTACTGGAATGTAAGCTCTACAAGTGCAAGAATTTTTTTGATTGCTGTTTTCCAGCACCTAGAAGAGTACCTCACACAAAAAAGGCCCTCAACAAATAACTGTTAAATGAGCAAATGCAGAAAGTATAACACTACCATGATATTTTATGAATATGAGTTTCTGACTTCTTCATAAGCTAACATGGTAAACATAACAATTAAGTAGGGAGAAAAAGGCATTAGATTTCCTAACTATAATAAAGAATATTAAATTTACCTTTAATCTTGGCAAATCTTTATTTGCTTGTTCAAGCTGAAATTTTAATTCAATATTTTCAGATGACAACTTCAAGTTTTCCCTCTGGAGCTCCTGTTCTCTTTGATAATGATCATCTGACTCTATTCGTGAAGTCTTCAGGAAAATGAAGTTAGGAATATTTTTAAGGTGTAACAAATAAAAGCTACGCTGAAACACTACGCTGAAAGGGAACATTTTTCCTCAAAGGAATGAGAAAATTGGAGAGCTCTAGAGAAAACAACCATAAACGAACAAACAAACTCACATGAGAAAAGGTAATCAGTCTGTTGTAATTAATACAGAAAGCAAAGTCAGTGTGATTTAATAATGTCCACACATATAATGCCTCCATATATACTCTCATAATGACTAAACGAATTTGTAGTGGTCCTTCCATCCAAAAATAAAGTACTGTTACCTGTTACAGATTGTCTCATGCCCGAACCCCTACCCAGCCCCAAATTCATATGTGAAGTCCTAACTCTCAGTACCTCAGAATGACCTTATTTGAGGATAGGGCCTTTTCAGAGATAACTAAGTTAAAACAGGGTCATTAGGGTGGGCCTTAATCCAACAAGGTCTGATGTTCTTATACCAAAGGGAAATGTGAACATACAGACATACATAGAAGGGAGACACTGTAGAGATGGGGAGAAGCTAGCCATCTATGAGCCAAGGAGAGAGGCCTGGAACAGATCCTTCCCCCAAGGCCTAAAGAAGCAATCAACTCTGCCGATACCTTGATTTTGGACTTCCGGCTTTCAGAAGTGAGAGAATACATTTCTGTTGTTTAAGCCATCAACTCCGTGGTGTTTTGTTATGGTGGCCCTAGCAAACAAATCTACAAGCCTACAAAAAGTGCCTCAATTCCTCCTCCTTTAGAAAGCTATTCATCATTCCTTGAGCTAAAGTAATCACTCCCTCCTCTGAAATCCAGTAACACTTTATTTGCATTTCTTTTGGCATGAATCCACCTTGGGTTATTATTTATGTTCAATTTCAGTTCTCATTCTAAGCTATAGATTATTTGAAAGAGAAATCTGTGCTCGGTTACTTTTTCCTATAAAGTGGGTAGAATACCCCTTACCCTCATAAACTTGTTAAGAGCATTATATGAGATAATTTTGTGAAAGCACTCAGAACAGCTTTAGTTTTTTTCTCCCCCATTCCATTCTCTATTGGCTTGATTGACGATCAACTCAATAACTCCACAGACATTATGATGATTATCATATTATTATATAATATATTTATATATTACACATTACATTATTATTAAAGTATAATATTCTATAAATACATTTATTATACATGGCTCTGTAACATTCTTTTAGTTAGCAGTAGGTTAAATACATTCTGACATATTCACCATTAGGTTAAAAAAAAAGTAAAAAAAAAAAGTTTTCTTAGGTAAAACGCAGTAAAAGTAAAGAAATTAGAAAATAGGAGACAGAAATGTAAAGAAATTCTGGGCTGACCTTTGATTCTGACCTGAGGGCATACACTGCATGTATCTACCTGATTTCTAACTGTTTGAGGGAATGTGTGTGCGTATGAACATATACAGTGGCAAGAAAAAGAAGACGGACATATTTCATGGTGTCAGTAAACTATAGCAATATGTTCCTACTTATTCTCTGTCAGATAACCCAAGTATACATTCTGATTCTACTACTATTAAGGTCAACCCTAGGCAAATCATGCCACCTGCAACATCCTCTGTTTTTTGTTGTTTTTTTTTTTTTGCGGTACGTGGGCCTCTCCCGTTGCGGAGCCCAGGCTCCGGACGCGCAGGCTCAGCGGCCATGGCTCACGGGCCCAGCCGCTCCGCGGCATGTGGGAATCTTCCCGGACCGGGGCACGAACCCATGTCCCCTGCATCGGCAGGCGGACTCTCAACCACCAGGGAAGCCCCCGGGTCCTCTGTTTTTGCATCTTACAAATGAAGGCACTAGACAGGATGATTGTTAAGGTCTCTTCAGACATGGAAATCTATAGTTCCCTATCCCTGAGCTCTTCTGTCTCCCTTACTTCACCTCTTCAGTCTATGATAGCTATTTAATAAGTGATAATAAGTACCCCTAACTGATAGATATAAAATGTACTAAATTTCATTCACAGAAGAGAATAATTCTATCTGATGATATTACATGAACTGCTGAATGTTTTCAACAGTTCTCCTCACTAAAATATGGATGCAATTCTTTGTGTAAGTGAATGTGGATCATTTTTTTCTTCCTATTCTCAGAAAACAAAACTAAAAGTATTAGTTGAGATTGTCCAAATTTTTGGAAAATAAATTCTAGTGAAACTTCTATAAAAGTAAAATAAATAAAATTCTTGTGTAATCAATTTTGGGGGGACTTCCAAATTGCTCTATAGAAGAAGAATCCTGTTAAAAGGTATACACTGCCAAAAGTCAAATTCTTAGTGGATGAGAGTTAGTGATAACACACAGTGGAAGTCTCAAATTCTCAATTACTTATTATCAAGTGAAAAAAAGAAGCATTATGTACCTGGATAAGGAAACGAAATAAGAATTAAGACATTTTCATCCATTTTCTCTTAATTTAAATGTCTGATTTAATGAGAATGAGGACTTAGGTGACTAGAATATCTGAAGTGGAAAGGAATGAATGAATAAATGAATGCTATTTGATTTCAACTGGGAACAAACTTCTTATTCTGTTGAATAAATTGACCAAACTTAGTGTGTGTATGTAGAAAGTTCATAAACTGTAGAATCAGACCTCCATTTAAATCCTGGTTCTGCATCTTCTTGATCACTAGAGATGTTACTTATTCTCCAAGCTTCCCACATAAAGTAGAAATAATTCTCTGCAGAGTATTGTGAAAACTATACCTAGGCACTACATGTAAGCTTCCTTTTCTCATTATAAAAAAGTATCTGTTACAAGGCAAAAAGACCATTAAAGGAACTTGCTATATATGTTAGAATGTTACACAGCATCATAACAGATTTTTACTGATATTATTCATTGTCGTGAAATTTTACTCGCAGTGAGATTTTTACAGCATGCTGAAGTAGGAATTTCTAAGGCAAAACGAACTCATCTAAAGTGCCTTATTTTCGTTATTCTGTTACCTAATCTAATACTTGGTAAAACAGTGAGTACTAATGGTAATACCAATACCAATGGTAAAACAGTGAGTACTAAAATGAATCGGGAAATGTACAACCACTAAGTTTTTGTAGGAACTAGTCAAATATTAGGGTTTAAGGAGAAGTTTATTAACAATTAATATTCTTTACAAATCCTACACAATTTGTTTCCATTTGCACCATATATGTACACCACTTGCTATGAGAAAACTCAGCCAAGAGAGAAATAAAGGACTGCCATGTACTCAAACCTGGGACGCTTCATTTCTTGGCTGGACTGACACATCAGTTTCAGAGTTTGCCTGTGCATCCTCCTCAGCACACTGCCTCACTGCAGCAGCGCTTGTGGCGTAACCACAGTCCTCCCCAGCAGATTCTTCTGGATCCATGTGGTTGTTGTGACTCACATCTTCAGCTATGTGTCCCTTTTCTTTCTCATTCTTGCCTAGCTCATTCTCTTCCTTGTTTTTAT
Organism: Tursiops truncatus; assembly: GCF_011762595.2. Classification (NCBI taxonomy): domain Eukaryota; kingdom Metazoa; phylum Chordata; class Mammalia; order Artiodactyla; family Delphinidae; genus Tursiops; species Tursiops truncatus. Next base: position 31,726,482 of record NC_047044.1, on the reverse strand, counting down.
ATTCCTGTTTATTATTTTCACAACAGTCTTGATTAATTTTTTCAACTTTACAATCTGGTTCCTTTTCAAAATTGGAGTTAAAATCCGTCAAGGTACCATTAGTTGACCTAAATGGACTTGATTTATTATTTGGTCTTGACTCAGATTTATTTAACTCCGTAGGATCTACAATATCTTCTGCTTTGTGTTTTTCTTCATTACTGTAACACTGTAGAGTATTCCTAGGTACCTGATGATATAAGTTGTCCCTAACATCTATTCCTTTCCTATTTTTAATTCTGAGTACTGTCATGGGTTTTTTTTGGTTCCTGTGTAAATTGTTCTTTTTGTGAAAAATATTATGCCTGTATTTATTAACACTGGTAGCAAGAGGAGAAAGCGTAGCTGCATCACATAACAGATTCTGCTTGAAGCAGACGAAAGAGAAGAAACAGGAAAAGAAAAGGAAAAAAAATAATAAAAATATACACATGAATGTTTTAAAATAAGATACAACAAATAATTCTACATTAATGAGACTTTATAAAGAAAAACGAGAAATGTATCACATATCTGAATGGAAATAATGTTATAACATACCTTCCTATTTTATCTAACTATATGTTCTTGTCACAGCAAAACTCATAACTACATTTAAAAATCTCCAGAAATCATTTGTAATGACATTTTATGCAAAGCATAAGAATCATAAGTTTACCATTATTATGTAAAAAGGATTATAGAAGTTAACATACATCATTACCTAGTAAAAATAAAAGTTGGATTTATTGCATTAATATGAATGAGAAGGATCTACTGTTTTTAGCTAGCTAAAGGTAGAAGTTGATTTCACTTTTAAACTTTAGAATACAAAAAATGAAAAGAAAAGACGTGCACTTACTGAAGGCCTAGAATATGCATCCTTTGAAAACTGTTTTTCTAAAGCATGAAGTTTTTCTTGGAGGTATTTATTTTGTAAACGTAAATCTTCTATAACAGAATCTCGAGGAAGAGCCTGATGGGTCCTATGAACAACAATCACAGACTCTTTACTGTTCAAACTTCCAACTTTTTACTGTTTTATCATATTAAAAAATAGAAAAAAATATTTTAACACTGTATTTCTTTTAAATTCTACAAAACTTGAAAACTTTACAAAATTAAATTAAAACACGACTATATTATAAACTGATCCTCTACAGAGGATTCACGGCTGGCCTCCTTTAAACTATGAATTAAAAAGGGTATTTTGATTTTAAAAAAATACATTAATATATGTAAAGAACATGCATCTATTTTGGGGATTGTGTAAAACAGCTGAATAAAAATACCTACTATTTTTAAAACATTATATAATAACTTCATAACATCCATGCGCTTCTCAAGATGGTAAAGCATTTTATAAGGTTCTTAGTGGAGCCAGATAATAGTCTATTTCTTCAATCTATACTACTCACCTGCATGGCCTACAAGGCCCTCCGCTATCTGGCACAAGCACACCTGTTCAGCACATTTGTCCAGGACTCTTCCCTTACTTCGGCAAATAAATCCACTCTTACCCACACATGAAAGATTCACTCCTGCCACTATGTCTCTGCTAGGGTTCTGTTTTCTCGGAATGTCCCTTCCACCTTTAAAATCTAGATCTGATTCATAAAATTCGGAAATTCACATTTGAACTGAGAAGACAAGTTCAATCTCTTTTATAAAGTCTTCTCCAATTACTTCAGCCTCCACAGATTCATATTAGAAAAAAAGCTATTAACGAAACTGAGTTATTTGTAGTGAGGTGGATGGACCTAGAGTCTGTCATACAGAGTGAAGTAAGTCAGAAAGAGAAAAACAAATACCATATGCTAACACATATATATGGAATCTGAAAAAAAACAAAAGGTTCTGAAGAACCTAGGGGCAAGACGGGAATAAAGACACAGACCTACTAGAGAAAGGACTTGAGGATATGGGGAGGGGGAAAGGTAAGCTGTGACAAAGTGAGAGAATGGCATGGACATATATACACTACCAAACGTAAAATAGATAGCTAGTGGGAAGCAGCCGCATAGCACAGGGAGATCAGCTCCATGCTTTGTGACCACCTAGAAGGGTGGGATAGGGAGGGTGAGAGGGAGGGAGACGCAAGAGGGAAGAGATATGGGAACATATGTATATGTATAACTGATTCACTTTGTTATAAAGCAGAAACTAACACACCATTGTAAAGTAATTATACTCCAATAAAGATGTTTTAAAAAAGCTATTAAATATCTAAAAGTATTAGAAGGTTTCAAAACTAAAATATTTTGATCCTTGAGAAAACTGCAAAGGAGAATAAAAGGATTCGGTTTTATTCTGAACATATGTTTAGACTAAGAAAAACAGGGAGGCTAGGACCAGACAGTAGCTATAAATAGATGTCAAAACAAAGAAAAATGTTTCATTTTGTTCTTCTCCATCAAGGAAAATTCTGAAGAATTTAAGAAACAATGACTTAGAAGGAAATGAGATGGAACGTAGGTTGAAAGCTCACAAGGACCTTGAAAAGTAAATATTTTACAGATTGGGACAAAACACGAGAATCTGAAATATCAGCAAACAGGTGGTAAATTTACCTTTTCCTTTCCTCTAGTATTTCCTGACCTGAACACAACACAGCTTGAAACCTGAAGATGAGCCTCAGCACAGAGGGAGAGAGCTCCACAGGCAAGGCTTAAAGTTCTAGCTCCAGTAAGGAGAAAGGGTGCTTAACAACTCTCACAGACAGTTCAAAAATCCCTCTTATTTTTCTCTTCTATGCATTCTCTCATATCCCAACCCTCAGGCAATTCCAAGGCAGTGGTGGCAGAGGCTGCAAGGGGAACTCACAGGAGCCAAAATTTTTAGGGAGAGGAATCTTCTTCTCCAATTGGTAGAGCTGTAATTAATAAGGTGGGAAGGCAAAGTAGTGCCCCTCCCCCTCCGCCACGTCCCCTTTCTGCCCTCCAGCTGCTGGCTTAGCTGCAGACAAGATCACAATAGCTGAAGCGCACGGCGCAACAGGGCAACAGATTTGGTTCGAAGTACCAGAAAGGGGAGCCCGAGAGAAACCAAATGTATCAGGGAGATCACAGAAGGAAAGGAGCTCAAGAAAGGAACCTTATAAAGTTGCTTATGAACTTCTGGGCTCACCCCTTGAGCATGAATGTATGGATCTGATCCTAATCAGAATATTAAAGAGTCTGAGAACTGAATAGAAGACAGCCCACATAGCAGACTGTCAATAGGGAGTTGCATAGGCAGAACAGAGCCAAAGAGCATTGTAAAAGCTTTGAAAATAATACCGGAACCATAGCCCACATAAAGCAGGTTAGCACATGGGGCCTGAACCTATCCAGACTTGCTAAAACAAAAATATATCTGCATCTTCCATACAATTTAACCAAGATCCAGAGTCACAGAATATAATATTCAAAAGTTCAAGAATATAATCCATATTTATGTGGCATAAAAAGAAGCAGGAATATCTCAACTCACATAGGAAAAGAATCACCAGAACGCAAGCTTAAGGTGACACACATTTATTATATCAGTTTCTATATTTCCACGTATTAGCTTACCTCATATATGATATGTCATTTTCTAGGTCAAGATTTCTCTTTTTTAATTCTTCTAACTCTTTTTCTGACTCCAATGCTCGCACTTCCATAACATGATCAACAGTCATGCCAGTTGTTTTTAGTTTCCTCTGCAAAGTAAGTTTCTCTTTATCAGCTCTGTGGGATTTAATACAGAATCATGAAAATATACCATTCACTGTTTGGCTTGTTCAATTTATTAAATTGCAGCTTCCTTATTGTAAGGCCAATATACAAAAATTGGATCATTCTGTATTTGCTATGAGCTAACTTATTTCAAAATTATAGGAAACTACACTTATAAATTGTTAAAATATATTTAATACACATTTTAAAGAAAATAAAAATTGAACTATAGATAATAAATGATAATTAAAACTAAAAAATTTTTCATATTATCAAAAAACTAACTTCCAGGTCAATTAAAGACTATACATAATTAATTAGGTTTACATTAAATTTAAACTCACTTGGCAAAAAGATCCTTCAAAGTATTCAATTGCTTTGTTAGAATACAGACTTCCCCCTCTTTCTCTTTTAACCTGTTTCGAATTCCCTCTATTTTGGTTTGCCATTTTTTACCTTCTTCCCACCTAATTACTTCTTCTTTGGCACTCTGTAAATAATAATAAAGGAGGAAGAAAATTACCAATATTGTTTTTTAGAATGATCAATTACAATTTACTAGAACAATGGTAAACCAATACTTCCTAAAGAATATGTAAACAGGTTCATTTTGCTATGTCACTTCTAGAATCTTTAGGCCTGCCAAGCTGTAAGCAAAAATGCCCTTCAGTCTAAGATTCTGTATTCTATAACTTGACAGATAAAATTCTGGGGAACAGTCTGGACTAATGCCAACACTCCTAAAGGAGTCTAATACAAATGGATGATGACTAACGTAAACTTCCAACAAAAAATGTATATGTATAAATGACCAACCCGATCTTGTCAGCCCATAGCAATCTCCTAGTATCACAACTCCTTCAAATCTTCAATGCACATTATTTCTCTTATTCAACAGATATTTACTTAGCATGAATCATGCACCAGGTACTACTCTAAGTACTACGAATAGAAACAATGAATAAACCAGACAAAAAAGGCTTATCTTCATGGGTATTACAGTCTAGTTTATGTTGGTTGGTTGGTTGGTTGGCTGGATTAGGGGAAGGGAGCAAAATACAGACAAAGAACAAGAAAAAAAATTTTTTGAAGTACGTTAGCTGGTGATAAGTGCTTTAAAAAAAAAAAAAGGGGGAAGGAACTAGGATACTTCAGGGCTAGGTGTTATGGTTTGTTATAATTGAGATAAGGTGTCCAAGGAAAGTCTATGTAATGCAGAACAGTCCCATGTACTGAAGAAATATCAAGTGTCCTACTGAACATTCATATAGTTAAAAATTCTGTTCACAATTGTCTGAGCTAAGAATTTATGTCCTTTCCACCAAGCAATTTTTTAACGGTTTTATTATGTACTGAATTTTCTAGGAATACAGCAGTCTTATAAAAGTAAAGACTACAGAAGTCATTTTGCTGAGAACTACAGAAACAACTGTTTACCATTTTGGAAATCAAATTAACAAATGGCAATGCCTTTGTGACATGTGGGGAGCCAACAGACCACATTTGTATTAGTCTGCATTTGTAGCTCTGAATTCACATCGATGTTTCCTAAAGGTGGAAGCACATGACTATTTCATTATGTTTTCTATGAAGCATTTACATGGTGAATTATGAAAAATATATTAATATGTTTATTATTTTTATAAATTATTTTCCTTCCATGTTTCTCCTTCATATTTCATTTAGGGCATTTACGGTGAAATTTTGAAATTATGCACGTAGGTAGTTTATATTAACTAAAAACTTCATTTGGAATAGTAAAGGGGACATTATGAAACACTGTATTTACTATAAAAGAGAATGTTGGGGCTGAAAGGATTAAAAGCCACAGTTTAAAGTCAAATACCCAACTAAGATAAGTAGCCCTATCGAAACGATCTTCTCCCATACTGGCCAATTTTTTACCTTATTTATCTAGTTCAGCTAACATGTATCCTTTAAAAAAATGTAAAAAACTTCAGTAAGTGTTTGATAGTTATTAATTTCTATTTTTTCTAAAATACATACAAGGAATTTTGTGTATTTCCAGAAATGTAAGTATTAGTTGAGGGCAAAAGGTATATGTAAACAATTCTGCAGCATGGTGTATTCTGTAGAGATTGGGCAGTTCTATCCCATCTGATATTATTCTCTGAAGTAGGAGTGAAGTAGGGAAACAAGACTGAAGTAATTTAAAAATAAACAGAAAAACAACAAAGGCAAATGTCACCAACGGTCTGATCTTGACTGGGGGAGAAAAGAGGAGAAGAGAGGACGAGAAGTTCTCCTTTTGTATTTTCTGTACCAATAGCTTCTTATCATAAATTTCAGGATAATGTTATTGCATTTTAAAATTTTCATTCATCCAACGAATACTGAACATCTACTACATGACAGGGACTGTTCCCGTGGCTGAGGATACAAAAATAAACAAAACCAGCAAAGTTCCTGCCATCAAAGTTAACAGTCCAAAAGATGAACACATGGATAAGTAAATTTCTAGTATGTCAGATAGTAATAAATGCTACAGAGACAAGCAGAGAAGTGTAAGAAACACAGGAATGCAAGGACTGGGGGTGGGTTTTGTTACCTTATATAGATAGGCCTCAAACATTGTTTCTTTTTTAAATTAATGAATTAATTTTTAAATTAATGAATTAATTTTTAAATTAATTAGTTTATTTTTGGCTGCGTTGGGTCTTCGTTGCTGCGTGCGAGCTTTCTCTAGCTGTGGTGAGCAGGGGCTACTCTTCGTTGCACTGTGTGGGTTTCTCATTGCAGTGGCTTTTCTTGTTGCGGAGCACGGGCTCTAGGTGCGCAGGTTTCAGTAGTTGTGGCACGCAGGCTCTAGAGCACAGCCTCAGTAGTTGTGGCGCACAGGCTTAGTTGCTCCATGGCATGTGGGATCTTTGCGGACCAGAGCTCGAACCCGTGTCTCCTGCATTGGCAGGTGGATTCTTTAACCACTGCGTAACCAGGGAAGCCCCTCAAACATTGTTTACAGAGAAAAAGGTGTTGAAATTTCAATATGAAACCATTTTTTGAGTAAAAAAAAAATTAGAAATGACCAGTGCTGTGGAATCCGAAAAGAATAGTCTCATCAAATTCCTGAATATAGATTGTAATGTTATTGTAGCTCTCTGTGTTCTCATTCTTTTTCTAATATCATACCCTGGTATAGACTTGATGGCTTACAAAGACTTTCATATATTATTTCATTTCATGTCAAAATAATCTTGAGAAGCTGGAATTACAAATAGTATTATTTCTATTTTAAGGAGAAATAAACTGAAGCACAGAAGTTAGAGGTCTAGGCAAAGCCACAAGGCTACTGAGGTATTTTGATAGGAATCAGGTTAGGAACTAGTACCCAAGGATTAGACTTATGGCCAAGTAGGGAGGCAGCAAAGAAAGCAATCCTGAAGAGTAAGGACATTTTGACCTTGCAGTTTTCACCAGCAAAGCTTCTGACAAGTATGTTGTGGTTCCATGTATATAAATGCAAACATTTAGATCAAAATTATACTGACAATGATAAATTTTCATAAGGAAAATGTTTTTCTAGAATATACCCTACTAAAACATTTTAATCCCATTACCTATTTTCTATTCAGTGCCATTAAAGATACTTAATTTTCTTTCATGTTATTGAAATTATCTTATAGATATGAATATTTTCTGGGTAAACGTTACAATAGAAATTCTTCCTAACTATGGCTCCTCCACTGAGATTTTCTTCAGGGGCAAACATTACTACTAACACCAATATTTCCAAGGTCACTTTTGATCTGTTCAATGCTACTTATATCTTGTCTCCAGTTTATTATTTACAACATATTTAATTATGTGGATTTTAGACAGTTTTAGTTTTTCCTTGGATTATGTCTATCAGTAATTTTTATTACAAAATAGCTTACTAGTTAACTTGTAAGAAAATTTTCAGCTATTTTTCTCACATTACAGAATCAATTTATGAGTGGGTTGGTTATTGATTATTACTGCAAATATTGAATATACTCCAAGTCACTTTGTTTACCCTGAAATAATAGTCCAGTTCATTGAAGGATTAAAAAGGACACATGTGGGTCAAGATAGTAGAATAAAAATGCCCAGCTTTCTTTCCCAAAGGTCTATATAAACCAATCTATATAAACAATTATATTGAGAAAAGTGATAAATACAGCTGGGTATGTATGGTATGAAGGGATTTGGGATGTACTGTAACGTCAGGAAGATGATATAGTAATTTCTGAATAAGAGTTACATTATTGGTGTCTCTTCAAGCAGACCTGTAAATTCCTAAAGGACTGAAACTTGTCTTAAACTTCTCTATGTTATCCAGTACCATTTATGGTATATGTATCAGGTCCTCAGATCAATGAATTATCTGTTCTTCAATTACATATTTAACTAAGTCTATCACTACCTTAAACATATCAGTACATTTCTTCACATACCTTTTCTTTCATAGGTTTTATTTCTACCTCATCCACCTTTTTTTCCAGTTGGCTTTCTAGCTTTTTAATTTTCTTTTGGAGTTCTTCAATTAAACTTTGTTTGTTATCTATCAGAGCTTTGCCCTGAAAAATAAGATGTATTTTTACATTTTACAAATAAAAAAGTATCAAACAAAATACACAACAAATACTCCAGTTGTAGAAACTTTCTGAGACTACAGCTAACCATGCTTTCTAAACGACACTATTGATATTTAAGAATAACATAGTAGCTACTTCTGTATTTTAATAAGATATGCTACCCTGAAACTACAAATACAGTAAAGGTCACTGAGAGAATTAGCAACTACATTAATCAAAGTGATCTGAAAGCTAGTTTCAGCAAATATTATAGACAGAATTAAAAAGTGGGAATAAACTACTACCTGTATATTATAAATCAAAACATTATCACAATTAAATATAAAATTACCTGTAATCCACTGGTTAATCTTTTAATTTGCCTTTTCAGTTCATCATTCTCTTGATCAATTCCATCTTTCTCTCTAAGCATTTTATTATAGGCTTTTTGGTTTTTTTGTAGTTCACTGGTTAGGTCATTCAAATTATCAGTTAGTAAGTTCTCTCTGTTTTTACTTGTTTTAAGAGCTTCTTTAAGTTCTAAAATTTTTTCACATAAATCTTCAACTTGTGACTAATACAAGATAAAGAAAGGTTTAATTCATGAATCTTCAGCAAGTATCAATGATAAAAGCAACAATAATAGAGAAAGTACACCATTAATACTTACTAAAAAGAAAGTTTCAGTCTAAATTTTTAAGCACATACATGCAAAAAAAACCACCACAAACTACATAACTTTTTCTAGCTTCATTTCAAATGAACCAAGTTTACTTTGAGGGGAAAAAAAAAAACAAAACATGAAGAAGCTGTCTAAAGCAATTCATCTTTAACAAACACCTAGAACCAAAATTTTATCATATAAGCAAATGTTTCATTATGGCTGAATTAATTTACTAGAAAAACAAGTACATATCAACGTACACAGCAATTTCTTTTTTGAACACTGAAGCATAAGAGTAGTATAAAACAAAATCTTTTACTCTAAGTAGTTTCTAATCCACTTTGTAAAGACAAGACATAAAAGGGTAGCTCACAATATTAGACAGTATATATAAGCCACTGGAAAGGAGTTCTTAGCTGTCCCATATAGTAACATTGATGGGAATACTGGTACTTATTATATGTCTTGTTGAATAAATTATTACAGGCCAAAAGGGATTACCAATAGCACTAATAGGAAACTAGTAGTATTATAGTGCAGTTACGAGACAAACAAACTCTCCTGGAGAGTCAAAAAAGGCTTCAAGAAAAATGACTGGAAGAATGTAAAGAATTCAGAGAAGAAATTTCAGGCAAAGAGAAAGGTACTGAAGAAGACATCATCAAAGGGCTATACCTATTTATAAATTTATTACTGAATGGATTTTTACTGTCAACTATGCTAATAATCTTGATAGGCACAAGAGATTTTAAAAATCTGACTAAAATCCAGTCCTTACATGGTTTAATGGCAATGAAGGGTATATGGTTTAATGGCGATGAAGGGTATATACAAATAAACCAAGAGCAAATAAAAATTACAAACAAAACATATACAAAGTAGATTTTTCATTTTACTCAAAATATACTATATGAAACTTTATGTGAAGAAATTTGAAAATCATCATTAAATGTATATGTTTTGGAGAAAAAATTTTATACAGTTCCAAACGTAACAACTGGGTAAGAAAATAATAAAATACATTGTCAAAAAATAATAAATAACTTCAAAAAAAGGCTTTAAAGTTAGGCAGCTCTGTAGATTAAATGTCAAGGACCACATGATTTCCATAAACTATTTCAGGGCCTAAAAAGGGAAAGCTAACTAACTCATATTATGAACTTAGCAAAAACTAAATGGAAAATTCTGAAAAGGCAAAAGAAATAAAACAAAGGAATCTGTACACCTATCTTGCTTATCAATATAGAATTTAAAATCCTAAGAAAAATATTTCTTAAATTTAATTCTGTTAGGAGAAATAGCTTATAATGGCCTATCCTTTGCTAATCCCCAAGATGCTATTCAGTGAGTACAATAAACATGCTTAGTGTTCAAAACTGTGTGTAGGATTTCCCTGGTGGCGCAGTGGTTAAGAATCTGCCTGCCAATGCAGGGGACACAGGTTTGATCCCTGGTCTGGGAAGATCGCACATGCCACAGAGCAACAAAGCCCGTGAGCCACAACTACTGAAGCCCTTGCGCCTAGAGCCCATGCTCCACAAGAGAAGTCACTGCAATGAGAAGTCTGCGCACTGCAATGAAGAGTGGCCCCTGCTCACTGCAACTAGAGAAAGCCTGCCCACAGCAATGAAAACGCAAGCAGTCAAAAATAAATGAATTTATTTTAAAAAACCCCAACTGTGTGGACATGTGTATATCCACCAATAATTCATTAGAATAAATTCCCTATTCATTATTAAAATTACTATATATCCAAGTGGATTCTCTTCCAATGGGAATTAGCAGGAATTCTGTTATATTAACGCACATGTCGATACGCACCTTTAGCTCTTTAGTATGTTGATCAACAATCTGTTGAACATTGAGATTTGCCTCTTTCTGAGAAGTCATGGAAATAATACGTTCTTCAGCTGCTGCTGTCATTTCTGCCCGAAGTTCCAAAAGTGCCCGACTAAGGGCCTAAAAGTTACAACATACGTAATATTTTTAAAAAATTGGTATTTCATATAAGCAATACAAAATATACATAAGCTTTATTACTTTAAACTGTTTTCCTAAAATACCATGTGTTTAATCAAACAGAATTCACAAACAACCCAACTTTTTCAAATGAATTTCCTTTAGTAAGTGAATTCAATTCTTTCCAAATTGAGTGTGAACTCAAAATCTTGATAATAATAATTGTGAGAACCCAGCATCGAATCAAGCAATCTGTACTACAAAACCCAGGCATGTTTTGTTTTCAAACTTCCAAGTTGAAATATTTATTTAAATTACTCACTTAGTACATACTTCCATGTGAAATTAATTGAATGTAAGTAGACAAGGAAAGTTACAAGATTAGAAGACTTAAAATTTGCCAATAAATTTCATGAGCTAGCACAGAAAAACAGCAGCACCTTCTAAAACAGTTAAGTATATAAAATGAGATAAATAAAAAAACTAATAAATCTGTTAATCCACTGACCAACTCCTTTTCATAACACTATCTCTGCGATCTCCTTCTTTAATCTTTCCTCCTCTTATCCTAACTCCCTCTTAATCCCCAAAGTTACTTAAAATTTTTCAATTATTCAAATTATTCAAAATAGCCTCAGTAACATACAATCCTTATAGGAAAGGAGAGAAAATAAATAATGTAATGAAGATTTCCCTTTATTTCCTACAGCTAACCCACAAATCAGGTTGAAAACATAAAAAGATAAATTAGACTATATCTGAACTTAAAAACAACACCTATCTATAAAGCTATTTAAAAGAATTATAAAAACCCAACCCTGCTCAAGATAAGGCTTATACTTTTTATTACGAGAGAGATACATGCTATCATCTTCTACAAATCTTTTGTAAAAGCAATCTACCACATGTTTTTCTTAAATATTGATAATTTTCTATTGTTACTTACTTTTTGTTGTTTCTCTTTCAGGGCTAATTGGCTCTTCAGCCTTTCTACTAGATTCCTCATTGTAGTTGTTGGAGCTCTTGAATTTGCTTCTTTTTGAGCCTGAAGTTCAGATTTTAAACTCTGCGACTCTTTTTGTGACTGGGCCAGAAGACACCTCAAATCCTCTACTTGTGCTTTTATTTGTTTCACTTCATCTGCATGATTTTCTTGGAGCCTAATATAAAGCAAACATATGTACTTAATAGAGTAGTTGCTGCAATTAACAATTTGATTGACACAAATTTTACAAAGAACAAATGTTTGGTCCTCAGCATCCTTAAAATCTAAGATTTGATCCAAATCCAAAAGATGAACAATTCTTTATTCTACTTAACTACTCTTAAACTTAAGATAAAATAGAGTTTTTTCTTCCAGTTTCTACTATTTTTTGCAGCAATTGCATCAAGTAATTTGTGGCTCTAGATGAAATAATATAGAGAATGAACAAAATAACACTTTAAATATTATGGTTCCTGCGAGATGTGACTGCTTCCTTTGTATCAGGGATTTCTCAACCATGGCACTATTGACATTTCTGACTGGATAATTCTTTATTGGGGCGGGGGTTATACTGTCCTATGCATTTTATTTTATTTTATTTTTTGCGGTACACGGGCCTCTCACTGTTGTGGCCTCTCCCGTTGCGGAGCACAGGCTCTGGACGCGCAGACTCAGTGGCCATGGCTCACAGGCCCAGCCGGTCCACGGCATGTGGGATCTTCACGGACTGGGGCACGAACCTGTGTCCCCTGCATCGGCAGGCGGACTCTCAACCACTGCGCCACCAGGGAAGCCCTGTCCTATGCATTTTAAAACATATTTAGCAGCATTCCTTGCTTCTACCAACCAGATGCCAGTAGTACCTCCTAGTTGTTCATCAAAAATGTCTACAGACAATAACAAATGTCCCTGGAGCGGGGAGAGGAGAGCAAAATTACTTCCGCTTGAGAACCACTGCCCTATAACAACATGTTACAAAGACAAAATATAAACCTTCACAGAAATCACATGTATTATGGTTCTAAAGTCACTAGTATTGTATCTATAACTCTATCTATGGCTGTATACTATATAGAAGTAGATACTATCAAAAGACTTAGTTAATTCAATTAATCCTACTGCTCAGTCAGTATTAATTACCCTTATAAACTGAATTATATCCAGTTCACTGTGCTTATATAGACACTGCATTAATAAGGTCACCAATATGGAGATTCAAATGATTAAACTTTGATCAGTGAGAGGAAGGTCTGTTAAACCACGAACAGGTATTAAACACTCTGAGACTTGTTGCTTACAGCAAAAACTTAAGTCACTTTAAATAATCATCAAAGTGTAAAAATACAAGGTTTCACTAAAAAAATGACAAAGAACTATAATTTCTTAAGACACATTAAAATATGTATGCCAATGTGCACACAGAGAATAGAAGTATAATTTTAGGCTAAAATGACATGGTAAGGTACAAAACAACAACTTCAAGTATTTCATGTGGCAAAAAATTATATATACAAGGTAATGTCAAAAAAATGATTATTTTCTACATCCAGGAATTAGATTCAAAATGCAAGAAATTTTATGCTCTAAAATATGACAGAAACTTACTATATCAAAAATAGCATCTCATGTATAAAATTTAACAGAATGGGGAAAATTAGATTGAAAATATACCATATGCTGTTGCTAATTCTCTTTTCTCTTAGAGAATAACTTATTTAAAGTAGCAGCTTCTTAAGCACAAATAGTGTTAGTTTTGTCAGAAGCATCTTGGATAAATGAAAAAAGAAGCAAAGGTTCTAATAAGGGCTTCAGAGATGGAATGGAATTATAAGTTAAGTAGTTAGCTTTCTTATTTTTTTCAGATACGAAACTGACCCTCAGAGAGATAGTTCTACAATGATTACAAAATACCTAAATATAAACCTATTTTAGTTTTAAAATACACATTCTGATAAATGGTTGAACAATGTTTAGAATCTCTAATATAGAGAATGCTGTGAGCCCTCTACCGTCACTGTGGTTAATAAAAAAGATTGGTTAATTTTTCATTCAACAAATATTTGAGCCTTTAATGTATGCCAGAAACTGTTATAGGTATGTAAATAAAAGTTTTATATTTATATGTTACTTTACAATTTTCAAATTACTTCCACATACATCATCATTTGGCCTTTATATAACCACCTTGAAAGAGCCAGGGTAAGTACTGTCATTTCACTTTTTAGATAATAAAATGGAAATTTAAAAAGGTTAAAGATGAGATTCTATGTAAGAATCTGAGTTGGCTCTTGAGTCAGACTGACTAGATTCAAATCGTGGCTTTCCCATCTTCTCCTAGGCATGTAACTGAGGCTTCCTACAGCCTAGTTTCCTAACTGCAAAATGGAGTGAATATGCTATGTCACAAGTAGTATAAAATGAGATAATATATTCAACATTTTTAGAACAGTGCATGACATAACAAATGCTTACATTTATCTTTATTATAACATTATTCCCATTTGCCAATATCTACATTTCTAAGACTTACCGTAATTTGATATTTTCAAACTCTTTGACTTTTAATTCAGTGACTTCTCTTTGTCTCTCTAAATCCTGAGATACATTTTTTAGTTTGATCACAAGTGAGGAGAGAGAGTCATCTTGTTCTGCTACTCTCTGTTCCATCTCAGCCAAATGAATAAAATGCTTGTTGGTAGGAACTGGAGTAGGAGACTGTTTTATTAAATCCTATGAAATATGGTTGGTTATATTAGCCATGAGCAGGTACAATGCAATGCCATACTTACTCCATAATTTTAACTTGGTTCCTTAAATGATCAAAATATAATATCAAATCTAAAATGTAATGATTTAATAGGTAATGAAGGCTTAAAGAAGATAGGAAATATAGATCTTATTCTTTGTATTCCCAGTATATGGCAAAGTGCCTACATGTAGTGGGGGATCAATAAATAAATGTTGATTGAATTAATGAGTTAAGGCTTGAGGAAGCTAAGGTTTGCTTAAGGTCATTTCGCACATATAGAATACAATGATCAAAAGAGGCAAGAATGAACTGAATTCAGAACATGGAAAGCAGTTAGACACAGGTAAACTTAATGTGCAGATTTGAAAAGAAAGATTGAGGTCAGATCATGGAAGGCTTTGAGTACGTGGCTAAGAAACATAAACATGATTTTGTAGGCAGCAGTAAGCTACTAACAAATGTCGGTTTAGGGAAAAAAATGATTACAGCTCTGTCTTCAGAAGATTATTCTGGCAAAAAAAAAAAAAGGTAGGATGGCTTCTAGTCCAAAAAAAAAAAAAAAGGGAGAGCTAAATTTTCAATTGCATGGTCTCAAAAATCAATAAAGAATAGAACAAAGTTCTTAGAATCTTACCCAAGTTGCTTCTTTGAATTTACTGAGTGAACTATCAGCCTGTAATTCTAATTTATGATGAAGAATATGAAGTTCCTCTTCATGTTTCTTAACAATTTCTCTTTGTTCCTGTTTTACAAGAAATCAAAACTATATCTTATATTATGATTCAAATAAATTCACATTCTAAGGGTCTTAAATATTTTCTTATCTTTACCTTCTAAAATCCTTATGAGATAGGGAAGGAACAACATCTGCATGTATTTATTTATACCTGTATACATTTCCCCTAGCACATGTTCAAACTGACAAGCCCAGCCTTAGAGAATAATTTATTATTAATATTAGAATAATATGTATCCATCAGCTTTTAACTTGTTTCTAGCAAATTTTTAAATGTCAGATTTTTTTCCCCTCCAAGTTCTAGCAAATTTGATTTCCACTGATACCTGTGTGACAGATTTCATTCTAACTTACTGCCTCAGTCTTTACCTATTAACTCAAATGATATTTTTCAAAATCACATAGTTTCACCATGAAAGCCTAATTTAGCAATTTAGTCGGTCCATAACACAACTGCCAGTTTTACTGACAGATCTGTAATCCAATCGCGTGAAAGTAACAATACCTGAATAGAATCATTTGAAAACAAGAAATGAAATACCACTTCAGGGCAGAACAGTATTTGGCATTTGTCTAAAAAACATCATAATAAATAAAAGAGCATAACATAATATAATAAAATACCTCTCTGGCTTTTTCTAGAAGATGTTGATACTTCTTTAACACTTCTTCCTTTTGATTTAACCTTGCTTGCATGTTTGCAATGGTCTGATGAGCAAGTTTCAATGTGTGATGAGATTTTGGTTCCACCTCTTTTCTTCCTAGCTCAGCTATAAGCTTTTCTCGTTCTGCAGTGGCAGGCAATCGAAGCCTCAGTTCATTAATTACTTTGTCTCTTGACAGAATATTTTCCTCTGCTAACCGTAAAGCAGATTCTTTTTTTTTTAGCTTCTGCAATGATCAAATCATAAAAAAATACATTTTTCTTTTAAAAATGCTTCATCTGAATTTTAGTGAGATTAGCTATAAGCAAGGAAAGGAGTTTCGTTTTATTTTTCACATCATACTTATAATAGCCAAATGATACTTAATAAGGTTAATCGACTGTATTTCTATGTGACAGCAGTTATCTACATGTATATTTTACTTATTTGTAAGATTATCACATGTGTTAGAAATTTCACTGTTATGATGAAAATGAAATTTACTTACAGTACTTTATTTAGGTCTTATAGATTTAGAACTAGAAATGTGTGGTGGTGATAGATTTAGAAAGAAAATGTAATAAACCATTCCTTTTATTTTGGTCCACTGACTATTAAAGCACTAGAAGAGTAACCTATAAAGTCAACAAAGTATAAAAATTGGAATTTTAGTGG
Source organism: Tursiops truncatus (assembly GCF_011762595.2). NCBI lineage: Eukaryota > Metazoa > Chordata > Mammalia > Artiodactyla > Delphinidae > Tursiops > Tursiops truncatus. Next base: position 31,709,798 of record NC_047044.1, on the reverse strand, counting down.
CCTGAGTCAATGGGTCACTATTATAAAATCTGCAGCTTATCAAAACAAAACAGAAGAAAGTGTGTTCTCCTCAACAGAATTAAGGCAGGTATTTAAATTCTAGTAACTCAGCGGCAATACACATAAACAACAAATTTACAATTATAGAAGACAATCTAAGTTTCCTCAGTTGGTTTAAAAGTGCACAATTTAAAAAATTATTTAAAATGTATTTACAGTTAATATGATTTTCATTTTAGTTGACATCTAAACATACTTGGTTTATACTATTTTCTGTAGAATTTAATAAAGAAGACAGATCTAATCATCTATTAACCAAATTTAAGACCTAGATTAAACTAAGAAATAATTTCTAATTTACCTTCAAGCCCTTTAACTATCTACAAAAAGGAATAAACTGAAAATTGATTCAGAGTATAAAACATGCACTTCAAAATAAAACATAAAAATAAACAAGGATGAAAACAATTCTTGATCATAGAGAGGAAAGAAATATATTGCTCATAAAGCTACAGTCAAATGCTCTTTTTGTTTCCTTTCATGCTAGCAACTGAAGAACATGCCCAAAAGTGGCAAATAATGATTAAAAGGAGAGTAATTTCAAATTAGCCATATCTGCTGTTTTTTATCAGGTACTAGAAACATTATAGGAGAATAAAAAAGGAGAACAGAATAAGCAACAGATTCATCATTTTATGCTTCATCCTCATTTAAAAATATTACTTAGAAAATGCCACAAGCATACCTAATAATGCACTAATCAAAATGCAAATTCTTCTAATTACCTCTTCTAGTGATTTGCACGTTGCCTGTGTTTCTAGGATTATTCGAATATTCTCCTTAATTTTTCTTAGAGCAATCTCAAGTTGATTTGGAAGGGGCAAACTAGGGTCTGGCATTGATCCTGTAGCCTCTTCAAACTATTGAGAAATAGAATTTTTTAAAAAAGCAGTTGCAGCATTGAGAAGAACAATATTCATTTTTACAACTATATGACATGACATGATTAAACTCCACTTACAGTTGAAACATAAAAAGATACCATCAATTAAAATTCCATCCGACCTTAGAAAATATTTCTATTTGTTAACATTATAGGCCGTGCTACAGAGTAGCAAACAAGACTAATCATTCATACCTTTTGTGCTGCATTTAGTATTTCATTTTGCTGACGGTCAAAAACATCTAGTTGACGTTCTAGCTCAACTTCTCTCTGATCCCAGGCCATTTGTCTTTCTTCGTGAAACTGAAAAAGACAGTTTGGGTCAGACACACACAGAGATACTCACCAGGAATTTTTACACACATTTTTCTTATTTAATCCTCACAACAACCCTTTGAGGTCACTATTATTTTCATTTTATGGAAAAAGGAAGTAAATTCAGAGATGAAGTGATTTGCCTACGATCACAGAGACAGGCAGATATGGAGTCAGGATTTCAATCCATCCATATACCCATCCATCCATTCATCCAAAACATGTTTAATGACACATTCTGTGTGGCAAGCACTATTCAAGACAATGAGAACGCAGCAGTGAACAAAACCAAGTACCTTTCACTACAGAACTTATACACTAGTGAGGTGGAGATAGTCAATAAACAAGTAAGTATGTAATATGTCAGAGGGTGATGAGTGCTATGGAGTAAAATGAAACTAGGTAATCCCTATTCAGGGAATCTTGATGATAAGATTTACTGTTGTAGACTGAGTGGCTAGTGAAGGCCTCACTGATAAGGTAAGACATTTGAGCTAAGACCAGAAGGCAATGAAAGCATTATCAATACTGTTATCTGGGGTAAGAACAATCTAAGCAGAAGGAACAACAGAATTTCTGAAGCAAGCAAGCATGTGCTTAGTGAATATCATCTGCCTCCAAAGCCTTTGTGCTTTATTCTACACCAAGCTGCCTTCTCCTATTCCATCAGTGAGAGCCAGTAGAAACTTGTAACCATGAAAAGTCAAATAACTAATATTGAAATAAAAATTAACTTACCAAATAAGTTTGCTTATGAATTATTCCTTTTAAGACTATTAATGCAACTAAATAAATATGTATTTTTAGAATAGTTTAAAAAATAAGAAACAGAATATTTTATAACAATAATAATGGGAGCTACACTCAATTAGGAAAATAATGTAATCACCCATGCAATGTTGTTATGTTAAAAATCTTAGCAACAAATACGAAAGTAAATATAAAATGAAACCTTATTCTGCTGCACAATATCTTCCTCCAGACTACTGATTGTATGCTCATATTCAGAAATTATATTATTCAAATATTTTATTTCTTCTTTATCTTTGACTAATTCTCGACTGAGTTTAAGCTCTTGAAGACGGAGTTCTTCTATCTTCGTATGCCAAATGATTACCTGAAGATTTACAAATTATACATACAAATGTAAATACTATATAAACAAAATTTCTCCACTGATCTTAATGATTTTAATTCAAATTAATGGACATTCTATAACAAAATAAGATATAAGATTATCCTTGGTTGTTCCACAAGGAAAAGTTTATTTAGAATTTCCAGACTTTTCTAATATGTGGGATCTTAACATAAAACATTTTTCAAATGATGTTGGAATGGATATCACTAACATTCACTTTCATTTATTCATTTACTTTCATATATTTACTGGGTCCTTAGTGTATGTATGTAATTGCAACATTCATTTTACTTTCATAAATAAAAATCCTAAATGTTTCTAGCCTAGAGAATAAAATTTAATTTCAAAATAATTATTTTTCGTTTAATTCCTTCCAAATGAGGGCAAAAACAAATTTATATTAAAAAATAAATGTGGGCCTACTACTTGTAAATAATTTTAAACATAATAATTATGAAGAGTAGAATTCAACTAACCACTACAATGTTTAAGAAAAATTATAATTAGTATTTAATTAATATATAAACTTTCCTAGAGTGTTTAAAATTCTTTGATATTATACAATCTAAGCATTTCTATTGAAACCATGGCTTAGAGGAGTCTCATTTTATTTATAAAAAGATATCCAAATAGCCCAAACTCCTAATTTATAAAACCTGAATTAATAAATTATACACGGAATTTTGTTCATATATTAAGCATTATTCACATAGGCACATATTAACTCAAAGTTATTACATAACTCTTTTGAAAATACTGAACTTAAAATCAATGTTTTACCTTTTGGGCTCCCCTGGCATCCTTTAAAGTGCTTATTAACTCTTCCAGCCCCTTTAACTTTAATTCCATCTCCAGTGTTTTGTTCTTCATATTTCTATGTTCTTGTTGAGAATTTTTCATTTCTTGCATTATCTTCAGTTTGTCGTTTTGTAACTGAATCATTGTTTTAGAGAACGTTTCCTGCTGTGCCAAGGGTAAAGCTCCACTAAATTGCCGTCGTAGAGACTGAATTGTTTGGCGCAGATGTGTTGCTCTGTTTCTCCCCTCCAAACGGGCAGAATAGAGAGCTTGTTCTTTTTCATCAAGTTTCTGCTCTAAGCGCAAATTATGGGCCTCCATCTTCTGCAGCTTAGACGTAACCGACTCCAACTTACCAAGAGCGGTAGCCTCACTAACTTGAAGAGAGACAACGTGTTGGTGCAGCTTGGCAATTAGTGCCTTTTCATCAGACTGTGCCTAATATAAAAAATATATGTTTGTAGGAAGTTTCAAGTTTTCCCAATGAAACTTATCATGGTTTTAAAATCACAATTTACTAAATATAAAATTTAAAACAGGGTGCTACATGAGATCCTACAAAAATCTAACCTTGTTTTAATTGCAAAAGTGTAGAAAACTAGAATCAAACTTATTTAAAATCTAAATCTGGCATCTAACAGTTGGAATATTACTGTTTTTTTGAAAACTTCCATATATTAATAACAGTATTGATAATAATACTAATGCAGACAATGTGGGGTTTTTTAATCCTAAAAGAACTTATAATGTGAGAATATGTGAAAAACTATACATAAATACAAGAGAAAATATTGTTATGAAAGACATGTTTCTCCTCACTGTCTGGGCTTTGGTCAGCAGCCAGCACAATGCATCTGTAAGCATTTAAATGCTTTTCTGTGTTATGAATGGCATTTCAAATTAACGAGTTTTTCTAATCAACTTACAAAAATAGGAGCCTCTATCTGATATATCCTCTGATTAAAACTACAAAATCATCCCAATATCTAATGTAAATTTAGGAAAAAGAAAAGAATCTATATATAAGAGTTAATACTGCACATACCTGATAGTCTAACAGCTGCATTCTGATGGACTCTACTTCCTTTTCCCTGGACTGTTGTTGTGCATTCAAAATTTCAACTTGCCTTTTGGCAATGTCAGAAATCTCTTTTAGTCTAGGAAGTGATAAGATACTTCAGATACAACTGGGTACGTTTTCTAAGTAAATAAATATTAAAATTTCAAATTTCTAGACCCCTGGAAAAGCCATCAGTTTGCAGCATCTCTTCTTTGTATGGAATACTAAAGTTTCCTGAACTGTTTCATGAAACATAATTCCATGAGGAGTTAACAAATGTTCTGTAAAAAATACTCCATTCCCAACATTCCTCTCCCTTGAAGACTCATATACGTATCATATCAAATGCTCTGAGAAGTTCTAGAGTAAAAAATTATTTCAACCTGTACATTTTTTGCATTTTCCAAATGTATATGGTCAAAGAACTCCTCTCTCACACTTTTTTTCATGAGATGCTTATTATCATGGTTTGGTATAGACGGAATAAGGTATTAAGTAGGCTTACTTGATAAACTGTACAGTTAAGAATACAGAAATTTAAAATTGCCAGGTTCCCTAGATCAATTAATGTATGTTTTGATTTGCTTTATTTTAATTTGCTAGTTACCAGAAATGTGAAAAAGAGATTACACAATTACTACAATTGCAAAAAAAGGGTGGAGCTTGATGGTAAGTTATTAAATTTCCTATATGACTATTTTGATAAGATTAAACAGGTAAAATAAAATGCATTTTACTTTGGGCTGGAATAACTTTAGTTCAGCGTAACAGATAAGTCAGGTTTCCTCATATTGATTAGAAGCTCTTACCGCCAGTTATGTAAGTTTTCACCAATTAAAATATAACAAAATGAGTAATTATAAATTAGTTTACTTCAAAAGATGAAGTACATGAGGTGAAAGGAAGAATAAAAAATGGGGTCATTCATAGTGAAAAGGGCTGGGAATAACTGATATTCCCAAAAGGACTATCAAGACTCTAAAACAATGGCTATAACTTTATGGGTAAGCCATAAACCCTTTTTACTAATTATCTGTGCTAGACAGATAAACTCAGGGATCCTCATACTTTTCTAATGAAGTAACACATAATTACAAAAGAGTGATTAGACAGCATCTACCTGGTATACACAGTATTTCCTCCTTACATATATTGATACTTTGAATTCTAAGAGAATAAACTGTTTCCTTATGTAAAATGAAAACAACACTGTTATCAGGGTTATTAAGTGTAATTAGATGAGTCAGTATATGTTTAATAGATGTAAACTGAATCAAAATCCGTATTTTATTTCTATTTTTACAGCAACCTTATGAAATAAGTATTATTACTCCCTTAATAAATTAAGTTTAAACAAATTAAATGGCCACAACCCTTCCCTCCAAAAAAATATTAGTATGTGGGAAAACTAGATCTCAGAGAGTCTTGATTTCAAGTTCAGTGTTTCCTGTAATACTATTCCTGGGCTCTGAAAAATGTAAATCTTGAGAAGTTATTTCCTCTTCAATATTATTACTTATGCTAGTTAAAAATCAATCTTGTTAATATTGTTTAACCCTGTTCTAATAAAAAGAAACCAGTAACAATTGCCACTAAGGATACTACCCCTTTACCACTGTAATTAGAGTTCATAAACACAAATTAGAGTAGACACAGCTAATCAAATGACTAAAAACTCCACATGAACTTACTTTGATACTTCAACTTTTAGTTCCATTTCACTCTTCTCTAATTCTAGAATATGTTGCCTATCAGCGTCACTTACTGTCTTGCTCACACTATCAGCTAATTCATCTCTTAACATCTGTTCCACTTTCTGCGCTTCCAAATTGATTTTGGTAAGCTGAGAAAAAGTAACAAAAACCGTTCAGAAACGTTAGTTTTTGGTGACATTTTCCTTTTATTATACCTTTCAGCACACTGCAGTCCTCTTTACTTTGCATTAGTCCAGATACTGCATTGGGTGTGAAGTATTAAGAATAGATTGACGAAGATAAGGGGAGAAAGAGCCAGGAACAAATTATGAAAACTCTAGTTGTATGTCAACCCACCCAAAGTCATTTATATTAATCAACTCACAATCTAATAAGATATGAATCTCTGATATTCTTAATTTACTTGAAATGCCATATGCTCATTATATTTTACTTCAACTATATCATCTATAAATAAATCTAAATAGTTAATAAAATCTTATTAATATATAATGACATTTAAAATAAACAAAATAACATGAATGATTTGAGAAATACACATTCTCAAGGTAAAGGAATATTATGAGTGCTACTTCACCATAAATTATTGAATATTTGCAAACTATATTATTGCCAGCCAATTTAGTAATTTTGACCATATCAAAAGTCTAAAACTTCCTATTAGAATGAAGTCCCTGAAAGGAGAGATTACTGTCTATTTTATTTCATGCTATAACTCCAGTTCCCATACAGCATCTGGCATGTACTAGGCACTCAGAAATAATAACTGTTAAATGAAGGGATGGTAGTGGAAGGCAATTCCATTATTAAGCAAATAACATCTTTTTGCACATTAAATCTAATAATGTAATGCTGGTGAGAAATAAAAACTCAATCACAAAAATACCTGCTTTCTTTTTAAACATTTCAGATTTAAAAATATATCATTTACCCATTACATGAAACACAAGCACTATATTAATATGCTACTTCAGAGTTACAAACAAACCTCTTCCAATAATACGATGGCTACCATGACTGATTTTTTACTCTCTAACTGCATGAAAAAAATTATAATATCAAACCTCAGCAAATTTGGTTTCCAATTCAAAATTACGTTCTTCCACTTGCTTCAATGAAGTCTTCACATGTTCATACATTTTTTGAGAATGTTCAGCCCGCTGCCTTTCATTTAATTCCTTCATCTCCAGCATAGTGATTTTTTTTGAAATAGAAACAATCTCACTATTGGTTATTGATTTCTTTGCCTTATCCATGTTAGATTCATTTCCTAAATGCAACAATACTTCGGTAAATCTCACGCTGTTCTTATCTAAAGTTTATCCCAGATATTTTAGACATTGTATGTAAGGAGGCACTATTGTTATGCGGAAAACACACGAGCCTTTTGAATTATGACAGACCTGGACTCTAGTCTCAGCTCTGTTACTTCTTATCCGTATGCTGCCTATCCTAATCCTCTGGGATTTACATGTTTTGTCAATCAAATTATAACACAAATTATTCTTCATAGGATTACAGGCATACCTTGTTTCATTGTGCTTTGCTTTATGGAGCTTCGCAAAGACTGCATTTTTTTGTTTTTGTTTGTTTTTAAATTGAAGGTCTGTGGCAAACAATGCTGAGTTGAGCAAGTCTGTCGGTGCCATGTTTCCAACAGCATTTGCTCACTTCGTGTCTCGTGTCACACTGGTAATCCTCACAATATTTCAAACTTCTTTATTATATTTGTTATGGTATCTATGATCAGTGATCTTTGATGTTAATATTAAGACAAAATGAAGGTTCAGATGATGGCTAGCATTTTTTAGCAATAAAGTATTTTAAAATTAAGGTATGTACATTTTTTTTAGACATAATACTGTTGCACACTAATAGACTATAGTATAGTGTAAACATAACTTTTATAGGTACTGGGAGACCAAAAAATTCCTGTGACTCATTTATTGCAATATTTGTTTTGTTGTGCCAATCTGGAGCCAAACGTGCAATATGTCCAAGGTATGCCTGAACTGAAATAACAATGTAAAAGATGTAGTGTAGGAGGTGTCACATGTAGATAGTCAAAAAAGGGCAAATAAATATACTTTGTTAACTGAAAGGAGATAAACTGTATTAAGAGGCAATACAGTGAAGCAACACTACTTTGTGAATACAAGTGCAATGACTCAGAGTAAAAAAGTAAAATCTGAAGCCATGTGATTTAGGGATTTCGCCAAGTATCTTCTTTAACCCTGACCTTTATCTGGCCTTTGTATACATCTAATATCAAATATTTTACTTTAAATTATTTTATCAGTTATTATACCCTTATCTCATATATGCAGTTGTATAGCTTATCTTTGGACACAGAAGTTTGTGGCTAAATGAAAAGAGAACGAAAGCCCCCTCATTGACCATGAAAAGGCATCACGTAGGATTATCATTAGTTAGTCACCTTTTAAGAAGAGAAAACTAATACTTTTGCTTTGCATAACAGACATGCTCCAGGAAAAAAAATTTGGTAGTTTTAGTTTTTTTAGAGAGTCAATTAACCGTATGTTCAGGGAAGTCAATTATTTTAAGGAACTAATAAGCAGTGATTTACTCTGTAAACAGTCGTAACACCAATAATGCCACCTCCTATCTTTCTAGCTTCACAAGCTTGAGTTTTATAACTGAGTTTGCTCAAAGAAATATATATATTTTTGAAACTAAACTGTTTTGGTGTCTGTCTCAGCTTTAAGAAGTGCTTCATTTTGTTCTGTGTCTTTAAATAGTATATGATTTTAGAATAGCTGCTGCAAGCAGTGATCAAATAGCTAACAGTAATGTTACTGAAAGAAGCTAAAAGTGTTAGGAAACCATTATGGTACAGAGATTCATTCAGGCAACCCTAAGCACCATGAAGGAAAGAAAAAAAAATTGCAGTAAATACAGATATACTAGGAACATAAAAACTCTTCTCCATTCTCTTTAGTGCTAAACTTTGATAATGAAAAGAGGCACATCACAGGGGCTGCAATAGACACTAGTCTACTCTATATTCTTGTGTTTGGAGTGTCCTAGAGAGAGGGTAACAGCCCAACACCAATCAATTCCCGCATGGAAAAAGCTAAAAAAGTGACACTTTTAAACAAAGATATAAGGGCACCAGGAAATAAAAGCTTTTAAACTTCAGTGATTTATTGTGGAGTTCCAGAATTTGGAGCGAATCTTCTCATGTCTCTGTTCAGAATTGAGGGGTTGACATTCGAACCTTGGCTTTGGAAGACAGGCAATGGTGAGGTCATTCCAAGATAAGGAAACACCTTAAACAAAGGTATTTAAACCACCTCAGAGCTGCCTCTCCACAGGACCTTGCTGGAGGCTGTACTCCTTCTCTGGCTTGTCACAGAGCACTACAGGATGCATTCAGTGTGCTTTTCTGGCAGCCCAGTTAACCTTTATTTTTCCTCTACAAGATTTGGACCCTGGAGCCAAACCAGGGAGCTAGCAAGAATAAGGCATGCTTGTAAAATTATAGCCATGTGCAGCTGTACAACAACAGTACTACCACTAGCAGCTGTGTTAAAGTATTTATAGAGAGAAAACTTCAGAACTAAGCTGAGTAATGTAGTGGATAAATATCTGTGAAAAAATTTATTTTTTACTTATTTTTTCTGAGAGGGATCGAAACTGTAAGCCTCATCTGATGGAAGATGTGAATAATTCACCTATGCATGTTTGAGGTTGACAGACTTGTAAAATCTTTTAAAAAATAAAGCTAGACTTTATATTAAAAAAAAAAACTTCAGTGCTATAAAGCCATGTATCGGAGAGATTAAGGTATTTGAAAATTAAGGAATTTCTATAGGGAATTCAGCACTTATTGAAGAAACACAGGATAGAATGAACAAAGAACTTACTAAAACTGTATATAATATCCTTTTCTATATCTTAGTTAAAATGGTATCTTCTTTTATGTAAGAGCTACATGGAAGTCAATTCACTTTTAATCTCTTAATGAATTAAAAAGTACATTTCTAAGAGTAGCTTATTTTAGACTTCCCAATGTTAAGCCTCTCTAAGCTACATGTCTCAGTTACCAATTTAATAGTAACAGAAACTTTGAATAGCATTAGCACTCTAAGGTCTAGAAAACAAATTAAAACATTTTATCCAAAGGGGCAAATTTATTTGAAAATTATAGAGCATAATGCTAGTGAGATAAAATTATTTAAATGTTGTGAACTAGGATAACCATTTGAAAAACTAATATGGAAAATCCTAGCAGAAGCCACAAAGATTTTAATACCCTTTAAGACAATATCTCTGTTAGATGTAAATGAAGATGTTCACTGCAGCACTATAAGCAATAGCAAAAATTAGAAAAGCTAGTGATTTAATCACCCAAACACAGTAACTTACTGCATGAATATTTATAAGTATGATGAATAAAAAATGAAATATTTTGATATCTACTAAATATAGCATATAATGTTTATTATAATTTAAAGTATATAAAATATATAAGCATGTATAAGGTCATACAAAAAAATGATACAGTAGTGGAACTATGAGCAATATAAATTCTTCTCAAATTTTTCTGATGTTCTAGGTGATCTTTTAATTTAAAAATATAAAATGATATATTCCTAATATAACTCTATACAGTGAAAAAACTCATAATACTATCATTAAAATACAGGTATTTCAAAATTATCATCAGTTTTAATTGTTAAATGGTTCAGTATAGCTAATGCTCAGTCATACATTTTTAACATATGATTTCATTAGAAACAAATCCAATTTAATAACTAAAAACCTAACTTTGGTAAAGGTTAGTATGAGATATTATTCATCAACTGCCTGTTAAATTAAACTGTTAGGCAGAGAGTGAATTTTTATCAAAATATTTCCTTTTTATCTGGTATAGAAAGGCACTTTAAATGAAAAATATTCACTATTGGATCTTAATCATTTTATATTATGAGTCATAATACTTACCTAATTTAGTTTCTTGTTCCCAGGCTTGTTCAATAGTGTGAAGTTTTTCCTTGGTAATCTCCAGTTCTTTACTTACAGACTCCATTTGTTCTTTTAGGGATGCATTTTCACACTGAATAAAATAGAAACATCACTGAGCAACTACATTGTAATTCAGATTAATACCACAGATGTGACACTGTCTGAACTTTATATAATAATCTCCTAAAGCTCACAATCTAGTTTTTTTTAACGAATGTAGAAGTTCCTCTGCATGTAATACAGATAGACATACACATAACATATATGTTGTATACACACACATATATTATTTAAAAATAATCATCAAAACCTTGTATATCCGATATGTGGCCCTAAACTCCTGAGTATTAGCTTCTGCCATGTTCACTTTGGCCAACGTGGAACACTCCAGAGTCTCACAATCTTCATAAAGCAGTGCTTACTTCCCTCATTCATACCAAGGGTTACTGAGCATCCACAGCATGCCATCGGTGACAGGTACTGTATGTTCATGATGAAAAGAAACAGACAAACTTCTGGCCTTCATAGGCCTCACCATTTGGTGTCTGTGGATATATGTGTGGTAGGAGTTGGGGAGGAGTGTGGAATGCAGCAGAATGTGAACAGATAATCAAAGAAAAAAATTCACTAAACAGGTGAAGATCTAGAAAGAAATAGAGTACAAAACCAAAGAATAATAAAAAGTAGCATATCCAGATAGAGTGCTTAAAGAAAGTATTAACCACTGAAGAGGTGGTATTTAAGCTGAAACTGATGGTAAGAGAAGGAGCCAATCTTGACAAGAAACCAGCCATGGAAAGAACTGATATACTACTGGTAAACCCAGATGCTCCAAAGCAGGAAAGAGTCTGGAGTATTAGAGGACTTGAACACAGTGAGCAACAATCAGAGTGAAGAGGAATAAAAAAAAAAAGTTGGAGAGATTATAGGGGGCCATACCAGGCAAGGCATGGTATGTCAAGACAAGTAACTGGAATGTAACTTAAGGTATAATAGGAAATCATTTAAAGATTTAAAGGAAGAAGTTTTAACAAATCATTCTGAATAAAATGTGGAGAATCAATAAAGGGGTAAATAGAGAAATGAGAAATTAGTCAGGAAGATACTGTAAAGTCCAGATGAGAGATGACACTGGTTTAGATTACAGTTATAGCAGGGAAGATAGAGAAAAGAGGACACATAAGAATTAATTACATTTGGGTGGAAAATGATAAAGGAAAGGAATGACTAGAGAATAATTCTAAGATATCTGCCTTAACTAAATGAGTAGATAATAGTGGCATACACTGAAACAGAAACAACTATGAGAGAAATAGACATCAGGAATTAAATTTGGACACGTTAAATTAGAGATCCCCTTGAAACATGAGTTGTTAAGTAGGTAATTCCATACAGAAGAACAGAGTTCTGAGAAGTCAGGCTGGAAACATAAAATGTAGGAGTTGGCACATAAGTATAATATTTTAAGCTCATTTATTCTTCATTTTAACAAATAGAATGTCTACTACATGCCAGGTATTCTAAGCACTGGACTGCAATGGTAAACAAATTCCATCCTAAAACTTGTATTTTAATGGAGCAATTTGAAAATAAGCCAATATATAACATACTGTCAGGTAATAACCATTATGAAGAAAAATAAAACAGGGTAGTGACATTTTTTTTTTTTTTTTTTTTTTTTTTTTTTCTGTACGCGGGCCTCTCCCGTCGCGGAGCACAGGCTCCGGACGCGCAGGCTCCGGACGCGCAGGCTCAGCGGCCATGGCTCAGGGGCCCAGCCGCTCCGCGGCATGTGGGATCTTCCCGGACCGGGGCACGAACCCGCGTCCCCTGCATCGGCAGGCGGACTCTCAACCACTGCACCACCAGGGAAGCCCATGACATTTTTTTTAAAATAAATTTATTTATTTATTTTTGGCTAGGCTGGATCCTCGTTGCTGCATACAGGCTTTCTCTAGTTGCGATGAGCGGAGGCTACTCTTCGTTGCGGTCCACGGGCTTACTCATTGTGGTGACTTCTCTTGTTGCAGAGCACCGGCTCTAGGCGCACGGGCTTCAATAGTTGTGGCGCACGGGCTTCAATAGTTGTGGCGCATGGGCTTAGCTGCTCCACAGCACGTGAGATCTTCCCGGACCAGAGCTCGAACCCGTGTCCCCTGCATTAGCAGGTGGATTCTTAACCACTGCGCCACCAGGGAAGTCCCGAGATTTTTTTTTTTTTTAAAGGGCGATGTTATAATGAAAAGGAAGATAAGGGAATAAAACATGACTCTCTGGTAACATGCACAATTACAGCCCAGTTCCTAGGTACTGTAAATTCGTAGGAGAAAAACAAAAAAGGGCTTAAGGTGTTTTAAATATCTTGCTACCCTTTTTGCTTCTCTTACTTCCAGACTCTTTCAAAGGATAACTGTGGCCTTGCTTCATATCCCATTTTCATACCCCTGCCCTGGTACTGCACCCTCATTTATTACCACTCTTACCTCTAATATTCAATCATTCTCTCCCCTTTAGCTCTAAATTTTCTTTTCCTCTCCTCTCAAACTTCATTGGTCTCCTTATTAAAAAAATTTTTTTGAAAAAACACAGCAAATCCTCTTCTTAATTTTACCTTAGTCCATATCTATTTCTCTTGTCTGCTATTATCAAAATTTCCATTTTTTTAATTGCCTTATCACCCATTCGGTTTTTGTATTTCTTTACCACCCACTCTGTTTTTCATCTTCTAAAATCTGATTTTCATCACCTTTATTCAATCCCTGAAGTTAACATCTATTAGCTCTAACTCTGTGCCAAACAGCAGGTACCAAACCCACAAAAATGAACTAAGTAGAGTTTCTGATATCAAGAGGCTTATATTCCTGTAGGAGAGGCACACATATAAACACATATAATATGATGTGATATAAATAGCAGAACTAGGTACAAAATATAGAAATAACAGAGAGGGTGAGTTTTTTCTATAAAGAAGGATGCTACAGAAAAAAAGGTAGTGTCTGAAAAAAGTTTTGAAACATGAATAGAAATTCACTGAGCAGAAAAACTGGGAGAGGAGGAAGGGCTTTCTAAACAAAGAAAACTGCATGTACAGAAGAACATACGAAACACTGTGGTGGAGAAAACTGGTAGTTCACTTTCTAAAACATTAATTGTGAAACTCCTTAGAATGTCACAGTAGATGACATGAGTTATGTGCGGGCTAATCACAAAAGTCACTTATTCTTTAAGTGACTGGCAACTTTTGAGAGGTTTTAAGCAAGGGAAGGACATGGTCAGATGCAGGTTTAGAATGATCACTTTGGTGGCAGCAAGGAGGATACAACACTGGAGGTAATGGTATGGGTAATGGTTACCACAGTGAAGATAATAAAGAATAAAACTAAGACATTGCCAACAGATAGAGACATATGTTCAGAATTATAACTGAGATACAGGAAGTAAAGGAGAGAAAAGGATATAATACAGAGACAAAATTTTTTAAGGTTTGAGTAGAGATGAAAAATATTATCTGGGAAAATAAGTTTTAAAAGTTAAAAATTACTCATTGATACGCTACCTGCAGGAGATTTCTTATCTATGATTGTCTAATGCTAGAGAAGAGAAGACAACAGACATGAAAGATGGGAAAAAATAAATTTTTATCACACTTAAATATTTAGAATTTTTCATAAAAATTAACATAATCATCTCTCTTCAAAAATAATAAAAAGTAAACTGATCATGATTATTTCTAGTTAATATTAATAAATAATGACTCAGATAATTTTGTAGGAGTCATTGAAAGCTATTCAGAATGTTTTCTTGAACGTGTCCCCCTAAGCAAGTGAGAGCTTTTGAGCCAAAAGAATTATATCTCCTTCCATTCCAATGAGAGGATCATAAAAGAGAATGAACCAAAAGACATAAGCCTTTATTTTTCATAAAGATAAACAAAATCAGGAGCTTGTTTTGCCTGCTGTAAAAGGTACGAAGGTCGAGTGGCTAGAAGACAATTACAAAGGGTCTGGGCCACATTCATAGACTCCTTTAATTAAACTAATGATACTCCATCCTATTCTTCTCTCTCTCTACAGTAAGAAAGGATAGGGATTTGCAGAACTCATCCAAGGTCCAGGAAGAACCATGGATATCTCATCTACTCTCTGCTACATCCACCCCAAAGAGCCATGGACCATGAGGGAATAATTTACACTGGGATCAGGGCAAGAGAAAGGAATGGGTACTTAATAATGCTTCCTCTTCTGACTACATTATCCTATCTGTTCCATGTTCTTTTTTCTTTTTTAAGTACCTGATGGAAAGAGATTTCATTCAGCTAAATCACACAAGTGGGCTAAGGAAGATAACCTGGAAGAAGTCATCCAGAAGTCATTTTGCACCTATAGATAAGATATCACCAAAGAAGAATGGCTAAAATCACAAGGTTTAAGGATCACACATACTTACCTCTAGGTGTTCCAAGTTATTTGTTCTTTGAACAAGCATATTATCTTTTTGCAAGATGTCTCTGTACTTAGCAGTCAGTTCATTGTATTGTTTATTGGCCAATGCTAGTTCAGACAGAGAGACACTATTATCTATAACTTTTTGGAGTGCTGCAATCTTGAAAACAGCCATTTCCTATGTAAATAAAGATACATTGGATTAAGGTGGTGTATTTTTTTCTGGTAAAGGCACTAGCCACTTATGAGGATAAGATAATATAGCTGAAAGCAAAACAGATTTTAGAATAATTTAAAAAATTAGATTTCTCAAGAATTGCATATATTGCATATATTACAATATATTACAATAACTATTAAATACTTTCATACAAGAAATAATATTTGGAAATTTTAAATCATAATAAAAATACAGTGAATCCTTTTATAACTCCTGTCATAGTTAAATGAAATTCAGTTAATTTGAGAAACACGTAATATACAGCAGCAAAAAAAATATCACTTAGAATATATCTTTGGATGGCTTTTCTAAATTTCATAAGATTAAAAAAAAACTTCTTTTAAATGGCAAAATTTGCATCATCACAGGTAACATTTCCAACTTTGCTATTTCTGCTTATTTATAATTAATAACAAACTAGCTTTATAATAAAAGAAAATTTTTTGTTCACAGGAAAGAAACATTATTTAGGGAAAAAAAACTTCTCTGCATCATAGCTATCTGTAACAAATAATATCAAAGGCTTTAAATTACTTGGTTCATCTTCAACTCTTTAGCTACAGAGCTATAAGAGTCACTATTCAAATACACTGTATTAACACCAAAAAGAAAATACTGAACATGAAACCAAATTTATGAAATGAGGAAGATAAGGAATTTATGAGTTCCCTGGAGGACTCATAAATTGGTTAGGACTCAGTGCTTTCACTGTGGTGGCCTGGGTTCAATCCCCGGTCAGGGAACTACGATCCCGCAAACTGTGCGGCTTGGCCAAAAAAATTTTTAAAATAAAAAAATTTAAAAAAAATAAAAAGAATTTATGGTTATAATTCATTCTGAAGTAGAGTAATGAGGGGAAAATATTTGTAATAGTGCTTCAGATCTCAATTTGAAAACTTCTCTATATAAATAAATACACCCTAGTCTACCTTACCCTTGGGATTCAGTTTCACTTTTGCTTTGTGGTGAGGGAAATCATGTTTCCCATCCTTAAAAATATCCCTTTTTTTGGCTTTCCAATTGTTGCAAAAACAAACAAAAAATCCAGGTTGACCAATCAGGTTGAAGAGGAAGAAGATTCTAGTTCTTTCTTCCCTTCTATCTCAAACATTCGCTATATTTGTAATACTCTAAGAAAAGTACATTCTACAAAATCTAACACAAAATAAAAACAAGAACATTTCATATTGAAAATAGGTTTATTAGCATGACAATTTCACCCATTACTATATTTAAAAGGGGGTGGCAAGGAACTCAAGTTCATTCTAATTTTACTTTGAATTCTTCTATTTACATGCTCCTATGTAAATTTAGACATGTCAAATGAACATATACATGCTTAAATAAGGTCTGATCAGATGTAAAGCAAGGTGCAGAAGAGTTGCATGTCATGCAACTTTTTGTATCTTTGTTAATAACTTGCAAAAGGAAACATTAGAAGGATTATCAGTTACCTAAAGGGGGTGAAAGGATGAAGTAGAATGAAGTGAAAGGTACAAGGACAGACATAAGATTTCTCTGCTGACATCTTTTGTACATGTGAATGTTTTATATATTCAAATTTAATTTTTTAAAAAGTTATCCCTAAAACTGAAAACAAATGTAAAATAAATGAACCTAACTATATAGCAATTGTATAGCATAACCACACAAAGAGGAGAATTACTTCAAGTCACTATAGAATATGTTACCATGACGATACATCCCTAGTGAGAGATATTCTAAAGAAAATAAGAACTGTAAAGAAACTTTATATCTAGTAGCACTGGTATTGTTATTGTTAATACCAATACAAGATTACTGTTTTCAAATTAATGTATGAATATTGTAGTATAAAAAATAATTATTTTAATGTTATTTTAATAGATTTCCGTGTTAAAAAAATAAAGTACAAAATCAAAGGTTAGTAAAAACTCCATGCTCTTACTTATCCTAAAATGTTAAATTTGAATTAAAAATAACAATATGAACTCATGATTTAAATCTATACATATTTTCCTAACTGGACTAGTAGCAATGACACTCCAAGAGCAATGACACCTAGGACTGGTTTTTGGTATCTCAATGCTGTCCCCACTAAAATGAACCAGGGCTCTTTAGAGAAATGGCTTATTCCAAGCCTGCCTAAGAAGTATACAAGGTACCTCTTGGACATATGTTGTTCCAGAAAACAAACTAAGTTTTGCACCTTGGTTCAAAGACTAACGTATTTCTGTCAAATAGGATACAAGAACCTTCTTTAAAGGGCTCTCACTGGCCAAAGTTGAGACAAAAGAATAATGACTACACCTGAGTAAAACACACTGAATATTTAAAAGTGTGTGAGTCTGTTATGATACTTAAAGAAGAGAAAGCTGGAGGGTGCAGTGGGTGGGAGGGGATAGGCAGAAGCAGACTATACAAACTCTGTATTCTGAAAACTGGTCATGAAAAGGAAAGAATGACCAGTTTTTATCTTGCCTTTCTAGTTAGGAACCATACTTCAAGATAACCAAAGAGCTTGGGCTAATGAGGAGAAGCTCTTTATTTTATAAAGAATACCTGCTAGTAAATGAAGAGAATATAATATAATTAGAAAATCATGATTTTTGCAACTCTTAATGAAATAATTGGATCAGGCAACAACAATCACCAGTGGACACTAAAACCATTAGAAGAAATGATGAAGAACTGGTTATTTGCATGGTATCAAAATATCACCAAAGAATTAACTAAATCACTTAATAATAGAGATATATGGCTGTCTCCCCCTTAAGAAAGTAATCAATCATGAAACATGGGACTACCAGACATTCCATCTCTTGAAGTGATACACTATAAAGTATTACTTATAAAGTACAAAACATTACTTATGAAGTGTTCTTGCCAAAAATGTTTAACCTTAATATAACCAAGGCTTCAAAGCTAACTTTTAGTAAATACAATGGATACAGGAACAAGTAAAATTATGAAAGAAAATAATCAGATAAATATTCATTATTTTTCAGAGAGAGGAGGAAAAAAAGGGGGAGATTCTATATTTAAAAGACTTAGGACATGTAACATCCAAATACAATGCAGGGTCCTTGACTGGATCCTGGGACAACTGAGGAAATGTGAATATGATCTGGACGTTAGATAATATAAGGTATTGTTGTCAATTTTGTTAAGTGTGATAAAGTTATTGCGGTTATGTAAACAGAAAAAGACTTTTTTAGAGATGCACACTAAAATATTTAGGGGAGAAATGTCTGCAATTAAAATATTCTTACAAAAAAACAGATGAAGCAATTAGAGTGGAATGTTAATAAATGTTAACTATTAATCCAGGTGATGGGTATTCATCATACTACCCTTTCTTCTTCTTCTTTTTTTTTTTTTTTGCGGTATGCGGGCCTCTCACTGTTGTGGCCTCTCCTGTTGCAGAGCACAGGCTCCAGACGCGCAGGCTCAGTGGCCATGGCTCACGGGCCCAGCTGCTCCGCGGCATGTGGGATCCTCCCGGACCGGGGCACGAATCCGTGTCCCCTGCATCGGCAGGCGGACTCTCAACCACTGCGCCACCAGGGAAGCCCTATCCTTTCTTCTTCACGTTTGAAAATTTTCAGAGTTGAAAAAAATCAGACGTACCTTAAAACGTTGCAAACGTCCAATTTTTTCACCAACTTCAGCCTCCATTGATACCAATTCATTCTTCTGTTTCCAATTTTCTTTTCTAAGCTGTCTCTCCATTTCTACTAAAGTAGTATATTGCCTTATGAGTGACTTTTCATTCACTTGTAAGACTGTGAGCTTTCTGCTATTTTCTGAAAGTGTTTTTTTCATTTCATCTGAATCCATCTGAAGAGCACTGAGCAAATTCTGCACAAAGTCACATTTATATAACTTGTTAAATCTAGCTATCTTAGTTTGTACAGTATTATATATTGATCTTAAAAGTGCTTTACTTACATTATATTCTTTTATTTTTATAGCATCTTGTTGGATTTGATCCTCAAGTTTTCTCTTTTCCTCTTTCATTGTTTCAGATTCTGTTTTCCAGGTCTTCTTTTCACTTAAAAAAATAAAAAT
Source organism: Tursiops truncatus (assembly GCF_011762595.2). NCBI lineage: Eukaryota > Metazoa > Chordata > Mammalia > Artiodactyla > Delphinidae > Tursiops > Tursiops truncatus. The sequence goes on along the minus strand of NC_047044.1, from coordinate 31,690,128 downwards.
GACAATACAGTAAACCTAATAAAATATTTAACTATAGGAAGAGATAGCTATAGATTATGGAAATTTAGTTTCTATAAAATAAGAGAAATCGTAACTAGTCAATACCTGATAACATAAGTAGAAATGCCACTTGAAAGGATTTATCCTGAAAGTTATATTTTTATTTAATAAATGAAAGGTAAAGAAATTATTTTATCATTTTCATTTATCTACAAATTATTACTTTACAATTGTTACAATATAACAATTGCAGCTGAATCTTATAAATATTTTATTAAAAACAGAAAACAATTAAGAAAATAATCAATACCCCAAACTAATTCTGGAAATCAAGTCTCAGTATTCTGACCCTACTCTTATAGTAAAATTCTTTTTTTTTTTTTTCGGTACACGGGCCCCTCACTGTTGTGGCCTCTCCTGTTGCGGACCACAGGCTCTGGACATGCAGGCTCAGCGGCCATGGCCCACGGGCCCAGCCGCTCCGCGGCATGTGGGATCCTCCCAGACCACGGGCACGAACCCGTGTCCCCTGCATCGGCAGGCGGACTCTCAACCACTGTGCCACCAGGAAAGCCCCTGACTCTACTCTTAAATTTGAGTGTTAAATACTTATAAAATATCTAGAATACAAACAAAATGAGAAATAATTAGACTTAAAAGAAGGTGTATAAGACATTGTTGCCTACCCAGACCTGCAATCTGCTTGGCATAAACCAATTATGGTGTCAGCATTCTCTTTGAACTGAATGATTCAAACCTGGACATATGACTTGGACAGCTCATTAACCCAATTCTGACTCATGAGATCTAAGTCTGCCAGCAGCCTCTGGAAAAAATTTCATGTAAAAATAAAAAGTTATGTGAAAAAAAAAATGCCCCTCTTCTTCAATGGTCATGGTTCCATCTTCCTTGAACTCCTTCCTTCAGCTATTTTATAACCAACATAGGAGATAATATGACCTATACTATAAGACTCCCAAACATGACCTATCCTATAATTAGCTTTGGTTTTCTTGTTAGATCAAATTGTAGTCACTCTTAGTGTTTAAATCACCTTTAATCAGGTATTCTAACTATTACTAAGGATATTAGTCCATTGGTACAGATGAGATGGCAGAGATAAGCACAAACAGGTTAGTTCCCCATGAAAATATATGAATAATGATGATGGTGATGATGAAGAATGATGCTAACAGCTGACAGTTATAAACAGTTCATATGTGCTATAATATTCACAAAATGCTCATATCTGGGCATTTTCACATAATTCATTTAAGTTTCATAATAACCCTATGAAAAAGTATTACTATCACAGAATTTTATAGATAAGGAACTAAGACACAAAGCGGAGGTGAAGAGGCAGGAAGAAAAAGTAAAAGAAAATATCTAAATATTTTTTGTTACTTAGCTTTAACACGAATATTCTTCAATTATATTTATAAAGTTTTGCTAACACCTATACCTTAGGTATTCTTTATATAATAAGCTCTGTTGATGACGAATTACTGCGAATTTTCTGTTATAGTCTTCAAGAGAATCTTCTAAATTCTTTAACTTATTTTCTTTATATTCTAGTTCCTAAAAATTGGTTTAAAAATGAGAATGAAAAAAGCATCAGGATATATTTTAAATTTGAAGGTATAAATTCATATTCTGACAAGATTATAGAAAAATATACAAAAGATAATAGCAAATCCATAAGCAGCACAGGTCATTTCTATGATTATTCTGAATACCTTATGGCATATGGAATGAGGTAATATGTGTAAATGAGAAGTGCTATGAAACAGATAAAATTATTTTCATCATACAGAATAGTTACAGTAACCATACAAATGATCAGATACAGTGGTTACAAACTTACCTTTAGCCACTCAGTCCCACATACCCTTTAATGAACATATGCATTCATAGCTCCAGTCAGATTGTCTTTTCCAATTATTTCATTTTGAAGATGAAGAAATTTGAGACTTAGAAAGATCAAGTAACTTACTCAACATTAAAAAATTCATTAATACTACCCTTGGTAACCATTTTCTAAGCACACATGCCAAGCTCAGTGCCAGGTGCTTTACATATTGCAGATCTAACACTTGCAGTCAGGTCTGGCTGACTCCAAAGACCTTGCTACTTCTATCACTCTATGCTGCCTTAGGATTGGGAGTCCAAGTACTTGTTTTGCCACTTTGAACAGGTTTTCAGATTCCAAATTGGTTCTCTAATCTACCACAATGCTTCTCATGTGTTTTTTATATAAAGATGAAAAAAATGAATCTTATCACAAGTAACATGACAATGCAATACTTCTATCACTTATTGACAATGTTCCTGTATTGAAGAAGAATAAATTCATGAAGAATGCTAAAATTATAAATTTAAAAGTAATGATATAACATGAATTATAATGTTCTAATAAGTAAATTCTAATACTCAAAAAATGATTAATTAATATAATATACAAATACAAGCATCTGATAATCATAACTCAAGTATATTCACAAATGGATTATTTAGGAAAGGGAAACAGCAGTGCTTATAATCAAAAACTCACTTTCATTGATTCTGAACACATTTTTGTGATTATATTTGCAATGTATGTGATATTACCGGTATTCACACTCAAATGAAATAATGAAAAGCATCCCTCATTATGCCATTCATAATGACTGTAATATAGACAGCAAAACTGAGAAACAAACACAAGGCAAGCAGTATCCTTTCTAATTTGCTAACAGATTAACTAATACCTTATAGGGTAAAGGGAAGAAAGAGATAAAAGACAATTTTGTTTAAAAGTTTCTTCTTGTAGTTAACACACAAAAAAAGGAACAATTCTAATCACTACACAAAAAGCTGTGTCAGACTTTATTCATGTGAATTGCTTTTCCAACCAGCAATAAATAAAAGAGCTCACCTTATTTATACATTACTACCTTATAGTAGCTGCATGTTATTCTATCTGTCAATCATATATTTCATATGAATGGCACACATGCTTCTCATTCAGATAAATGGAATAAACTGCTTTTATTCATAACATTCCATCTAATATCAAAATCATTAAAAAAACATTTCACTGTTAATATTCTAAGAACGCAAAGGAATATATGATGATTAAATTATAAAACATACTATCAACTATTTTTGTTACTCACATATAAAATTTTCAGTACCTGTAAGATATGTATTAAATATTCATTCTGAGAATTAATGATATTGGCACTAGATGGTGCTACCCCATCAGGTAAGTCTACTCCTTTAAACACAACATTTGATCCTTCTGATTGTCGTAAAAGACTGGTCTCTTTTTCAAGATGATCTATCTGCAAACGAACAGTTCAGAAATGAGAATCTCATCTCTTACACCCAAAGAAAGACAAATTTAAAAGCAGTAACTAACACTTCCTACTGAATATCTTGAACAAGTAGATATATGAATGCTCTGCCAAGTATTAATTAAATTATAATTTAATTTATAATTACTACTATTAGAAATGTCTAGGAATAGATTTAGAATTTTTGTATCCTTTTATGTTACACAGTACTTATTTTTCCACTAATTTAATTAAAAAAATTCAAACAGAAGGTTTCCGAACGTTGAAAGAATTAATTCAAGGGGCATTTTCTCATTAAATAGTCATTAAAAAAATTAAATGTTTCATATTAAATCTTTATTCATATGCTTAGCATTTTCTTTTATATAATAGAATTCTCACCTTTAAATTTGCTTTTGTCAACTGCTGAGAATAATTTATAGCCTCCTTCCGAGATTCCCTGAGCTCCTGTCTTAATTCTTCATTCCTTCCAGTAAGTTGATCAACTTGGGCTTTTAAATGCAGATTGGCATCAAATATTCCTTCTGCATTCTTTGATTCTATAGCCTAATATATTTAAATTATATAGAAGAAATGTGAAGAAAAACACTAAAGTCATAGTAAAAAATCTATGTTTAAGTCAAATTCACACTTAAGCATTTTACTATTCCCATGTATAATAAAATATACCAAATATATCTCTTATTTATAAATTTAAATTGATAAAATACCAGTTTAATCTACAACAGTATTACCAAGCATACTAATCACTTCCTTCTAACAATTAACAATATCTAGCTAATCCAAATAGACTGGTAGATCAGAAAAACAACTAGACAGGAACAACATGACTAGGGTTCAAATATTAACCAATCTCTTATTTGCTGGGCAAGTGACTTGAAATTCCTTATACCTTAGCTTCCTTAACTCTAAAGAAGAGGAAATAATGTTAGCTCTGTCAACTTCACAAGGTTTTTATACAGTCAAAATGAGATAATTTATATGTAAATGCTTTGAAACCATGAAGCATCTGAATTTAAAGCATGAGCAAAGGAATGAAATAGCTACTACATTTAATTAATTAAATTTTTCATTGCTTCCTCTCCAGTTGAAGCATACATAATAACAAAGGCAAAGTATGATAAAATAGTTATCCAATTGTTATCCAAGAGTGCTGGATAAGCAAAAATAATCTGTCAAATATTAAAATACTATCCAAGAGGCTTCACTGCTCCTAATTCCCCAATAATGGCCTATATAAATATACCTACCCCCACGTACACATATACACAATACATACGTACCAATAGATCTGGACTTTATGGAACAAAACTGTTAAATGCATGGTAAAGCTTCAGAAATTAAGGCAGAAGACAAAGAAAGTAAGATGAGTAAAATCATATGTAATATCCTATTCAGGAGGGTGATCTGGGATTTAACTCAAGGCAGTAGGTCTGTAAGAGTAAGCCTTTACCCTAAGGAGATGAGAGCAGGCCATGTGGAGTAATAATTTATACTAATTAAAAGGGGATAGCAGAAAGAAGTAGGCAGAAGGAGGTATTCTGACAGATGACAAAGTAGTCTAGTTAGTTGTCTTGCTGAAAAATAGCAACATGCTATCTATAAATCCTTGTGGTAAAATGAAATTGAATTAGACGGTGATTAGGGGCCCTGAAAAACACCCTACAGCAATAGAAAGTGAACTAAAGTGCAGAAGCCGGAATTATCTGATCTAAACTGTCATTGATTCTGATGATTTCTTAGAGGACGTAGTGTTAGGTCATTCAGATGGGGCATATCAGTCAGAAAAAAAAATGACAACCCAGAAGAGAAGCAGACAAAATCGATGGAAACAAGAATCCTAGGAAGGCCACAGGCTGTCAATTAAAATAAAAAAATTTAAAAAATAAATAAATAAAAATAAAAAAACGTAGAATCTTTCTGGGCTATTATTCTGTTTCTATTTGGTCACTAAATAGAGTTTCCCTTGTAGAACAGAGTTTGATCTGAGTATTAGTAGTGGGCAGCATCACAGATAAAAGATATTCACATAAGAAAGTATGAAGAATCATTTTAGATACTTAAAACAGTGGAGAAAAAACAAAGTCACCAACCAGAGAAGAAAAGTCAGAATTATAAAGGGATATATAGGGAACAAAGGGAATCAAAAGGGTTTCATAAATTTTGTTAAATGATTCTCTACCTCAGAAAGATTTTAACATACTAGTATCACTCTCTGCTAATAAAATGGTATTATTATAAAAAAAAACATTCCATGCAAATGGGAATCAAAAGAAAGCTGGAGTAGCAATACTCATATCAGATAAAATAGACTTTAAAATAAAGAATGTTACGAGAGACAAGGAAGGACACCACATAATGATCAAGGGATCAATCCAAGAAGTAGATATAACAATTAGAAATATATATGCACCCAACATAGGAGCACCTCAATACATAAGGCAACAGCTAACAGCTATAAAAGAGGAAATCGACAGTAACACAATAATAGTGGGGGACTTAAACACCTCACTTCACCAATGGACAGATCATCCAGACAGAAAATTAATAAGGAAAGACAAGCTTTAAATGACACAATAGACCAGTTAGATTTAATTGATATTTGTAGGACATTCCATCCAAAAACAGCAGATTACACTTTCTTCTCAAGTGCACACAGAACATTCTCCAGGATGGATCACATCTTGGGTCACAAATCAAGCCTCAGTAAATTTAAGAAAACTGTAATCATATCAAACATCTTTTTCGACCACAATACTATGAGATTAGAAGTCAATTAAAAGGAAAAAAACATAAAAAACACAAACACATGGAGGCTAAACAATATGTTACTAAATAACCAAGAGATCACTGAAGAAATCAAAGACAAAATCAGAAAATACCTAGAGACAAATGACAAAGAAAACACGATGATCCAAAACCTATGGGATGCAGCAAAAACAGTTCTAAGAGGGAAGTTTAGAGCAATACAAGCCTACCTCAAGAAACAAGAAAAATCTCAAATAAACAATCTAACCTTACACCTAAAGGAACTAGAGAAAGAAGAACAAACAAAACCCAAAGTTAGTAGAAGGAAAGAAATAATAAAGATTAGAGCAGACATCAATGAAACAGAAACAAAGAAAACAATAGCAAAGATCAATAAAACTAAAAGCTGGTTCTTTAAGAAGATAAACAAAATTGATAAACCTTTAGCCAGACTTATCAAGAAAAAGAGGGAGAGGACTCCAATCAATAAAATTAGAAATGAAAATGGAGAAGTTACAACTGACACTGTAGAAATACAAAGCATCCTAAGAGACTACTACAAGCAACTCTATGCCAATAAAATGGACAACCTTGAAGAAACAGACAAATTCGTAGAAAGGTATAACCTTCCAAGACTGAACCAGGAAAAAATAGAAAATATGAAGAGACCAATCACAAGCACTGAAACTGAAACTGTGATTAAAAATCTTCCAACAAACAAAAGCTCCAGGATCAGATGGCTTCACAGGTGAATTCTATCAAATATTTAGAGAAGAGGTAACACCAATTTTCTCAAACTCTTCCAAAAAATTGAAGAAGGAACACCCCCAAATTTATTCTATGAGGCCATCATCACCCTGATACCAAAACCAGACAAAGATACTACAAAAAAAGAAAATTACAGACCAATATCACTGATGAATATAGATGCAAAAATCCTCAACAAAACACTAGCAAACAGAATCCAACAACACATTAAAAGGACCATACAACATGATCAAGTGGGATTTATCCAGGGTATGCAAGGATTCTTCAATATACGCAAATCAATCAATGTGATACACCATATTAACAAATTGAAGAAGAAAAACCATATGATCATCTCAATAGATGCAGAAAAAGCTTTTGACAAAATTCAACACCCCATTTATGATAAAAACTCTCCAGAAAGTGGGCACAGAGGGAACCTACCTCAACATCATAAAGGCCATATACGACAAACCCACAGCAAACATCATTCTCAATGGTAAAAAACTGAAAGCCTTTCCTCTAAGATCAGGAAAAAGACAAGGATTTCCACTCTCGCCACTATTATTCAACATACTTTGTAAGTCCTAGCCACGGCAATCAGAGAAGGAAAAGAAATAAAAGGAATACAAATTGGAAAAGAAGAAGTAAAACTGTCACTGTTTGCAGATGACATAATACTATACATAGAGAATCCTAAAGATGCCACCAGAAAACTACTAGAGCTAATCAATGAATTTGCTAAAGTTGCAGGAAACAAAATTAATGCACAGAAATCACTTGCATTCCTATACACTAACAACGAAAGATAAGAAAGAGAAATTAAGCAAACAATCCCATTCACCATTGCAACAAAAAGAATAAAATACCTAGGAATAAACCTACCTAAGGAGGTAAAAGACCTGACTCAGAAAACTCTAAGACACTCGTGAAAGGCATCAAAAATGATGCAAACAGATGGAGAGATATACCATGTTCTTGGATTGGAAAAATCAATATTGTGAAAATGACTATCCTACTCACAGCAATCTACAGATTCAGTGCAATCCCTATCAAATTACCAGTGGCATGTTTTACAGAACTAGAACAAAAAATCTTAAAATGTGTATGGGAGGGAGGAGCTTCAAGATGGCGGAAGAGTAAGACATGGAGATCACCCTCCTCCCCACAAATACATCAGAAATACATCTACATGTGGAACAACTCCTACAGAACACCTACTGAATGCTGGCAGAAGACCTTAGACCTCCGAAAAGGCAAGAAACTCCCCACGTATCAGGGTAGGGCAAAAGAAAAAAAATAAATAAAACAGAGATGAAAGAATAGGGACGGGATCTGCACCAGCAGGAGGGAGCTGTGAAGGAGGGAAAGCTTCCACACACTAGGAAGCCCCTTCGCGGGCGGAGACTGCAGGTGGCAAAGGGGGGAAGCTTTGGCGCCACGGAGGAGAGCACAGCAACAGGGGTGCGGAGGGCAAAGCGGAGAGATTCCTACACAGAGGATCGGTGCCGACCAGCCGGAGAGGCTTGTCTGCTCCCCCGCCGGGGCGGGCGGGGATTGGGAGCCGAGGCTTGGGCTTCAGTCGGATTCCAGGGAGAGGACAGGGGTTGGCTGCGTGAACACAGCCTAAACGGGGCTAGTGCGCCATAGCTATCCAGGAGGGAGTCCGGGAAAATGTCTGGAATGGCCGAAGAGGCAAGAGACTTTTTCTTCCCTCTTTGTTTCCTGGTGCGCGAGGAGGGGGGATTAAGAGCGCTGCTTAAAGGAGCTCCAGAGACTGGCGCGAGCCGCAGCTATCAGTGCGGACCCCAGAGACGGGCATGAGACGCTAAGGCGGCTGCCACCGGCACCAAGAAGCCTGTGTGCGAGCACAGGTCAGTATCCACACCGCCCCTCCCAGGAGCCTGTGCAGCCCGCCACTGCTAGGGTCCCATGACCCAGGGACAACTTCCCTGGGAGAACACAGATCCTCAGGCTGGTGCAACGTCACGTGGTCCTCTGCCGTCGCAGGCTCGCCCCACACTCCGTACCCCTCCCTCCCCGCAGCATTAGTGAGCCAGAGCCCAGAATCAGCAGCTCCTTTAACCCCATCCTGTCTGAGCGAGGAACAGATGCCCTTAGGTGAGCTACACGCAGAGACGGGTACAAATCCAAAGCTAAACCCCAGGAGCTGGACGAACAAAGAGGAGAAAGGGAAATCTCTCCCAGCAGCCTCAGGAGCAGCGGATTAAATCTCCACAATCAATTTGATGTACCCTGCATCTATGGAATACCTGAATAGACAACAAATCATCCCAAATTGAGGACGTGGACTTGGGAAGCAACGATACATATTTTTTCCCTTTTTCTCTGTTTATGAGTGTGTATGTGTATGCTTCTGTGTGTGATTTTGTCTATATAGCTTTGCTTTTACCATTTGTCCTAGGGTTCTGTCTGTCTGTTTTTTCTTTCTTTTTCTCTTAGTATGGTTTTCAGCTCTTTTTATCATTGGTGGATTTATTTTTTGATTTGGTTGCTCACTTCTTTCTTTTTTTTGATTACATTAAAAATTTTTAAAATATTTTTATTTTAATAACCATTTCATTTTATTTTATTTCATCTTTTTCATTCTTTCTTTCATCTGTTCTCCCTTTTATTCTGAGCTGTGTGGATAACAGGCTCTTGGTGCCCCACACAGGCATCAGGGCTGTGTCTCTGAGGTGGGAGAGCCAAGTTCAGGACATTGGTCCACCAGAGACCTCTCAGCTCCACGTAATACCAAACGGCAAAAATCTCCCAGAAATCTCCATCTCAGCCAAGACCCAGCTCCACTCAATGACCAGCAAGCTACAGTGCTGGACACCCCATGCCAAACAACTAGCAAGACAGGAACACAACCACACCCATTAGCAGAGAGGCTGCCTATAATCATAATAAGGTCAGAGACACTCCAAAACACACCACCAGACGTGGACCTGCCGACCAGAAAGACAAGATCCAGCCTCATCCACAAGAACATAGGCACTAGTCCCCTCCACCAGGAAGCATACACAACCCACTGAACCAACCTTAGCCACTGAGGGCAGACACCAAAAACAACAGGAACTACGAACCTGCAGCCTGCGAAAAGGAGACCCCAAACACAGTAAGTTAAGCAAAATGAGAAGATAGAGAACCACATAGCAGATGAAGGAGCAAGGCAAAAACCCACCAGATGTAACAAATGAAGAGGAAATAGGCAGTGTACCTGAAAAAGAATTGAGAATATTATTAGTAAAAATGATCCAAAATCTTGGAAATAGATTGGAGAAAATACAAGAAACGTTTAACAAGCACCTAGAAGAACTAAAGAGCAAACAAAATGTGATGAACAACACAATAAATGAAATTAAAAATGCTCTAGAAGGGATCAATAGCAGAATAACTGAGCAGAAGAACGGATAAGTGACCTGGAAGATTAAATAGTGGAAATAACTATTGCAGAGCAGAATAAATAAAAAAGACTGAAAAGAATTGAGGACAGTCTCAGAGACCTCTGGGACAACATTAAATGCAACAACATTCTAATTACAGGGGTCCCAGAAGAAGAGAAAAAGAATGGGACTGAGAAAATATTTGAAGCGATTATAGTTGAAAACTTCCCTGATATGGGAAAGGAAATAGTTAATCAAGTCCAGGAAGCACAGAGAGTCCCATACAGGATAAATTGAAGGAGAAACATGTCAAGACACATATTCATCAAACTATGAAAAATTAAATACAAACAAAAATTATTAAAAGCAGCAAGGGAAAAACAACAAATAACATGCAAGGGAATCCCCATAAGGTTAATAGCTGATCGTTCAGCAGAAACTCTGCAAGCCAGAAGGAAGTGGCAGGACATATTTAAAGTGATGAAAGGGAAAAACCTACAACCAAGATTACTCTACCCAGCAAGGACCTCATTCAGATCTGACGGAGAAATTAAAAACCTTTACAGACAAGCAAAAGCTAAGAGAATTCAGCACCACCAAACAAGCTTTACAACAAATACTAAAGGAACTTCTCTAGGCAGGAAACTCAAGAGAAGGAAAAGACCTACAATAACAAACCCAAAACAATTAAGAAAATGGTAATAGGAACATACATATTGATAATTACCTTAAATGTAAATGGAGTAAATGCTCCAACCAAAAGACATAGACTGCCTGAATGGATACAAAAACAAGACCTGTATATATGCTGTCTACCCACTTCAGAGAGACCCAGAGACCCACTTCAGACCTAGGGACACATACAGACTGAAAGAGAGGGGATGGAAAAAGATATTCCATGCAAATGGAAATCAAAAGAAAGCTGGAGTAGCAAATCTCATATCAGATAAAATACAGTTTAAAACAAAGACTATTACTAGAGACAAAGAAGGACACTACATAATGATCAAGGGATCAATCCAAGAAGTAGATATAACAACTGTAAATATTTATGCACCCAACAGAGGAGCACCTCAATACATAAGGCAAATACTAATAGCCATAAAAAGGGAAATCGACAGTAACACAATTGACAGTAACACAATCATAGTAGGGGACTTTAACACCCCACTTTCACCAATGGACAGATCATCCAAAATGAAAATAAATAAGAAAACACAAGCTTTAAATGATGCATTAAACAGGATGGACTTAATTGATATTTATAGGACATTCCATCCAAAAACAACAGAATACACTTTCTTCTCAAATGCTCATAGAACATTCTCCAGGATAGATCATATATTAGGTCACAAATCAAACCCTGATAAATTTAAGAAAATTGAAATCATATCAGGTATCTTTTCTACCCACAACGTTATGACTAGAAATCAATTACAGGAAAAAATCTGTAAAAAATATAAACACATGGAGGCTAAACAATACACTACTTAATAACCAAGAAATCAGTGAAGAAATCAAAGAGGAAATCAAAAAATACCTAGAAACAAATGACAATGAAAACACGACGACCAAAACCTATGGGATGAAGCAAAAGCAGTTTTAAGAGTGAAGTATAGGGGCTTCCCTGGTGGCACAGTGCTTGAGAGTCCGCCTGCCGATGCAGGGGGCACAGGTTCGTGCCCTGGTCCGGGAAGATCCCACATGCAGCGGAGCGGCTAGGCCCGTAAGCCATGGCCGTTGAGCCTGCGCATCCGGATCCTGTGCTCCGCAACTGCAGAGGCCACAACAGTGAGAGGCCCACGTACAGCAAAAAAAAAAAAAAAAAAAAAAGAGTGAAGTTTATAGCAATACAATCCTACCTTAAAAAACAAGAAACATCTCAAATAAACAAACTAACCTTACACCTAAAGCAGTTAGAGAAAGAAGAACAAAAACACCCCGAAGTTAGCAGAAGGAAAGAAATCATAAAGATCAGATCAGAAATAAATGAAAAAGAAATGAAGGAAATGATAGCAAAGATCAATAAAATTAAAAGCTGGTTCTTTGAGAAGATAAACAAAATTGATAAACCATTAGCCAGACTCATCAAGAAAAAAAGGGAGAAGACTCAAATCACTAGAAGTAGAAATGAAAAAGGAGAAGTAACAACTGACATTGCAGAAATACAAAGGATCATGAGAGACTACTACAAGCAACTCTATGCCAATAAAATGGACAACCTGGAAGAAATGGACAAATTCTTAGAAACGTACAACCTTCCAAGACTGAACCGGGAAGAAATAGAAAATATGAACCGACCAATCACAAGCACTGAAATGCAAACTGTGATTAAAAATCTTCCAACAAACAAAAGTTCAGGACCAGATGGCTTCACAGGAGAATTCTATCAAACATTTAGAGAAGACTTAACACCTATCCTTCTCAAACACTTCCAAAATATAGCAGAGGGAGGAACACTCCCAAACTCATTCTACGAAGCCACCATCACCCTGATACCAAAACCAGAAAAAGATGTCACAAAGAAAGAAAACTACAGGCCAATATCACTGATGAATATAGATGCAAAAATTCTCAACAAAATACTAGCAAACAGAATCCAACACTACATTAAAAAGATCATACACCATGATCAAGTGGGATTTATCCCAGGAATGCAAGGATTCTTCAATATATGCAAATCAATCAATGTGATACACCAAATTAACAAATTGAAGGAGAAAAACCAGATGATCATCTCAATAGATGCAGAGAAAGATTCCGACAAAATTCAACACCAATTTATGAAAAACATCCTCCAGAAAGTAGGCAGAGAGCGAACTTACCTCAACATAATAAAGGCCATATATGACAAACCCACAGCCAACATCGTCCTCAATGGTGAAAAACTGAAAGCATTTCCACTAAGATCAGGAACAAGACAAGCTTGCCTACTCTCACCAGTATTATTCAACATAGTTTTGGAAGTTTTAGCCACAGCAACCAGAGAAGAAAAAGAAATAAAAGGAATGCAAATTGGAAAAGAAGAAGTAAAGCTGTCACTGTTTGCAGATGACATGATACTACACGTAGAGAATCCTAAAGAGGCTACCAGAAAACTACTAGAGCTAATCAATGAATTTGGCAAAGTATCAGGATACAAAATTAATGCAGAGAAATCTCTTGAATTATTATACACTAATGATCAAAAATCTGAAAGTGAAATTAAGAAAACACTCCCACTTACCACTGCAACAAAAAGAATAAAATACCTAGGAATAAACCTGCCTAAGGAGACAAAAGACCTGTATGAAGAAAATTATAAGACACTGATGAAAGAAATTAAAGGTGATACAAATAGATGGAGAGATACACCATGTTCTTGGATTGGAAGAATCAACAGTGTGAAAATGACTCTACTACCCAAAGCAATCTACAGGTTCAATGCAATCCCTTTCAAACTACCACTGGCATTTTTCACAGAACAAAAAATTTCACAATTTGTATGGAAACACAAAAACCCCGAACAGCCAAAGCAATCTTGAGAAAGAAAAACGGAGCTTGAGGAATCAGGCTCCCTGACTTCAGACTATACTACAATGCGACAGTAATCAAGACAGTATGGTACTGGCACAAAAACAGAAACATAGATCAATGGAAAATGATAGAAAGCCCAGAGATAAACCACGCACCTATGGTCAACTAATCTATGACAAAGGAGGCAAGGATATACAATGGAGAAAAGACAGTCTCTTCAATAAGTGGTGCTGGGAAAACTGGACAGCTACATGTAAAAGAATGAAATTAGAACACTCCCTAACACCATACACAAAAATAAACTCAAAATGGAATAGACCTAAATGTAAGGCCAGATACTATAAAACTCTTAGAGGAAGACATAGGCAGAACACTGTTTGACATAAATCACAGCAAGATCTTTTTTGATCCACCTCCTAGAGTAATGTAAATAAAAACAAAAATAAACAAATGGGACCTAATGCAACTTTAAAGCTTCTGCAAATCAAAGGAAACTACAAACAAGACAAAAAGAGAACCCTCAGAACGGGAGAAAATATTTGCCAACGAATCAATGCACAAAGGATTAATCTCCAAAATATATAAACAGCTCATGCAGCTCAATATTAAAATAACAAACAACCGAATCCAAAAATGGGCAGAAGACCTAAATAGACATTTCTCCAAAGAAGACATACAGATGGCCAAGAAGCACATGAAAAGCTGCTCAACATCACTAATTATTAGAGAAATGCAAATCAAAACTACAATGAGGTATCTCCTCACATTGGTTAGAATGGGCAGCATCAGAAAATCTACAACAACAAATGCTGGAGAGGGTGTGAAGAAAAGGGAACCCTCTTACACTGTTGGTGGGAATGTAAACTGATTCAGCCACTATGGAGAACAGTATGAAGATTCCTTAAAAAACTAAAAATAGAATTACCATATGACCCAGCAATCCCACTACTGGGCATATACCCAGAGAAAACCATAATTCAAAAAGACATAGGCACCCCAATGTTCATTGCAGCACTATTTACAATAGCCAGGTCATGGAAGCAACCTAAATGCCCGTCGACAGACGAATGGATAAAGAAGATGTGGTACATATATACAATGGAATATACTCAGCCATGAAAAGGAACGAAATTGGGTCATTTGTTGAGATGTGGATGGATCTAGAGACTGTCATACAGAGTGAAGTAAGTTAGAAAGAGAAAAACAAATATCGTATATTAACACATATATGTGGAACCTAGAAAAATGGTACAGATGAACCGGTTTGCAGGGCAGAAATTGAGACACAGATGTAGAGAACAAACGTATGTACACCAAGGGGGGAAAGTGGCGGGAGTCGGTGGTGGTGGGATGAATTGGGAGATTGGGACTGACATATATACACTAATATATATAAAATAGGTAACTAATAAGAACCTGCTGCATAAAAAAATAAAATAAAATTCAAAAACAAAAGTATTCAACTATTGACTAATCGTAAAAAAAGCAATTCAATGAATAAGACTTTTTTCTATATAAATCAAGCATAGTATAATAATGCATGTTAACTATGTTCAGATCATGTAAATGACATAGATTTAAATATTAAGAATCTAAAAATTTATGTTTTATTCAAGTTTATATAACAGACACTCATCAATACCGTAGAACTCTTAAGTCCCTATATGGTAAATATAAAAAGAACATCATTTAATGGCTAAAATCTTTCTCATAGTAATTCTTAAGTCTTTAAATATTCAAAATATTCTTACTACATCCTATTACACTTCTAGGTTTGTGGTGTAAGGTCCTAACAGACCTACCCTCCCACATTTAACAAGTGAATACAAAAAACTACTACATAAAAGTTCTAGAAAATGAACAAAAGCAACAGATTTTGGAGGGGACTTGAAACTTGGAAGACAGGACTAGCAAGCAGTAAATTTGTTGTTTTTAAGGCTTAACTGAGAGGGCAAGCTGCAGTTCCAGTGACCTGTCTTCTTTCTGGCCTAAAAACCAGAGGATAGGACCCAAAGCCACAGAATAGTGAGAGGGGAATTCCAGAAGGAAAAGAACCAACAAAAGGGATCTTCAAATTCTGTGTAAAAGCTCTGCCAGGTCTCAAGCTGACCATTCAAACAGAAAAATGGAGATGACAGAAGAAAGTATCAGTGAACTTGAAGATAAATCAATGGGAATTATCCAACTGGGAACAGAAAAGATAAAAAATTAGGAACGATAAAATGAACAGAGCCTCAAGGAGTTGTGGGACAATATCAAAAGGCCTAACATGTTTCAGTGGAGTCCCAGAGAGAATGAGGCAAAAAAATGATTGAAGAAATTAATGGCAGAAAACTTCCCAATTGTGGTGAATAGCATAAGTGAACAGATTCAAGCTCAGCAAACCCCAAACAAGCTACACACACACATACACACACATACACACCCTTGGCACATTGCAGTCAAATTGGCAAAAACCAAATAAAAAGAGAAAGTTTTGAAAGTAGCCCAAGAAGAACTACACATTTCATACGGGAGAACAATGACTCAAATGACAACAAATGTTTCATCAGAAACTGTGGAGATCAATGAGAGTGGAACAATATCTTTGAAGTGATGAAACAACAAAATAAAACCATTAATATAAAAATAACTTACATTAACTAGTCTTTCAAGACTGGGAATAATTAGAGATGTTTCCCCTCCTTTAACATCAGGATCTTTCTGCATTTCCTTAATAGCTTGCAATATTTCTTTCATACCTTCCTCAAGTTGCTTATTTTCTTCAACTAATTCTTTTACTAAAATGAAATATTTTTTTCATTGAATGAATAGATTTTTTTACAATTTACACTATGCTATATAGATTACAAATATTTCACATACAGTAAAAATAACCCATTTATAAAATGCAAATGCAAATAAATGTACAAAAAATTCAACTATAAATCCAATGTGTGAATGATGAAGTTAAATCACACACCTATTTAAATCCTGTACATATATATATATATATATATCTCATGGCTGAAAGAAATAAATCATAAGCATACTTTGCCTTTATTTTATATTAAAAATGTCTTAAATTTGTTTTTCTAACTGTACTTTCATTAGAGAACAAAAGAGAAAAATAGACTTATTTATCATCACAATAAATTCAGATTAATAACATGCTCTGAAAATGAATATAGCAAGGCAAACCAAATAGATGAATGAGAGACTGAAGTCTATACATTATAGTTAGTTAAGGCTAAAACAGACTAGAAAACAGAATGTAGTAAAGTCCTTTCAATCCCATAATTTTCAGTACAGACTAAATAAATAAGAAAAATAAGAGATAATAGTGACTTACATTTATTCTGAAACTTGGCTATTATTGTTCTACTTCTTTCTAAATCTCTTTCTTTTTCAATTAGTTCTCTTGAAAGAAATTCATTCTAAACAAAACATAAAGAGAAAAAAATTGATTTAAAAAAAAATGACAATAGTTTTGAAGTTTGACCAATTGAGGTTTAACATACCCACAGCAAGCTACAGAAACGTAGCAGCACTCACAAAAATAAAATAAAATCTAAAAGGTAAAACAGATAATGATCCTCCCCCCACCTCCCCCCCGACCCCACACCCATGGCAAAAGGCAAACAGATAAGGAAGGTTTTTGTCTTTGGCACCACAATCATCTCTTTTAATGATCTGCCTTTACACTACCCGTTCTGCCTGGCTTCTATGACGTTCAAGCTCTATTTCTGCATTTCTACTTTGTGCTTCTTTGATCAATAAATCCTGTGCTATGGCTTCATTCTAAAGAAACATTTAATAAATTAGGCAAGTCAATGAGTTCATTTCAGATGTATTGCATTTTTAGATCTTTTAAAAGACAGAATGTGTATAAATTAGTGTTAATGTGCAAACATAAAAGAATTCTTATTATAATTGCTACTTATCGAATTTTGTTAGTCATAAAAAAGAATTAAAAAAAAATCCCAGGAATGTTAATTTGGAGGAGAGCTCACCTGAGATCTAAGAAATACTAGTTCTGTCCATAGCTGTTCTATAAGATTTGCAAGTGGATCTATCTGAGATAATTTTGATTGTGCAGTAATTGGCACAGGGTCCAGAACATTAACTTCAAGATTACTTTTCAAAATCTCTGTCTGTACGGGTACTTCACTTTTTCCTACATCTTCTTTGAAATTGGTATAAGCGTAGTTTATTGGGGTATGAACCTGTTCATCTTCTGATGCTGCTACTTGTGATTTAGCCACGTCAGCTCTATTTTCATGAATTTGTTGACAAAGTATTGCAGATTTTTGCCTAAGTGATAACTTCTGCATTAAGTCTGAAGCTGTTGATAAGGCTCGTAAAGAAGAATCACTTTTTTATGTGAAATTAGTCTTCTCAAGTGCCTGATGGCTTCCTGATACTTTCTTCATAGATTCATCAGAAACAGAGTATAAATGGTCATTTATTTCTTCATGATTCTCCCTACTAAAGGTATTGACTAATGATTCTAGATTTGTTAAAGACTATAGACAGGGTGCTTTAAAAATCTCTCTTATTGTAATAGTTTCTAGAGGTGAAATATTATCTTTCACTTGTATAGATGAAGAATGTCTAGTTAAAGAGACAAAAGGATCCACTTCACTTTCTACACTATGACGAATTTCAGATAACATTCTTGATAATGATCCTATGGTCATATTCTCTTCAGGCTCATTCTGACATGACTGTGGAATATTGAATGATGGTTTCCTATGCGGCAGCTCTACTTTATCTGAACTCCTAATCTGTATTCAGAGTAAATAATGTCTCATTAATGAATCTTGGGATTGACAGGTTATTGAAATAAAACATTTTCCTTTTATTTAACAAGTATAAAAAGAAGCAATGTCCAAAATGAGACAATGGGGGCAGAAATGAAAGCCCTGATAATAATATTTTTCTTTATTCTCTTCACCATAGCAGTACCTTACTATTTACCTTTGATTGTGCTTCACTCATATTTTTGAGGCTAATGAAATCAAATTTTCTTCCTTCCATTTTATTCTCTTGAGAAAAGTCTTCAGTTAGGTTCAGGTTCTCAACAGTTAATCCTACATATAAAAGAATTAACAAATGAGAAGCATAAAAATAACTCTGCTATTATTCCAATACTTTAACTCTTAAAAACTAGAATCAAATTTTAACTCAAACAAAATGTAGAATAATTATTTCCAAAATCCTTGATCTATATGTAGCCTCCTATACAACTTCCTGATTTAGCTCACTTTTAATAAGATATTAATAAGTTGTTTATTTTTTGATATTGAGCTCCATGAGCTGTTTGTATATTTTAGAGATTAATCTTTTGTCTGTTGTTTCATCTGCAAATATTTTCTCCCATTCTGAGGGTTGGCTTTTCATCTTGTTTATGGTTTCCTTTGCTGTGCAAAAGCTTTTAAGATACAATGGAATATTACTCAGCCATAAAAAGAAACGAAATTGAGTTATTTGTAGTGAGGTGGATGGACCTAGAGTCTGTCATACAGAGTGAAGTAAGTCAGAAAGAGAAAAACAAATATTGTATGCTAATGCATATATATGGAATCTAAAAAAAAAATGGTATTGATGAAACTAGTGGCAGGGCAGGAATAAAGATATAGACATAGAGAATGGACTTAAGGACACGGAGGGGGCATGGGGGGAAGCTGGGACAAAGTGAGAGTAGCATTGACATATACACTACCAAATGTAAAATAGATAGCTAGTGGGAAGCGGCTGCATAGCACAGGGAGATCAGCTCAGTGGTTTGCAACGACCTAGAGAGGTGGGGTAGGGAGGGTGGGAGGGAGGCTCAAGAGGGAAGGGATATGGGGATATATGTATGCATATGGCTGATTCACTCTGTTGTACAACAGAAACTAACATAGTATTGTGAAGCAATTATACTCCAATAAAGATGTATTCAAAAAAATAAATAAAATAAAATTAAAATAATCTTAAAAAAAGATATTAATGAAAAACAATTACAAATTTTATCTTCGCTATCATTCTTTTCCCATATTAATAAGTACTTAAATAGTTAAAAGACACATATTAATAAAGTAGATAAGAATCATGAATAATGACTAAATTGCTTAATACACTAATAAATTATGAAGTTTTGCCCTTCTAGAAATTTTTGATGTACTATAGACAGCATAATGCTAAAAAAAAATAAAACAAAAACAAACAAAAAAACCTCTATTATTCATAGATAATTGTGGGCCTTGGGCCAAGTTAGAAAAAAAAAAGCCTTCTCTATGGTCTTACAAAAAAGCACTGTAATAGCTATTAAAAAATAAACCAGCTGTTCTCTTTATACCATGTAAGATAAAACAAAACAAAAAATTGTTAATTTTTATTCAATAAAACATTACTTTCACTTAGTAAAGAATAATGTACAATTAAAGCTTCCAATGCATAGCTTTTAAAGAGAAAGAAAATATTAACAGTAACATACATTGACAAAAATTACTGTTTTATCATTACTAATCACAACATACTGGGATTGTCTAGAAATTAATACAGACTATATTGTAAATTTTTCAAAAGTCCATGATTCTGATGTTTGTTTTTTGTTCACTTATTATTCTTTTAACTGTTTAGATTTAGGACTAAACTCAGTGACACTCACTCATACACTCTTCATCAGGCCATTATTTTCATTTATTAAACTTGTAGCAAAACCACAGTAATACAGCAATACTATTTCTCACATACAGAAAATTACAGATCCAGACAATTCATTTTCCAATGATTCTTTTAAAGGTTTGGAATAACAGTATACCTGAAGTTGCAGTTCTTTTTCCTTTTTCTTGAGCCATTTGACGAATTTTTTTCTTCAGATCAAGTCTTTCTTCCTCTAGGCTTTCAATCTACAAAATTAAAATTGTTAGTATTTTTCTTTACTTCAACCAGGAAAATAACCAATTGACTACTGCACTTGCCTCTTTCAAAAGAATCTGGTTTTCAGCTCTGTACTGCTGCTGTTTTAAACTTTTGCTATTTCTGAATTCAGTTAAATCAATCATTGTCTTTGGTTCAAGGCCTAAAATAAAAAGCAGAATGATTAAAACCTTATTAATATTCAAATGAACTACAAAAACGTCATACGGCAACTGGTTATCATCAAGCAACTGGTTATAATCTATTTAGCCACCATCACTGAAGAATGGGGATTTTTGTGCAAGAATTTTTGAGGTATTTGAACTGTAACCATACAAGCTAAAATTTTATCACAATTATTAGTGGAAATCCTGACAAAGACATATTATGATCTGTCTTCCATGTTGGACTGTCAGAGAGGTACTATAATGTACTAAGAACAGAAGCTTTGTAATAAAACAAAGTTGGGTTCAATTCCCACTATCAACTATTAACTGGTTGTAGGGATAATACTATATGTAAGTACATGTGTATGAATGTATACACGTATTTCTTTTTGGCTTGTTGTCAGGTGCATAATAAAATTAACCCAAATAAAGTACTTATAGCAGTGCTTGGCACATAGTAGTCAATATTAATATCAATATCAATTATATTTTGTCATGACTAGACTGACATTCTCAGTGTGCCTCTTTCCTAACTTCCCATTACTAAGCAGCTATGCTCTGAAAACCAGATATCAAGATTGTCTCAAGTAATTATAAAGCAAGATTTGGGGCCTTTAAAAAACAGAAAATCTGGTGTTTGTGACGGCTCAGTCACCTTTAGGAACGTCCATATTGAAGTTGGTCGTGATCTGGTAGATCAAGTTGATTAGACTAAGTCTAACTTGAGGTCCTGGCATTACTCTGGGTCCCAGATAGACACTTTTTTACGAATAAATAATATGTATAAAATATTTATTTTTCCTTCCTTTAGAGAATAGTTTTTACAGGTGATCATTTTAACTCTAAGAAAGCATTAACTGGTATTTACTAAGTATAATGAAATCATGATTTAGATATTTATTTCCATTTTAAAGTAGCAATTTAGATTGGACTGTCGTAACATTCAAACTAGTAATATTCACTAATGAACTATTTATTGATATCAATATATAAACTCTCAAGCTATATTTATTACTTCTTAGAATCAATAGTAACCTTAAAATACTCAACCCAAGTAAAACTTAGTGCCAATTATAAAAGTCAAGTATTTAAAAGTCTTAAAAAGGATTAAACAGTATTTCTAAATGTCCCCATGTATTCATCTGAAACTAGAGCATTTTGCAAACTAACACACTACTTTTGTTGGAAAAAAAAAAGCGTAATTTCTAATAGTGGTATTAACTAAGTAGCTTTCCTTTTTTTAAGCATGCAATTATTATTGAGGCGATCTCTGACTGAATATAGCAGTGCTCCAGGTCTGTCCAACCACCATCGCAACTCCATCAAATCCATGATCCCACTTCAACTGGAACAGCTCCACTTTTACTTGTTTTAAGTATTTTTATAGGAGGAATTATTAAATAAAAAAAGCATCCAAATATCTAAAAATAATCATAAGCCAAAAAAAATGACTTGACAATTAGGTTGAGCAAACTACATATCTTAAAAGATGACTTACCCATACGCTCTTTAAGTGCCTCATTCTCATCAAGGAAATCATTGATCTTCAATTCAAGTTTATTGATTTCCTTTGTCAATACTTCAATCTCTTGATCTCTTATTTTAATTTGGTTTTTACAATTCTTTATTTCAATAACAGCATCTTCTAAGCCATAAACTCCCTGAAAAATACCCAATATAATTTAAATATAACATTGTTTATTTGAATAAACTGTCAAATTCATGAATTTGTTTTCTTATTAAGTCTGAGGGGAAGTACACATATAACTAAGATTTACAACTATAAACTGTGTTTTTTACTGTACTTTTAAAAAACAAATCCAGTAATAATAATAACGGGAAATGGAACAGTTGAAATTTCCCAGTATAGCATCCTAATGGCAAAGTGACTCAGAATATTACACATAAAACACTTAACAAAATACAGAAAAGGAATAGTAAGGGAGAATCAGCAATACCATTAGAATATGTAGGTTATTAGTTGCCTGACTTAGCAGTAATCAGATTTAAAAATATAAAAAGTACAAAGTAAGGCTGTGTTGGCACAGTAGGTGGTAAAACTGCTTCTGTTACAACTTTTAGACAACTCATCAGTGGTGTCACATCTACATGGTGGTACAATGACACAGATTACAAAGAATCTAATCCTGCTGCCTCACCAAAGCTGATTATCTGGGCAAAATGCTTTAATCAAATGGTTTGAAAACAATTCTGCCAAAAAGTAAATGCTGCACAAAAGTTTGAACACTTCAGTATAAATCAATTAGGATAATCTTTATCACGAGATACTTCTGGAATGTTTTTAAATGGTATAAAGAAAATGGCACAGAACAGTCTATAAGTGGCAAGATAATTCTAAGCTCCTTGATTGACAAGATAAAAATACATACCGATTCATAATCTTTTAATCGCTTCAGAGTCTCAACTAGTTCTTTATCCTTTTCCCTAGCATCAGCCTCAGCCAGTTCAGCTGTTCTCTCAGCCTCTTTAGTTCTCTCTTCTAAAATTTGAACCTTAGACTGAATTTTCATATAATGAGTCCGTTGAGAAAGTGCTGAAGCTCCTACAGGGTAAAAATTAAAATCATGAATAAACTGGACTACTTACTCCTATAAAACACTGGTTCCAGTATGGGAAGCAGGAAATGTGGTATGTCACTAAAAAAAGTCCATTTAATATTATAATTTTATATTTGTAAAATAAAGTTTTGATTTGGTTTTATTTATAAAGCTAAAAAGGAAATTTTAATAAAATCTTAGCTGAAAGGGTATGGATTATAAAAGACTGGAAAACACTGCTTTACAAAGAATGATAATTGTGGCAAAGGCTGCTGTTTCTAATAGTTAGCTCCCTTTCGTCCACTGTAATAGAACTATGGATTTTTAGACGGACACATGGCCACTTGAAATAACGACTAAATTTCCACTTACATTCCAGTAGCTAGGTGTGGTCATGAGACTAATAGGATATAAACAGAAAGACCATGTGCACATTTCAGGAAATGTTTTTAAAGGAGAGGAGTGAAATTTTCTTTTCTCCTTCCTCCTTGCTGCCAGCTGGAATATGGACATTAGGGCTGGAACTCAGTCTTCTTAGAACATGAGATGGAAACCTCATGCTGATAGTCAAAGCAACAAGATACAGGGTCCCTGGTATCTGGTATTTGTACAAGTAGCACACCTACACTAAACTAGTTGCCTCAACTTTGATTATATCACGGAAAAGTACATTTCCATCCTGTTTAAACCATTGTTACATTCGATTTTTTTCTGTCAGTTGCAGCTAAACTTAACTGTAACTAATAGTTAAAAAATTCCCGGGCTTCCCTGGTGGCGCAGTGGTTGAGAGTCCGCCTGCCGATGCAGGGGACACGGGTTCGTGCCCCGGTCTGGGAAGATCCCACATGCCGCGGAGCGGCTGGGCCCGTGAGCCATGGCCACTGAGCCTGCGCGTCCGGAGCCTGTGCTCCGCAACAGGAGAGGCCACAACAGTGAGAGGCCCGCGAACCGGGAAAAAAAAAAAAAAAAAAAATTCCTACTTGTACATCTTAACAAACTGTTGCTAAGACCAAAATATAGTATTCGTATCATTCTAAAATTTACTGACAATCATTCTTACACTCATCCATAATAAACATCTACTGATTTATAGGTCATATACTTACATACAGGCACTGGACTAGTGTGGGAGATCACACACGTTTATAAGAAGTGAGTCCTGTTCTCTGGAGTTAACAGCCTAGCTGGAGAATGTGACAGAGGCTCCTGTCCCCAAAATCTATTCTCCCTTTCTTCTGCAAGGCCCTCCACAATATATTACCTGCCTATCCTTCAGTACATGCTCTTTGCTTCTTGCCTCCTCTTCCTCTACCTCGCTGTTTGGGACTGGATGTGAGGGTAAAGTTCCATTTTGCATGAGGCAGATGAAGGCAATACCCTAGACTGCCTAACTAGACCAATACACAAGTGAGAAATAAACTTCTATCTTGATTTTGCCACCATTTTTCAGATGCTTCTACGAGCTAAAACTAATCTTAACCAATGAAAGGAGACCACCATTAACTGTCATGCACAAGTTAAATTCAATATACAGAGTATAGCCTAGTACACACACCTTCTGTGGACTTTAGGAATTACATGACTACGGACTGACAGAAGCGTCACTATATAAGACCTCTTCCTTATTTGACAGCAGAAATCAACCGCCACTTTTTCTCCTGGTGACTGGAATATGCAAACCCCACAACATCAGTGATCCTTTTAAGCAATTTAAGCTACTGTCAAAGAATAATTCTAGTACATACATAATACAGACACATGTAGAAATAAGTATAGCAAGTGGGGCTTGATGCTGCTCAACAGTCACACTATATTTCCCTAGTCTGGTTCATTCTTCCAGATGACCATTTCCCACCTTCTCTTTACTTCTCTCTCCTCAAACTTCTAATATATCTGCCTCTATCCTCACTTTCAGCTGAGAACCTTGCTTCCTCATTCACTGAGAAAACCAAAACTTTTACTGTCAGGACATCTACCCAGCCACATCGGACAGTAACTACACACCCCACCCTTCTTCCTGTTCCTATGGATGAACTCTCTGTGCTCCTAAGCCAACTACTCCACTGAACACTAGATCCCATCCCATTGCCTTCTCAGGAATATTACTCCAGAAGTCCTTCTCTCCCTCCCTTGCTTCATCAATTCATGACTTGCTTCCTCTTTAATGGATCTTTCCTATTAACTTAGAAGCATGATTATTTCTTCCATTTAAAAGAGAAAAACATTTTCTTTATCCCCCTTTCCCCTCAGGCTACCACTCTATTTTTCTCCTTTCCTTTTCCTCAAAAGTCTCTGTATTGGCTCTATTTCATCTCTACCCATTTTCTCTTGAACCAAAAATGACCACTGCTAAATCCAGTGGTCAATTTTTAGTGCTCCTCTTGTCTTATCAGCAGCAATGAATATAGTATGGAACACAGTTGCTTATGCTCTTCCTTGATGACATTCCACATGTGAGTTTCAGGGCTCTACGTGCTCCTGGTTTTCCTCCCATCTCTCTGGTCATTCCTTCTCAGCCTTTTTGGTTGTTCCTTTTCATCTCCCCAAGTTCTAAAATAAAAGCATCCCAAGGCTCAGTCTTAAGATTTTTCTTTTTAACCAACATTTTCTGTTTTGATGATCTCAGCCAGCTTCATGATTTCAAGTACCATTTTTATGCATAAAGTTCCCAAGTTAATATGTTTAACCCAGACTGTCCTCATGAACCTCAGACTTCTATATACAAGTACCTACTTAACATTTTCACTCAGATGTCTAATAGCCATCTCACACTTAACATGTCCTGTTTAACTAAGTACCTGACCATCTCTAAACCTGCTCTTTCCACAGCCCTCCCCAGCATTCAGACCAAAAGCTCTGATAACTTTCACATCCTACATCTGATTTGTCAGCAAATTTCATTTCTATCACCTTCAAAATACATCCAGAACTGACTACATATAACTCCACTGCTACCTCCGTGCTTTAAACTACCATCACCTCTCTCCAGGTTATTGCAGTAGTCTTATAACAGGTTCCCTGCTTCTCTCCTTACCACTCCTAGAGTCTATGGCAGACACAGTCCAAGTCAAAATATATCACTCCTTTCTTCAGAAATTTTTTGATGTCCATTCTCACTTAAAAGAAAAGCCGAAGTCCTTACAATGAACTGTAATGCCCCATATGATATGGCCCCTCGTTACCTCTCTGATCTCATCACCTACTACTGCCCACTTGCTCACCCTGCTCCAGCCACAAAGGCTTCTTTATTGTTCCTCAAACATGCTCAGTACACTCCTGCTTCAGGGCCCTGCACTTATTCTCACTGCTTAGGGACATCCACATGGCTCACTCCCTCATCTTCTTTAAGTCTTTGTTCAAATATCTCCTCAGTGAGGCTTTTGCCTCACTACCTAAATTACAACCACACTACCATTATTTCACTTACACACAAACACACACATAGACTCACTCATTATTTCCCCTTTGTGTCTAATTTTTTTTTATCTTCAGCAATTACAATAAATATGTCATGAACTTATTATGAATAGTTTGCATTAATGTGTTCTGGTATATCTACAGTATATAGTCTTTTGGAAATATAAGATCACTAATGTTGTAAGGGCTTACATTCAAAGGATTTGATGAGTTAGGTAAGCTAGCATGACCCAAGGTAGGGAGAATATGATGACATATCAAGTTGGGTAAGGTTAATTCAAATGTTGACAAGTCAATTACTTCTGAAAACTCTCTGCGATGTTGCTACACTGATCAAAATTTTATTTTCTTCCATTCTTTGTTAATTGCAAAAAGGAGGATAAATACAATTATATCACCATTTTTCATTTCTTTTATACAGCCAATCTGGTAATAGGGGTTAATGTAGTTTTCATCAGAGAAAAACTACAGAAAATACTGCCATCATTTACATGTGTAAATACTAATATATATACAGTAGTCAATAATACCTTGTACAGTTTTTTTAAGAATATAAAATTCAAATACAGAAAAATCACTAATATATCTGTTGGCATAATATAATTTCATTTTAATAAAAATAAAATATTTTAAAAACTTAATGGTATATAAAATGACTATATACTTATAAAACATTGAATTACCTTTGTTTCTTTGGAGCTCATTTTTCAAATCTTCAATAATAAAAGTATTTTTTTCCATTTCTTTTGTATATTGCTCTACTTGGTCAGTGAGCATCTTAATTTGACTATCTCGTTCTTGTATACCCTATAAAATATTTTGAATATTACATATTATCACTTCATGAATATTAATCTACATTTTTAAAGTAATAGAAAAGGTAGGTCTTGTTTTTTTCAACAAGACTATAGAATATATTTCTTGTGAGTCAAAACTGTGCCTTTTACTATTTTGTATACCTCAACTGCACTAATCACTGTAGGAATACTGCTGTCACTCTAGTACTTAAAGATGATATAAGGGCTAGCACTCTCACAAATACGAATTCCAGAACTCTCTAATATTTGTGGCTTCTAATAACTCCTTTTGTGTTACTTTTCCTCATCATCCAATTCTATCTTTTTACCATTTTATGTTTGTGTTTTACCTTGTGCTTTTTCCTTTACTCAACTTAGCTTTCACCCCTGCAGTACTTCATTCAAAAATCTTGTCCCTTGCGATCGTCCTTATTCTCCAAATACTTTCCAAATTTCCTTCTTTCTTTTGGACTATGACTAGAGAGCACAGCTGATGCAAGTGTAACTTCTTTCTATATGAATATATTTGTACTATCAATAAAAACAAAAATTTTATACAGTACAAATTATAGCCATACTTTAGCTTATTTCACATTGTACAGGATATTTCAGCACTAAAACACAACACAATAGACTTTAGTAACAGAGAATTAAGATATTTTTAAAATTTCTAAAAGTTTTTGAAGTTTCTTATTAAATAATTCCCAAGCAAAACAATAAATGTATTATCTGCATCAATAGAGAAAAATACATAAAATAATTTTATCCCTAACTCTAAACTTAATTCTAATTTTTTCTTGGGACTGGACGGTGTAAGAAACTTCAAAAGACTTTATTATATACCCAAAAGTGCAAGTGACTAGATTAGGCACAGGAAATAAATAAGACATAATTTAGAGTTTCATCACCAACTTTAATAAACCTTGTTGATAAACCAAATTTTGAGAAAGTTTTACCTGTTGTAGAGCCATAATATTACTTTTATCGGCATCAAGCTGGGCATTTTTCAGTTTCTCCCTCAGGTTATGTAACATTTGCTGGTACTCAATAATTTCATCATCTTTAGAAGACAAAATTAACTAGAAATAAACAAAATAGAATCTGTTACATAAGAGCAAAATTAATAAACCATTCCTCATTTATGGTAAATATTTTAATATATACCATTAGCAGATTTAGAGAAAATACAGGAAATAAAATTCTTTGAAGTGAGAAAATAGCAACTATTGGAATGACCACTGTTCTTTTGTGCATACAACCTGAAATTCAAATAAGAAATGATTCAAAAATATACACTGTATTTTTTGCTTTTTAAGAAATTCAATCTTTTAAACAATCTCTAGTTTCCAAAACCCATTCCTAGAACACTAAGCTATAAATAACTCCCTGCAATTACAAAAGGTTTTGTACAACTAATCTTTTATGAAGAAAACATTAAAATGACACTAAGAAGCATAAAATATCTTGAATGAATAAAAGGTATCTTGTTATGTTGCATGAAAGGAAAAGGCTAGCATTCCTCTGGACAAGAATGGAAGAGGGCCTCAGGCTTGACAACATGCATATGGTTAAGGCATTGCCATCCACTTCATGGCCTCTAATCATCATTTTTTTTTTTTTTTTTTTTTGCGGTACGCGGGACTCTCACTGCTGTGGCCTCTCCCGTTGTGGAGCACAGGCTCCGGATGCACAGGCTCAGCGGCCGAGGCTCACAGGCCCAGCCGCTCCGTGGCATGTGGGATCTTCCCGGACCGGGGCACAAACCTGTGTCCCCTGCATCGGCAGGCGGACTCTCAACCACTGTGCCAGCAGGGAAGCCCCTAATCATCATTTTTTAATACTGTACTGCATATTTGAAAATAGCTAAGAGAGTGGATCTTCAAAGTTCTCATTACCAGAAAAAAAAAATTGTAACTATGTGTGGTTACAGATGTTAACTGAACTTACTGGGGTAATCATTTTGCAATACATACAAACATCGAATCATTACACTGTATACCTGAAACTAGTATCATGTTATGTCAATTTTACCTCAATTTAAAAAAAATGAAAGGTACCTTGTGTTCTTTGCTAGGACCAAATATCAAAATCAATCTATAAATTAATTTATAAATTTAATATATACCCAATAAAATAACTAAAATATTTTAAAGAACTATTTCTAAAATTTGTATTTAAAAAGCACATTTATAAGAATCTAAAAAACATAAATAATGGGAACAGCTTTTTCAAATATTTAAGCATAATAATTAAAACAATTATTTTTAATAATTGGTGGGGCTTCCCTGGTGGCGCAGTGGTTGAGAGTCCGCCTGCCGATGCAGGGGACACAGGTTCATGCCCCAGTCTGGGAGGATCCCACATGCCGCGGAGCGGCTGGGCCCGTGAGCCATGGCCACCGAGCCTGCGCGTCCGGAGCCTGTGCTCCGCAACGGGAGAGGCCACAGCAGTGAGAGGCCCGCGTACCGCCAAAAAAAAAAAAAAAAAAAGTGTACATGATTAGAAAACAGATCAATCAATATAAAGAAGAGAGTCCCAAAATAAATTCAAATTCAACAGTTTTGTATGTAATAAAAATGGAAGTGTATTTTAGTAGGAGAAAAATGAAATGTTCAATAAATGATGTTTAGACAACAGAGTAGCTCGGTTGCACCCATATCTCACTCTTCATACCAAAATAAATAGTATATGCTTCAAAGATTTACATGTAAAAGATGAAACTAGAAGATACTAGAGAAAATATGAGAAAATAATTTTATACTCAGAATCCTTTCTAACTATGATACAAAGGCCAAAAGCCATGAAAAACATTAAATTTATGCAATATAAAAAAAATACTTCAGGGGCTTCCCTGGTGGTGCAGTGGTTGAGAGTCCGCCTGCCGATGCAGGGGACACGAGTTCGTGGCCCGGTCCGGGGAGATCCCACATGCCACGGAGTGGCTGAGCCCTTGAGCCATGGCCGCTGAGCCTGCACGTCCGGAGCCTGTGCTCCGCAACGGGAGAGGCCACAACAGTGAGAGGCCCGCGTACCACAAAAAAAAAAAAAAAAAAAAAAAATCATAGTAAAAAACACCATAAAGCCAAAAGACAAGTGACCAACTAGAGGAATATATTTGCAATATATATCACAATTACACTTGTAGCATTTATTCTACAGATACACATTTTCAAAATAAATATACAAGGATATTCATTAAAACATCGTTTCTAATAGCAAATATTGGAAACCTCCTAAACGCCACATAATAGGGAATCAATAACATACATAACTACAAAGAAAAATTACATTAAAAAGAACAAAGTAATACCATACATACTGCTATAAACTAAGTAAAAGATACTAAGTAAAAATGAAGTGCAGAAGAATACATTTGCTAACATCTCTCTCCCAAAATTAAACGATTAAAAACAACTCTTTTTTTCCTGGGGTTGGTAAACTATGGCTCATAGGTCAAATTTGGCCTGCTGCCTGCTTCTGTAAAGTTTCATTGGGAAAACAGCCTTGCTCATTTATTTATGTATTGTCTATGGCTGCCTTCATATTATAATAGCAGAGTTGAATAGATACACCAGAAACCAAATATTCTAAAATATTTACTCCCTGACCTTTTACAGAAAGTTTATTGACCTCTGATTGATTCTATAAACTTCATTTCCACTGCTACTGCTCTTGTTTAAAATATAGGTTAGCTGAGATTCCCACATGATAATTTCAAATAGCCAACAAGATTTATGTGAACCTTGTTAGAAACAATGACTATAAAAGTGATAGCTTTTAAAATTAGATTTATTCAGAATCATTTCAGACTTTTTTCAAAATATATAATCATCACAATCCTAACTTCTGATATGGTAAGGCTTGGGGTTGTGGTTGGAGTTAGAGAGTGGTGAGGAGGAACAGACTTTTGAAAAGACTTCTCAGGTGATTCTGAAAGATCCCTTCCCTTACTTCCATTCCTGATCCACTTCCTTACTCCCATTTCCACTGAATGCCAATAGCTTGATTAATCTAACATGGAAGGAGAGTCAGAAAAACTAAAATTAAACCTGGAACTATATAACTAATATATACAAGGTACCTATGGTTTACATGAAAACATTTAAATTTTATTTATAATTATCTATTTTAGATGACATATTATATTTTAGACTTAGATTTCTATCAGAAAACTAAAAATTTTAAATTTAACTCATTGATGTAGAAGAGCTCATTCAACAACAGATAAGCTAGAGGTCTACACACGGTTCTTAGAGTTTTCCAGCTAAAACATCTAATACACTTTTTAAAATGCCTAATAAAAATGTCATTAACTAGTACAAGAACTTTAAAGAAAATTAAGACTAAAAAACTGAAATGTAAAATGAAAATGAACAAGCTATTATAGCAATTGAAAAAAGCACCTTCCATTCTTCTACTTTTGCGTTGACAGCTGCCATGATTGGATCATCTTCTTCATTTTTTGCTTTCAGAAGATTTGTAAGCTCCTGCACCTAAAAGGCAACAACTATTTCAAGAACTGTTGCAAATTAGTGTACTATACATGTATTTGTTGTATATGAATATTTACACACATGATAAGCATACACATGCACATATATACATATACATTACAAATGCATATTCATTATGGGAGCAGTTCTGTAGTTAAGGTGACCTTTAATTGTTTGTGCATCTTTACAGTTGTATAATTATTTTTTGTCATTAGAGAATTGTATTTTTAAGTATTACTCTATTTTTTAAACAAGTTTAATCCCATGTAAGTAGTAAACAATATATTGGTTTCTATGATATTTAGAGTGTATTTATTTTAAGGTATAAAATTAAGCTTGATGGTCCACAGGACTTCTAAGAGGCTTTAGCAGAAAATTTGCAGGATTGTTATCTACATATTCATTCAGGTATCACCCATATACTCTATATGGCAGTAATTACAAGGTATATGTAAGGGGACTAGAGAAACACATAGAGACAAATAATTACCATGGCAACATATTACAGTATAAGATGACATACTAGAGCATAAGACAAAAATTCATACCCTAGAAAGTTAAAAGTACTTTCTAGTTTCAAATAAATAGTAATGAGGCAATATGAAGTTTGCCCAAATAAGTCAAACAAGAATTCTTACTTGAAGCTGGTAATGATCATTTTCTTTTTTTAACTGGTCCATTATATTATCTGTCTGATGCACAATAGCTTTCATCCTATTATATTCATCAGTCATCTTCTCCATTTCCTGTACAGACTCTTCTAGATTTTTTCTCATTTCTTGATTCTGAAGTTCAAGTTTCTCGTTAGCTTCTGTTAAAGTCTAAGAAAGGTAAAGATGCTACAGTTAAAAACAATTTAAGAAACTAAAATTTAAATTAATACTAAATGGAGTCATACGTGTCTGCTGGAGAAAACAGAATTCTTCATAGATATTTAGTATCAATTGCTATTGGTCAATTAAACCAAATTAAATATCAAGAAAAGTGTAAGTAAGTATCTTAGTTCTTAAACAATGCCCAAGATAGGCATATAACAAGAATGAATTTGCAAGATTTGCAACTTCAAAGATGCAATTTATTTCATGTTTTACAAATACATAGTTGCAGATTTATACTAAATATATTGAAATGTAGGGCTAAATACTAATTTTATATTATAATGAAATTAAAGCTTTATAAAGATCATTGCTTTGAAATGACTTCTATCCATTTTACCTGAATTTCATCTAGATATTGGACAAGTTCATAGTTTTTTTTAGACAATTGTGACCGGTAGTCACTGTCTTCTCTTCTTGATGAAAGGGTTTCTTTTTGCGAATCTATTTGTTTTTGATAGTCAATAATATCCTGACGAAGCTGTTCATTCTGAAGGCAGATCAAACACAGTATTCTATTAAAAAAACTATCCAAAGAAACAAAATTTCACCCTCTGA
Source organism: Tursiops truncatus (assembly GCF_011762595.2). Lineage (NCBI taxonomy): Eukaryota > Metazoa > Chordata > Mammalia > Artiodactyla > Delphinidae > Tursiops > Tursiops truncatus. The sequence continues at coordinate 31,656,640 of NC_047044.1, read as the reverse complement.
ATAGTGATCTCAAAACACATCTTTAAAATTCCAAGGTTTCACCACCCTTAAAGCCTCACCTTTTTCTTTAGACGTTTGTTCTCCAGAAGAGGACAGGAAAAAGGTAATTAGAAATAAGAAAGGCAATATATAATTAAATATAATAATTAGAAATTAAAGAAAAAAATTTTTAGGAGAATGAGATATTATTTTGGATAATCAAAGAAAGCAAGAATATTAATTACCAACCAAAACAAAAAAATATTTTGATTATGTTAAAAAGACAAGCACTATCAGGATAAACAATGTACAAACATTATTTGGCTCAGAAGAACCAAATAATAATCAGAATTTGTAATATTTAATAAGAAACAAAAGTTTTAAAAGAATGCCAGATAAAGTAAGAGGAAAAAGGGAGAAATCCAGTCATATATTCAGTTAGCAAACTAGCAAAGAACAGCTTAAAAAACAAAGCAAGATTTACCCACATAGACCTAAGAGATGAATGTAGTACTTAACGGCTTCACCTTTCAACTTATTTTCTATTTCCCTAAGACAAAGTCATATCATAAAACATGGTTTGAAAACATCAATTACTTAGACGATTCCAGTTCTGGTTACAGAATTAATTTATGAACACTTTTTTAATAAGTATCTTTGTTGAACCACCACAACTACTAAAATTTTTTACCAACCTCTCTCCTTAATTTGCTGTTTTCATTTTCTGCCTCCTCATTTCGAAGAGCCAACTAAAACAGCAAAAAACAAATAAGATAAAATTCAGCAGTAGTTCTATGTAATGCCAGGTTTTCAGTTCCTTTCCAATAACACAGAGAATGTTTAACTACTGAGGATTTCATGTCGACCCAAGACATGAATAATATGCCAAAATTTTGAAAACTAACTAACTAAGGATTAGGAAGGATGAAGCAGGTTGAGTTTAAAAGATTATAAAACAAAAAACAAAAACCTCTAACCAAAGGATACAGAAAACAAAACATTACCCTCTTCCCCCAGAGTAAAACCTAATAATGAGTAGTCTTCCAACCAAGATCTTCATTATTTTGCAGTTCTATTACCAGAGCTAGAATACTCTTTGCTCTCAGTGAGCATTAAATTACTTAGAAATACAAAGCAGTAGAACATAATGGTTAAAAAGAAGCATGGATGCTTGGATATTGGGTGGGGAGACTAAAAGGACATTATTGGGCCAATAGAGGAAATCTGATTATGGACTACATATTAGACAACAGTACTGAATTGATATTACATTCCTGAGTATGCTGATTATATAAGTAGTTATATTGGAAAATATAACTACTTATATAGTTATAAAGGAAATATAACTACTTCCTTTCAGTGGAAACACACTGAAATATTTAAGAATGAAATATCATGATATTTGCAATATTTAAGTATGAAGTATCATGATATCTGCAATTAACTCTGATGTCTCAGCAAAAAAGAAAGGAGGGGAGGGGAGGGGAGGAGAATAAGTCTGTGTGTACAAAGATAAAGCATATGTGGCACAGTGTTAACAGGTGAATCTATATGAAGACTATGCGTTTACTGTTTTTCTTACCATCTTTATGAAGATAAAGTTTTCAAAAAAAAAGTTTAAAGAAACTTCATAATAAAATGCAATGTGCTATACGAATCTTAGAATTTTACCATTATTATTATTATCATCTGGGAGTTAAGAAACAGTCCCATCCTGTTTTGAATTGGAAAATTTTAACAAGAAGAGACACGTCAGGAACTTAAGGCTAAAGCATTTAATACTACTGATGCTCCTTTTCCTTGGTTTTGAAACATCATACTCTTGATATTTGTCCTTTCTTGGTCTATTCCTTGAAGCACCACTTCCTCTTGCATTAGACATTTCTATACCTAGACATCTGCCTTACAATCACTTCTATTGCTTCAGTATCTATGCTGATGACCCACAAATTCTTATCATCTATCCGGTATCTCTGAGTTTCTTATCCAGATATCCTTTCTGAATATGCCCACAGGGACCTCAAACTCAACATGTACAAAACAAATAATAATCATAAGCCTTCTAAACTCCCCTTGTGTCACTTCTAAGTGAATGGCGCTATCTACCTATCCAGTGGCCCAACCCAGAAAATTAGGTGGACTACCCATTCCTCCCTCTTCACCAACAACCAATCATTCATCATATCCAATTACATCTACATCCCTCAAACATGTCTATGTCCCTAATCCCCCTCAGTCACTAATTAGTCCATCGTCACACTGACTTAGCACAAATGTCTCCTTACTAGTCTTGGCCCCCTTCAATCCACTCTCCACAAAGGAGGGTAAACTTGCAAAGTACCGATCTGATCATGATATCCCTGAGTTCAAAATCCTTCATTGGCTCCTTTTTGGAAAAAGGACCAAATTCCTCAGGTACTGGCCTTTGCTTATCTCTCTAGAGGATCATAAATGTTAAAGCTGGAAAGGTAGGGTAGCACAGCAGATAAGAGCACAGAATTTGAGTAAATCTGGATCAAATCCTGGCTTTATCATTTATTAGTTGTGTAACCATGGGCAATTACCTACCCTTTCTGTGTCTGTTTCTTCATCTATAGCCTGGGGGAAATGTCACCTCTCTCATATAAGTATCAAATGAGGAATAATGAATTAATGCATATAAAGTATCTGGCACATAGTAAGGACTCTACACTAGCTATTTTTACCTATAATTCCAGCCAGAATGAATAACTGTAGTTCCCTGAATACACCATGCTATCTCTTACCTCTAGGTCTTAGTAAACACTGTATTTTCTACCCAGAATGCCTTTTCCTTAACCACCACCTACATCTCATTCCCTCTTCCAGGCTAACTCTTATTTCAGGTCTCAGTTTACAGATCATTTCTTGAACCTCAAGACTGACTCAGGTATACCCCTCCAGAGTACTCCAGAGTATTCTTATATCCTTATGTATCCCCAGACTATCATATTATCTTATGTTACCTTTGTTATTGACAGTGAATAACGTTGAGAAGCAGAATAGTGTTGCCCACTGTATCCTCAGTATTTAGCACAGTCTCTGGCATGCTATAAGTACTCAGTAAAACTGAATGACTGGTTAAGGGCAAAGAAGAAATTGCTAAAGCAACTCATATCCATATTCTACTTCAAGAAATCTAGCAGCTGGAAAGGTACATAAGCCATATATTCAAGTTGTCTGTGTGTGTGCCTATGAATGAAGATAGTAGTCTAAGATATGAATAGACATGGTGGTTCTGATTAGCTAACAGTGTGTGGTATCAATGGTGAGAAGTTGACTAATATATGGGCTAGACAAAAGAACAATAGCCCAGAAAAACACATACACGGCCACCTCCCTAAGCAATTCTATTACTGTATAGCATAGGTTGGACCCTTCATGATTAAGAAATCTATAGATCTGTTATGTTTCACTGAGTCAACTAAACACATAATCCTCTAAGAGCTTATTCCTAACCTTCAGGTGGCATCAATCCATACTTTTTCCACCGCAAAAACTGTACAGATGGCTCACTTTTACGTGACTTCCAAACTATATAATAAAATAGATATATCAAGAATGGGGATGCTTTTCCTTACAAATCAGTCTATGATGAATTCTTTTTAAATAGCAATGTTACCTCATAATCAATGTCATTTACTTAAAATTTATAACCATCTATTTTCAAGAGAACAATGGACAAAATGAGATTATCAGGATGTGATACAATATTGACCTTATAAAGGACACAAAGGTAGAAAAAGCTTCTGGGCACCAGGGATGGGACAGTTAATACATGTAGGCACCAGATTTTGTACTAAGTTCACTGACAGCTGAGGCAAAAAAAGAAAGCATACTATTTTCTGACAGGAAATACAATCTTATCAGCAAAAAAATAATTTTTTCCTCAAACTAAATTTAAGTGAACATTGCATGAGTTATTTTGTAAATAACAAGTATAACGTAAGAGGTAATAATAAACTATGCTTGTATAAAAGATGACATGTCATGGTTTAAAATATGAATTGATTTACAAAATGGTGAGATTAACACTTTTTAAGAATCTACGTATTACATAAAGCGAGGTACACCTGAAAATAAAAAACTTATTATTGAATACATCACTAAAAGATTAATTTCTAAGTCTACTACTAATATAGATACAAATAAATATCTTTTTTCCCAAAATATATTATGAAAAATAAGAAAATCAAAAAATTTTAAAAATTTTATTTATTTATGTTTGGCTGCATTGGGTCTTCATTGCTGTGCACAGGCTTTCTCTAGTTGCAGCGAGCGGGAGCTACTCTTCATTGCGGTGCACAGTCTTCTCATTGTGGTGGCTTCTCTTGTTGTGGAGCATGGGCTCTAGGGCACGGGCTTCAACAGTTGTAGCAAGCGGACTCAGTAGTGTGGCTCACACGCTCTAGAGCGCAGGCTCAATAGTCATGGTGCATGGGCTTAGTTGCTCTGCGACATGTGGGATCTTCCCGGACCAGGGCTCGAAACTGTGTCCTCTGCATTGGCAGGCGGATTCTTAACCATTGTGCCATCAGCGAAGCCCAAATCAATTGTTTCTGAATGCCTATTAATTTCTTTATACCAATATTCCAGATCAAATCATCAACTTTATGTGAAGAATTCTAACACCCGGAGAAAAAGTTACCTCCATGTATAAAGAATTAATCTCTAGGTCATATTCATTCACTAGATGTACCTGATCCATTACATTTTAAAGACATGATGACAACATGAACTGTTATATAAAACCTTATCAATAAGCATACATCAATTCCCACAAATAACATAAAACATAAAAATTGAAACTGTCAGTAATAATTATAAAAAGCATAAACAGGTGGTGTTTTTTTTGGTAACTTGAACAGTTAAGAGTCATTAAAAAACTGTGCCTTACTTGCTCATTAACTTTCTTTTCTTTCTCTAACTCTTTTTCCATGTCCTCCAATTCTCTATCTTTTTGTTCCAATTGCTTTTCAAGTTGGCGAATTTCATCACGTAAAAAGCGAGTGTCACGTCCACCTGCAGAGTGCTGTGCCATCTTAAAGTAATAAGCCCAAAGTATAAATTAATTCCATTATATCTGGAGATTCAAATGAATCAACAACAAAAATAATTATCTTGACTTTAAATTTTATCATAATCAGCACGAGATGTTTAAAATCATGTTGCTTAAAAACAATTTTTTAAATTAAGCATATTTAAGCTTTAGTTCACAGGCTGACAACCCCTTAAGCTCTTCCTGAGCCATCCAGAGTATGAAGAATTAACAGTCAATCACTCAGGCTTTGTTATAGCCGCTGAGCCACAGACACCAGGGTAAAGTGCAAAGGCATACAATGATCCTTGAGATGAACTATCTAGGCTTCCCCTGAGTATCAGAGCTCTGAAACCAGGCTACAAATCACCAGAGCCTCCACCCTAGCCACTGAGCCACGGTGCTCTTAACCTGTCCTTTCCCTCATACCACTGACTATTTAGACCAGTGTTAGGATAAAGGAAATGTTCTCTACACTGCCCAATACAGTAGCCACTATCTACATGTGTCTACTGAGCACTTGAAATGTGGCTAGTGAAACTAAAGAACTGAATTCTTAACTTTAATTAATTTAAATGCTAATGGCCACATGTAGCTAGTGCTACCATATTGAACACCCAAAATTAGATTATCTTTAAAATTTTGCAGCAGACTAAATACATTTTGCTTCATTTTCCTGTTACTTTAGGTCATAGTCAAAAACATCAAAAATCCTTTAGTCATCTAATCTGTCTCACATTCATCTCCCTAGCATACAGTTCTGTTACTCTTCTACCTTAACTAAACTTTTCTTACTCTTAACCTCCTTCAAAAAGCACTTTCTTACCAACATCTCCAACTGTCCTATCCTTCTATTCTGTAGTAGTTGCCTTGCTAAACACTAACACAGAATCGACCTTACTTCATAACTCACTTAACAAGTATTTATTGAGAATGACTGGTATTTCCCTAGAAGCTGGATATACGACAGGGAATAGAAAATAAACCATCTAAATTCGCAGAGTTAACATGCTAAAAAACCAGGGTTTGAATGTAAACTATCTGACTCCAGATCCTGAAATCTCCAGTTCATTCCCCACTATATTTCTGGTTTTATCTGACTTCTTTAAAATTTGACCACACACCTTTCACTCTTATTTTTAGCAGATGACTTCTCCATCCTCTCAAATTTCAGGCACTAAACCTACAAACATCAAAAGCTTCTGTTCATATCCATTCTTCCTTCCTCCCTTTTACCAAGGAAAAAGGTCCTTCCTCCTTATAAGGGCTAATCCATTTGTATCACATTCTTTCCCACAGTCTCAGTAATCTCAATGTATTCAGTTCCTTAACAATACATTCACATTTTGGCTCTTGGCTTTCTCAAAAGCTACCTCTTCTCCTATACCCTTCTGTCACTGTTCCTCAAATTCCAACATGCCTCATTCCACCTCAGTTATAGTAATCTCTCTGTATATTTCTCTGTACTACAAGCTCCATGAGGTTATTCAATGTTTTTATTTTGTTCACAATTGGATGTGCAATCCTTAGCAGAATTTAAGATACATAAATAGGCACGTAAAATATATACTGAACAATTATAAACACAATATCATTCCAGTGACTTTTTCCAGCTAATTACAATGAAAAAATTTAAAAATAATAATCGAAAATAATATTTACAATGATTACACCCTAAGGAATACAAAAGAACATACCTCCAGTTCATTTTCCAGTTTCATTACTTTAGTTTTTAATTGATTTTCTATTAAAAAAAGATAAATATTTCAATTGGTCAGATTTATCTCAAAACAAACTTTTCAATAATTTTCAATAAAATAATAAAATTAATTTTTAAAGATTCCATCATGGTTGTAATGGTAAGGTAACATAAGAAAATAACTATTTTGTACCTGATCCATGAAATAGGAGTTCTAGAAAAATATTTCAAAATAAACTGAGTATACACATTTTATAAAATATTGGGTTGGCCAGAAAGTTTGTTTGGATTTGTCCATAAGATCTTACTTTTTGGTCAACCCAATATATTAAAGGTAATTCTTCACTGCTTAGTGAATAAATGAAATCCACTATTTAACACCATAATAATCTTTTCCCCAAGGCATTTACCAAATTTTGCTTGTTCTTCTCCAGCTTTTTCAACTTCTTCCAAAGCTAGCTCTACTTCTTGAGCTTTCATCTAAACGTTAAGAATAAAAAAAGCTATTTCAGTATGCCTTTACACTAGAATGTAAGCACTGAAAATAAGAATTTTGTTTTGTATTTGCTATCCCAGTACTTACTGCCTGCAATGCCTGGCACAAGGAGAGATTCAGCAAACATTTGTTGAATGAATAGATGATTTTCTTAAGGCTGTAATTTCTAGATTCCTAAGAGTTTGAAATATCTTTTATTCCTCTTTTCCCTCAAGTCTTACATCTAGTATTGCAACTTTTCTCTTCGTAATGTTTTCAACTATCTCTTTTATTCTATTCTAATTTTCATTATTCTAGTCCATAATTTTGTCTAACTTCCTTCATAAGTTTAACCCTCTTAAGGCATATTTTTGTATCTACCAATTAGAGATCAAAAACCTTTAATGGCTGCTAATT